>NW_028225187.1:2831467-3429194 GCF_052327205.1 Somniosus microcephalus | reverse complement strand
CCCGACCAGTCCTGATGGCCGAGACTGTCCCTGCCCTTCCCCCGACCCGACCAGTCCTGATGGCCGAGACTGTCCCTGCCCCTCCCCCGACCCGACCCGACCAGTCCTGATGGCCGAGACTGTCCCCGCCTCTCCCCCGACCCGACCAGTCCTGATGGCCGAGAGTGTCCCCGCCCCTCCCCCAACCCGATCAGTCCTGATGGCCGAGACTGTCCCCGCCCCTCCCCCGACCCGACCAGTCCTGATGGCCGAGACTGCCCCCGACCTGACCCGACCAGTCCTGATGGCCGAGACTGTCCCCGCCCCTCCCCCGACCCGACCAGTCCTGATGGCCGAGACTGTCCCCGCCCCTCCCCCGACCCGACCAGTCCTGATGGCCGAGACTGCCCCCGCCCCTCCCCCGACCTGACCCGACCAGTCCTGATGGCCGAGACTGTCCCCGCCCCTCCCCGACCCGACCAGTCCTGATGGCCGAGACTCTCCCCGCCCCTCCCCCGACCCGACCAGTCCTGATGGCCGAGACTGTCCCCGCCCCTCCCCCCACCCAACCCGACCAGTCCTGATGGCCGAGACTGTCCCCGCCCCTCCCCCGACCCGACCAGTCCCGATGGCCGAGACTGTCCTCGCCCCTCCCCCAGCCCGACCAGTCCTGATGGCCGAGACTGTCCCCGCCCCTCCCCCCACCCAACCCGACCAGTCCTGATGGCCGAGACTGCCCACGCCCCTCCCCCGACCCGACCAGTCCTGATGGCCGAGACTGCCCCCGCCCCTCCCCCGACCTGACCCGACCAGTCCTGATGGCCGAGACTGTCCTCGCCCCTCCCCCGACCCGACCACTCCTGATGGCCGAGACTGTCCCCGCCCCTCCCCCGACCAGTCCTGATGGCCGAGACTGTCCCCGCCCATCCCCCGACCCGACCAGTCCTGATGGCCGAGACTGTCCCCGCCCCTCCCCCGACCCGACCACTCCTGATGGCCGAGACTGTCCCCGCCCCTCCCCCGACCAGTCCTGATGGCCGAGACTGTCCCCGCCCCTCCCCCGACCCGACCAGTCCTGATGGCCGAGACTGTCCCCGACCGTCCCCCGACCCGACCAGTCCTGATGGCCGAGACTGTCCCCGACCCTCCCCCGACCCGACCAGTCCTGATGGCCGAGACTGTCCCTGCCCTTCCCCCGACCCGACCAGTCCTGATGGCCGAGACTGTCCCTGCCCCTCCCCCGACCCGACCCGACCAGTCCTGATGGCCGAGACTGTCCCCGCCCCTCCCCCGACCCGACCAGTCCTGATGGCCGAGAGTGTCCCCGCCCCTCCCCCGACCCGATCAGTCCTGATGGCCGAGAGTGTCCCCGCCCCTCCCCCGACCCGACCAGTCCTGATGGCCGAGACTGTCCCCTCCCCGACCCGACCAGTCCTGATGGCCGAGACTGTCCCCCCCTCTCCCGACCCGACCAGTCCTGATGGCCGAGACTGGCCCCGCCCCTCCCCAACCCGTCCTGATTGCCGAGACTGCCCACGACCCGACCAGTCCTGATGGCCGAGACCGTCCCCGACCCGACCAGTCCTGATGCCCGAGACTGTCCCCGCCCCTCCCCCGACCCGACCAGTTCTGATGGCCGAGACCGTCCCCGACCCGACCAGTCCTGATGGCCGAGACTGTCCCCGACCCGACCAGTCCTGATGGCCGAGACTGGCGCCGCCCCTCCCCCGACCCGACCTGTCCTGATGGCCGAGAATGTCCCCGCCCCTCCCCCGACCCGACCAGTCCTGATGGCCGAGACTGGCGCCGCCCCTCCCCCGACCCGACCAGTCCTGATGGCTGAGACTGTCCCCGCCCCTCCCCCGACCCGACCAGTCCTGATGGCCGAGACTGTCCCCGCCCCTCCCCCGACCCGACCAGTCCTGATGGCCGAGGCTGTCCCCGCCCCTCCCCCGACCCGACCTGTCCTGATGCCGAGACTTTCCACGCCCCTCCCCCGACCCAAGCTGTCCTGATGGCCGAGACTGTCCTCGCCCCTCCCCCGACCCGACCACTCCTGATGGCCGAGACTGTCCCCGCCCCTCCCCCGACCAGTCCTGATGGCCGAGACTGTCCCCGCCCCTCCCCCGACCAGTCCTGATGGCCGAGACTGTCCCCGCCCCTCCCCCGACCCGACCAGTCCTGATGGCCGAGACTGTCCCCGCCCCTCCCCCGACCCGACCAGTCCTGATGGCCGAGACTGTCCCCGCCCCTCCCCCGACCCGACCAGTCCTGATGGCCGAGACTGTCCCCGACCCTCCCCCGACCCGACCAGTCCTGATGGCCGAGACTGTCCCTGCCCTTCCCCCGACCCGACCAGTCCTGATGGCCGAGACTGTCCCTGCCCCTCCCCCGACCCGACCCGACCAGTCCTGATGGCCGAGACTGTCCCCGCCTCTCCCCCGACCCGACCAGTCCTGATGGCCGAGAGTGTCCCCGCCCCTCCCCCAACCCGATCAGTCCTGATGGCCGAGACTGTCCCCGCCCCTCCCCCGACCCGACCAGTCCTGATGGCCGAGACTGCCCCCGACCTGACCCGACCAGTCCTGATGGCCGAGACTGTCCCCGCCCCTCCCCGACCCGACCAGTCCTGATGGCCGAGACTGTCCCCGCCCCTCCCCCGACCCGACCAGTCCTGATGGCCGAGACTGCCCCCGCCCCTCCCCCGACCTGACCCGACCAGTCCTGATGGCCGAGACTGTCCCCGCCCCTCCCCCGACCCGACCAGTCCTGATGGCCGAGACTCTCCCCGCCCCTCCCCCGACCCGACCAGTCCTGATGGCCGAGACTGTCCCCGCCCCTCCCCCCACCCAACCCGACCAGTCCTGATGGCCGAGACTGTCCCCGCCCCTCCCCCGACCCGACCAGTCCCGATGGCCGAGACTGTCCTCGCCCCTCCCCCAGCCCGACCAGTCCTGATGGCCGAGACTGTCCCCGCCCCTCCCCCCACCCAACCCGACCAGTCCTGATGGCCGAGACTGCCCACGCCCCTCCCCCGACCCGACCAGTCCTGATGGCCGAGACTGCCCCCGCCCCTCCCCCGACCTGACCCGACCAGTCCTGATGGCCGAGACTGTCCTCGCCCCTCCCCCGACCCGACCACTCCTGATGGCCGAGACTGTCCCCGCCCCTCCCCCGACCAGTCCTGATGGCCGAGACTGTCCCCGCCCATCCCCCGACCCGACCAGTCCTGATGGCCGAGACTGTCCCCGCCCCTCCCCCGACCCGACCACTCCTGATGGCCGAGACTGTCCCCGCCCCTCCCCCGACCAGTCCTGATGGCCGAGACTGTCCCCGCCCCTCCCCCGACCCGACCAGTCCTGATGGCCGAGACTGTCCCCGACCGTCCCCCGACCCGACCAGTCCTGATGGCCGAGACTGTCCCCGACCCTCCCCCGACCCGACCAGTCCTGATGGCCGAGACTGTCCCTGCCCTTCCCCCGACCCGACCAGTCCTGATGGCCGAGACTGTCCCTGCCCCTCCCCCGACCCGACCCGACCAGTCCTGATGGCCGAGACTGTCCCCGCCCCTCCCCCGACCCGACCAGTCCTGATGGCCGAGAGTGTCCCCGCCCCTCCCCCGACCCGATCAGTCCTGATGGCCGAGAGTGTCCCCGCCCCTCCCCCGACCCGACCAGTCCTGATGGCCGAGACTGTCCCCTCCCCGACCCGACCAGTCCTGATGGCCGAGACTGTCCCCCCCCTCTCCCGACCCGACCAGTCCTGATGGCCGAGACTGGCCCCGCCCCTCCCCAACCCGTCCTGATTGCCGAGACTGCCCACGACCCGACCAGTCCTGATGGCCGAGACCGTCCCCGACCCGACCAGTCCTGATGCCCGAGACTGTCCCCGCCCCTCCCCCGACCCGACCAGTTCTGATGGCCGAGACCGTCCCCGACCCGACCAGTCCTGATGGCCGAGACTGTCCCCGACCCGACCAGTCCTGATGGCCGAGACTGGCGCCGCCCCTCCCCCGACCCGACCTGTCCTGATGGCCGAGAATGTCCCCGCCCCTCCCCCGACCCGACCAGTCCTGATGGCCGAGACTGGCGCCGCCCCTCCCCCGACCCGACCAGTCCTGATGGCTGAGACTGTCCCCGCCCCTCCCCCGACCCGACCAGTCCTGATGGCCGAGACTGTCCCCGCCCCTCCCCCGACCCGACCAGTCCTGATGGCCGAGGCTGTCCCCGCCCCTCCCCCGACCCGACCTGTCCTGATGCCGAGACTTTCCACGCCCCTCCCCCGACCCAAGCTGTCCTGATGGCCGAGACTGTCCCCGCCCCTCCCCCGACCCGACCAGTCCTGATGGCCGAGACTGTCCCCGCCCCTCCCCCGACCCGACCAGTCCTGATGGCCGAGACTGGCGCCCCCACTCCCCCAGCCCGACCAGTCCTGATGGCCGAGACTGTCCACGCCCCTCCCCCGATCTGACCAGTCCTGATGGCCGAGACTGTCCCTCCCCCGACCTGACCCGACCAGTCCTGATGGCCGAGACTGTCCCCGCCCCTCCCCCGACCCGACCAGTCCTAATGGCCTAGACTGTCCCCTCCCCCGACCCGACCAGTCCTGATGGTCGAGACTCTCCCCTCCCCCGACCCGACCAGTCCTGATGGCCGAGACTGTCCCCGCCCCTCCCCCGACCCGACCAGTCCTGATGGCCGAGAATGTCCCCGCCCCTCCCCCGACCCGACCAGTCCTGATGGCCGAGAATGTCCCCGAGCCGACCCGACCCGACCAGTCCTGATGGCCGAAACTGTCCCCGCTCCTCCCCCGACCCGACCAGTCCTGATGGCCGAGACTGTCCCCGCTCCTCCCCCGACCCGACCAGTCCTGATGGCCGAGACTGTCCCCGCCCCTCCCCCGACCCGACCAGTCCTAATGGCCGAGACTGTCCCCGCTCCTCCCCCGACCCGACCAGTCCTGATGGCCGAGACTGTCCCCGCTCCTCCCCCGACCCGACCAGTCCTGATGGCCGAGACTGTCCCCGCCCCTCCCCCGACCCGACCAGTCCTGATGGCCGAGACTGACCCCGCCCCTCCCCCGACCCGACCAGTCCTGATGGCCGAGACTGTCCCCGCCCCTCCCCCGACCCGAACAGTCCTGATGGCCGAGACTGTCCCTGCCCCTCCCCCGACCCGAACAGTCCTGATGGCCGAGACTGGCGCCGCCCCTCCCCCGACACGACCTGACCAATCCTGATGGCCGAGACTGTCCCTCCCCCGACCCGACCAGTCCTGATGGCCGAGACTGTCCCCGCCCCTCCCCCGACCTGACCATTCCTGATGGCCGAGAATGTCCCCGCCCCTCCCCCGACCCGACCAGTCCTGATGGCCGAGAATGTCCCCGCCCCTCCCCCGACCCGACCAGTCCTGATGGCCGAGACTGACCCCGCCCCTCCCCCGACCCGACCAGTTCTGATGGCCGAGACTGTCCCCGACCCGACCAGTCCTGATGGCCGAGACAGGCGCCGCCCCTCCCCCGACCCGACCTGACCAATCCTGATGGCCGAGACTGTCCCCGCCCCACCCCCGACCCGACCAGTCCTGATGGCCGAGACTGTCACCGCCCCTCCCCCGACCCGAACAGTTCTGATTGCCGAGACTGGCGCCGCCCCTCCCCCGACCCGACCTGGCCAATCCTGATGGCCGAGACTGTCCCCGGCCCTCCCCCGACCCGACCAGTCCTGCTGGCCGAGACTGTCCCCGCTCCTCCCCCGACCCGACCAGTCCTGCTGGCCGAGACTGTCCCCGCCCCTCCCCCAACCGGATCAGTCCTGATGGCCGAGACTGTCCCCGCCCCTCCCCCGACCAGTCCTGATGGCCGAGAGTGTCCCCGCCCCTCCCCCAACCCGATCAGTCCTGATGGCCGAGAGTGTCCCCGCCCCTCCCCCGACCCGACCAGTCCTGATGGCCGAGACTGTCCCCGCCCCTCCCCCGACCCGACCAGTCCTGATGGCCGAGACTGCCCCCGCCCCTCCCCCGACCTGACCCGACCAGTCCTGATGGCCGAGACTGTCCCCGCCCCTCCCCCGACCCGACCACTCCTGATGGCCGAGACTCTCCCCGCCCCTCCCCCGACCCGACCAGTCCTGATGGCCGAGACTGCCCCCGCCCCTCCCCCGACCTGACCCGACCGGTCCTGATGGCCGAGACTGTCCCCGCCCCTCCCCCGACCCGACCACTCCTGATGGCCGAGACTCTCCCCGCCCCTCCCCCGACCCGACCAGTCCTGATGGCCGAGACTGTCCCCGCCCCTCCCCCCACCCAACCCGACCAGTCCTGATGGCCGAGACTGTCCCCGCCCCTCCCCCGACCCGACCAGTCCTGATGGCCGAGACTGCCCCCGCCCCTCCCCCGACCTGACCCGACCAGTCCTGATGGCCGAGACTGTCCCCGCCCCTCCCCCGACCCGACCAGTCCTGATGGCCGAGACTGTCCCCGCCCCTCCCCCGACCCGACCAGTCCTGATGGCCTAGACTGTCCCCTCCCCCGACCCGACCAGTCCTGATGGCCGAGACTGTCCCCGCCCCTCCCGCGACCCGACCAGTCCTGATGGCCGAGACTCTCCCCTCCCCCGACCCGACCAGTCCTGATGGCCGAGTCCGTCCCCGCCCCTCCCCCGACCCGACCAGTCCTGATGGCCGAGAATGTCCCCGCCCCTCCCCCGACCCGACCAGTCCTGATGGCCGAGACTGTCCCCGCCCCTCCCCCGACCCGACCAGTCCTGATGGCCGAGACTCTCCCCTCCCCCGACCCGACCAGTCCTGATGGCCGAGACTGTCCCCGCCCCTCCCCCGACCCGACCAGTCCTGATGGCCGAGACTGTCCCCGCCCCTCCCCCGACCGACCAGTCCTGATGGCCGAAACTGTCCCCGCCCCTCCCCCGACCCCACCAGTCCTAATGGCCGAGACTGTCCCCGCCCCTCCCCCGACCCGACCTGTCCTGATGGCCGAGACTGTCCCCGCTCCTCCCCCGACCCGACCTGTCCTGATGGCCAAGACTGTCCCCACCCCTCCCCCGACCTGACCAGTCCTGATGGCCGAGACTGTCCCCGCCCCTCCCCCGACCCGACCAGTCCTGATGGCCGAAACTGTCCCCGCCCCTCCCCCGACCCCACCAGTCCTAATGGCCGAGACTGTCCCCGCTCCTCCCCCGACCCGACCAGTCCTGATGGCCGAGACTGTCCCCGCTCCTCCCCCGACCCGACCAGTCCTGATGGCCGAGACTGTCCCCGCCCCTCCCCCGACCCGACCAGTCCTGATGGCCGAGACTGTCCCCGCCCCTCCCCCGACCCGACCAGTCCTGATGGCCGAGACTGTCCACACCCCTCCCCTGACTGTGGAAGTACAGTTTCTCACTTAGACACAAAATGGCTTCCTGGGCATAGAATAAAAACTTAAATGGGTGAAAGCATGATTCACTAACCAGTCTGTCGGGATTTAGACGATTTAAGAATGCTACATACGTGCTCCTTATCTGTAATAAGCTTACAAAGAGCCTCATTCACCAAACAAATAGCCAAGGACATGATAAGGTAAACATCGGCCCACAGGCCCAGTTGATACAGTGAGAGAACAGAAAGTGCAGAGGGATCCCATAATAAAAGGATTAGTTAATCTTATCCCAAGGTATTTCTGTTCGTTATTCGAACGCAGCCCGGAATACGTTGTTTCAGTAATTCGCAAGGTCTGTGCCTTTGTAATCAGCTATGATTCAATGCTATATCATGTGGCACAGAAAGCCGGTTTTGTGTCTGTACTGTATCAATATGTTACAACTTCTGTATTACTTTGAAGAGGTCTGATGTAGCCCTTGACTACACAACTCTTCCCTTGCAAGCAAATAAAGCCTGTCTTCAACAATACTTTGTGTTTAAAGAGTCTTACTCGGGAGTCGAGACTTCGACACGACCCGACCAGTCCTGATGGCCGAGACTGTCCCCGCCCCTCCCCCGACCCGACCAGTCCTGATGGCCGAGACTGTCCCCGCCCCTCCCCCGACCCGACCAGTCCTGATGGCCGAGACTGTCCCTGCCCCTCCCCCGACCCGACCAGTCCTGATGGCCGAGACTGTCCCCGCCCCTCCCCCGACCCGACCAGTCCTGATGGCCGAGACTCTCCCCGCCCCTCCCCCGACCCGACCAGTCCTGATGGCCGAGACTGTCCCCGCCCCTCCCCCCACCCAACCCGACCAGTCCTGATGGCCGAGACTGTCCCCGCCCCTCCCCCGACCCGACCAGTCCCGATGGCCGAGACTGTCCTCGCCCCTCCCCCAGCCCGACCAGTCCTGATGGCCGAGACTGTCCCCGCCCCTCCCCCCACCCAACCCGACCAGTCCTGATGGCCGAGACTGCCCACGCCCCTCCCCCGACCCGACCAGTCCTGATGGCCGAGACTGCCCCCGCCCCTCCCCCGACCTGACCCGACCAGTCCTGATGGCCGAGACTGTCCTCGCCCCTCCCCCGACCCGACCACTCCTGATGGCCGAGACTGTCCCCGCCCCTCCCCCGACCAGTCCTGATGGCCGAGACTGTCCCCGCCCATCCCCCGACCCGACCAGTCCTGATGGCCGAGACTGTCCCCGCCCCTCCCCCGACCCGACCACTCCTGATGGCCGAGACTGTCCCCGCCCCTCCCCCGACCAGTCCTGATGGCCGAGACTGTCCCCGCCCCTCCCCCGACCCGACCAGTCCTGATGGCCGAGACTGTCCCCGACCGTCCCCCGACCCGACCAGTCCTGATGGCCGAGACTGTCCCCGACCCTCCCCCGACCCGACCAGTCCTGATGGCCGAGACTGTCCCTGCCCTTCCCCCGACCCGACCAGTCCTGATGGCCGAGACTGTCCCTGCCCCTCCCCCGACCCGACCCGACCAGTCCTGATGGCCGAGACTGTCCCCGCCCCTCCCCCGACCCGACCAGTCCTGATGGCCGAGAGTGTCCCCGCCCCTCCCCCGACCCGATCAGTCCTGATGGCCGAGAGTGTCCCCGCCCCTCCCCCGACCCGACCAGTCCTGATGGCCGAGACTGTCCCCTCCCCGACCCGACCAGTCCTGATGGCCGAGACTGTCCCCCCCCCTCTCCCGACCCGACCAGTCCTGATGGCCGAGACTGGCCCCGCCCCTCCCCAACCCGTCCTGATTGCCGAGACTGCCCACGACCCGACCAGTCCTGATGGCCGAGACCGTCCCCGACCCGACCAGTCCTGATGCCCGAGACTGTCCCCGCCCCTCCCCCGACCCGACCAGTTCTGATGGCCGAGACCGTCCCCGACCCGACCAGTCCTGATGGCCGAGACTGTCCCCGACCCGACCAGTCCTGATGGCCGAGACTGGCGCCGCCCCTCCCCCGACCCGACCTGTCCTGATGGCCGAGAATGTCCCCGCCCCTCCCCCGACCCGACCAGTCCTGATGGCCGAGACTGGCGCCGCCCCTCCCCCGACCCGACCAGTCCTGATGGCTGAGACTGTCCCCGCCCCTCCCCCGACCCGACCAGTCCTGATGGCCGAGACTGTCCCCGCCCCTCCCCCGACCCGACCAGTCCTGATGGCCGAGGCTGTCCCCGCCCCTCCCCCGACCCGACCTGTCTGATGCCGAGACTTTCCACGCCCCTCCCCCGACCCAAGCTGTCCTGATGGCCGAGACTGTCCCCGCCCCTCCCCCGACCCGACCAGTCCTGATGGCCGAGACTGTCCCCGCCCCTCCCCCGACCCGACCAGTCCTGATGGCCGAGACTGGCGCCCCCACTCCCCCAGCCCGACCAGTCCTGATGGCCGAGACTGTCCACGCCCCTCCCCGATCTGACCAGTCCTGATGGCCGAGACTGTCCCTCCCCCGACCTGACCCGACCAGTCCTGATGGCCGAGACTGTCCCCGCCCCTCCCCCGACCCGACCAGTCCTAATGGCCTAGACTGTCCCCTCCCCCGACCCGACCAGTCCTGATGGTCGAGACTCTCCCCTCCCCCGACCCGACCAGTCCTGATGGCCGAGACTGTCCCCGCCCCTCCCCCGACCCGACCAGTCCTGATGGCCGAGAATGTCCCCGCCCCTCCCCCGACCCGACCAGTCTGATGGCCGAGAATGTCCCCGAGCCGACCCGACCCGACCAGTCCTGATGGCCGAAACTGTCCCCGCTCCTCCCCCGACCCGACCAGTCCTGATGGCCGAGACTGTCCCCGCTCCTCCCCCGACCCGACCAGTCCTGATGGCCGAGACTGTCCCCGCCCCTCCCCGACCCGACCAGTCCTAATGGCCGAGACTGTCCCCGCTCCTCCCCGACCCGACCAGTCCTGATGGCCGAGACTGTCCCCGCTCCTCCCCCGACCCGACCAGTCCTGATGGGCCGAGACTGTCCCCGCCCCTCCCCCGACCCGACCAGTCCTGATGGCCGAGACTGACCCCCGCCCCTCCCCCGACCCGACCAGTCCTGATGGCCGAGACTGTCCCCGCCCCTCCCCCGACCCGAACAGTCCTGATGGCCGAGACTGTCCCTGCCCTCCCCCGACCCGAACAGTCCTGATGGCCGAGACTGGCGCCGCCCCTCCCCCGACACGACCTGACCAATCCTGATGGCCGAGACTGTCCCTCCCCCGACCCGACCAGTCCTGATGGCCGAGACTGTCCCCGCCCCTCCCCACGACCTGACCATTCCTGATGGCCGAGAATGTCCCCGCCCCTCCCCGACCCCCGACCCGACAGTCCTGATGGCCGAGAATGTCCCCGCCCCTCCCCGACCCGACCAGTCCTGATGGCCGAGACTGACCCCGCCCCTCCCCCGACCCGACCAGTTCTGATGGCCGAGACTGTCCCCGACCCGACCAGTCCTGATGGCCGAGACAGGCGCCGCCCCTCCCCGACCCGACCTGACCAATCCTGATGGCCGAGACTGTCCCCGCCCCACCCCCGACCCGACAGTCCTGATGGCCGAGACTGTCACCGCCCCTCCCCCGACCCGAACAGTTCTGATTGCCGAGACTGCGCCGCCCCTCCCCCGACCCGACCTGGCCAATCCTGATGGCCGAGACTGTCCCCGGCCCTCCCCGACCCGACCAGTCCTGCTGGCCGAGACTGTCCCCGCTCCTCCCCGACCCGACCAGTCCTGCTGGCCGAGACTGTCCCCGCCCTCCCCCAACCGGATCAGTCCTGATGCCGAGACTGTCCCGCCCCTCCCCCGACCAGTCCTGATGGCCGAGAGTGTCCCGCCCCTCCCCCAACCCGATCAGTCCTGATGGCCGAGAGTGTCCCCGCCCCTCCCCCGACCCGACCAGTCCTGATGGCCGAGACTGTCCCCCGCCCTCCCCCGACCCGACCAGTCCTGATGGCCGAGACTGCCCCCGCCCCTCCCCCGACCTGACCCGACCAGTCCTGATGGCCGAGACTGTCCCCGCCCCTCCCCCGACCCGACCACTCCTGATGGCCGAGACTCTCCCCGCCCCTCCCCGACCCGACAGTCCTGATGGCCGAGACTGCCCCCGCCCCTCCCCCGACCTGACCCGACCGGTCCTGATGGCCGAGACTGTCCCCGCCCCTCCCCGACCCGACCACTCCTGATGGCCGAGACTCTCCCCGCCCCTCCCCCGACCCGACCAGTCCTGATGGCCGAGACTGTCCCCGCCCCTCCCCCCACCCAACCCGACCAGTCCTGATGGCCGAGACTGTCCCCGCCCCTCCCCCGACCCGACCAGTCCTGATGGCCGAGACTGCCCCCGCCCCTCCCCCGACCTGACCCGACCAGTCCTGATGGCCGAGACTGTCCCCGCCCCTCCCCCGACCCGACCAGTCCTGATGGCCGAGACTGTCCCCGCCCCTCCCCCGACCCGGACCAGTCCTGATGGCCTAGACTGTCCCCTCCCCCGACCCGACCAGTCCTGATGGCCGAGACTGTCCCCGCCCCTCCCGCGACCCGACCAGTCCTGATGGCCGAGACTCTCCCCTCCCCCGACCCGACCAGTCCTGATGGCCGAGTCCGTCCCCGCCCCTCCCCCCGACCCGACCAGTCCTGATGGCCGAGAATGTCCCCGCCCCTCCCCCGACCCGACCAGTCCTGATGGCCGAGAATGTCCCCGAGCCGACCCGACCCGACCAGTCCTGATGGCCGAAACTGTCCCCGCTCCTCCCCGACCCGACCAGTCCTGATGCCGAGACTGTCCCCGCTCCTCCCCCGACCCGACCAGTCCTGATGGCCGAGACTGTCCCCGCCCCTCCCCCGACCCGACCAGTCCTAATGGCCGAGACTGTCCCCGCTCCTCCCCCGACCCGACCAGTCCTGATGGCCGAGACTGTCCCCGCTCCTCCCCGACCCGACCAGTCCTGATGGCCGAGACTGTCCCCGCCCCTCCCCCGACCCGACCAGTCCTGATGGCCGAGACTGACCCCGCCCCTCCCCCGACCCGACCAGTCCTGATGGCCGAGACTGTCCCCGCCCCTCCCCCGACCCGAACAGTCCTGATGGCCGAGACTGTCCCTGCCCCTCCCCGACCCGAAACAGTCCTGATGGCCGAGACTGGCGCCGCCCCTCCCCGACACGACCTGACCAATCCTGATGGCCGAGACTGTCCCTCCCCCGACCCGACCAGTCCTGATGGCCGAGACTGTCCCCGCCCCTCCCCCGACCCGACCAGTCCTGATGCCTAGACTGTCCCCGCCCCTCCCCCGACCCGACCAGTCCTGATGGCCGAGAATGTCCCCGCCCCTCCCCCGACCCGACCAGTCCTGATGGCCGAGACTGACCCCGCCCCTCCCCCGACCCGACCAGTTCTGATGGCCGAGACTGTCCCGACCCGACCAGTCCTGATGGCCGAGACAGGCGCCGCCCCTCCCCCGACCCGACCTGACCAATCCTGATGGCCGAGACTGTCCCCGCCCCACCCCCGACCCGACCAGTCCTGATGGCCGAGACTGTCACCGCCCCTCCCCCGACCCGAACAGTTCTGATTGCCGAGACTGGCGCCGCCCTCCCCCGACCCGACCTGGCCAATCCTGATGGCCGAGACTGTCCCCGGCCTCCCCCGACCCGACCAGTCCTGCTGGCCGAGACTGTCCCCGCTCCTCCCCCGACCCGACCAGTCCTGCTGGCCGAGACTGTCCCCGCCCCTCCCCCAACCGGATCAGTCCTGATGGCCGAGACTGTCCCCGCCCCTCCCCGACCAGTCCTGATGGCCGAGAGTGTCCCCGCCCCTCCCCCAACCCGATCAGTCCTGATGGCCGAGAGTGTCCCCGCCCCTCCCCGACCCGACCAGTCCTGATGCCGAGACTGTCCCCGCCCCTCCCCCGACCCGACCAGTCCTGATGGCCGAGACTGCCCCCGCCCCTCCCCGACCTGACCCGACCAGTCCTGATGGCCGAGACTGTCCCCGCCCCTCCCCCGACCCGACCACTCCTGATGGCCGAGACTCTCCCCGCCCCTCCCCCGACCCGACCAGTCCTGATGGCCGAGACTGCCCCCGCCCCTCCCCCGACCTGACCCGACCGGTCCTGATGCCGAGACTGTCCCCGCCCCTCCCCGACCCGACCACTCTGATGGCCGAGACTCTCCCCGCCCCTCCCCCGACCCGACCAGTCCTGATGGCCGAGACTGTCCCCGCCCCTCCCCCCACCCAACCCGACCAGTCCTGATGGCCGAGACTGTCCCCGCCCCTCCCCCGACCCGACCAGTCCTGATGGCCGAGACTGCCCCCGCCCCTCCCCCGACCTGACCCGACCAGTCCTGATGGCCGAGACTGTCCCCGCCCCTCCCCCGACCCGACCAGTCCTGATGGCCGAGACTGTCCCCGCCCCTCCCCCGACCCGACCAGTCCTGATGGCCTAGACTGTCCCCTCCCCCGACCCGACCAGTCCTGATGGCCGAGACTGTCCCCGCCCCTCCCGCGACCCGACCAGTCCTGATGGCCGAGACTCTCCCCTCCCCGACCCGACCAGTCCTGATGGCCGAGTCCGTCCCCGCCCCTCCCCCGACCCCGACCAGTCCTGATGGCCGAGAATGTCCCCGCCCCTCCCCCGACCCGACCAGTCCTGATGGCCGAGACTGTCCCCGCCCCTCCCCCGACCCGACCAGTCCTGATGGCCGAGACTGTCCCCGCCCCTCCCCCGACCGACCAGTCCTGATGGCCGAAACTGTCCCCGCCCTCCCCCGACCCCACCAGTCCTAATGGCCGAGACTGTCCCCGCCCCTCCCCCGACCCGACCTGTCCTGATGGCCGAGACTGTCCCCGCTCCTCCCCCGACCCGACCTGTCCTGATGGCCAAGACTGTCCCCACCCCTCCCCCGACCTGACCAGTCCTGATGGCCGAGACTGTCCCGCCCCTCCCCCGACCCGACCAGTCCTGATGGCCGAAACTGTCCCCGCCCCTCCCCCGACCCGACCAGTCCTAATGGCCTAGACTGTCCCTCCCCCGACCCGACCAGTCCTGATGGTCGAGACTCTCCCCTCCCCCGACCCGACCAGTCCTGATGGCCGAGGACTGTCCCCCCGCCCTCCCCCGACCCGACCAGTCCTGATGGCCGAGAATGTCCCGCCCCTCCCCGACCCGACCAGTCCTGATGGCCGAGAATGTCCCCGAGCCGACCCGACCCGACCAGTCCTGATGGCCGAAACTGTCCCCGCTCCTCCCCCGACCCGACCAGTCCTGATGGCCGAGACTGTCCCCGCTCCTCCCCGACCCGACCAGTCCTGATGGCCGAGACTGTCCCCGCCCCTCCCCCGACCCGACCAGTCCTAATGGCCGAGACTGTCCCCGCTCCTCCCCCGACCCGACCAGTCCTGATGGCCGAGACTGTCCCCGCTCCTCCCCCGACCCGACCAGTCCTGATGGCCGAGACTGTCCCCGCCCCTCCCCCGACCCGACCAGTCCTGATGGCCGAGACTGACCCCGCCCCTCCCCCGACCCGACCAGTCCTGATGGCCGAGACTGTCCCCGCCCCTCCCCCGACCCGAACAGTCCTGATGGCCGAGACTGTCCCTGCCCCTCCCCCGACCCGAACAGTCCTGATGGCCGAGACTGGCGCCGCCCCTCCCCCGACACGACCTGACCAATCCTGATGGCCGAGACTGTCCCTCCCCCGACCCGACCAGTCCTGATGGCCGAGACTGTCCCCGCCCCTCCCCCGACCTGACCATTCCTGATGGCCGAGAATGTCCCCGCCCCTCCCCCGACCCGACCAGTCCTGATGGCCGAGAATGTCCCCGCCCCTCCCCCGACCCGACCAGTCCTGATGGCCGAGACTGACCCCGCCCCTCCCCCGACCCGACCAGTTCTGATGGCCGAGACTGTCCCCGACCCGACCAGTCCTGATGGCCGAGACAGGCGCCGCCCCTCCCCCGACCCGACCTGACCAATCCTGATGGCCGAGACTGTCCCCGCCCCACCCCCGACCCGACCAGTCCTGATGGCCGAGACTGTCACCGCCCCTCCCCCGACCCGAACAGTTCTGATTGCCGAGACTGGCGCCGCCCCTCCCCCGACCCGACCTGGCCAATCCTGATGGCCGAGACTGTCCCCGGCCCTCCCCCGACCCGACCAGTCCTGCTGGCCGAGACTGTCCCCGCTCCTCCCCCGACCCGACCAGTCCTGCTGGCCGAGACTGTCCCCGCCCCTCCCCCAACCGGATCAGTCCTGATGGCCGAGACTGTCCCCGCCCCTCCCCCGACCAGTCCTGATGGCCGAGAGTGTCCCCGCCCCTCCCCCAACCCGATCAGTCCTGATGGCCGAGAGTGTCCCCGCCCCTCCCCCGACCCGACCAGTCCTGATGGCCGAGACTGTCCCCGCCCCTCCCCCGACCCGACCAGTCCTGATGGCCGAGACTGCCCCCGCCCCTCCCCCGACCTGACCCGACCAGTCCTGATGGCCGAGACTGTCCCCGCCCCTCCCCCGACCCGACCACTCCTGATGGCCGAGACTCTCCCCGCCCCTCCCCCGACCCGACCAGTCCTGATGGCCGAGACTGCCCCCGCCCCTCCCCCGACCTGACCCGACCGGTCCTGATGGCCGAGACTGTCCCCGCCCCTCCCCCGACCCGACCACTCCTGATGGCCGAGACTCTCCCCGCCCCTCCCCCGACCCGACCAGTCCTGATGGCCGAGACTGTCCCCGCCCCTCCCCCCACCCAACCCGACCAGTCCTGATGGCCGAGACTGTCCCCGCCCCTCCCCCGACCCGACCAGTCCTGATGGCCGAGACTGCCCCCGCCCCTCCCCCGACCTGACCCGACCAGTCCTGATGGCCGAGACTGTCCCCGCCCCTCCCCCGACCCGACCAGTCCTGATGGCCGAGACTGTCCCCGCCCCTCCCCCGACCCGACCAGTCCTGATGGCCTAGACTGTCCCCTCCCCCGACCCGACCAGTCCTGATGGCCGAGACTGTCCCCGCCCCTCCCGCGACCCGACCAGTCCTGATGGCCGAGACTCTCCCCTCCCCCGACCCGACCAGTCCTGATGGCCGAGTCCGTCCCCGCCCCTCCCCCGACCCGACCAGTCCTGATGGCCGAGAATGTCCCCGCCCCTCCCCCGACCCGACCAGTCCTGATGGCCGAGAATGTCCCCGAGCCGACCCGACCCGACCAGTCCTGATGGCCGAAACTGTCCCCGCTCCTCCCCCGACCCGACCAGTCCTGATGGCCGAGACTGTCCCCGCTCCTCCCCCGACCCGACCAGTCCTGATGGCCGAGACTGTCCCCGCCCCTCCCCCGACCCGACCAGTCCTAATGGCCGAGACTGTCCCCGCTCCTCCCCCGACCCGACCAGTCCTGATGGCCGAGACTGTCCCCGCTCCTCCCCCGACCCGACCAGTCCTGATGGCCGAGACTGTCCCCGCCCCTCCCCCGACCCGACCAGTCCTGATGGCCGAGACTGACCCCGCCCCTCCCCCGACCCGACCAGTCCTGATGGCCGAGACTGTCCCCGCCCCTCCCCCGACCCGAACAGTCCTGATGGCCGAGACTGTCCCTGCCCCTCCCCCGACCCGAACAGTCCTGATGGCCGAGACTGGCGCCGCCCCTCCCCCGACACGACCTGACCAATCCTGATGGCCGAGACTGTCCCTCCCCCGACCCGACCAGTCCTGATGGCCGAGACTGTCCCCGCCCCTCCCCCGACCTGACCATTCCTGATGGCCGAGAATGTCCCCGCCCCTCCCCCGACCCGACCAGTCCTGATGGCCGAGAATGTCCCCGCCCCTCCCCCGACCCGACCAGTCCTGATGGCCGAGACTGACCCCGCCCCTCCCCCGACCCGACCAGTTCTGATGGCCGAGACTGTCCCCGACCCGACCAGTCCTGATGGCCGAGACAGGCGCCGCCCCTCCCCCGACCCGACCTGACCAATCCTGATGGCCGAGACTGTCCCCGCCCCACCCCCGACCCGACCAGTCCTGATGGCCGAGACTGTCACCGCCCCTCCCCCGACCCGAACAGTTCTGATTGCCGAGACTGGCGCCGCCCCTCCCCCGACCCGACCTGGCCAATCCTGATGGCCGAGACTGTCCCCGGCCCTCCCCCGACCCGACCAGTCCTGCTGGCCGAGACTGTCCCCGCTCCTCCCCCGACCCGACCAGTCCTGCTGGCCGAGACTGTCCCCGCCCCTCCCCCAACCGGATCAGTCCTGATGGCCGAGACTGTCCCCGCCCCTCCCCCGACCAGTCCTGATGGCCGAGAGTTTCCCCGCCCCTCCCCCGACTCGACCAGTCCTGATGGCCCAGACTGTCCCCGCCCCTCCCCCGACCCGACCAGTCCTGATGGCCGAGACTGTCCCCACCCCTCCCCCGACCCGACCAGTCCTGATGGCCGAGACTGTCCACGCCCGTCCCCGATCCGACCCGACCAGTCCTGAGGGCCGACACTGTCCCCGCCCCTCCCTGACCCGACCAGTCCTGATGGCCGAGACTGTCCCCGCCCCTCCCCCGACCCGGCCAGTCCTGTTGGCCAAGACTGTCCCCGCCCCGACCTGACCCGACCAGTCCTGAGGGCCGAGACTGTCCCCGCCCCTCCCCGACCCGACCAGTCCTGATGGCCGAGACTGTCCCCGCCCCTCCCCCGACCCGACCCGACCAGTCCTGGTGGCCGAGACTGTCCCCGCCCCTCTCCCGACCAGTCCTGATGGCCGAGACGGTCCCCGCCCCTCCCCCGACCAGTCCTGATGGCCGAGACTGTCCCCGCCCCTCCCCAGACCCGACCAGTCCTGATGGCCGAGACTGTCCCCGACCCGACCAGTCCTGATGGCCGAGACTGTCCCCGCCCCTCCCCCGACCAGTCCTGATGGCCGAGACTGCCCCGCCCCTCCCCCGACCTGACCCGACCAGTCCTGATGGCCGAGACTTTCCCCGCATCTCGCCCAACCTGACCAATCCTGATGGCCGAGACTGCCCTCCCCCGACCTGACCCGACCAGTCCTGATGGCCGAGACTGTCCCCGCCCCTCGCCCAACCTGACCAATCCTGATGGCCGAGACTGTCCCCACCCCTCCCCCGACTCGACCCGACCAGTCCTGATGGCCGAGACTGTCCCCGTCCCTCCCCCGACCCGACCAGTCCTGATGGCCGAGACTGTCCCCGCCCCTCCCCCGGCCCGACCCGACCAGTCCTGATGGCCGAGACTCTCCCCACCCCTCCCCCGACCCGACCTGACCAGTCCTGATGGCCGAGACTGTCCCCGCCACTCGCCCGACCTGACCAATCCTGATGGCCAAGACTGTCCCCGACCCTCCCCCGAGCCGACCCGACCATTCCTGATGGCCGAGACTGTCCCCGCCCCTCCCCCGACCCGACCCGACTAGTCCTGATGGCCGAGACTGTCCCGCCCCGACCCGACCAGTCCTGATGGCCGAGACTGTCCCCGCCCCGCCCCCGACCCGACCTGATCAGTCCTGATGGCCGAGACTGTCCCCGCCACTCGCCCGACCTGACCAATCCTGATGGCCAAGACTGTCCCCGACCCTCCCCCGGCCCGACCCGACCAGTCCTGATGGCCGAGACTCTCCCCGCCCCTCCCCCGACCCGACCCGACCAGTCCTGATGGCCGAGACTGTCCCCGCCACTCGCCCGACCTGACCAATCCTGATGGCCAAGACTGTCCCCGACCCTCCCCCGAGCCGACCCGACCATTCCTGATGGCCGAGACTGTCCCCGCCCCTCCACCGACCCGACCCGACTCGTCCTGATGGCCGAGACTGTCCCGCCCCGACCCGACCAGTCCTGATGGCCGAGACTGTCCCCGCCCCGCCCCCGACCCGACCTGATCAGTCCTGATTGCCGAGACTGTCAACGCACCTACCCCAACCCGACCAGTCCTGATGGCCGAGACTGTCCCCGCCCCTCCCCCGACCCGACCAGTCCTGATGGCCGAGACTGTCCCCACCCCTCCCCCGACCCGACCAGTCCTGATGGCCGAGACTGTCAACACCCCTCCCCCAACCCGACAAGTCCTGATGGCCAAGACTGTCCCCACCCCTCCCCCGATCCGACCAGTCCTGATGGCCGAGACTGTCCCCGCCCCTCCCCCGACCAGTCCTGATGGCCGAGACTGTCCCCACCCCTCCCCCGACCCGACCCGACCAGTCCTGATGGCCGAGACTGTCCCCACCCCTCTCCCGACCCGTCCAGTCCTGATGGCCGAGACTGTCAACGCCCCTCCCCCAACCCGACCAGTCCTGATGGCCAAGACTGTCCCCACCCCTCCCCCGACCCGACCAGTCCTGATGGCCGAGACTGTCCCCGCCCCTCCCCCGACCAGTCCTGATGGCCGAGACTGTCCCCACCCCTCCCCCGACCCGACCAGTCCTGATGGCCGAGACTGTCCCCACCCCTCTCCCGACCCGTCCAGTCCTGATGGCCGAGACTGTCAACGCCCCTCCCCCAACCCGACCAGTCCTGATGGCCAAGACTGTCCCCACCCCTCCCCCGACCCGACCCGACCAGTCCTGATGGCCGAGACTGTCCCCACCCCTCTCCCGACCCGTCCTGTGCTGATGGCCGAGACTGTCCCCGCCCCTCCCCCGACCCGACCAGTCCTGATGGCCGAGACTGTCCCCACCCCTCCACCGACCCGACCCGACCAGTCCTGATGGCCGAGACTGTCCCCTCCCCCGACCCGACCCGACCAGTCCTGATGGCCGAGACTGTCCCCACCCCTCTCCCGACCCGTCCAGTCCTGATGGCCGAGACTGTCAACGCCCCTCCCCCAACCCGACCAGTGCTGATGGCCGAGACTGTCCCCACCCCTCCCCCGATCCGACCAGTCCTGATGGCCGAGACTGTCCCCGCCCCTCCCCCGACCAGTCCTGATGGCCGAGACTGTCCCCACCCCTCCCCCGACCCGTCCTGTGCTGATGGCCGAGACTGTCCCCGCCCCTCCCCCGACCCGACCAGTCCTGATGGCCGAGACTGTCCCCGCCCCTCCCCCGACCCGACCAGTCCTGATGGCCGAGACTGTCCCCGCCCCTCCCCCGACCCGTCCAGTCCTGATGGCCGAGACTGTCCCCGCCCCTCCCCCGACCCGACCAGTCCTGATGGCCGAGACTGTCCCCGCCCCTCCCCCGACCCGACCAGTCCTGATGGCCGAGACTGTCCCCTCCCCCGACCTGACCAGTCCTGATGGCCGAGACTGTCCCCGCCCCTCCCCCGACCCGACCAGTCCTGATGGCCGAGACTGTCCCCGCCCCTCCCCCGACCTGACCAGTCCTGATGGCCGAGACTGTCCCCGCCCCTCCCCCGACCACATAGAAGACTGGTTGGGTCAAGGAATATGTGGGTCAGTGGCAGCTTGGATAAGGAATTGGTTTAAGGACTGAAAACAGCGAGTTGTGGTAAATGGCTGTTTTTCAAACTGGAGGATTGTAGACAGTGGTCTTCCCCGAGGGGCAGTGCTGGGGCCACTGCTTTTTTTGGATAAATATAAATGACCTGGATATTGGAATACAGAGTAGAATTTCTAAATTTGCCGATGACACCAAACTTGGAGGTGTGGCAAACAGTGAGGATGATACCAATCCACTGCAACAAGACATAGAAGAATAGCAGAATGGGCAGACAAGTGGCAGATGGAATTTAGTACAGAGAAGTGTGAGGTGATGCATTTTAGCAGAAGGAACAGGGAGAGGCAATATACACTTAATGGCACAGTTTTAAAGAGTGTGCAGGGACAGAGGGACCTGGGAGTTAATGTGCGTAGGTCCCTGAAGGTGGCGGGTCATATTGAGAGTGTGGTTAACAAAGCATTTGGGATCTTGTAAGGGGTTTTGTCCTCGGTCTC
The DNA here is from genome assembly GCF_052327205.1 of Somniosus microcephalus. Taxonomy (NCBI): domain Eukaryota; kingdom Metazoa; phylum Chordata; class Chondrichthyes; order Squaliformes; family Somniosidae; genus Somniosus; species Somniosus microcephalus. The sequence continues at coordinate 3,407,940 of NW_028225187.1, read as the reverse complement.
TCTCTCCTGTGAGACCTCTCTCTTTTACACAGTAATTTACCGAGAGTTTCGACCCACTCACCCCTTAGGTTCTGTACACTGGACTTTGAGGCAGGAGCTACAATGCAGAGAATACTCTGTAGACCAGGTTTAATGAAACGAACTGAAATTTTATTGCATGAAGAAAAATTGGATGTAAGCCAATAAGGTACATGGGAGGGGAAAACAAATCATAATACAGTACTGACCAATATATCCGCAGGCATATTATACTTTACAAGGTTCAACGTGAAATATTGGAAACACACGGAACATCGAGGGACAACAACTCATTGTTAATTATCCCTTAAAATGCCCACCCCCTAAACCTAGCTAGGTTAGATTATGAGGGGCCAGAAACATGCTCACCAGTCCCAGTTAGAAAATAGAGGTTTTGAAGTCTGCGCTTTGGTCCTCTCAGGCGTCCTGTCTCCACGTGGTCAGTGGAACGCAGCGGGTAGTGACACACTCTTTTCTCCCTCGAGGTGATGGACACGGCCAGGCTGGATGTTAGCAGGCCTGGACGTCGGCGTGGAGAGAGCCCAACTGTTTGACCATTTTTTAATCGGTTTCTTTGTGGAGGGTCGCCGTCTTTTGTCTCGTCAATGGCCCGGGGTTTATCGATGATCTCCCGATAGCTACCCTGGGTCTGGACGCAGACTCTGCCTGGACCACCAATGCCTCTACAAAGCTCTCTTTCGATCAACTCCGTCGGTCATCTCCCGGATGCTCTCCCTTCGAGAAGTGCTCCCGATGATCTCTGATGGCCTCGATGTTCCCGATCCTTCCCGATGGCCTCAATCTCCGATGATCTCGAATCAATAGCCCCCGATGCCTACCCCGGGTCTCCAGTTATACTTTTCATCGAGGCCCTTATCTCCCACCATATCAAGGTTAGTCTTTGTTTAACTTTTGGTGGGCTTGTAGCACAGCGGGGTAGTCATTGTGTTTGAAGTACCTTCAGGATGGCCGGTAACTGCCATCTCTGGTCTGGAATGACCTTGTATTGTCTTTAATGAGTCTTGATGTCCCCCTTCGAACTTGAAGCTGTTTCCCTTTGTCTGGGTAAACATTTGATGGCATTTATCTACAGGCCGATCTGATCGGATCTGCATCCAATCCATATGTATGGGGTTCTGTCTGGTTTCGCATTCTCTGAAATTGCATTCCAGAACTTACTGTGGGCTGAATCCACAAAAGCTGTCTGTGGACTGCAGGAACCATTTAAAAATGTCCCAAAAAGCTGGTCACGGGGTCTGGCGGCCATTTTGTGTGCCCCTTTTCCTGGGCTTCTTTTCAAACAGTCTTTAAAAAATTAAGGCCTTTTCTGCCAATAGACCCTTATAGGACAATGTTCAATTTTGCGAATCCTACAATCTTGGGCTTCATAAATAGAGGTATTGAGTACAAAAGTAGAGAAGTTATGCTGAACCTTTATAAAACGCTGGTTAGGCCACAACTGTCGTATTGCGTCCAGTTCTGGTCACCACACTTTAGGAAGGATGTGAAGGCCCTTGAGAGGGTGCAGAGGAGATTTACCAGAATGGTTCCGGGGATGGGGGATCTTAGCTACAAGGACAGGTTGGAGAAGCTGGATTTGTTTTCATTCGAGCAAAGGAGGTTGCGGGGTGATTTGATAGAGGTGTACAAGATTATGATGGGTTTGGACAGGCTAGACGGGGAAAGGCTGTTCCCACTAGTTGATGGTACAAGGACTAGGGGACACAGATTTAAGGTTTTGGCCAAGAGATACAGTGGGGATGTGAGGAAAAACTTTTTTACGCAGCCAGTGGTGAGGACCTGGAACTCGCTGCCGACGGAAGTGGTGGAAGTGGAGACACCCAATGTTTTCAAGGGGAGACTGGATAGGCACTTGAGGGAAATAAACTTGCAGGGCTACGGGGATAGAGCGGGGGAATGGGACTGACTGGATTGCTCTACAGAGAGCCGGCACGGACTTGATGGGCTGAATGGCCTCCTTCTGTGCTGTTGTGACTCTATGACCTCTACCACCTAGAAGGACAAGGGCAGCAGACGCATGGGAACACCACCACCTCCAAGTTCCCCTCCATGTGCCACACCATCCTGACTTGGAAGTATATCGGCCGATCCTCCATCATCGCTGGGTCAAAATCCTGGAACTCCCTCCCGAACAGCACTGTGGGAGCACCTTCACCACACGGACTGCAGCGGTTCAAGAAGGCGGCTCACCACCACCTTCTCAAGGGCAACTAGGGATGGGCAATAAATGCTGGCATTACCAGCGACGCCCAGATCCCATGAATGAATAAAATAAAAACTACCTCCCTGATTTTGCCCGTATATTTTCCTTTCCTGTAACACCATGAACAGTTAATCAAAGGTAATCATCAGCACAACAGTCTTAAAGATTTTATAAAACATTCATCCATTCCATGTTCATGTCACCCCAGCTGTCTGCAGGGCCCTGTGCTACAGAACAGTGTGAACTCGCTGGTGTGTCAGCAGAGTCGAGGACTGAGAGAATCCCTTCCCACACACAGAGCAGGTGAACGGCCTCTCCCCAGTGTGAATTCGCTGGTGTCTCTTCAGCTACCCAGAGCTTTTAAAGCTCTTACCACAGTCAGAACATTTAAATAGTCTCTCATCAGTGTGAACTTACTGGTGTGTCAGCAGGTTGGATGACTGAGTGAATCCCTTCCCACACACGGAGCAGGTGAACATTCTCTCCCCAGTGTGAATTCGCTGGTGTCCGTTCAGATTCCTGGAGCTTTTAAAGCTCTTCCCACAGACAGAACATTTAAATGGTCTCTCATCGGTGTGAACTTGCTGGTGTCCCTTCAGATCCCTAGAGGTTTTAAAGTCTTTCCCACAGTCAGAACATTTAAATGGTCTCTCATCAGTGTGATATCGCTGGTGTGTCAGTAGGTGGGGTGACTGAGTGAATCCCTTCCCACACACAGAACAGGTGAACGCTCTCTCCCCAGTGTGAACTCGCTGGTGCCCCTTCAGATCCCCAGAGGTTTTAAAGCTCTTCCCACAGTCAGAACATTTAAATGGTCTCTCATCGGAGTGAACTCGCTGGTGTCTCACCAGGCTTGATGGCTGAGTGAATCCCTTCCCACACACAGAGCAGGTGAACGGTCTCTTTCCTGCTGTCTCCAGCTGGTGGCCCTTCAGCTCCTGGGACCTTTTAAAGCTTTTCCCACAGTTGGAATGTTTTACCGGCCTGTCCCCAGCGTGAACTCGCTGGTGTGCCAGCAGATTAGAGGACCGAGCGAATCCCTTCCCACACTCAGAGCAGGTGAACGGCCTCTCCCCAGTGTGAACTTGCTGGTGTCTCTCATCAGTGTGGACAAGCTGGTGTCTCAACAGCACGGAGTGTGCAATTAATCCCTTCCCACACACGGAGCGGGTTAAAGGTCTCTCCCTAGTGTGATCTTGCTGGTGTGCCATCGGAGCGGACGACTGAGTGAATCCCTTCCCACACACGGGGCCGGTGAACGGGCTCTCCTCAGTGTGTAGCCACTGGTGTCGCTTCAGGTACTTGTAGATTTTGAAGCTCTTCCCACACTCAGAACATTTAAAAGGTCTCACATCATTGTGAACTCGCTGGGGTGCCAGCAGATTGGAGGAGCGACTGAATCAGGTCCTGATGAATCGAGCGACTCTGTCTGTTCTTGACGTGATGTTTGGTCTGAGCTTCCTGTCTGTAAATGCTCCACTTCTAAAACCCTGTAAAAGGAGTGTAGAAAGGGGTAAGAGGGAGAATGTTGCCTCATGTCCCCCTTTCCCAGCCCAGGGGCAGTGAAGCTGATTTTCAGGCCCCAGCTGCTGCACAGGTTACATACGAACATACGAATTAGGAGCAGGAGTTGGCCTCTCGGCCCCTCGAGCCCGCTCCGCCATTCAATAAGATCATGGCTGATCCGATTACGCCACATTCCTGCCTACCCCCGATAACCTTTCACCCCCTTGCTTATCAAGAATTTATCTACCTCTGCCTTAAAAATATTCAAAGCCTCTGCTTCCACCGCCCTCTGAGGAAGAGAGTTCCAAAGAAGGCCATCAGGCCCCGGGGACTTGTCAGGCCGCAGCTCCAACAATTTGCTCAGTACCACTTCCCTGGTGATTGTCATTTTCACAGATCACAGAAATCACAGAAACCCCACAGTGCAGATAGAGGCCATTTCGGCCCATCGAGCCTGCACCGACACATACCCCACCCGATCCCCGTAACCCCTACACCAACACATATCCCACCCGATCCCCGTAACCCCTACACCAACACATATCCCACCCGATCCCCGTAACCCCTACACCGACACATATCCCACCCGATCCCCGTAACCCCTACACCAACACATATCCCACCCGATCCCCGTAACCCCTACACCAACACATATCCCACCCTATCCCCGTAACCCCTACACCGACACATATCCCACCCGATCCCCGTAACCCCTACACCAACACATATCCCACCCGATCCCCGTAACCCCTACACCAACACATATCCCACCCGATCCCCGTAACCCCTACACCGACACATATCCCACCCTATCCCCGTAACCCCTACACCGACACATATCCCACCCGATCCCCGTAACCCCTACACCGACACATATCCCACCCGATCCCCGTAACCCCTACACCAACACATATCCCACCCGATCCCCGTAACCCCTACACCAACACATATCCCACCCGATCCCCGTAACCCCTACACCGACACATATCCCACCCTATCCCCGTAACCCCTACACCAACACATATCCCACCCGATCCCCGTAACCCCTACACCGACACATATCCCACCCGATCCCCGTAACCCCTACACCAACACATATCCCACCCTATCCCTGTAACCCCTACACCAACACATATCCCACCCGATCCCCGTAACCCCTACACCGACACATATCCCACCCGATCCCCGTAACCCCTACACCAACACATATCCCACCCGATCCCCGTAACCCCTACACCGACACATATCCCACCCTATCCCCGTAACCCCTACACCAACACATATCCCACCCGATCCCCGTAACCCCTACACCAACACATATCCCACCCTATCCCCGTAACCCCTACACCAACACATATCCCACCCGATCCCCGTAACCCCTACACCAACACATATCCCACCCTATCCCCGTAACCCCTACACCAACACATATCCCACCCGATCCCCGTAACCCCACTTATTTAATCCCCCTAACACTAAGGGTCAATTTATCATAGCCAATCAACCTAACCCGCACATCTTTGGACTGTGGGAGGAAACCAGGGCACCTGGAGGAAACCCACGCAAACACGGGGAGAATGTGCAAACTCCACACAGGGAGGGAGGAATTTCTTGAATTCCTCCCTCCCTTCCATTTCCTGATTTACAGCTATTTCTGGGATGTTACTTGTATCCTCTATAATGAAGACCGATGCAAAATACCTGTTTAATTCAACTGCCATCTCCTTATTTTCCATTATTAATTCCCCAGACTCACTTTCTATAGGACCAATGCTCACTTTGTTAACTCTTTTCTTTTTTAAGTATCTATAGAAACTCTTACTATCTGTTTTTATATTTCTAGTTAGCTTTCTCTCGCACTCTAATTTTTCTCTCCTTATTAATCTTTTAGTCATTCTTTGCTGGTTTTTATATTCTGTCCAATCTTCTGACCTGCCACCCATCTTTGCGCAATTATATGCTTTTTCTTTAAGTTTGATACTATCTTTAACTTTTTTAGTAAACCACGGATGGTGGGTCCTCCCCTTGGAATTTTTATTTCTCGTTGGAATGTATCTATTCTGTGTACAGGAAACTTTCTGGTACCCGGCACTGATGGGACCGAGCTGGTGCCGTTAGATCAAAACTGCCATAGAAACCAGCGCTAATGTTAAAACATACGGAGCTTCTGAGCAGCTTGCAAGCATCTCGCTGAAGCTGTTGCTTAGCTACAGAGACGCTTGCAGAGCCAGGACTGGAGAAAAGAAGCAACAAAAAGAAAAAGAACTTATCTGAACTGACTCCTGAATTTTGCCAGTAGATAGAGTTTTCCGGACATTTAACCTCCGGATAAATGAAAGTTTCCTGTATTCTGAAATATCCCCTTAAATGTCTGCCACTGCAACTCTATTGACCTGTCCCTTAACCTAATTTGCCTGTTCACTTTAGCTAGCTCTGTTTTCATACCTTCAGAATTGGCCTTATTTAAGTTTAAAATACTAGTCTGGGACCCACTCTTCTCTCCCTCAAACTGAAGGTAAAATTCAATCATATTATGATCGCTGTTACCTAGGGGCGCCTTCACTATGAGGTCATTAATTAATCCTATCTCGTTGCACAATACCAGGTCTGGTATAACCTGCTCTCTGGTTGGCTCCAGAATGTGCTGTTCAAAGAAACTATCCCGAAAACATTCTATGAACTCCTCATCTAGGCTACCTTTGCCCATCTGATTTTTCCCATCTATATGTAGAATAAAATCTCCCACAATTATTGCCGTACCTTTCTGACAAGCTCTCATTATTTCTTCCTTTACACTCCATCCTACTGTTAGGGGGCCTGTACACCACTCCCACAAGTGACATTTTGCCTTTATCATTTCTCATCTCTACCCAAACCGCTTTGACATCCTGGTTTCCTGAACTTGGGTCATCCCTCTCTATTGTGCTAATACCATCATTAATTATCAGAGCCACCCTTCTACCCTTTCCCACCTTCCTGTCCTTCCTAAATGTCATGTACCCTTCAATATTCAGGTCCCAATCTATGTCACCCTGCAGCCATGTTTCTCTAATGGCGATCAGGTCGTACTTATTTATTCCTATTTGCTCTATCAGTTCACCTGTTTTGTTTTGAATGCTACGTGTATTCAGATGCAGAGCCTTTAGTTTTGTCCTTTTATTATTTTTGTAACCTCTAGCCTTATCTGTTGATTTACTCTTAGATTTGTCCTCTCTATCCCTTCCTGTCACGGTCTGTTTATCATTTCCCATATTAATACCTTTCTCTGTTGCCTTGTCTCCACTCTTTGATTTACCACATCTCAACAAGTTTGATCCCTTGCCCCCACTATTTAGTTTAAAACCCTCTCTGCCGCCCCAGTTATATGACTCGCCAGAACACTGGTCCCAGCACGGTTCAGGTGAAGACCGTCCCAACGATACAGATCCCACTTTCCCCAGTGTGGTGCCAGTGCCCCAGGAATCGAAACCCATTTCTCCCACACCAGTCTTTGAGCCACGCATTCATCTCTCTCATTTTATTTACCCTATATGCCAATTTGCTCGTGGCTCAGGTAAGAATGCAGACATTATTATCCTTGAGGTTCTACTTTTTAATTTAGCCCCTAGCAGCTCACACTCTCTCAGCAGAACCTCTTTCCTAGTTCTACCTATGTCGTTGGTACCAACATGGACCGTGGCCACTGGCTCCTCCCCCTCTCACTGCAAGTTCCTCTCCAGCCCGGAAGAGATGTCCCGAACCCTGGCACCGGGCAGGCAACACAGCCGTCTGGACTCTAACTGGTTGAAAGGATCAACAGTAATGGCGGCTGCAATCCCCACAAGCTCCCACGCTCCAGAAAGCGCTCCGGCCGCCGCGCTGAGTTGTGGCTGACCCCGCGCATGCACCCCATGGCCCCGTCCTCTCCTCCTCCACAGGCGCCCGGCCCGCACCGCGCATGCTCAGCACACACCCTGGGCCCCTGTCAATCATCCTCCCCCACGCCTGCACGCTGGGCCCCTGAGCTCCAGGCTGCCGCGCGGGGCTTTCTTTGTAAAGTCGGTGTTGGTGAAGAGCCGCAATCAGTGAGGGAAAGTGAGTTTTCCCCCAGATCCGATTGAGATCAGAGGAGGGGAGAGAATAAAGGGGAATCCAAACCTGAGAGTCCGAGGGCTCTGCAGGCACTGAATGGAGCGACTTCACTCAGGCGGAGCCAGAGAGCGCCTCAGGGGCACGTGACCGTGGGCAGCGGGCGAGATTGACGTGTCCGCCAACCAATAGGGAGAGAGATCGCGGGAGCAGTGGGCGGGTGGTGGGTGACGTGCACTTGGACGTCTTGATGTCATAAAAGGTGGAAACGTCATGACGTCAATAGAACGTGTTCCTGCTGAGTGGTCTCTATCAATGATTTGGACTGGAATGTAGGAAGTATGATTAAGAAGTTTGCAGATGATGCAAAAGTTGTCCGTGTGGTTGATAAAGAAGGAGAAAGCTGCAGACTGCAGGAAGATATCAATGGACTGGTCAGGTGGGCAGAACAGTGGCAAATGGAATTCAATCCAGAGAAGTGTGAGGTAATGCATTTGGGGAGGGCTAACAAGGCAAGGGAATACACAATAAATGGTAGGACACCGAGTAGTGTAGAGGATCAGAGGGACCTTGGAGTGCATGTCCACAGATCCCTGAAGGTAGCAGGACAGGTAGATGAGGTGGTTAAGGCGGCACACGGGATACTTGCCTTTATTAGCCGAGGCACAGAATATAAGAGCAGGGAGGTTATGCTTGAACTGTATAAAACACTGGTTAGGCCACAGCTAGAGCACTGCCTGCAGTTCTGGTCACCACATTACAGGAAGGATGTGATTGCACCAGAGAGGGTGCAGAGGAGATTTACCAGGATGTTGCCTGGGCTGGGGAATTTTAGCTATGAGGAAAGATTGGATAGGCTGGGGTTGTTTTCTTTGCAACAGAGGAGGCTGAGGGGAGACTTAACTGAGGTGGATACAATTATGAGAGGCCTAGATAGAGTGGGTAGGAAGGACCTATTTCCCTTAGCAGAAGGGTCAATAACCAGGGGGCATCGATTTAAAGTAATTGGTCGGAGGTTTAGAGAGGATTTGAGGAGAAATGTTTTCACCCAGAGGGTGGTGGGGTTCTGGAACTCACCGCCTGAAAGGGTGGTAGAGGCAGAGACCCTCATCACATTTAAAAAGTACTTGGATGTGTACTTGAAGTGCCGTAACCTACAGGGCTACAGACCAAGTGCTGGAAAGTGGGATTAGGGTGGAGAGCTCTTTGTCGGCCGGCATGGACATGATGGGCCGAATGGCCTCCTTCTGTGCTGTAAATGTCTATGATTCTATGAGTGAGGGAGCCTGGGGGTCAAGGTTGACTGACAGTCCGTGCTGACCCTTGACCTCCCTTTCCCCCGCTCCCCAGGATAGGTTGCCCATTCCAGCTGCTCACTGTGGGGGTGCTCAGCTGATCCCGGCCTGGGATGCAGTTGGGGAGACTGCAGTTAGCCTCAGTGCCCTGGGCTCCTGCTACTGATCACTGTCCAGTCACCCCGGCAGCAAAGGCCGAGTCTGCAAAGGGGGCTTGATTTTGTCTGTGATGCCCCCAAGGTTGAATAGGCTGCCAACAATCCCTGCACACCCTCACACATTGGCCACTCATAGGGGCACTAGAAGGCAACCAGTGACTGTATCCCAGCGGATCCCCACCCTTCACAACAGAGGGAGGGAAACTTGAATGACAGTTTAAAAAACTAAAAAGTGCAGGGGGAGTTCTCCCTGTGTCCTGGGCCAATGTTTATCGCTCACCCAACATCACCAATACACCTTATCCAGTCATTATCACACTGCTATCTGTGTGAGCTTGGTGTGAGTGAATTCACTGCCACGTTTCCTGCCTGAAACCCTCATCCAAACCTTTGTTACCTCCAGACTCGACTGTTCGTACCCTAACTCGCACCAAGTCCCGTTCACCCTGTGCTTGCTGACCTACATTGGCTCCCGGTCCAGCGATCTCATCCTTGTTCTCAAATCTCTCCATGGCCCTCGGTCTCTCCCTATCTCTGTAACCTCCTCCAGCCCCACAACCCTCCCCGATCTCTGCGCTCCTTGATATATGATCAGCCATGATCTCATTGAATGGCGGAGCAGGCTCGAGGGGCCGAATGGCCTACTCCTGATCCTATCTTCTATGTTTCTATGTTTCCCACCCCTCCAGCCAAATCCTCTGGTAGTCTCATAGCTCGTCCTGTCATTAATTCATAGGGGGTCAGTCTGGTCGTTCGTCCTGGGGTGGCTCGCAGCCTCATTAGTATGCTGGGTAATATTTCCGACCATCCCTTCCCTGTTTCTTGAATGACTTTTGTCAGCGCGTTTTTCAGTGTCCTATTCATTCTTTCTACCATCCCCGAGCTCTGGGGGTGATATAGTACGTGATATTTTTGTGTCACATGTAGCAGTTTACAGATTTCTTTCATTATTTTGCCGGTGAAATGAGTGCCGTTGTCTGAGTCAATTTGCAGAGGCACTCCCCAACGGGGTATAACCTCGGTAGCCAATATTAGTGCAACTGTTTGTGCAGAGCAGTCTCGGGTGGCAAAGGCTTCCACCCAGCTGGTAAATTGGTCAATTATTACCAGGCAATATTTCTTCCCCCGGTCCTGCGCTAAGGGGCCGGTGAAGTCAATTTGTAAGTTTTCCCAGGGTCCTTGGGGCCTGGGTTGGTTTGCTACTCTAACTCGACATCTCTGTCCTACATTATTCTTGCGCATATTATACAGCGGTGGCAATATTTCACTACTTCCCGACCCATCTTTGGCCACCACCAGTACTGTGTCAGTAGGTGCAACATGTTACTTCTGCCAGTATGTGTTACACCATGGTATAGCGCCATCAGTTGTTGTCTACAACATTCCGGTGCCACCACCTGGTTACGTGGGCCCCATTTCCAAATTCCATCTTGTAATTGCGCGCCAGCTTGTCTCCATTTCTCCTTTTGCTCTTTACGAGTATTTTCTTGTAGCTCCATTATATTCACTTCCTGTACCCCACTGACTATCATGACCATATTTATTTCGTTTTTGAACGCGTCCTCTGGTTGCATTTCTTCCGCAGCTAGTTTTGCGGCTAGATCTGCATACCTATTCCCCATAGGGGCCTGGTCCTGGGGTTCATAGAAACATAGAAGATAGGAGCCGGAGTAGGCCATTCGGCCCCTCGAGCCTGCCCCGCCATTCAATGAGATCATGGCTGATCATCCAAATTCAGTACCCTGTCCCTGCCTTCTCCCCATATCCCTTGATCCCTTTAGCCTTAAGAAATATATCCAACTCCTTCTTAAATATATTTAATGAATTGGCCTCCACTGCCTTCTGTGGTAGAGAATTCCACAGGTTCACCACTCTCTGGGTGAAGAAATTCCTCCTCATCTTAGTCCTAAATGGCTTACCCCTTATCCTTAGACTGTGACCCCTGGTTCTGGACTCCCCGACCATCGGGAACATCCTTCCTGCATCCAGTCTGTCCAGTCCTGTTAGAATTCTATAAGTTTCAATGAGATCGCCTCTCATTCTTCTAAACTCCAGCGAGTATAAGCCCAATCGACCCAATCTCTCCTCATACGTCATTCCTGCCATCCCAGGTATCAGTCTGGTGAATCTTCACTGCACTCCCTACATGGCAAGAACATCCTTCCTCAGATAAGATGACCAAAACTGCACACAATACTCAAGGTGTGGTCTCACCAAGGCCCTGTACAACTGCAGCAAGACCTCCTTGTTCCTGGACTCAAACCCTCTCGTTACGAAGGCCAACATACCATTTGCCTTCTTAACCGCCTGCTGCACCTGCATGCTTACCTTCAGCGACTGGTGCACAAGAACACCCAGGTCTCTTTGCACTTCCCCTTCTCCCAATCTATTGCCATTCAGATAATAATCTGCCTTCCTGTTTTTGACACCAAAGTGGATAACCTCGCATTTATCCACGTTATATTGCATCTGCCATGCTTCTGCCCAATCACCCAACCTGTCCAAATCATACTGGAGTTTCTCGGCATCCTCCTCACAGCACACATGCCCACCCAGCTTTGTGTCGTCTGCAAACTTGGAGATATTACATCTAGTTCCCTCATCCAGATCATTTATATTGTGAATTGCTGGGGTCCAAGGACCGATCCCTGCGGTACCCCACTCGTCACTGCCTGCCACTCGGAAAAAGAGCCATTTATTCCAACTCTTTGCTTCCTGTCTGCCAACCAGTTCTCTATCTAAGTCAATACCTTGCCCCCAATCCCATGTGCCTTAACTTTACACGCTAATCTCTTATGCGGGACCTTATTGAAAGCCTTTTGAAAGTCCAAATACACCACATCCACTGGTTCTCCCTTATCTATTTTACCAGTTACATCCTATATTCCGGGGTATAGAATCTTCAGGCGAGACAGAGGGGGGTGTAAAAGGGGAGGGGGTGTTGCAATATTAATTAAGGAGTCAATTACTGCTGTAAGGAGGGATGATATATTAACGGGTTCCTCTAATGAGGCCATATGGGTAGAACTTAAAAACAAAAAGGGGGCAAGCACTTTGCTGGGAGTGTACTATAGGCCCCCAAACAGTCAGGGGGAGATAGAGGAACAGATATGTAGGCAAATCTCAGAAAAGTGTGAAAATAATAGGGTAATAATAGTGGGGGATTTCAACTTCCCCAATATAAATTGGGATAGTCAGAGTGTGAAAGGCTTAGAGGGTGCAAAATTCTTAAAGTGCATCCAGGAGAGCTTTTTGAGCCAACATGTAGAAAGTCCTACAAGAGAGGGGGCGGTACTGGACCTAATTCTAGGGAATGTAGCCGGGCAGGTGGTGGAAGTGTCAGTAGGAGAGCATTTTGGCGATAGTGACCATAATTCGGTGAGATTTAAGGTGGTCATGGAAAAAGACAAAGACGGCCCGGAAATAAGGGTTCTAAATTGGGGGAAGGCCGATTTTAATATGATAAGGCAGGATCTGGCCAAAGTGGACTGGAAGCAGCTACTTATAGGAAAATCCACATCAAAACAGTGGGAGACTTTCAGAGGGGAAATAGAGAGAGTACAACACCAACATGTTCCTGTAAAGGTCAAGGGTGGGACCAACAAGCAAAGGGAACCTTGGATGACAAGGGATATACAAAAATGCATTAGGAAAAAAAAGGGGGGCTTTTGGCAGTTACAAAAGACAAAAGACGAAGGAAGCCCTAGAGGCGTATAAAAGGTGCAGGGGCATACTTAAAAAGGAAATTAGGAGGGCGAGGAGGGGCCATGAAATAACACTGGCGAGCAAAATAAAGGAAAATCCTAAGATGTTTTATAAGTATATTAAGGGCAAGAGGATAACCAGGGAAAGGGTAGGGCCCATTAGGGACCAAAGTGGCAAGCTGTGTGTAGAGCCAGATGAAGTAGGTGGGGTTTTAAATGAATTTTTTGCCTCTGTGTTCACTATGGAGAAAGACGATGTAGACATAGAAGTCGGGCAAGGGGACTGTGACATACTTGAACATATTAGCATCGAGAGGGAGGAGGTACTAGCGGTTTTAGCAGGCCAAAAAGTGGATAAATCCCCAGGCCCGGACGAGATGTATCCCAGGCTGTTGTGTGAGGCAAAGGAGGAGATTGCAGGGGCTCTGAAACAAATTTTCAGAACCTCTCTGGCCACAGGGGATGTACCAGAGGACTGGAGAACAGCTAACGTAGTACCATTATTCAAGAAGGGTAGCAGGGATAAACCAGGGAATTACAGGCCAGTGAGCCTAACATCTGTGGTAGGGAAATTATTGGAAAAAATTCTGAGGGACAAAATTAGTCTCCACTTGGAGAGGCAAGGATTAATCGGGGATAGTCAGCATGGCTTTGTCAAGGGTAAATCATGTCTGACCAATCTGATTGAATTTTTCGAGGGGGTGACTAGGTGTGTGGATGAGGGAAATGCTGTGGATGTGGTTTACATGGACTTCAGTAAAGCTTTTGACAAAGTCCCGCATAGGAGACTGGTCAAGAAGGTAAGAGCCCATGGGATCCAGGGGGCCTTGGCGCGTTGGATCCTAAACTGGCTGAGTGGCAGGAGGCAGAGGGTGATAGTCGAAGGTTGCTTTTGTGACTGGAAGCCTGTGTCCAGTGGGGTACCTCAGGGATCGGTGCTGGGTCCCTTGCTGTTTGTGATCTACATTAATGATTTGGATGAAAATGTAAAAGGTATGATCAGTAAGTTCGCGGATGACACGAAAATTGGTGGGGTGGTAAATTGCGAGGAGGAAAGCCTCAGGCTACAGGACGATATTAACGGGTTGGTCAGATGGGCGGAAAAGTGGCAAATGGAATTTAACCCTGAAAAGTGCGAGGTGATGCATTTTGGATGGACAAATAAGGCAAGGGAATACACAATGAGTGGTAGGACCCTAGGAAGTACAGAGGGTCAGAGGGACCTTGGTGTACATGTACATAGGTCCCTGAAGGCAGCGGAACAGGTAGATAAGGTGGTTAAAAAGGCATATGGGATACTTGCCTTCATTAGCAGAGGCATAGAATATAAGAGCAGGGAGGTTATGATGGAGCTGTACAAAACGCTGGTGAGGCCACAGCTGGAGTACTGTGTGCAGTTCTGGTCGCCTCACTATAGGAAGGATGTGATTGCTTTGGAGAGGGTGCAGAGAAGATTCACCAGGATGTTACCTGGGATGGAGCGCCTCAGCTATGAAGAAAGACTAAACAGGCTGGGGTTGTTTTCCTTGGAGCAAAGGAGGCTGAGGGGGGACCCGATTGAGGTGTACAAAATGATGAGGGGCATAGATAGGGTAGATAAAGAGGAACTTTTCCCCTTAGTAGGGGGGTCAATAACAAGGGGGCATAGATTCAGGGTAAGGGGCAGGAGATTTAGAGGGGATTTGAGGAGGAACTTTTTCACCCAGAGGGTGGTTGGAAGCTGGAACTCACTGCCTGAAAGGGTGGTAGAGGCAGGAACCCTCACAACATTCAAGGAGCATTTGGATGGGCACTTGAAATGCCATTGCATACAAGGCTATGGACCAAATGCTGGAAAATGGGATTAGACTGGACAGGGATTGATGGACGGCGCAGACACGATGGGCCGAAGGGCCTCTTTCTGTGCTGTAAAACTCTATGACTCTATGACTCAAAAAATTCCAGTGGATTAGTCAAGCATGATTTACCTTTTGTAAACCCATGTTGACTTTGTCCAATCCGGTCACTTTTTTCCAAGTGCTCTGCTATTACATCCTTTATAATGGACTCTAGCATTTTCCCCACTACCGACGTCAGGCTTACCGGTCTGTAATTCCCCATTTTCTCTCTACCACCTTTTTTGAATAGTGGGGTAACATTAGCTACCCTCCAATCCATGGGAACTGTTCCAGATTCCATCGAATGTTGGAAGATGATCAGCAATGCATCTACTATTTCTAGGGCCACTTCCTTAAGTACCCTAGGATGTAGATTATCAGGCCCTGGGGATTTGTCGGCCTTCAATCCCATCAATTTCCCTAACAATATTGATTTCTTTCAGTTCCACCCTTTCATCAGACCCTATGTTCCCCGACATCTCTGGGAGGTTATTTGTGTCCTCCTTTGTGAAGACAGAACCAAAGTATGTGTTTAAGACCAGGACCAGTGCAAGATAGATTAAGGCGATACTTAGTACAACTAAATCAGGAGGTACAAGCACTAAATAAAGAAGTAAGGAACCAACAACAGATTAAAGATCTAGAAAGGCAGAATGCTGGACTTAAACCAGACGAGTTGCCCAGAATAGGTCAACAGGTAATGACGCAAGTTATCGGAAGAAAGGGAATGGGGCCCGTTGGATGGGGCCATGTACTGTATTAATGACAAGTGATACGTGTGTTTGTCTACAGGAACCGATGGGTATGTGATGGAAGTAATGGACCCAGGTGAAACCATTTAACACTAAAGACCCCCATTCTACCCTCTCCTCTAGGGGAAAGAGCTCGGAAGACGAGCAGACCTCTGTTTAAATTACAGATAAACATGGATCCAGTCGACCCTTTATATCAGAGGGTCCATCTCGGGGAGAAGAAGCTCTCCCGGTTTACCCTTACACCTGAGAACTCATTTTTAATGTGGAAGCAAGTCATCCTCGGTTCCGAGGGACTGCCTAAGAAGATATAATTGGAGTAAGACTTCTTTACTCCTGTATTCAAATCCTCTTGTAATGAAGGCCAGCATACCATTTGCCTTCTTAACTGCCTTTCACGACCACCGGACGTCCCAAAGCGCTTTACAGCCAATGAAGTACTTTTGAAGTGTATTCACTGTTGTAATGTGGGAAACGCTGCAGCCAATTTGCGCACAGCAAGCTCCCACAAACAGCAATGTGATAATGGCCAGATAATGTTTTTTCGTCATGTTGATTGAGGGATAAATATTGGGCTTAAAACACCGGGGATAACTTCTTGGAAATAGCACCACGGGATCTTTTACATCCACCTGAGGGGGCAGGCGGGGGCCTCGGTTTAACGTCTCATCCATAGGACGGCACTTCCGACACTGCAGCGCTCCTTCATTACTGCCCCTCCGACAATGCGGCGCTCCCTCAGTACTGCCCCTCCGACAATGCGGCGCTCCCTCAGTACTGCCCCGCCGACAGTGCAGCGCTCACTCAGTACTGCCCCTCCGACAGTGCAGCGCTCACTCAGTACTGCCCCTCTGACAGTGCGGCGCTCCCTCAGTACAGCCCATCCAACAGTGCGGCGCTCCCTCAGTACTGCCCCTCCGACAGTGCGGCGCTCCCTCAGTACTGCCCCTCCGACAGTGCGGCACTCCCTCAGTACTGCCCCTCTGACAGTGCGGCACTCCCTCAGTACTGCCCCTCCGACAGTGCGGCGCTCCCTCAGTACTGCCCCTCCGACAGTGCGGCACTCCCTCAGTACTGCCCCTCCGACAGTGCGGCACTCCCTCAGTACTGCCCCTCCGACAGTGCGGCGCTCCCTCAGTACTGCCCCTCCGACAGTGCGGCACTCCCTCAGTACTGCCCCTCCGACAGTGTGGCGCTCCCTCAGTACTGACCCTCCGACAGTGCGGCGCTCCCTCAGTACTGCCCCTCCGACAGTGCGGCACTCCCTCAGTACTGCCCCTCCGACAGTGCGGCGCTCCCTCAGTACTGCCCCTCCGACAGTGCGGCGCTCCCTCAGTACTGCCCTTCCGACAATGCGGCGCTCACTCAGTACTGCCCCTCCGACAGTGCGGCGCTCCCTCAGTACTGCCCCGCCGACAATGCAGTGCTCACTCAGTACTGTCCCTCCGACAATGCGGCGCTCCCTCAGTACTGCCCCGCCGACAGTGCAGCGCTCACTCAGTACTGCCCCTCTGACAGTGCGGCGCTCCCTCAGTGCTGCCCCGCCGACAGTGCGGCGCTCCCTCAGTGCTGCCCCGCCGACAGTGCGGCGCTCCCTCAGTACTGCCCCGCCGACAGTGCGGCGCTCCCTCAACTACTGCCCCTCCGACAGTGCGGCGCTCCCTCAGTACGGACCCTCCGACAGTGCGGCGCTCCCTCAGCGGTGCCCCTCTGACAGTGCGGCGCTCCCTCAGTACTGCCCCTCCGACAGTGCGGCGCTCCCTCAGTACCGCCCCACCGACAGTGCGGCGCTCCCTCAGTACTGCCCCTCCGACAGTGCGGCGCTCCCTCAGTACTGCCCCTCTGACAGTGCGGCGCTCCCTCAGTACTGCCCCGCCGACAGTGCAGCGCTCACTCAGTACTGCCCCTCTGACAGTGCGGCGCTCCCTCAGTGCTGCCCCGCCAACAGTGCGGCGCTCCCTCAGTGCTGCCCCGCCGACAGTGCGGCGCTCCCTCAGTACTGCCCCTCCGACCTTGCGGCGCTCCCTCAGTACTGACCCTCCGACAGTGCGGCGCTCCCTCAGCGGTGCCCCTCTGACAGTGCGGCGCTCCCTCAGTACTGCCCCTCCGACAGTGCGGCACTCCCTCAGTACTGACCCTCCGACAGTGCGGCGCTCCCTCAGTTCTGCCCCTCCGACAGTGCGGCGCTCCCTCAGTACTGCCCCTCCGACAGTGCGGCGCTCCCTTAGTACTGCCCCTCCGACAGTGCGGCGCTCGCTCAGTACTGCCCCTCCGACAGTGCGGCGCCCCTTCAGTACTGCCCCTCCGACAGTGCGGCGCTCCCTCAGTACTGACCCTCCGACAGTGCGGCGCTCCCTCAGTACTGCCCCTCCGACAGTGCGGCGCTCCCTCAGTACTGCCCCTCCGACAGTGCGGCGCTCCCTCAGTACTGCCCCTCCGACAGTGCGGCGCTCCCTCAGTACTGCCCCTCCGACAGTGTGGCGCTCCCTCAGTACTGCCCCTCCGACAGTGCGGCGCTCCCTCAGTACTGCCCCTCCGACAGTGCGGCACTCCCTCAGTACTGCCCCTCTGATACGCTTATCAATTACTCCATAAAAGGCGATGAATTAGGAAGGTAATGAAAAGGCTTTTATTAACTAAAGAACAGAGCATGCCTCTCGTGGACGACTGGTTCCAAGAAGGAAGCGGGTAGCCGAAACACCCACCTTTATACCTGGCCATGTGGGCGGAGCCAGCTGAGGCATGCATTGGTACACAGCGCCAACCAGAGGTAACAATATGCAATAACAGTGGTTTAACACATTCACCCCTTGTTTAAAATTGAGTCCGGCGGGGTGAAGTGTACTACAAGTTCGTGTAGGTAAGTCTATCAGGAGGCCTTGTCTGACGTCCTGATCGTCGTGGTGGCGGCGGCGGTGGTGCAGCGTCCAACGTCGAATCTGGTGTCTGGGTGGTCAACGAAGGGTCCTGGGGCTCCGGCATGCCGTCTACAGGGGTTGGGTTGGGAGGGGTGGTGGGGGATAACGGTGGTAGTTCAGGGGCACCCGAGGGTGCGAGGTCTCGTATGGAGACCGTGTCCTCCCGCCCGTCTGGGTATGCCACGTAGGCATACTGGGGGTTGGCGTGTAGGAGGTTCACCCTCTCGACCAGGGGGTCCATTTTATGGGTCCTCACATGCCTCCGCAGTAGGACGGGCCCAGGAGAAGTCAGCCATGTCGGTAGCGAGGTTCCCGAAGTGGACTTCCTGGGGAAAACCAACATTTGCTCATGAAGGGTGGCATTAGTGGCAGTACAAAGCAGTGACCGGATGGAGTGGAGCGCCGCAGGGAGGACCTCCTGCCAGCGAGAGGTCGGAAGGCCCTTTGATTTTAAGGCTAAGAGGACGGCCTTCCAAACCGTCGCGTTCTCTCTTTCCACCTGGCCGTTCCCCCGGGGGTTGTAGCTGGTGGTCCTACTCGTAGCAATACCTCTCGCGAGCAGGTACTGCCGAAGTTCGTCGCTCATGAAAGATGAGCCCCTGTCGCTATGTATATAGCTAGGGAACCCGAACAAGGCGAAGAGGTCATTCAGACATTTGATGACCGTAGTACTGGTCACGTCTGGGCAGGGGATGGCAAACGGGAAACGGGAGTACCCATCAATTACGTTGAGGAAGTACACGTTGCGGTCAGAGGAGGGGAGGGGCCCTTTAAAATCGACGCTCAGGCGCTCGAAGGGGCGAGTGGCCTTGATCAGGCTTGCTCTGTCTGGCCTATAAAAATGCGGTTTGCACTCGGCACAGATTTGGCAGTTCCTGGTCATGGTCCTGACCTCCTCGATGGAGTAGGGCAGGTTACGGGATTTGATGAAATGGAAGAACCTGGTGACCCCCGGGTGGCAGAGGTCATTGTGGAGGGTCTTCAGTCTATCGACCTGCGCGTTGGCGCATGTACCACGTGATATGGCATCTGGGGGCTCATTGAGTTTCCCGGGCCGGTACAAGATATCGTAATTGTAGGTGGAGAGTTCAATTCTCCACCTCAAGATTTTGTCGTTCTTGATTTTGCCCCTCTGCTTATTATTAAACATAAAAGCAACTGAACGCTGGTCAGTGAGAAGGGTAAACCGTTTTCCGGCCAGGTAATGCCTCCAGTGACGCACCGCTTCCACAATAGCCTGGGCCTCCTTTTCGACAGAGGAGTGTCGAGTCTCGGGGCCCTGGAGGGTCCTTGAGAAAAAGGCCACGGGTCTCCCCGCCTGGTTAAGGGTCGCAGCTAGGGCGAAGTCGGATGCATCGCTCTCCACTTGGAAGGGGATGGACTCATCCACTGCGTGCATTGCGGCCTTCACAATATCGCTCTTGATAAGAGTGAAGGCTGCACACGCCTCTGGTGTCAGGGGGAAGGAGGTGGATTTGATGAGGGGTCTGGCTTTGTCCGCATAGTGGGGCACCCACTGAGCATAGTAAGAGAAGAACCCCAGGCATCTCTTCAGTGCTTTTTGGCAGTGGGGGAGGGGGAACTCCATAAGGGGGCGCATTCTGTCGGGGTCGGGCCCGATGACTCCGTTCTCCACTACGCAGCTGAGAATGGCGAGGCGTTTGGTGCGAAACATACATTTCTCCTTATTGTACGTTAGGTTCAGCCGTTGGGCCGTACGGAGGAATTTTTCTAGATTAGCGTCATGGTCCTGCTGGTCGTGGCCACAGATGGTGACGTTATCCAGATAGGGAAAGGTGGCCTGCAGCGCATTCTGGTCAACCATCCGGTCCATCTCCCTTTGGAAGACCGAAACACCGTTGGTGATGCCGAAGGGAACCCTAAGGAAGTGGTAGAGGCGGCCGTTCGCCTCGAAGGCAGTATACTGGCAGTCCTCATGGCGGATGGGGAGTTGGTGGTATGCTGACTTAAGGTCAATGGTGGAGAATACTTTGTATTGCGCAATCTGATTGACCATATCAGATATGCGAGGAAGGGGGTATGCGTCCAGCTGAGTGTACCGGTTTATGGTTTGGCTGTAGTCAATGACCAGGCGGCGTTTATCAGTGGTTTTAACGACTACAACCTGGGCTCGCCAGGGGCTGGTGCTCCCTTCGATAATGCCCTCCTTCAAGAGCTGCTCCACCTCAGAGCTAATAAAAGCTCTGTCCCCGGCGCTGTACCGCCTGCTCTTGGTAGCGATGGGTTTACAGTCGTGGGTGAGGTTAGCGAACAAGGGAGGGGGGGGGACTTTGAGTGTGGAAAGGCTGCAAGTGGTGTGCGGCGGGCGATTTAAAGGGTGTTGGTTGCAGACTGTGAGTGGGGGGAGGGGTCCACCGTATGCTAATGTGACACTTTTAAGGTGGCACTGAAAATCCAACCCTAGCAGCACGGCAGTGCAAAGACGGGGCAGGACTAGAAGTTTAAAATTTTTATATTCTGTGCCCCCAACCGAAAGGGTCACCACACAGTAGCTGCCGATGTCCATTGAATGGGACTTAGACGCCATAGAAATCCGATGGCGCGTTGGCAGGACCGTGGGGGAGTGGCTACGTACTGTGTCGGGGTGAATAAAACTCTGTGCTCCCGCTGTCAAATAGGCAAGTGGTGGCGCGGCCGTTTACCGTGATGTCCATCATGGAGCTGGACAGATGATGAGGGAGGGCTTGATCCAGCGTAACGGAGGCCAGTGTATGGCTTAGTGAGTCGATATGGTCGTCCGACGAGACGGTGGTCGAGCCCGGAGACAAAATGGCGGTTGAGTGCGGCGGACAAAATGGCGGCGGCCATGCGGCCGGAGGTGCACAAAATGGCGGATAAGATGGCTGCCCCCACGGTTTGCACGCGGCGCTGCTGGCGTTCGTGGGTTTCCCCCTGCAGGCATTGGCGTAATGGCCTTTCTTCCCGCAGCCCGAGCAGGTAGCGGTCTTAGCCGGGCAGTGCGCTCTAGGGTGTTTTAACTGGCCACAGAAATAGCATTTTTGGGCCTGGTTACGGGGCATCGCTGCAGTTGGTACCGGGGGCGGCGGTCCCAGTTGATTTCGGGACATCGCTGCAGCAGTTGGTGCCGGGGGCGGCGGTCCCATGTCCCACGGTCGCGATGGCCATGGCGCGGCGCCGTTACGTGAGTATGCTTCGAGGTTTCGGTGGGCCGCATCTAATGAGAGCGCAAGGGCTACGGCCGTCTTCAGGTCGAGCTCTTTGCTTTCGAGCAGTCTCTGCCGGGAGTAGTCGGACTGGAGGCCCCTAACGAAGGCATCACAGGTAAGTCCCTCCGCGTGCCCCGCAGCCGTTACCTCCTTACAGTCGCAGTCCCTGCAGAGTGTCTGTAACGCCCGTAAAAATGCCTCTACCGATTCCCCCGGTTGCTGCCTGCGGGATCCCAAGAGGTGTCTGGCGTAAATCGTGTTCACTGGGCGCGTGTATTGCCCTTTTAGTAGTTCGAGGGCCGCCGTGTACGTAGTAGCGTCCCGGATGAGTGTATATACTTGAGGGCTCACCTGGGCGGTCAAAACTTTTAGTTTGTTCTCCTCCGATGTCACGGCGGAGGCTTCTAGGAAGGATTCAAAGCAGCTCAGCCAGTGTTCGAAATTGGTCGATGAACCCGCTGCTTGAGGGTCGAGGTCCAGGCATGCCGGTCTGAGGGCTCGCAGCAACGCCTGCTGTTGTTGCTGTTCAGGTGTCGCCATTTTACTTTTAGTTAATAAAATTGATACGCTTATCAATTACTCCATAAAAGGCGATGAATTAGGAAGGTAATGAAAAGGCTTTTATTAACTAAAGAACAGAGCATGCCTCTCGTGGACGACTGGTTCCAAGAAGGAAGTGGGTAGCCGAAACACCCACCTTTATACCTGGCCATGTGGGCGGAGCCAGCTGAGGCATGCATTGGTACACAGCGCAAACCAGAGGTAACAATATGCAATAACAGTGGTTTACCACACCCTCCGACAGTGCGGCGCTCCCTCAGCACTGCCCCTCCGACAGTGCGGCGCTCCCTCAGTACTGCCCCTCCGACAGTGTGGCGCTCCCTCAGTACTGACCCTCCGACAGTGCGGCGCTCCCTCAGTACTGCCCCTCCGACAGTGCGGCGCTCCCTCAGTACTGCCCCTCCGACAGTGCGGCGCTCCCTCAGTACTGCCCCTCCGACAGTGCGGCGCTCCCTCAGTACTGCCCCTCCGACAGTGCGGCGCTCCCTCAGTACTGCCCCTCCGACAGTGCGGCGCTCCCTCAGTACTGCCCCTCCGACAGTGCGGCGCTCCCTCAGTACTGCCCTTCCGACAGTGCGGCGCTCCCTCAGCACTGCCCCTCCGACAGTGCGGTGCTCCCTCAGCACTGCCCCTCCGACAGTGCGGCGCTCCCTCAGCACTGCCCGTCCGACAGTGCGGCGCTCCCTCAGTACTGCCCCTCTGACAGTGCGGCGCTCCCTCAGTACCGCCCCACCGACAGTGCCTCACTCCCTCAGTACTGCCCCTCCGACAGTGCGGCGCTCCCTCAGTACTGCCCCTCCGACAGTGCAGCGCTCCCTCAGCACTGCCCCTCCGACAGTGCGGCGCTCCCTCAGTACTGCCCCTCCGACAGTGCGGCGCTCCCTCAGTACCGCCCCACCGACAGTGCCTCGCTCCCTCAGTACCGCCCCACCGACAGTGCCTCACTCCCTCAGTACTGCCCCTCCGACAGTGCGGCGCTCCCTCAGCGCTGCCCCTCCGACAGTGCGGCACTCCCTCAGTACTGCCCCTCCGACAGCGCAGCGCTCCCTCAGTACTGCCCCACCGACAGTGCCTCACTCCTTCAGTACTGCCCCTCCGACAGTGCGGCGCTCCCTCAGTACTGCCCCTCCGACAGTGCAGCGCTCCCTCAGTACTGCCCCACCGACAGTGCCTCACTCCCTCAGTACTGCCTCTCCGACAGTGCGGCGCTCCCTCAGCACTGCCCCTCCGACAGTGCCTCACTCCCTCTGTACTGCCCCTGCGACAGTGCGGCGCTCACTCAGTACTGCCCCTCCGACAGTGCGGCGCTCCCTCAGCACCGCACTGGAGTGTCTGCCTCACTTTATATGCTCAAGTCCCTGGAGCGGGATTTGAACCCACAACCTTCTGACTCTGCTATCCACTGAGCCACAGCTGACTCCAGTCTTTTACACAGTTTCATCATAACTTCCTTGCTTTTGCACTCTACGCCTCTCCTAAAGCAGGGGAGTTATGATGAATTGTTAAACAGTTTTATTTGCAGAGTGACCCAGGCTGTCTGTAGGAAATAATTTTACATTTGAAAGAAGCTTGTATTGTGAAGCTTGTGCCCCATTGCCAGGCCCGCTGCCTGCGGCCCCTCTCCCAGATTCCAGCCCCAGCTCTGTGCTGCCTGCGGCCCCTCTCCCAGATTCCAGCCCCAGCTCTGTGCTGCCTGCGGCCCCTCTCCCAGATTCCAGCCCCAGCTCTGTGCTGCCTGCGGCCCCTCTCCCAGATTCCAGCCCCAGCTCTGTGCTGCCTGCGGCCCCTCTCCCAGATTCCAGCCCCAGCTCTGTGCTGCCTGCGGCCCCTCTCCCAGATTCCAGCCCCAGCTCTGTGCTGCCTGTGGCCCCTCTCCCAGATTCCAGCCCCAGCTCTGTGCTGCCTGCGGCCCCTCTCCCAGATTCCAGCCCCAGCTCTGTGCTGCCTGCGGCCCCTCTCCCAGATTCCAGCCCCAGCTCTGTGCTGACTGAGCTGCTCTCACCTCGGGACAGCGCGTCACAATCGGCCCCAGCGCACCTGAGCTGGAGAGGAGGCCCCGCCCCCTTGCCGCGCCGCCATTGGTTGGAGGACCAGGCCGCCCAGTTCAGTCCTCCCACCTCAGCCCTCTTCCTATTGGTCAGAGCTCCCGTCAGTCAGAATCACGTTGCTCCGGCTCACTCCGCCCCCCCGCGCGGTTCAATCCGCTCCGTTCGGTGTCCGCGGAGGTCCCGCCCGCCCGACCCTCAGGTTTGGTTTTCCCGTATTTTACTTTATAATCTCGCTCTCCGCTCCCCTCCCCTCACCTCGATTTAAATCGATTCCCCAACACTTGACTTTACCCCGGCCGCTGATTCCGCCTCTTCCCCGGGCCCGGCCTTCCGTTTGCTCCCCGGAGGCCCCGCGCAGGCGCACTGGCAGCCTCGTTTGTGGTGGGGCCGAATGAGCATGCGCGGCCCTGCCTCTCCACACTTAAAGGGACACCCACCCCCTCCACATTTAAAGGGACACCTGCTCCCTCCACATTTAAAGGGACACCCGCCCCTCCACTTTTAAAGGGACACCCTCCTCCCCATCTCGTGTATTCTTCTGATTAAAGGGTCGGTGACA
Organism: Somniosus microcephalus; assembly: GCF_052327205.1. Taxonomy (NCBI): domain Eukaryota; kingdom Metazoa; phylum Chordata; class Chondrichthyes; order Squaliformes; family Somniosidae; genus Somniosus; species Somniosus microcephalus. The sequence goes on along the minus strand of NW_028225187.1, from coordinate 3,383,064 downwards.
ATTCCCCTAGCCACCGCACTTTAGCAAGGATGTGAAGGACCTTGAGAGCCAGCCAGTGGCTCAGTTGGGAGCAGCCTCGTCTCAGTCAGAAAGTCCCCACTCCAGGGACTCGAGCACATAAACCGAGGCTGACGCTCCGGGGCAGTGCCGAAGGAGCGCTGCACTGTCGCCGGGGCAGTACTGAGGGACCGCCGCACTGTGGGAGGGTCAGTACTGAGGGAGCGCCGCACTGTGGGAGGGTCAGTACTGAGGGAGCGCCGCACTGTCGGTGGGGCAGTACTGAGGGAGCGCTGCACTGTCGGAGGGGCGGCACTGAGGGAGCGCCGCGCTGTCGGAGGGGTAGTGCTGAGGGTGCGCCGCGCTGTCGGAGGAGCAGTACTGAGGGAGTGCCGTGCAGTTGGAGGGGCAGTACTGAGGGAGCGCCTCATTGTTGGAGGGGCAGTACTGAGGGAGCGCCGCACTGTCGGAGGTACGGTACTGAGGGAGCGCTGCACTATTGGAGGGGCAGTACTGAGGGAGTGCTGCACTGTCGGAGGGGCTGTACTGAGGGAGCGCCGCACTGTTGGAGGAGCTGTAGTGACGGAGCGCCGCAGTGTCGGAGAGGCAGTGCTGAGGGAGCGCCGCGCTGTCGGAGGGGCAGTACTGAGGGAGCGCCGCACTGTCGGAGGGGCGGTATTGAGGGAGCGCCGCACTGTCGGAGGGCCGTCTTTCGGAAGAGACGTTCAGGTGGACATAAAAGATCCCATTATTTCGAAGAAGGGCAGGAGAGTTATCCCCGGTGTCCTGGCCATTATTTATCATGCAAAATGGCTGCAGTGTTTCCCACATTACAACAGCGACTACACTTCAGAAAGTACTTCATTGGCTGTAAAACCGTTGGTCTTGAAAGGCGCTGTATGAAGACCAGTCTTTCTTTATTTTCTCTCCTGTATTTACATTAATTACTTATATAAACCTCTTTTACTGTCTCTTGCAAGGGGAGGAATTGCAGACGGGCAGCTTAACGCAAACTTCACACGAAGATCTGACAGAGTCACTCGATTCATCAGGACCTGAATATCATCGACATATGGAAGCGGAAAGCAGCAATCAGACTGCGGGCAAACTGCACACGTGTCTTGTGTGTGGACGTGGATTCAACCGAAGGTGCAGCCTGGGGAGGCACAAGTGTAACCAAAGCGAGGAGAGTCTGTGCAAATGTCGGGAATGCGGGAAGGGATTCAGTTGCCTTTCCGAGCTGGAGACTCATCAGTGCAGTCACTCTGTGAAATGGCCATTCACCTGCTCCGTGTGTGGGAAAGGATTCACTCATTCAGGCTCCCTGTGGGCACACCAGCGAGTTCACACCGGGGAGAGACCGTTCACCTGCTCCGTGTGCGGGAAGGGATTCAGTCGTTCATTCTTCCTGCAGAATCACCAGCGAGTTCACACCGGGGAGATGCCGTTCACCTGCTCTGTGTGCGGGAAGGGATTCACTGAACAATCCGCCCTGCTGAGACACCGGCGAGTTCACACCGGGCAGAAGCCATTCGCCTGCTCTCACTGTGAGAAGAGGTTTAACCAGTCTTGCAACCTGTTGATACACGAGCGTGTTCACACCGATGAGAGGCCTTTTCAGTGCTCCGACTGCGAGAAGGGCTTCAGAAGATCCAGTGGCCTGATACTGCACCAGCGAGTTCACACCGGGGAGAGGCCGTTCAACTGCTCCGTGTGTGGGAAGGGATTCACACTCTCCTCCACCCTGCTGAAACACCAGCTTGTTCACACTGACAAGAGGCCGTTCGCCTGCTCCGAGTGCGGGAAAGGATTCACGCATCCCACCTCTCTGCGGCTGCACCAGCGAGTTCACACTGACGAGTGGCCGTTCACCTGCTCCGAGTGCGGGAAAGGATTCACTTGTCCCGCCACTCTGCGGGAACACCAGCTGGTTCACACTGATGAGAAGCCGTTCACCTGCTCCGAGTGCGGGAAAGGATTCACTCGTCCCTCCTTTCTGCGGGTACACCAGCGAGTTCACACTGACGAGAGGCCGTTCACCTGCTCCGAGTGCGGGAAAGGATTCACTCGTCCCTCCTCTCTGCGGCTGCACCAGCTGGTTCACACTGACGAGAGGCCGTTTAAATGTTCCGACTGCGACAATAGTTTCAAATGTTCTGAGGGCCTGAAGAAGCATCGACACACTCACACCGGGGAGAGGCTGTTCAGCTGCTCTCACTGCGGGAAGAGGTTTACGCGCTCATCCAATCTTCAGAAACACCAGTTCACCCACACTGGGAAGATGCCGTTCCCCTGCTCAGTGTGTGAAAAGGGATTCACCAGTTCATCTCACCTGCTGAAACACCAGCGAGTTCACACCTGAGCGCACTGGTCCCATTCTGCTGTTAATCACATGAAGGACTGTTCTGTGTTAATAATGGCAATTACGGGTTTGGGGGGCGGGGGGCGGTTTGAAGATGCTGATAATAACCCCAATAACTAGGCTGGAGTTTAAGAGGGGTCAGCCTCGGCTCAGTGGGTGACACTCTCACCCCTAGAGTCAGAAGATCGTGGGTTTGAGTCCCACTCTGGAGACTTGAGCACGTAATCTAGGCTGACACTCCAGGGCAGTACTGAGGGAGAGCTGCTCTGTCAGAGGTGCCATCTTTCGGATGTGACGTTAAACCGCTGCCCCGTCTGCCCTCTCAGCTGGGTGTAAAAGATCCCGTGACTGCTATTTTGAAAAACGGAAGGGAGAAAGGATCTCGACTCGGAAGTTCAGAAAGTAGAATAAGGAGCGAAGGAATAACAAGGGGTAGAAAACACTGGTAGTAGTATATAGGCCCCCTAACCGTAGCTAAACTGTTAGACAGAATATTAATCAAGAAATAGTAGGAGCTTGTTACAAAAGTAATGCAATAATCTTGGGGAACTTTAATCTTCATATATAAAATTCTAACAGGACTAGACAGACTAGATGCAGGAAGGATGTTCCCGATGGTCAGGGAGTCCAGAACCAGGGGTCACAGTCTAAGGATAAGGGGTAAGCCATTTAGGACAGAGATGAGGAGGAATTTCTTCACCCAGAGAGTGCTGAACCTGTGGAATTCTCTACCACAGAAGGCAGTGGAGGCCAATTCATTAAATATATTCAAGAAGGAGTTAGATATATTTCTTAAGGCTAAAGGGATTAAGGGATATGGGGAGAAGGCAGGGACAGGGTACTGAATTTGGATGGTCAGCCATGATCTCATTGAATGGCGGAGCAAGCTCGAGGGGCTGAATGGCCTACTCCTGCTCCTATCTTCTATGTTTCTATAGAATGGACAAATCAAATTGGTAAAGGCAGTCTGGAGGATGAGTTCATGGAATGCATTTGGGACAGTTTCCTAAAACAATATGTCATGGAACCAACCAGGGAACAGGCTATTTTAGATCATGTGTTGTGTAATGAGACAGGGTTAATTAGCAATCTTATAGTAAAGGATCCTCTGGGGCAGAGTGATCATAATATGATAGAATTTTACGTTAATTTTGAAAGCGACTTGCCTCAGTCCAAAACTAGAGACTTAAACTTAAATAAAGCCTATTGCACAGGTATGAGGGGCGAGTTGGCTAAGGTAGATTGGAAAAATAGATTAAAAGATATGGCGGTAGATAAGCAGTGGCTAGCATTTAAAGAAATATTTCATAATTCTCAACAAAAATACATTCCATTGAGAAACAAAAACTCCACAGGAAAAGTGATCCAACCGTGGCTAACTAAAGAAGGTAAGGGTAGCATTAGATTGAAAGAAGAAGCTTATAATGTTGCAAAGAATAATAGTAAGCCTGAGGATTGGGAGTTTCAGAAACCAGTAAAGGTTGACCAAAAATTGATAAAAAAGGGAAAAAGTAGAATGAGAGAAAACTAGTAAGAAATATAAAAGCAGATTGTAAGAGTTTCTACAAGTATGTAAAAAGGAAAAGAGTAGCAAAAGTAAACGTTGGTCCCTCAGAGGCTGAGGCAGCAGAAATTATTATGGGGAATAAGAAAATAGCAGAAACGTTAAAAAAATGTCTTCACAGTAGAAGACACAAAAAGCACAGCAACAATGGTGGGGAACCAAGGGTGTAATGAGGGTGAGGAACTTAACGTAATTAATATAAGTAGAGAAAAGATACTAGGAAAACTAATGGGACTAAAAGCCGACAAATCCCCTGGACCGGACGGCCTACATCCTAGGGTTGTAAAAGAGGTGGCTGAAGAGATAGTGGATGCATTGGTTTTGATCTTCCAAAATTCCTGAGATTGTAGAATGGTCCCAGCGGATTGGAAGGTCGCAAATGTAACACCGCTATTCAAGGAAGGTGGGAGAGGAAAAACAGGGAACGACAGGCCAGTTAGCGTGACATCAGTGTAGGATCGGGTGCATCTGTAGGATTTAGTAAACATTATTAAGATTCGATAAGCCTGTATAAAATGGAGAATGGCCGAGAGCAAAGCAGGATGGGATTATGCCAACTTGACTAAAAAGCTCTGTTTAAAATTACTGAAGTAATGGAATGTTGTGTTAACTTTACGGAGACGAGGACTTCAGCAATATTATGCTTAAAGAGATAAAAACTAGAGAGATAGATAAGAGTTGGAGACGTCCTTCATTGGTCCAGCTATCGGATGGACCGACTGTTTCGTCAACATTCTAGGAAGTGTTCTGTGAAAAGTGAAGATCTGAGATAAGGGTACTTTGTTACGCATGGAGAAAAAGTCAGAAGGATCAAACAAGGTCATAAGCTGGCTAACGAGGGAGCAAGACTTTTTACCAGGTGTTAGAGGGTTAATTACTGCCACGTAGGCAAAACGAGAGGGAAAAAGGTATAAAGATACAGGTTTTGAACATCGAAAGCATGCACCGTGTAACCAGAGATTGATAGGAGCTTCGGTCAACAGATCACAGCAAGATACATCAGGAGACTTGCGCCGCGCTACTCGGAAGGAACGCCGGGGTTTGAACGAACAGACTATGACTATCTTCTTGTTAAGTACTACTTCTTTGTACCGGATGTTTAATGCTTAATAAACCTGTTTTACTGATACACAATATACCTGTACCCAGAGTGGTTTGTGTAGTCACGGACACATTATTATAAGAGCCTTTGAAAGCTACATCAGTGTGGTGATTATTCTTGTTTTATAAGAAGCATTGTAATTGGTTGCCTGTTTTCCTGCCTTGAGATATATGCTGTAAACTTATTGGTTAGTTGATTCCATGTGACCTGTGGTGGCCATCTTAAATTCAGTTTTCTACAGTTTGGTTGAGACTGGGTGCTCAACATGTACTTGCTGGTTTTTTAAGGTTAATAAAGCCTAGCTTTTGAAAGGCAATCTACTCTTTATTTCAATTTATTAACCTTTTGCTATAATGGAACGATATCTTCGACCGGAACGATTTAATGCTGACCCTAATTCTGCAGGAGTGGATGATCAATGGAAACATTGGTATCGTACATTTAAAAACTTTTTGGGTGTGTTGGATCAGCAATCTCTAAATAAGTTGGATATACTAATCAACTACATTGCTCCGGATGTGTACAAGTATATTTTGGACTGTGAAACTTATGAATTGGCTATTGCTACGTTGGAATTTTTTTTTGTTAAACCCAAAAATGAGGTATTTGCACGTCACCTTTTATCTGCCCATAGGCAGCAGGCGGGAGAATCCTTGGATGCTTATTTACAAGCACTCCGGCGCCTTGGTGCTAACTGTAATTATAAGGCCGTGTCTGCAGAAGAACATAGGGAAGAGTCGGTCCGGGGTGCATTTATTAATGGATTACTGTCTAGATCAATTCATCAGCGGTTATTAGAAAATAAGACCTTGGATCTTGAGAGTGCTTTTGAGCAAGCCTCTACATTGGATTTGGCTCAGAGAAGTTTGGATTCTTATGCTCTTTTTGATCGGCCTGCGACCGTGGTTTCGGCAGTTCCGGATGAAAGGGAGTTACGTGGATTTAATAGGAGTGGTTTACCAGATTCCGAAACAGTTTCTACTTCGGCAGCTGTTGCCTCTAGGATTCAGAAGTGTTATTTTTGTGGGAACGCCTGGCACCCCCGTCTGAAGTGCCCTGCCCGGGAGGCTGTGTGTAGTAAATGCGGCAAGGGAGGTCATTACGCACGTGTTTGCAAATCGGTTGCCTCCTCTGCGACCATTCAGCCTTTAGATGGTCGTTTATTGCATCAGTTTCTGCCGCCTTTTCCCATGGCCTAAACAAAGCTATAGTTATGGCCCAAGTTAATGGGTTAGAAGTGAAGGCCCTTATAGATACGGGCAGTACTGAGAGCTTTTTAAGTCTTCAGTTTGTGAAGGAGAAGCGTTTGAAAATTTCGCCTGTTTCCTATCAGGTGTGTATGGCTCAGACGACTCTCACCTCACAAGTAGCTGGTTGTTGCCTTGTGAAATTAATTCTCCTAGGTAATACGTATACTGATATACGCCTATCCATTCTGCCTAATCTCTGTGCGGACATTTTGATTGGTCATGATGTGCTTCAATTACATGAGTCCCTCAGTCTTTCTTTCGGAGGAACCAAGCCACCTTTGTCTATTTGTGGATTAACTTCTTTATTCATTTCTCCATTATCACTTTTTTCCAATTTGATGCCAGACTGTAAGCCAATTGCTACCAAGTCAAGAAGGTATAGCAGTCAGGATAAAGAATTTATTAATTCTGAAGTTCAACGTCTTTTATCGGAAGGAATCATTGAACCTAGTTTTTCGCCCTGGCGGGCACAGGTAGTTGTCACCACTAATGAGAGACATAAGAAGCGAATGGTGATAGACTACTCTCAAACTATTAACAGGTATACTCAATTAGATGCGTACCCCCTGCCTAAGATTGATGAGCTTATCAATAAAGTATCTCAATATAAGGTTTTTAGCACTATTGACCTAAAGAGTGCTTATCATCAGATTCCTATCGCTAAGAGGGACAAACCATATACGGCCTTTGAAGCTGGCGGAAAGCTGTACCAGTTTTGTCGAGTACCATTCGGTGTTACTAACGGTGTCGCCTGTTTTCAACGGGCAATGGATGCTTTTATAAGTGATAACTCTCTGACACTTTCTCATATTTAGATGACATCACGGTGTGTGGCAAATCAAGGGTGGAGCACGATTTTAATCTAGAAAGATTCCTTCAAGTTACGGAAAAAGTTGGCTTAACTTTCAATAAAGAGAAGTGTATCTTTTCGACCACCGAGGTAAATTTACTGGGGTATATTATCTCGGGAAACAAGATTAAACCAGATCCAGAATGGTTGCGACCACTGATTGATTTACCTTGCCCTACTAATTCTAAGGCCTTGCAACGAGTTGTTGGACTGTTTTCTTATTATTCTAATTGGATTGCAAACTTCTCGCAGAAGATCCGGCCCCTTATTCGGGTTACGACATATCCTCTATCATGGGAGGCCAGGATGTGTTTTGATAATCTTAAAAAGGATATCCTTGGAGCAGTTGTGCATTCTATTGATGAGCAGGTTCCCTTTGTGATTGAGACGGACGCTTCCGATTTTGCAATTGGGGCTACCCTGAACCAGAATGGAAGACCTGTGGCCTTTTTCTCACATACTCTGAGCAATAGTGAGCAGAGACATTCATCAATAGAGAAAGAGGCGTACGCAATAGTAGAAGCACTGCGTAAATGGAGACATTATTTATCTGGGCGACATTTTACGTTAGTAACTGACCAACAATCTGTGTCCTTCATGTTTGATGTCAAACATTTCGGAAAGATTAAGAATGATAAAATAATGAGGTGGAGGATTGAGTTGGCATGCTACCATTTCGATATAGTCTATCGTCCGGGGAAGGATAATGTTGCCGCTGATGCGCTGTCGAGGGCTTATTGTTCTGTGCTTCACGGAGATACGCTTATTAATCTTCATAATGCTTTGTGCCATCCTGGTGTTACGAGGATGATACACTTCGTGCGCAGTAAGAATTTGCCCTTTTCAGTTGAAGACGTCAAGTGGATGACTTCGTCATGCTCTGTCTGCGCCCGGTGTAAACCGAATTTCTTTAAGCCTCAACGAGCTCATCTTATAAAGGCTACTTCTCCCTTTGAACGCCTGAGCGTTGATTTTAAGGGGCCTCTTCCTTCAACGACTCAGAAGCGATATATATTTACTGTTGTGGATGAGTTTTCAAGGTTCCCTTTTGTTTTTCCTTGTGCAGATGTATCAGCTGCTAGTTATTAAATGTCTGACAACTTTTTGTCATCTTTGAGATGCCTGCATATATCCATTCGGATCAGGGAAGTTCTTTTATGTCTTCCCAGTTGAAGGAATACCTCCAGAGTCGGGGAATTTCTACTAGCAGAACTACCCCGTATAATCCCCAGGGTAATGGACAGTGCGAACGATACAATGGGGTGATCTGGAAGGCAGTTATGTTGGCTTTGACATCCCGGAACCTTAAGAATACACAGTGGGAAATGGTATTGCCTGATGCCCTGCATTCCATTAGATCATTGCTTTCAACGGCTACTAATGTGACCCCCCATGAAAGGCTCTTCAACTATCCGCGGAGATCCACTACGGGATATTCGGTACCTTCATGGCTTACTATGCAGGGACCTGTGCTGCTCCGACGCCATGTTAGACTGTCAAAGTATGATCCTTTAGTGGAGGAGGTGGAGCTATTGGAGGCAAATTCCCAATATGCTCACATTCGATTCCAAGATGGGAAAGAAAGTACGGTTTCAGTTAAAGACTTAGCTCCTTGTGGTGGCCAGCCCTCTCCTGAGGACATTAACAATAGCCATAATTCAGATAATGTTGATGTCGTCACAGATACTACGAACATTTCCAATCCTATTGCAGACACTTACAATTCTCTTAGTCTGCCCCCGATGGATGTTCATGACCCTCCCAGTCTACCTTCTAATGGGACTTCCAATCCGGAAACCGTTGATAATCGGGATATTGATAGCCTCCCTGCAGAAGATATTTCTGTGTCTGCTGGTGTGGGAGGGCAAGGAACTCCACCAAGGCTAAGAAGGTCGACACGAACAAGATATCCGGTCGACCGATTAAAAATGGACTTTTAAAATAATTAATAATTTAATAGTAAAATTTTAAAATTGTTGAAGGCATTATACATGTATTGCTCTAGTCATAAATAACTAATTGTAAACTGTAAAGGCTACCTAGGCTGAAGTATATTTTAAAAGGAGGGGTGAATGTGGTGATTATTCTTGTTTTATAAGAAGCATTGTAATTGGTTGCCTGTTTTCCTGCCTTGAGATATATGCTGTAAACTTATTGGTTAGTTGATTCCATGTGACCTGTGGTGGCCATCTTACATTCAGTTTTCTACAGTTTGGTTGAGACTGGGTGCTCAACATGTACTTGCTGGTTTTTTAAGGTTAATAAAGCCGAGCTTTTGAAAGGCAATCTACTCTTTATTTCAATCAGTCATCGGGAAAATGCTGGAATCCATTGTTAAGGAAGTGGTATCAAGTCACTTCGAAAATCATAACATGATTAGGCAGAGTCAACATGGTTTTATGAAAAGGAAATCGTGTTTGACAAATTTATTAGAGTTTTTTGAGGATGTAACTAGCAGGGTAGATAGAGGGGAACCAGTGGATGTAGTATATTTGGATTTCCAAAAGGCATTTGATAAGGTGCCACATAAAAGGTTATTACACAAGATTAGGGCTCATGGGGTTGGGGGTAATATAGTAGCATGGATAGAGGATTGGTTAACGGACTGAAAACAGAGAGTAGGGATAAACAGATCTTTTTCAGGTTGGCAGGCGGTATCTAGTGGGGTGCCGCGTGGATCAGTGTTGGGGCCTCAGCTATTTACAATCTATCTTAATGACCTAGATGAAGGGTCCGAGTGTAATGTATCCAAGTTTGCTGATGATACAAAGCTAGGTGAGACAGTAAGCTGTGAGGAGCCTTTGGACCTTCTGACAATCACCTTAAATCTGTGTCCTCTGGTTCTCGAGCCTTCCGCCAATGGGAACCGTTTCCCTCATTTGACTCTGTCCAGACCCCCTCATGATTTTGAACACCTCCATCTAATCTCCTCTCAACCTTCTCATACGACAGTCCCGCCATCCCAGGAATCAATCTCGTGAACCTTTGTTGCACTCCCTCTATGGCAAGTATATACTTCCTTAGGTAAGGAGACCAAAATTGTACACAGTACTCCAGGTGTGGTCTCACCAAGGCCCTATATAATTGGAGGCAGCATTGGTGGTACCTCTCCAGTGCACCTCAAAGCACTGGAGAGGTACCACCAATGCTGCCTCCGCAAGATCCTGCACATTCATTGGCAGGATAGACGCACCAACATCAGCGTTCTCGCTCAGGCCAACATCCCCAGCATCGAAGCTTTGACCACGCTTCATCAGCTCCGATGGACGGGTCACATTGTCCGCATACCCGATACGAGACTCCCAAAACAAGCGCTCTACTCGGAGCTCCGGCACGGCAAGACAGCCCCAGGTGGGCAGAGGAAACTCTTCAAGTACACCCTCAAAGCCTCCTTGAAAAAGTGTAACATCCCCACTGACACCTGGGAATCCCTGGCCCAAGACCGCACAAAGTGGAGAAGCATCCGGGAAGGCGCCGAACACCTCGAGTCTCTTCACCGGGAGCAAGCGGAAGCCAAGCGGAAGGAGCGAACGTCAACCCAAGCACCCCACCCACCCGCCCCTTCAACCACCGTCTGCCCAACCTGTAACAGAGACTGTAGGTCCCGCATTGGACTCATCAGTCACCTGAGAACTCATTTTTAATATGTAAGCAAGTCATCCTCGGTTCCGAGGGACTGCCTAAGAAGAAGATATAATTGGAGTAAGACTACTTTACTCCTGTACTCAAATCCTCTTGTAACGAAGGCCAGCATACCATTTGCCTTCTTAACCGCCTTTCACGACCACCGGACGTCCCAAAGCGCTTTACAGCCAATGAAGTACTTTTGAAGTGTAGTCACTGTTGTAATGTGGGAAACGCGGCAGCCAAATTGCGCACAGCAAGCTCCCACAAACAGCAATGTGATAATGACCAGATAATCTGTGTTTTCGTCATGTTGATTGAGGGATAAATATTGGGCTCAAAACACCGGGGATAACATCTCCGAAATAGCACCACGGGATCTTTTACATCCACCTGAGGGGGCAGACGGGGGCCTCGGTTTAACGTCTCATCCGTAGGACGGCACCTCCGACAGTGCAGCACTCCCTCAGTACTGCCCCTCCGACAGTGCGGCGCTCCCTCAGTACTGCCCCTCCGACAGTGCGCCGCTCCCTCAGTACTGCCCCTGCGACAGTGCGGCGCTCCCTCAGTGCTGCCCCTCCGACAGTGCGGCGGTCGCTCAGTACTGCCCCTCCGACAGCGCGGCGCTCCCTCAGTACTGCCCCTGCGACAGTGCGGCGCTCCCTCAGTACTGCCCCTCCGACAGTACAGCGCTCCCTTAGTACTGCCCCTCCGACAGTGCAGCGCTCCCTCAGTACTGCCCCTCCGACACTGCAGCGCTCCCTCAGTACTGCCCCTGCGACAGTGCGGCGCTCCCTCAGTACTGCCCCTCCGACACTGCAGCGCTCCCTTAGTACTGCCCCTCCGACAGTGCATAGCTCCCTCAGTACTGCCCCACCAACAGTGCGGCGCTCCCTCAGTACTGCCCCTCCGACAGTGCGGCGCTCCCTCAGTACTGCCCCTCCGACAGTGCGGCGCTCCCTCAGTACTGCCCCTCCGACAGTGCGGCGCTCCCTCAGTACTGCCCCTCCGACACTGCAGCGCTCCCTTAGTACTGCCCCTCCGACAGTGCGGCGCTCCCTCAGTACTGCCCCTCCGACAGTGCGGCGCTCCCTCAGTACTGCCCCTCCGACAGTGCAGCGCTCCCTCAGTACTGCCCCTCTGACAGTGCGGCGCTCCCTCAGCACTGCCCCTCCGACAGTGCGGCGCTCCCTCAGTACTGCCCCTCCGACAGTGCAGCGCTCCCTCAGTACTGCCCCTCTGACTGTTCAGTGCTCCTTCAGTACTGCCCCTCCGACAGTGCAGCGCTCCCTCAGTACTGCCCCTCTGACAGTTCAGTGCTCCTTCAGTACTGCCCCTCTGACAGTGCGGCGCTCCCTCAGTACTGCCCCTCTGACAGTGCGGCGCTCCCTCAACACTGCCCCTCCGACAGTGCGGCGCTCCCTCAGTACTGCCCCTCTGACAGTACAGCGCTCCCTTAGTACTGCCCCTCCGACAGTGCGGCGCTCCCTCAGTACTGCCCCTCCGACAGTGCGGCGCTCCCTCAGTACTGCTCCTCCGACAGTGCGGCGCTCCCTCAGTACTGCCCCTCCGACAGTGCTGCGCTCCCTCAGTACTGCCCCTCCAACAGTGCGGCGGTCCCTCAGTACTGCCCCTCCGACAGTGCGGCGCTCCCTCAGTACTGCCCCTCCGACAGTGCGGCGCTCCCTCAGTACTGCCCCTCCGACAGTGCAGCGCTCCCTCAGTACTGCCCCTCTGACAGTGCGGCGCTCCCTCAGCACTGCCCCTCCGACAGTGCGGCGCTCCCTCAGTACTGCCCCTCCGACAGTGCAGCGCTCCCTCAGTACTGCCCCTCTGACTGTTCAGTGCTCCTTCAGTACTGCCCCTCCGACAGTGCAGCGCTCCCTCAGTACTGCCCCTCTGACAGTTCAGTGCTCCTTCAGTACTGCCCCTCTGACAGTGCGGCGCTCCCTCAGTACTGCCCCTCTGACAGTGCGGCGCTCCCTCAACACTGCCCCTCCGACAGTGCGGCGCTCCCTCAGTACTGCCCCTCTGACAGTACAGCGCTCCCTTAGTACTGCCCCTCCGACAGTGCGGCGCTCCCTCAGTACTGCCCCTCCGACAGTGCGGCGCTCCCTCAGTACTGCTCCTCCGACAGTGCGGCGCTCCCTCAGTACTGCCCCTCCGACAGTGCTGCGCTCCCTCAGTACTGCCCCTCCAACAGTGCGGCGGTCCCTCAGTACTGCCCCTCCGACAGTGCGGCGCTCCCTCAGTACTCCCCCTCCGGCAGTGCGGCGCTCCCTCAGCACTGCCCCTCCGACAGTGCAGCGCTCCCTCAGTACTGCCCCTCTGACAGTGCGGCGCTCCCTCAGCACTGCCCCTCCGACAGTGCGGCGCTCCCTCAGTACTGCCCCTCCGACAGTGCAGCGCTCCCTCAGTACTGCCCCTCTGACTGTTCAGTGCTCCTTCAGTACTGCCCCTCCGACAGTGCAGCGCTCCCTCAGTACTGCCCCTCTGACTGTTCAGTGCTCCTTCAGTACTGCCCCTCCGACAGTGCAGCGCTCCCTCAGTACTGCCCCTCTGACAGTTCAGTGCTCCTTCAGTACTGCCCCTCTGACAGTGCGGCGCTCCCTCAGTACTGCCCCTTCGACAGTGCGGCGCTCCCTCAGTACTGCCCCTCTGACAGTGCGGCACTCCCTCAGGACCGCACTGGAGGGTCAGCCTCGCTTTATGTGCTCAAGTCCCTGGAGCGGGATTTGAACCCACAACCTTCTGACTCTGCTATCCACTGAGCCACAGCTGACTCCAGTCTTTTACACAGTTTCATCATAACTTCCTTGCTTTTGCACTCTAAGCCTCTCCTAAAGCAGGGGAGTTATGATGAATTGTTAAACAGTTTTTTTTGCAGAGTGACCAAGGCTGTCTGACAGAAAGCAGAGTTGGAATAAACGGGTCATTTTCTGAGTGGCAGGCAGTGACTAGTGGGGTAGCGCAAGGATCGGTCCAAGGACCCCAGCTGTTCACAATATTGTATTAATGATCTGGACGAGGGAATTGGATGTAATATCTCCAAATTTGCAGACGACACAAAGCTGGGTGGGAGGGTATGCTGTGAGGAGGATGTCGTGAAACTCCAGTACAATTTGGACAGGTTGGGTGATTGGGCAGAAACATGGCAAATGCACTATAATGTGGATAAATGTGAGGTTATCCACTTTGGTGGCAAAAACAGGAAGGCAGATTATTTTTTGAATGGCAATAGATTGGGAGAAGGGGAAGTGCAAAGAGACCTGGGTGTTCTTGTGCACCAGTCGCTGAAGGTAAGCATGCAGGTGCAGCAGGCGGTTAAGAAGGCAAATGGTATGTTGGCCTTCGTAGCAAGAAGGTTCGAGTACAGGAACAAGGATGTCTTGCTGCAGTTGCACAGGGCCTTGGTGAGACCGCACCTTGAGTATTGTATGCAGTTTTAGTCGCCTTATCTGAGGAAGGACGTTCTTGCCATGGAAGGAGTGCAGCAAAGATTCACCAGGCTGATACCTGGGATGGTAGGAATGACATATGAGGAGCGTTTGTGTCGATTGGGCTTATACTCACTGGAGTTTAGAAGAATGAGAGGGGATCTCATTGAAACTTATAAAATTCTAACAGGACTAGACAGTCTAGATGGAGGAAGGATGTTTCTGATGGCCGGGGAGTCCAGAACCAGGGGTCATAGTCTAAGGATAAGGGGTAAGCCATTTAGGACTGAAATGAGGAGGAATTTCTTCACCCAGAGAGTGGTGAACCTGTGGAATTCTCTGCCACAGAAGGCGGTGGAGGCCAGTTCATTAAATATATTCAAGAAGGAGTTAGATATATTTCTTAAGGCTAAAGGGATCAAGGGATATGGGGAGAAAACAGGGACAAGGTACCAAGTTTGGATGATCAGCCATGATCTCATTGAATGGCGGAGCGGGCTCGAGGGGCTGAATGGCCTACTCCTGCTCCTGTCTTCTATGTTTCTATGTTTCTTTCTTGAAATAATGCCATGGGATCTTTTACATCCACCTGAGAGAGCAGACAGGACCTCAGTTTAATGTCTCATCCGAAAGACGGCACCTCTGGCAGTGCAGCACTCCCACAGCACTGACTGGAGTGTCAGCCTGGATTTTGGTGCTCAAGTCTCTGGAGTGGGACTTGAACCCACAACCTTCTGACTCAGTGGCGAGAGTGCTACCCACTTTTTTTTTTATAACTATACTTTATTGAACATGAAGAAGATTTACAACATCTTGATCTTTTCATTGTATGATACAAATCAATTCCGCCACCACATTTTAACATCAAAACCTAAAGTTTAATTTGTCCCCTGTAACATATATTAATCAATTTTACTTTAAAAATTGGTTGTAAAATACTATCCTTAAATTCCTTTCTGAATAAAACATCCACAGAGCCTTATAATGATCTTCTAGCTTATATTTAAAAAACTCTTTTAGATTGATTCTCCTCCCCTTAAAAAACAGAGCATTCCTTCTTTGCACAATCACGAATCTAGCCAAACTGAACATTAAATTAATTGCCGCTCCGTTAGACTCTGGCAGACTCTCCTGCCATCCCCATCTCAAAATTGAGTCCCACGGGATTCCCATTCTCGCTCTTCGGTCCCCACCCAGCAAAAAAACTTTACACAACTGTCGAACATAGTGCTTAAAGTCACTTAACTGCGGACATAACACCAGTAAATGGGACAGAGTCTCATCCTGTGTCCCACACACTGGGCAAGTTGCCGCCTCCACTCGCCCAATCTTGCACAAGACCGTCATGGTAAAAATCCAGTTATGAGCCAATTTGAAATCCAGTTCAATCCACTCTGGACATTTAAAATTCGCCCACACTCCCTTCCAAATCCTGTTGAAGTCCAGCTGTGGGTATATACTCTGCCAAAACTCCTGACCAGCAGGTGTCTTGAATCTCCATTCTCTGAATACCTCATAGAAATCTCGAGTATTACAGATGTCAAATTGAACTAACTCTCCCCCTTTCTCCAGTACAAAGCTTGGAAAAGCAGGACGCATTTTACTTCCTTTGGAGATTTCCGCATTTATTTCTTCCATCCAATCCTGTGGCATTGCCCTCACAATCTTCTCATACATAATTCCTATTGCTTTTTCCTCTACCTCCTGATCCTCCTCCCACACCATGTCCCTCATTATCGCTTCCGGCAACCAACCTGGAATCACCTCGTATAATACATCTTTCACTGATATAATCCCAGCTTTTATAAAAGCTTGATTAAATAAAACCTCTCCTTCGATGTTGACCCAGCTGTTCAAAAATAAGGGCTGTTCTAAAAATTCCTCAGCCCCCTTGGGCATAAACTGCACACTTTTTAAAAATTGAGCCCAAGTCTCTACAGCCCCCTTATAAAACCTAGGGAGAAGTTTAATCGATTTCAAAAACATATTATTGTATTCCATATACAATATCCCCTGCCCTCCTATCCCACTTCGTTTGAAAAAATGCTCAAAACAACTCTTCCAAAAACTTGCATTTGACTTCTGAAGAAATCTCTTCACCTATTTGATTCTAAAGGATTTTTTCTTCATATCAATATCTGGGAAATTGAGTCCTCCCTGATTACTCCGTCCAATGATGGTATTGTAATTCACCAAGGCTGGTTTCCCTTCCCATAAAAACCTCACACAAGCCTCTCAGATGGACTTTTCCACCCACTCAGGAATATCCTCCACCGTCAATAAGTATCATAGCTTAGATAGCAGGAGAGCAGAAACCAGTCGCTCTTCCTTGTACTTTCAACCACCTTCTTTCCCATCTTCCCAAAATCTTTTTAATTTTCATAACCTTCAGTTCCCAATTTAATCGATCCACTTCATCCCTGTCTTTCTTGCACCCCATATGCACCCCCAGAACTTCCAAAACCTCCACCACCTTAAAGGGACATTCCCCCAACCATTCCCCCCTGCCACCAGGCATTGGGAGTTACTATAATTCACTCTGGCTCCTGAAGCTGTACAATATTCCTCCACTACATCCATAGCTTTCCTCACTGACTCCCCATTTCTCAATGTTAAGGTTGTGTCATCTGCATATTGGTGTATCACCGACACCAGCCCAGAACTGGGGACCACAATCCCAACTACACCTTGTTTCTTTCGCATCATGTAACCTAATGGTTCTGCTACCAATGTGTACAACAATGGGGACAGGGGACAACCCTGTCTCACTGATCTCTGTATCGGAAAATACTTGGATAAAAAACCATTACATTTAACACAGCTAAATATGTTTGAATAAAAAATCCTTATCCACTGAATGAAATTTTCCTTGAAATCAAATGCTTCCAAAACCTTCAATAAAAACTCATGAGAGACCCTATCAAAGGCTTTCTCTTGATCTATCTTTAATACATACGCCTCCCTCCCACTCTCTTCCATGAGCTCTATCGCATCTCGGATTGAGACCACAGAGTCTGCGATGTCCCGGCCAATGACTCCATAGGACTGAGAGGGCCAAACTATCTCCGGTAAAACCTCCTTCAAACGATTTGCCATAACCCTCGCCAAGATCTTATAATCCACATTTAATAGTGTGATGGGCCTCCAATTCTTCAGATCCCGTCTATCCCCTTTATTTTTATAAGCTAAGCTTATGATACCTCTCCTCATTGATGGGGCCAGGCTTCCCTCAATTTTAATTTCCTTAAAAACTTCTAAGAGCAATGGACTTAAAATCTCGAAAAATTCCTTATAAAATTCTGCACAGTCCATCAGACCCTGGGCTTTCCCCCCGCCTTCATTCCACTTATTGCTATTTTTATTTCCGCTAATCCTTCTTCTTTATCACACATGCTTCTCTCATCCTCCTTTAAACCCTTTTCAATAAAAGCAGTAACCTTCTCCATCTCCAAATTGGAAATGTCTTCTTTTGTATATAGCTCAGCTGCTAGTCGCCTCCAAAATCTCCTCACTTTCATGAATGATCTTCTCCCCAACCTTCAACTCCTCAATTAACGATAATCTCTGTTGCAGCTTCTCTTGCTCTAGAAAATATCTAGTGCATCTTTTGCCCTCCGATGCATCTCTAGCCTTTGCACGGAGAATGGCCCCCTTACATTTTTCAGCTTGCAATAATTCCCACTCTTCCTTTAGCACCCGGAACTTAGTCTCAGCTCCCTTATCCCCTCCGTCAACTGCTTTACAGACATCCATAAACCTTTTGTTTATATTCTCTTCTCGATGCCAGTTAGCTGCCGCCCTCTTTTTCCCATAACGTACCGAAAAAACTTCTACCTCATATTTGAAATTATCCCACCAAACTCTTCTTTCTTTCAAGTACAAAAGTTCCTTCTGAGCATTCTTTATTATATTTATAATCCCTTCTTTATAAGCACATTCCTTCAGGTATTGATTGTTTAAAATCCACACCCCTGAACCGATCTTAACTCTGCTGTTCCTAATTCTAAGAACCAAAGCCGAGTGATCACTAAAAAATACTTTTTTATAATAAATCTCTATCGCCTCCGAACTTAACCCTTCCCGCATTAATACAAAATCTATTCGGCTCTGTTTTAAAACATCACCCACCCAACCTGCTCTGGAGAACTCCCTTTTTATGGGGTTCCGGTCCCTCCATAAGTCTCTCAAATTTAAATTTGCCATCATTTTTATAATCATCCCTCTGGAGTTATCCTCTTTAAAGGTCATCTGGGCTGAAATGTCCATCCAAGATAAAAAATACATTAAAATCCCCCACTATACAAGGATTTTCCACCTCTGCCACTTCAGTGAATAACCCCTGAAAAAACTCGCGACACTTGCAATGGTCGTTCGGTACATAGATATTAAAAAGATCGCAATTAAATCCCTCCAATTTTACCCTTAGCTGTAAAAATCTCCCCTCAGTGTCCTTGTCCACCAAGGCAACGTTCTCTTCTATGGACGGACTCACCAAAACAGCCACCCCTCTATGGTTATTGTTTGCACAACTTGCAAACACCTCTCCCTTCCAAACCTTCTGAACTCTTTCTAGAATATCCTCATCCCAAAAGGTTTCTTGCAGACACAAGTCCGTGCCTTTAAAACCCTGCAACAACTGCTGCAATTTCTCCTCACCCCTCAGTCCGTTCACAATGATCGAGACCAATGTAATCATGGCTCCAAAGAAGGGAAGTATGCCCAATAATCTCCCCATCATTTAATCTCTGGCTCTTCCCTCCTCTCATGCTCCTTCTCAACTTTTCGGGCAGCTGTTGCTTTTTCCTGCAGCCTCCGGCTCTTTTTCCCCTCCTGTTTGACCCCTCCCTGCTGTTTCAGCCTCTTCCTTGCCTTAACTTTGGGCCCAGGAGCTGCCCTTTCTCCCTCCTTCTGCCCCTCACTAACCTTTCCCTTTCCACATGATGCCACCCCATCCCCGACTTCCATGTCTCTGTCCCCCTCTAATTCCTCACACTCAAGCTCTTCTGCAACCCCCTGTGCCTGCTCCCCGTCAGATACATAATCCTGCTCCCTGTCAGTTACTTCATCTCCCATAGAGAGTCTTCCTGCTATCGCAGTTTCTCCCACTGTGCTGCCCCCTTCGACCACATCTCTACCTCTGACCCTTGCACCTTGTTGCCTCACTCCATGGGACAATGGCGCACCTAAATTGTTCCCTTCTGATGTCTCTATCTCGCCGATCCCATTCTGCTGTCCCTTTAAGGCACCTGCCTCTTGCACCCTCTCCCCGCCCTGCCCCCTCCCGCTCACCAAAATATCCGACTCCCCGCCTTTCCCCGGAGTACCCACATCCACCACACACCCCGCTCCTGCCTCCTCTCCCCCCGCAGACACCAGACTCCCCAGGGGGAGCCGAACTGCACTAAGACTCGAGTCTGCACTCGACCCTTGCTGCCCGCTGCTGTCTTTATTCTCCTCCATAGCACTCGCAATGTTTTCCGGCATCTCCATCTCGATCTCCGCCAACCTCTGCCTCTTCCTGTGCTCCTTTTTCCTTCATTTTACCGGCTGTGTCCTCCGACTGCACCGCACCTCCGGCCGTTCCACACTCCTCTCCTGCTCCTTCTCCCATCTCCTCATCACTCATTTTGCTCCCTTCCACCACACACTCACAGCGGGCGGGGCCTTTACGACACACCCCACAGCTCTCCGCCTTGCAGCTCCGCGCGATATGTCCCGACTCACCGAAATTGTAACAATACAAATCAGGACAGTTTCTCATGAGATGGTCATGTCCCAGACGATAGTAACACACCTTTACTTGGTTATCGTGCAGCACACGAAAGTACTGTACTCCTTCCAGTGTCTCGAACTTCATACTGTAAGGCAAAGACCTCACCCCCTCTGGAAACCGCACCTTTACATACCGGGTTCTGTCTGCTACCCATGTTCCCGGATAGTACCTCCTCTTTATTTTGGAACAGATTATAATGTCCCACAACTCCAACTTTTTGCTCAGCACTTCGTCCTCGATGTATACAGGCAAGTTCAAAAATGAAACCACCACCTCCTTTGAATATAGCAGTCACCTCCAAAAATTTCTCCCCAACTTTCAGACTGAGCAGCAGTTTTGCCACCTCCTCACGGCCACTGACCGTCACCTCAAATCCCACATTTGGTTTTGGTCGGCAGGCAAAACAGCTTCCCTCACCACAGTCATCATGAACCGCCTGGATTATATCCCAGGCTCGAATCTTCTTATCTTCACATTGCACCACCACCGTATTTTCTTTACCAAACCTCCTGAGGTCCCGGCCCAAATCTTTGGACCTTTTTTTCCCCCTTCCCACCACAGTTTTTTCCCTAATAAAATTCCTCTCGGGAATATTGTCCTCTGAGGGGCCCGGCACTCCGGACCCCTCAGCAGCCATCTGACTGTTTTTTGTGGGCCAAAAAGGCCCTAAAGCCTGAAAACAAAACCCCAAAACCCATCACCAACTTTTTACAAAACTTCCTCCAACACCCAGCTGCAATTAGGCAACCAGTCACACCTGGCTCACTCCTAGCCCCTCCCACCTAGAGAGTGCTACCCACTGAGCCCCAGCTGACACAAGGGAGAGAATACAAGAAAAGATTAGTGGGTAATGTAAAAGGGAACCCAAAAATCTTTTATAAACATCTGAAAAGTAAAAGGATAGTTAAAGGAATGGTGGGGCCGATTAGGGACCAAATAGGAGCTCATCATACGGAGGCAGAGGGCGTGGCTGAGGTACTGAATGAGTACTTAGCATCTGTCTTCACAAAAGAAGAGGATGAAGTTAATGTCGCAGTAGAGGAGGGGGGAGTAGAGAAATTGGATAAAAATGGATAGAAAGGAGCTGCTAAATAGGTTGTCATCACTCAAAGTTAACAAGTCACCCAGTCCAGGTGGATGCATCCTAGATTGCAGAGGGAAGCTAGGGTGGAGATAGCAGAAGCTCCGACCACAATCTTTCAATCTCCCTCAGATATATGGGAGTGGTGACAGAGGACTGGAGGATTGCAAATGTTACACCCTGTTTAAAAAAAGGGAAGAGGGACAAACCTGGTAACTACAGGCCAATCAGTTTAATGTCAGTGGTGTAGGTGGGCATCCTTTACCTGGTTTACGGTAATTTACCTGGTCAGGCAGCCTTTGCTACTGCACGGTGACCAATTCCAATCAGCGGTTTTGAATCGCTAAACCCGCCCCCCCCCCGCCTCCAGTTCTGACTGGAGGAACTTATAATTAATGATATATTAAAAACGGACAAATAGTCTGGATGCAAGAAAGTCAAATTTTATTAAAACTAAAGAAACTACACCACACGATCAAAGTAATCACGGTAAAATTGCTTAACAGGGGAAGGCAGACGGCAAAAACGAGGGATAAATGGCTACAATGTTAACCTTACAATCTTAGCAACATTTCCCTTAAATTACCACCCCTTTACTTCTCACTAGATTGTCTTGCTAGTGGGTCAGAAGCCTTGCTCACCTGCAGTCCAAAGAGTAAAAGAGACAAAAAAGGGGGCAGAGGACTTCCTGGGCTTAATCTTTATACCCTGGGAGTCCCTGCTGTTTTCGCGCCGAAAAGGTCCGTGCGCAATTTCGTGCCGAAAAGTCTGAATACACAAGAGAAGGGCTTTTAACTTCCTCCATTCATACATGGAGACATCACATAGTAGAGTCAATTTCAGTGAATGGATGTGTGTTAACAACCCATTCTGCTTGCCGTCCGATGATTGGCTGATTCAAATGGGCCATTCCCCAGTGTAAACAAGCAGCTTGTAGGTTACCGGACCCGCCCAATACCACAGGGTGACTGACAGCTCGGGCTCCATTCAAACTTACTACAGGGCAGCGCTGAGCTTTTCATATGCTAACAGCCTGTCTGTCCTTTTCTGCTGCCTTTTAAAATTCTGTTTCCATGAGGTCTGTTCAGCCATTTTTATGCCCTGGGCAATTTAAACAGTCCAAAACTCAAGAGTACATCTTTTAATAAAATGTACAATCTTAAAGTGTGCGATTTTCACAAAGTTCTTTGATTCCAGTGTCCAAGTGCTGCCTAGCTTACGAGCTTTTTAACGCAGCCTTTTGTGGTTCTGGGTATGTTTTAAAACATTGTCCAACCCAGAGACAATTTAAATCACACAAGTCTTCGTCCACGATGTGGATTAATATTTCCCGATCTTCGGGGGCTGAGGGGATTTTGCGATCCCTACAGTGGTGGGTGAACGACTAGAGACCATTGTCAAGGACAAATTTAATTCTCACTTGGAGAAGCATGGATTAATAAGGGGCAGCCAGTATGGATTTGTTAAAGGTAAATCATGTCTGATTATCCTGATTGAGTTCTCTGATGAAGTAACAGAGGGTTGATGAAGGTAGTGCAGCAGATGTTGTACATATGGACTTTCAAAAGGCATTTGATAAAATACCATATGAGACTTGCTCTGAAAATAGCAGCAGAGGGAATTAAAGGGCTGATGGTAATTTGGGTATATAATTGGCTAAGGGAGAGGAGGCAGTGAGCAGTGCTGAGGGATGTTTTTCTGACTGGAGGGAAGTATGCAGTGGGCTCCCCCAGGGGTC
Source organism: Somniosus microcephalus (assembly GCF_052327205.1). Taxonomy (NCBI): domain Eukaryota; kingdom Metazoa; phylum Chordata; class Chondrichthyes; order Squaliformes; family Somniosidae; genus Somniosus; species Somniosus microcephalus. The sequence continues at coordinate 3,360,286 of NW_028225187.1, read as the reverse complement.
GGGATTAGGACCATTGCTTTTCTTGTTATATATAACTGACCTGGACTTGGGTATAGGTGTACAATTTCAAAGTTTACGGATGATACTATTTACTATGTTGCCAAGTTTTGTGAGTGTAGTAGTAGCAGACTTCAGAAGGACAGAGACAGACTGTGAAATGAGCAGACACAAGGCAGATGAAATTAAATGAGGATAAGTGTGAAGTGATGCACTTTGGGAGAAACAACAGGGAGAGGCCACATAATCTAAATGGGACTATTTTGAGGGGGTGCAAGAGCAGAGGGACCTGGGGGTCCATATTCACAAGTCTTTGAAAGTGCCGCGGCAAGTTGGTGAGGCGCTTCAGAAAGCGTATGGGATACTTGGCTTTGTAAACAGTGCCATTGAATACAAAAACAAGGAAGTTACACTAAACCTTTACAAATCACTAGTTGGGAACATAGGACAGGAGGAGGCCATTCAGCCCCTCGAGCCTGTTCCACCATTCAATGGGATCATGGCTGATCTGTGACCTAACTCCATACACCCGCCTTTGGCCCATATCCCTCAATACCTTTGGTTAACAAAACCTATCAATCTCAGATTGAAAATTAACAATTGATCGAGCATCAATTGCTGTTTGCGGAAGAGAGTTCCAAACTTCTACCACCCTTTGTGTAGAAGTGTTTCCTAATTTCACTCCTGAAAGGTCTGGCTCTAATTTTTAGACTCTGCCCCCAGTCCTAGAATCCCCAACCAGCGGAAATAGTTTCTCTCTATCTACCCTATCTGTTCCCCTTAATATCCTGAAAACTTCGATCAGATGACCCCTTAACTTTCTAAATTCCAGGGAATACAACCCTAATTTGTGTAATCCCTCCTCGTAACGTAACCCTTGAAGTCCGGGTATCATTCTGGTAAACCTACGCTGCACTCCCTCCAAGGCCAATATATCCTTCCTAAGGTGTGGTGCCTAGAACTGCTCACAGTGCTCCAGGTGTGGTCTAACCAGGGTTTTGTACAGCTGCAGAGTTTTGGCCTCAGCTGGAGTCTTGTGTACAGTTCTGGGCACCACACTTTAGGAAGGATGTCAAGGCCTTGGAGAGGGTGCAGAGGAGGTTGACCAGGATGGTACCAGGGATGAGGGACTTCAGTTATGTGGAGAGACTGGAGAAGCTGGGATTGTTCCCCTTAGAGCAGAGAAGGTTAAGAGGAGACCTAATAGAGGTGTTCAAAATGATGAGGGGTTTTGATCGAGCAAGTAGGGAGAAACTGTTCACTCTGGCAAGTGGGTTGGTAACCAAAGGTCACAGATTTAAAATAGTTACTAAAAGAACTATAGGTGAAATGAGGAGAATTGTTTTCGTACAGAGGGTTGTTCAGATCTGGAACGCACCATCTGAAAGGATGCTGGAATCAGGTTCCACAGGAATTTTCAAACAGTAATTGGATGAGTCCTTAAAGAGGACTAGTTTGCAGAGTTCTGGGGATAAAGCTGGGGTGTGGGACTAAATTGGACAGCTCTTTCAAAGACACGATGGGCACAGACACGATGGGCCGAATCACCTCCTTCTGTGCTGTTAGATTCTATGATCAGTGTGAAGTCGCTGGTGTGTCAGCAGGTTGGATGACTGAGTGAATCCCTTCCCACACACGGAGCAGGTGAGCGGTCTCTCCCCAGTGTGAACTCGCTGATGTGTCAGCAGGTGGGATGACTGAGTGAATCCCTTCCCACACACGGAGCAGGTGAACGGTCTCTCCCCAGTGTGAACTCGCTGATGTAGCAGCAGGTGGTATGAATTAGCGAATCCCTTCCCACACACGGAGCAGGTGAACGGCCTCTCCCCAGTGTGTCGGTGTTGGTGTTTCTTGAGCTCCCCGGAGCTTTTAAAACTCTTCCCACACTCAGAACATTGAAAGAGTCTCTCCCCAGTGTGAACTCGCTGGTGTCCCTTCAGCTCCCCGGAGCTTTTAAAGCTCTTCCCACAGTCAGAACATTTAAAGGGCCTCTCGTCAGTGTGAACTCGCTGATGTATCAGCAGGTTGGATGACTGAGTGAATCCCTTCCCACACACGGAGCAGGTGAACGGTCTCTCCCCAGTGTGAACTCGCTGATGTAGCAGCAGGTGGGATGAATGAGCGAATCCCTTCCCACACACGGAGCAGGTGAATGGACTCTCCCCAGTGTGAACTCGCTGATGTACCAGCAGGTGGGATGAATGAGCGAATCCCTTCCCACACACAGAGCATCTGAACGGCCTCTCCCCCGTGTGTAGGTGTTGGTGTCTCTTGAGCTCCCCGGAGCTTTTAAAACTCTTCCCACACTCAGAACATTGAAAGAGTCTCTCCCCAGTGTGAACTCGCTGGTGTCCCTTCAGCTCCCCGGAGCTTTTAAAGCTCTTCCCACAGTCAGAACATTTAAAGGGCCTCTCGTCAGTGTGAACTCGCTGATGTGTCAGCAGGTTGGATGACTGAGTGAATCCCTTCCCACACACAGAGCAGGTGAACGGCCTCTCCCCAGTGTGTAGGCGCCAGTGTCTCTTCAGATAATGAGCGCTTTTAAAGCTCTTCCCACAGTCAGAACATGGAAATGGTCTCTCATCAGTGTGGACAAGTTGGTGCTGCTTTAGTTCCCTGGGGTTTTTAAAACTCTTCCCACAGTCAGGACACTGAAATGGTCTCTCCCCAGTGTGAACTCCCTGGTGTGTTTGCAGGTGGGATGAACAAACAAATCCCTTTCCACACACGGAGCAGGTGAACAGACTGTCCCTGGTGTGACTGTGCCGTTGAACTTCCAATGCTGACGGGGAACTGAAGCCCTTCCCGCCGTCCCCACCTTTACCCGGTTTCTCCCTGGTGTGACGGTGCACGTGTCTCACCAGGTCAAGCGATCGGCTGAATCCGCGTCCACACACTGAACACGTGTGCGGTTTGTCTGCGTTGCGATCCCTGCTCTCTCCTTCCATGTGCAAAGGCCGATGATATTCAGGTCCTGATGAATCCAGCGACTCTGTCAGATCTTGACGTGATGTTTGGTCTGAGCTTCCCGCCTGTGACTGCTCCACTTCTATAACCCTGTAAATTGAGATCAGAAAAGGATCAGAGGCAAACTGTTGTTTAATTTTCCCCTTTCCGAACCTAGGGGCAGTGAAGCTGATTTTCAGGCCCCAGGTTGGTTGAAAGGATCAGCAGTAAAGGCGGCTGTAATGCACACAAGCCCCCGCGCTCCAGAAAGCACTCTGTTGACTCCGAGTCCCGCGCATGTGCTCATGGCCCCCGCGCTCTCCTTCCTGCTCTACAATCGCCCGTCCCGATCGGTCCGCAACACGCATGCTCAGCACACAAAACCCCGCGGTTGGAACATCGGGCGTGCATGCGGAGCCGCAACATCTGGTACGTGTGAGCGGCTCAGGTGGGGGCGAGTCGGTGTTTCGCCTCAGCCACAGGGAGGTGCGTATGCGCAGGACGACCCAACATTCTTCCCGTCAGCAATCACTCCCTCATTTCTTTAATAAAAACAGAAAATGCTGGAAATACTCAGCAGGTCAGGCAGCATCTGTGGAGAGAGAAACAGAGTTAACGTTTCAGGTCGATGACCTTTCGTCAGAACTGCTTGCTCTTTAGTGTCAGCCAGTGGCTCAGTGGGTAGCACTCGCGCCTCTGAGTCAGAAAGTTGTGGGTTCATAGTCCCACTCCAGAGACTTGAGCACAAAAATCCAGGCTGACACTCCAGTGCAGTGCTGAGGGAGTGCGGCACTGTCGGAGGTGCCGTCTTTCAGATGAGATGTTAAATTGAGGTCCTGTTTGCTCTCTCAGGTGGATGTAAAAGATCCCATGGCATTATTTCAGGAAAGAAAGACTTGCATTTAGATAGTGCCACCAGATATCCTAAAGTGCTTTACAGCCAATGAAGTACTACAATGAAGTAGTCACTGTTGTAATGTGGGAAAGAGCAGGGGAATTATCCCCAGTGTCCTAGCCAATGTTTATCCCTCAATCACCATAAAAAAATGATAGATTATCTGGTCATTATCACATTGCTGTCTGTGGGAGCTTGCTGTGCGCTAATTTACTGCCACATTTCCTACATTACAACAGTGACTACACTGCAAAAGTACTTCATTAGCTGTAAAGTACTTTGGGACGTCCGGTGGTGGTGAAAGGCGCTATATAAATGCAAGTCTTTCTTCCTTCACTGGTCTCACCAGCAACCTCTTCTGGCGGTTGCTGGATTGACAGCCGAGAGTCCGCGCATGCGCACAGGGAGCAGTGGTTTGGGCCGAGTCCGGCACAGCGACCCCTCCCGGTCACCAAGGGTAACAACCGCGCATGCCCAGAGGAGACCAACCCCCCTCCCCCACTCGGAGCTGCACCTGCGCACTCGGATCCTGCCGGACGGAGTCGGCGCGGGGCCATTCCGGGGAAAGGCCTTGGTGTCGGTTCCAGAGTCGCGATCGGTGACGCGAAGTGAGTTTTCTCCGCTCCGATTGGGTGGAGAATGGCGCGGGGTGGATCGGGAGAGAATCGAGAGAAATAGAAAAACCAGAGAGTCTGCGAGGCTCCGGACCGAGCGGCGGCACTTGGACGGTGCACGTGATCTCCTCGGGGACACGTCACCCGGGCCCGCAGCCTGATTGACGGCAGCTTCCCACCAATAGGGAGCGAGCGGGGCGAGGCTGGAGGAGCGAGCCGGCGGCGGGTCCTCCAACCAATCGGGGAGCCCGAGGGGCGGGACTAGCGCCGGCTGATTGTCTGATCCGCAGGGCAGCGAGTTTCTCCAGTCCCTTGTTCAGGGCCCGGGGCGGCTGTGGGCCTTTATTCCCCGCATTGGACACAAGGCTCTTTGGCTCAGGCACAGGGTGACGTCGCACTGAAACTTTCCGCTCTCCTTTACAAAGATGGCTCTTTGTCTCAGGCACAGGGTGACGTCGCACTGAAACTTTCCGCTCTCCTTTACAAAGATGGCTCTTTGTCTCAGGCACAGGGTGACGTCGCACTGAAACTTTCTGTCCTCCTTTACAAAGGTGGCTCTTTGTCTCAGGCATAGGGTGACGTCGCACTGGAACTTTCCGCTCTCCTTTACAAAGATGGCTCTTTGCCTCAGGCACAGGGTGACATTGCACTGAAACTTTCCGTCCTCCTTTACAAAGATGGCTGCCGTTAACCTGGGCCTGTAAGGGGAAGAAATCCCCACAACTGCAAACACGGGATCTTCAGGTTATTATTCGGGGGCTTGCCTCCTGCACGAGTTGTTTATGAAGCCTCCCCACCCACCTACCGGTCCATTACTCCCTCCGTCGCGATTCTTACCCGCTGCACCATCGCCCTCCCGGCTTCAGCTCCTCTCCATCTCCAGTAACGCACTGCGCATGCTCAATATACCGGCACCTCCCGCGCCTGCGCACTGGGCTCTTGTAGTCTGGGTGCGGCACGTGGTCCACTGCAGGGAATGCTGGGTAAAAGACCAGATTAGTGAATGGAACATGATTTACTGTGATCAGATTGAGGACTGAACCATGTTCATTCTAGTAGTCATGGTTTGTTTCTGCTGATCTTAATAACCCCTGTATCTGCGCTGGAGATTAATATTCTGTTTAAATAGTGAATAAATAAAGCTCGAGGAACAGCACCTCATCTTTCGATTCGGCACTTTACAGCCTTCTGGACTCAACATTGAGTTCAACAATTTCAGACTTTAACCCTTACTCCCATTTTTCATGCTGTATGATTTTGCCATTCCCCATTTGCAACATTTTCCAAGACTCGGTTTCACAGCCACATCTCTTTCCTCAGCACCTGTCTCCAGTTCCAACTTATTCCACGTGGATTCCAACTGAACTTCCACCCTTCGTGTTTCAGATCCACCCAGGATAACTTTCCTGCCTCTTACCTTAGCAATATCTGTTACATCTCCAGCTTTTTCCAGTTCTGATGAAGGGTCGCAGACCTGAAACGTTAACTCTGTTTCTCTCTCCACGGATCCTGCCTGGCCTGCTGAGTATTTCCAGCATTTTCTGTTGTTATTTCAGTGAATAAATAAGCTTTGTTTCAAACACAGTGTGTCAAATATTTGATTTCTCCATGATAAGAGAAGACGAATTGATGTTCTGTTCCAGACTGTTTAATTTTTGGGCCTTTTCTTACTCGAGATTATTTCCATTCTCATCTCGTTCGCCTTCTACCACATCAAACCCCAAGCTTGATCCGTTTGAGTACACGACTTGTGGGTGTCATAGAATGAACTGTAGTCATAGAGTCATAGAGTTATACAGCACGGAAAGAGGCCCTTCGGCCCATCGCGTCGGTGCCGGCCATCAAGCCCTGTCTAACCTAATCCCATTTTCCAGCGTTTGGTCCGTAGCCTTGTATGCAATGGCATTTCAAGTGCTCATCCAAATGCTTCTTGACTGTTGTGAGGGTTTCTGCCTCCACCATCCTTTCAGACAGTGAGTTCCAGATTCCAACCACCCTCTGGGTGAAAAATTTCTTCCTCAAATCCCCTCTAAACCTCCTGCCCCTTACCTTGAATCTATGCCCCCTTGTTATTGACCCCTCTACTAAGGGAAAAAGCTCCTTTCTATCTACCCTATCTATGCCCCTCATAATTTTGTACACCTCAATCAGGTCCCCCCTCAGCCTTCTCTGCTCCAAGGAAAACAACCCCAGCCTGTCCAGTCTCTCTTCATAGCTGAAGCGCTCCAGCCCAGGTAACATCCTGGTGAATCTCCTCTGCACCCTCTCCAAAGCAATCACATCCTTCCTATAGTGTGGCGACCAGAACTGCACACAGTATTCCAGCTGTGGCCTAACTAGCGTTTTATACAGCTCCATCATAACCTCCCTGCTCTTATATTCTATGCCTCGGCTAATGAAGGCAAGTATCCCATATGCCTTTTTAACCACCTTATCCACCTGTTCTGCTGCCTTCAGGGATCTATGTACATGCACACCAAGGTCCCTCTGACCCTCCGCCTTACCTAGGGTCTTAACATTCATTGTGTATTCCCTTGCCTTGTTAGTCCCTCCAAAGTGCATCACCTCGCACTTTTCCAGGTTAAATTCCATTTGCCACTGTTCCGCCCATCTGACCAACCCATCTATATCGTCCTGCAGACTGAGACTACCCTCCTCGCTATTTAGCACCTGATGCGCTATCAATAACTCAAAAGACTGAGATTAAGCGAGTAATTAACAGGCTTTTATTAACAAGAGAATGAAGGTGTGCCTCGAGTGGTCGACCGGTCCAGAATACAAAGGGGCTGCGGAGCAGTCACCTTTACACCAGGATTTGTGGGAGGAGTCAGCCGAGGCATGTACAGGCATGTACACAGTGGAATACAAACAGTGGTTTACCACCCCACCAATTTTCGTGTCATCTGCGAACTTACTTATCATACCTTTTACATTCACATCCAAATCATTAATGTAGACCACAAACAGCAAGGGACCTGTAAAGTCTGTGGTTTGTGCAGTTAATTACGACACAGACTTCAGGAGTAACATACAACAGGACTTTACTATTCGAAGGTCAGGGCGAATCTGCCCAATAAAACCTGCCACAGCACTTATATACTGGTGTGGTCACTGTCGGTATTACAGTATACAGAAGCCAAACAAGTAGTGCCACACCTAAAGTAGTTCTCTTAAAGGTGAACGGTTACATACAATAGTTCTCTTAAAGGTAGACGGGTACATACACTACAATCCTCCCTTTTTAGCTTACAACATACTGATTTCCCATTAAACATACATTATAACATATATACAACTTTATGCAAGACAGTTCACAGATTCAGTCTCTCTGGAGGTTTCCGGACTCTGTCCGGATAACGCCTCAGTGGTGTCGTCATTCCCGGCGGGGTAGTAGGTGCTTCTGGCAAAGTCGATTTGGCTTGAAAGACAGTCTCAGGTTCCTCTGATTCCAGTATTACCAGATCGGAGGTAGGTGTTCTGGGTATCTCTGTTTCAACAGTAACCGGGTAAGGTGGTGAAGTAGGCTGGCCATTTGTGGCTGACCCTATGATCTGGTCAACATGGCGCCTTATTATACTGTCCCCAAGGTCCACCGTATACATCAACGGGCCTAGCCTTTTTCCAATAGTTCCAGGCTGCCATTTCTCGGTACGGTAGTCCCGGGCCAAAACTTGTTGACCTATCTGAAAAGATCTAGTGGCCCTTTCATTCATGCCCTGGAATTGCCGGTTCTCTACGTCCCTTCTGACGTTTGGCTTGAGCAAATCCAGCCGGCATCTTAGTCGTCTATTAAAAAACATCATGGCGGGAGTTTGATTTGTGACCGCATGTGTTGCATTCCTGTACGCCAACAAGAAGCTATCCACCTTATGTTGTAAGTTAATGTCTTCATTACCCATGGCCTTTATGGCCTTCTTGAAGGTCTGGACAAACCTTTCAGCCAATCCATTGGAGGCGGGATGGTACGGGGCTGACGTGTAGTGCTTAACCCCATTGCTCTTTAAGAATTTCTTGAATTCTTCGGACACAAATTGCGGTCCATTATCAGAACAGATCTGTTCCGGCAGGCCATTCCTAGCAAACATAGTCCTTAACACTGTGATGGTTTTTTCTGTGGTGGTGGTGGTGATCTTTATTACCTCCGGCCACTTGGAGTGTGCATCCACCGCTATTAGGAACATTGAGTCCATAAATGGACCAGCAAAGTCGATGTGTACCCTTTGCCAAGGAGATGAGGGCCACTCCCATGGATGCAGAGGAGCCTGTGGTGGCGCGTTCTGAACCTTCTGACATCCTAGGCAGTTCTTAGTGATTTCTTCGATGTCTCCATCAATGCCTGGCCACCATACAAACGCTCTTGCTAGGTTCTTCATCTTCACTCCACCCAGATGTCCCTCGTGCAGCTCCTTTAACACCTTCTTTTGAAGTTTGGGTGGAATCACCACTCTAGATCCACACATCAGGGTTCCTCGACACACTGACAGCTGTTCTTTCCTCTGTGAAAATGCTTGCAGCATTGATTCGCCCTGTGCTGGCCATCCCTCCACCGTTAAATCATAGACTCGTGAAAGAGTCGGGTCATTTCTTGTTTCATTTTCGATCATCGAATTTGTTATTGGTAGACACTCCACTATGGATGAGTGGAACATCTCTACCGGGTCCAATGTAGTCGCTTCTTCTACTATCGGCAATGGCAAGCGCGATAACCCATCAGCATTTCCATGCTGTTTGGACCTTTTGTATTCTATGTCATATTGGTGTGCCCCAAGTAACACGGACCACCTTTGTAACCTTTGTGCTGTCATGGTGGAAACGGCCTTGTTTGGGTTGAATATGGACACCAACGGCTGGTGGTCTGTCAGTAATGTGAACTTCTTACCTTGCAGGTAATGATTGAATTTCTTCACGCCCCACACAAGGCTGAGGGCCTCCCTATCTATTTGAGCATAATTTCGCTCCGCGGAGGTCAATGATCGGGACGCGAATGCCACTGGCCTTTCCGAGCCATTTGGTAACTTGTGTGAAAGTACTGCTCCAATTCCATAAGGGGAAGCATCACAAGCTAGACGAAGGGGTAACGTTGGGTTGAAATGAGCCAACACTTCTTCAGAGGTAATCAACTCCTTGCTTCTGCGAAAAGCCTTTTTACATTCCTCACTCCACTTCCATGGTATTTCTTTCCGCAACAGAGCATTCAGCGGATGCAGCACCGTGGATAGATTTGGCAGAAACTTGTGATAATAATTAATCAACCCCAAGAATGATCTTAACTGTGATACGTTTTCTGGAGCGGGGGCCTTCACGACAGCTTCTATCTTGTCAGGTGACTTGTGCAGCCCCTCTCGGTCAATGACATGACCGCAGTACGAGATCCGTTTTTGGAAAAACTCACACTTCTTGCGATTGACTCGAAGGCCATATTCCTTCAACCTGGTGAGCACCAGTTTCAAATTTGTGAGGTGTTCTTCCTCGTCTTCTCCCGTAATCAGGATATCGTCTAAGTAGCACTGCGTGCTTGGAATTCCTTGTAATACCTGCTCCATGGCCCTCTGCCAAATTACTGGAGCCGAAGCTACCCCAAAAACCAGTCTATTATAACGATACAAGCCTCTGTGTGTGTTGATGGTGAGGTACTGGCGTGACTCTTCCTCGACTTCCATTTGTAAGTATGCCTGAGCCAGGTCTATCTTGGTGAAGTGTTTCCCTCCAGCTAACGAAGCAAAGATATCTTCGATCCGCGGAAGCGGGTATTGTACCGTGTGCAGCACCGGATTCACTGTGATCTTGAAGTCTCCGCAGATGCGGACCTTCCCTGGTCCCCCTGGCTTATTACTTGAAGACTTCATGACGGGAACAATGGGCGTGGCCCACTCACTCCAGTCCACTTTTGACAGTACCCCTGATCGTTCAAGTTCTTCCAGTTCTGCCTCCACAGCTGGTCGTATGGCGTAAGGGACCGATCTGGCTTTGAAAAATTTTGGGCTTGCATGTTCTGCAATCTTAACCTTTGCTTTAATTCCTCGCAGTGTTCCCAGTCCTTGCTGGAATACCTCTTTAGCTTCGTCCAATATTCTGGACAACCGTTCAGGTTTGACCTCTTCCTTTCCGTCATGGTGTTTAGTGAATGCCAGTCTATCTTTATTTTCCGGATCCACTCTCGTCTCAGAAGTGGTGGACCTCCCTCAGGCAACACATACAGGTCCATCCTTTGGTGATCTTTGTCCTTGTATCTCACCTTGACTTCTATCTTTCCGATGGGGAATACTTTGTGCCCCGTGTATATCTGCAGTACTAGTTCCGTATCCCGCAGTGGAATATGCTTGAATAACTTTTTATAGTCATGCTTATTCATGACCGTCAGCGCCGATCCGGTGTCCACTTCCATTTTCACTTGGACTTTTGCAATCTGTAGTGTGATCCAGATAGTTTGTCGGTCAGCTTCGTTACTCACATTGTGAATTCTCAGACTATCCAGTCCTTTGCAGTTGGAGTGTGAGTCCGACTTCTGTTCCTCCGGACTCTTCCTAGTCACCTCCTGTACCTTTCTGTACCACTTTTGTGGTGACTCATTATTGTTGGTCTTCTTTCCTGACCGGCATACCTTAGCTATGTGACCGAGCTTGCCACATTTCCTACATTCTTGGTTTTTAAACCAGCATTGGTTCTGGTCGTGTGTTGTCTTCCCACAACGATAGCATTTCGTTGTACCCGAAGTAATTTGTTGCACCGAGTGCCGCTGCCTTTAGCTGCATTTCCGCAGTTCCTTTCACTGCGGCTTCGTTTGATGCTGCGATAAGGAGAGCCTTATCAAGTGTAAGATCGTTCTCTTCGAGCAGTCGTTTTTGTGTTTCTTCCTTCAACATTCCGCACACGAATTTGTCTCTCAGTGCCTCTTCCAGGTTGTCCCTAAACTGACAGTCTTTCGCTAGCCTACGCAGTTCAATCAGGTACTCCGCGTTGCTTTCCTCTTTCCATTGCGTTCTCGCATAAAATTTTGATCGTTCCACTAACATCAGTGGTTCGGGGTTAAAATGATCCTTCAGGACAGCAACAATATTCGTGAAAGACTGATCCGCCGGTTTAGCTGGTGATAGAAGATGCTTCAATAACCCGAATGTGTTCGCACCCATTGTGTTAAGTAAGGTTAAAGCTTTTTCATCATTTGCTATTTTATTAGCCTTACAATGTATCTCAATGCGTTCCACGTACGTGGCCCAGTCTTCTATCTCAGAATTAAAATCGTTGATGTTACCACGCTTAGGCATCTTCCTCTCCTTGGGAACAATACAAGTATTTCTTTAAATTATTATTTTTTTCTAAGATGGCGGTTTCCCGCTCTTATTTCCTCTCCCCGCCCACTTCAATGGCGGTTTCCCGCTTCTGTCTTCTTCCCCGCCTAATGGCGGCTTCCCGCGTTTCTTCCCTGGCGGGAGGGGTACACTTTCCCCACGGGCGACGGCCGCTGGCTTTCAGGTTCACAGCCTGCGCGTCGGCTTCAAGGCTTTCCCCTTTTTTTTTTCCTGGCAGGGCAACCGGCTCTGGGTACCCCGTTGACGGCGAACAGGTTCAGCCGCTGGGCTGGCTCTCGCACAGTTCCCCTTGCTCGGCTCTGTCTGTCTCTCCCGCTCGCTCGGCTCTACCGGCGCTGGGTACACCCCGTTGACGGAGGACAGTTCAGCCGCTGGACTGGCTCTCGCGCTGTCTCTCTTGGTCGGCTCTGCCTCTCCCGCTTGCTCGGCTCCCAATCGCACCTCCCAGCCCTCTCGCAGTCCGGTGCTTCCCTCCCCGGCTGCGGCTGAGTTTCTCTCTTCCCGCGCCTACGCTCCCGGTCGCAGCGCTTCGTGGCTTCGGTCACTGCCCGGCTTTTCCCCGCCGGTCGCGGACTAGCTGTCTCACGACGCCGTTGGACCCGACTTTTTTTTTATTGTCCGGCTCCTTCCCCCCTCGACCGTGGTCGAGTGCACAGCCCTTATCCTCCGGCTATTCTTTTCACTTTCCCTTACTCACAGTCACCGTGGCCGCCTTGCTTCTTGCTGATCGGCTCACTCCGCACCGTGGCAGAAGGGACAGTCAGTGCCTGTTGCTGATGGAAGTTTTTGTCGCTAAAGTCTTCCTCCTTTCTATTGCTGCAGCCTCGAGGTTTTCTCCCAGCAGAACGACGAGGGCGGTTGCCTCTTTTCGACGCTCTTTAGTTGCTTTGGAAGTATTGTTGCCGCAGGGTACGATCGGACTCGTCGCCACTGTAAAGTCTGTGGTTTATGCAGTTAATTACGACACAGACTTCAGGAGTAACATACAACAGGACTTTACTATTCGAAGGTCAGGGCGAATCTGCCCAATAAAACCTGCCACAGCACTTATATACCGGTGTGGTCACTGTCGGTATTACAGTATACAGAAGCCAAACAAGTAGTGCCACACCTAAAGTAGTTCTCTTAAAGGTGAACGGTTACATACAATAGTTCTCTTAAAGGTAGACGGGTACATACACTACAGGACCCAGCACCGATCCCTGCGGTACCCCACTGGACACAGGCTTCCAGTCACAAAAACAACCTTCGACCATCACCCTCTGCCTTCTGCCACATCCACTGCACTACCCTCATCCACACACCTAGTCACCCCCTCAAAAAAATTCAATCAAATTAGTCAGACATGATCTTCCGTTGACAAGGCCATGCTGACTATCCCTGATTAATTCTTGCCTCTCTAAGTGGAGACTAATTTTGTCCCTCAGAATTTTTTCCAATAATTTCCCTACCACTGATGTTAGGCTCACTGGCCTGTAGTTCACTGGTTTATCCCTACTACCCTTCTTGAATAATGGTACTAGATTAGCTGTTCTCCAGTCCTCTGGCACATCCCCTGTGGCCAGAGAGGTTCTGAAAATTTGTGTTAGAGCCCCTGCAATCTCCTCTTTTGCCTCACACAGCAGCCTGGGATACATCTCATCCGGGCCTGGGGATTTATCCACTTTTAAGCCTGCTAGAACCGCCAATACCTCCTCCCTCTCGATGCTAATATGTTCGAGTATATCACAGTCCCCCTGCCCTATTTCTATGTTTACATCGTCCTTCTCCATAGTGAAAACAGATGCAAAAAATTCATTTAGAACCCCACCTACATCTTCCGGCTCCACACACAGATTGCCACTTTGGTCCCTAATGGGCCCTACTCTTTCCCTAGTTATCCTCTTACCCTTAATATACATAAAACACCTTAGGATTTTCCTTTATTTTGCTCGCCAGTGTTATTTCATGGCCCCTCCTCGCTCTCCTAATTTCTTTTTTAAGTATCCCCCTGCACTTTTTATACTCCTCTAGGGCTTCCTCTGTCTTTAGTCCTTTGTATCTGCCAAAAGCCCTCCTTTTTTTCCTAATCCATTCTCGTATATCCCTTGACATCCAAGGTTCCCTGGGGTTTTTGGGCCCACCCTTGACCTTTACAGGACCATGTTGCCATTGTACGATCTCAATTTCCCTTCTGAAAGACTCCCATTGCTTCGATGCGGATTTTCCTACAAGTAGCTGATCCCAGTCCACTTTGGCCAGATCCTGCCTTATCCTATTAAAATCGGCCTTCCCCCAATTTAGAACCTTTATTTCCGGTCCATCTCTGTCCTTTTCCATGACTACCTTAAATCTCACTGAATTATGGTCACTGTCACCAAAGTGCTCTCCTACTAACACTTCTTCCACTTGGCCGGCCACATTCCCTAGAATTAGGTCCAGTACTGCCCCCTCTCTTGTAGGGCTTTCTACATAACAACAGAAATTGCTGGAAAAACTCAGCAGGTCAGGCAACATCCGTGGAGAGAAATTTGAGTTGACGTTTCGGGTTGGACCCTTCTTCAAAACTGGAAAGAAAAGAAACTAGATCGAAGGCAGGGCTGCGATCGGACAAAAGAATAAAAGAAACAAAAGAAGTAAAAGAGATTAGAAGCTAGATGAGATGGTAATAGGCTGGGATTAGGTGTAAAGTGTACTGGCAGGGCAAAAGATAGCTGCCAGGTGTGAGAGAGAAACAAAAGGAAAGGGGGGGGGGGAAAGGAGTGGAACAATTACAAGAGGAAATGAAATGGGGGCCGAGCTTATGATCTGAAATTGTTGAACTCGATATTGAGTCCGGAAGGCTGCAGACTGCCTAATCAGAAGATGAGATGCTGTTCCTCGAGTTTACGTTGAGCTTCCGTGGAACAATACAAGAGGCCAAGGACGGTGAGGTCCGAGTGGGAATGGAGCGGTGAATTAAAATGACAGGCGACCGGAAGCTCGGGGTCACCCTTACAGACTGAACGGAGGTGTTCCGCAAAGCGGTCACCCAATCTGCGTTTGGTCTCCCCAATGGTCCATCTCCAGGACCAGTGCGTATCTGAGTCAATGGGACTCTCTCTGACCTTTCTCCCCAGTCCATCTCCAGGACCAGTGTGTATCTGAGTCAATGGGTCTCTCTCTGACCTTTCTCCCTAGTCCATCTCCAGGACCAGTGTGTATCTGAGTCAATGGGACCCTCTCTGAATTTTCTCCCCAGTCCATCTCCAGGACCAGTGTGTATCTGGGTCAATGGGACTCTCTCTGACCTTTCTCCCCAGTCCATCTCCAGGACCAGTGTGTATCTGAGTCAATGGGACTCTCTCTGACCTTTCTCCCCAGTCCATCTCCAGGACCAGTGCGTATCTGAGTCAATGGGACTCTCTCTGACCTTTCTCCCCAGTCCATCTCCAGGACCAGTGTGTATCTGAGTCAATGGGACTCTCTCTGACCTTTCTCCCCAGTCCATCTCCAGGACCAGTGTGTATCTGAGTCAATGGGACTCTCTCTGACCTTTCTCCCCAGTCCATCTCCAGGACCAGTGCGTATCTGAGTCAATGGGACTCTCTCTGACCTTTCTCCCCAGTTCATCTCCAGGACCAGTGCGTATCTGAGTCAATGGGACTCTCTCTGACCTTTCTCCCCAGTCCATCTCCAGGACCAGTGTATATCACAGCGTCGGCGGGAAACTCGAGCGGCAGAGCGGGGCTATAAAAGGCCCCAGAGACCAGGTAAAGCCTCACAGCGTCGGCGGGAAATTGAGCGGCAGAGCGGGGCTATAAAAGGCCCCAGAGACCAGGTAAAGCCTCACAGCGTCGGTGGGAATCTCGAGCGGCAGAGCGGGCTATAAAAGGCCCCAGAGACCAGGTAAGGTCTCACAGCGTCAGCGGGAATCTCGAGCGGCAGAGCGGGGCTATAAAAGGACCCAGAGACCCAGGTAAGGCCTCACAGTGTCGGCGGGAATCTCGAGCGGCAGAGCGGGGCTATAAAAGGACCCAGAGACCAGGTAAGGCCTGTGTCGGCGGGAATCTCGAGCGGCAGAGCGGGGCTATAAAAGGACCCAGAGACCAGGTAAGGCCTCACAGTGTCGGCGGGAATCTCGAGCGGCAGAGCGGGACTATAAAAGGCCCCAGAGACCAGGTAAGGCCTCACAGTGTCGGCGGGAATCTCGAGCGGCAGAGCGGGGCTATAAAAGGCCCCAGAGACCATGTGGAAATGTGAATAAAATGGACGATGAATTGGCTTACAAAAATGGCTTCGCACAAGGAAAGTCTAGATTAGATTAAAGAGCAGCCCCAGCTTTGCAAAGTGCAAAGCTAGCAGAAAAGAGAGACACCTGCCCCAGCCTGCGGCCAAGTGTTAACGAGCAATAAAGGTCACTGAAAGGGCTGAACTGCTAGCTAGAAGATGACTGACTAGCTATTGTGCGGTGCCCAATCACGATCCGGTACTTCAGGAAGGCATATGCAGCAGTGAGACAAGTCAGGACTTGCCCGCCAGACTGAAGACCAGATCATGGCCAAACTGAAAGGGCTTAAGTGATCCCCATTGGAGAACGCTTGTTGCCAGGGAAGTGATGTAATGACCCTTGTCCCACCGTATAAAAGGGGCTTCCCTACCGGTATTCGCTCTTAGCCAGAAGACGTGTGGATCATCAAGAGAGTCAGACACCTCCCGGGGACGTAAATGCTGGCAACACGTGCCTAACCCGGTGTGACTCTCGGGACACGAATGTACTGTAAAAGACCTCAATATACTGTGTGACCACTGCGAACAGTTGGAAGTAATAAAATGTTGTTTTAACTCTCTGAACCCTCGAGCCGGAAATCATTCTTCGTACTACGGAACTCAAGACGAATACCAGGAAAACCCGGTTCTAACAACCAGGTAAGGCCTCACAGCGTCGGCGGGAAACTCGAGCGACAGAGCGGGGCTATAAAAGGCCCCAGAGACCAGGTAAGGCCTCACAGCGTCGGTGGGAATCTCGAGCGGCAGAGCGGGGCTATAAAAGGCCCCAGAGACCCAGGTAAGGCCTTACAGCGTCGGCGGGAATCTCGAGCGGCAGAGCGGGGCTATAAAAGGCCCCAGAGACCAGGTAAGGCCTCACAGCGTCGGTGGGAATCTCGAGCGGCAGAGCGGGGCTATAAAAGGCCCCAGAGACCAGGTAAGGCCTCAGAGCGTCGGCGGGAATCTCGAGCGGCAGAGCGGGGCTATAAAAGGACCCAGAGACCCAGGTAAGGCCTCACAGTGTCGGTGGGAATCTCGAGCGGCAGAGCGGGGCTATAAAAGGCCCCAGAGACCCAGGTAAGGCCTCACAGTGTCGGCGGGAAACTCGAGCGGCAGAGCGGGGCTGTAAAAGGACCCAGAGACCAGGTAAGGCCTCACAGCGTCGGCGGGAATCTCGAGCGGCAGAGCGGGGCTATAAAAGGACCCAGAGACCAGGTAAGGCCTCACAGTGTCGGCGGGAATCTCGAGCGGCAGAGCGGGGCTATAAAAGGCTCCAGAGACCAGGTAAGGCCTCACAGCGTCGGCGGGAATCTCGAGCGGCAGAGCGGGGCTATAAAAGGCCCCAGAGACCAGGTAAGGCCTCACAGCGTCGGTGGGAATCTCGAGCGGCAGAGCGGGGCTATAAAAGGCCCCAGAGACCAGGTAAGGCCAACCAGTCTCCGAACTCGGAGGGAAGGAGAGAGGTAAAAATTAATCCAAGTGTGACGTCATCAGAAAGCGGGTAAGTGATTGGTTGGTAGGTATTTCTCTTTTTTTTTAAGCTTAAACTCTGATTTATAGTTTCTAAGGTGCAATATTCATCATCTAGAATCAGAGCAGAGGGTATTTAAAAATAATATTAATAAACATAATTAATTACATAGAATGGGAGATCAGGTGATGTGTTGCTGCTGCAATATGTGGGAGCTGGTGGACATCATTGATGCTCACGGTGATCACATTTGCAGTAAGTGTTGGCTGCTCGAGGAATTCCGGCTCCGTGTTGAAGAGCTGGAGTCCGAGCTTCAAACACTGAGACATATCAGGGAGGGGGAGAGTTACCTGGACTCTGTGTATCACGAGGTAGTCACATCAATTAGATTAATTAATTCAGATGTAGTCCGTGGCCAGGGACTAGAAGTGAGGCAGGTACGGGGATCCAGGAGGTAGTGTTGGAGGAGCCGCAGCCCTTGCTCTTGTCCAACAGGTTTGAGGCTCTTACTCCCTGTGAGGATGGGAACAGGGACTGCGGGGAGGATGAGCAACTTGGCCACAGCACCGTGGAGCCGGGGGCCATTCAAGTGGGGGGAGTTAAAAGAAATGTTGTAGTGGTAGGGGATAGTATCGTTAGGGGGATAGATAGAGTTCTTTGCAGCCGAGAGCGAGAGTCCTGAAGGCTGTGTTGCCTGCCCGGTGCCAGGGTTAAGGACATCTCCTCTGGGCTGGAGAGAAACTTGGAGTGGGAGGGGGAGGATCCAGTTGTCGTGGTCCATGTTGGTACCAACGACATAGATAGGACAAGGAAGGAGGTTCTGCTGAGGGAGTTTGAGCAGCTAGGGGCCAAATTAAAAAGCAGAACCACAAGGGTAATAATCTCTGGATTACTACCTGAGCCACGTGCAAATTTGGCTAGGGTAAATAAAATTAGAGAGTTAAATGCGTGGCTCAAAGACTGGTGTGGGAGAAATGGGTTTTGCTTCCTGGGACACTGGCATCAGTACTGGGACAGGAGACAGCTGTTCCGTTGGGATGGACTTCACTTGGCCAGTGCTGGGACTGGAATCCTGGCGAATCGAATAACTAGGGCTGTTGAGAGGGCTTTAAACTAATTAGTGGGGGGGAGGTTTTAAGAGAGCGAAAAATAAAAATGACAGCGGAGAAGGCAATAGAGCAAGGTAGCAGTGGGGGAATTAAAAACCAGAGCATGTCAGGAAGGGACAGAATGAATAATGATAAAGGTAAAGTAGTAAAAGGGGTAAAAGCAGGAATAAATTGTCAGAAAACATATTTGAAAGTTCTTTATCTGAATGCATGCAGCATTCGTAACAAAATTGATGAGTTGACGGTGCAAATAACTACACATGGGTATGATCTGGTGGCCATTACGGAAACATGGCTGCAAGATAATCATGACTGGGAACTAAACATACAAGGGTATTTGACAATTAGGAAGGACAGACAGGAAGGAAAGGGAGGTGGGGTTGCTATGTTAATCAAGGATGGAATCACTGCAATAGTCAGAAATGATATTGGGTCAAAGGATCAGGATAGTGAAACAGTTTGGGTGGAGATAAGGAATAATAAGAGGAAAAAGTCACTAGTGGGTGTAGTCTATAGGCCTCCTAACAGTTGCAACTCTGCTGGTCGGAGTATAAATCAGGAAATAGTTGGGGCTTGTAATAAGGGAACAGCTATAATCATGGGGGATTTTAACTTTCATATTGACTGGACTAATCAAATTGGGCATGGCAGCATTGAGGAAGAGTTCATAGAGTGCATTAGGGACGGGTTCCCTGAGCAGTATGTAACTGAACCAACCAGGGGGCAGGCAATCTTAGATCGGGTCCTGCGTAATGAGACAGGATTAATAAAAAATGTCCTAGTAAAGGATCCCCTTGGACTGAGTGACCATAATATGGTTGAATTCCAAATTCAGTTTGAGGGTGAGAGAGTTGGAACTCAAACCAGCGTACTAAGCTTAAATAAAGGAGACTATGAAGGTATGAGAGTAGAATTGACTAAAGTGGACTGGGAAAACAGATTAAAGTGTAAGACGGCACAAGAGCAGTGGTCTACATTCAAGGAGACATTTCACATCTTTCAAGATAAATATATTCCACTGAGGAAAAAGGGGAGTAAAAGAAAAGACAGCCATCCGTGGCTTAGTAAAGTAATAAAGGATAGTATCCGACTGAAAACAAGGGCATATAAAGTAGCCAAATCTAGTGGGAGGATAGAAGATTGGGAAGCATTTAAAAGCCAGCAAACAATAACTAGAAGATTAATTAAGAAAGGGAAGATAGATTATGAAAGTAAACTAGCAAAAAATATAAAAACAGATAGCAAGAGTTTCTACAGCTATATAAAAAGAAAAAGGGTGGCTAAAGTGAACGTTGGTCCCTTAGAGGATGGGACCGGGAAACTAGTGATGGGGAACATGGAGATGGCAAAGACACTAAACAAATATTTTGTATCAGTCTTAACAGTAGAGGACACTAAAAATATCCCAACACTGGACAAACAGGGGGCAATGGGGGGGCAGGAACTAAACACGATTAAAATCACTAAGGAGATGGTACTCAGTAAAATAATGGGACTTAAGGCGGATAAATCCCCCGGACCTGATGGCCTACATCCTAGGGTCTTGAGAGAAGTGGCGGTAGGGATTGTGGATGCATTGGTGATCATTTTCCAGAACTCCCTGGACTCAGGAAAGGTCCCGGCAGATTGGAAAACTGCTAATGTAACACCCTTATTCAAGAAGGGAAGTAGACAAAAAGCTGGAAACTATAGACCAGTTAGCCTAACATCTGTGGTTGGCAAAATGTTGGAGTCCATTATTA
The DNA here is from genome assembly GCF_052327205.1 of Somniosus microcephalus. Lineage (NCBI taxonomy): Eukaryota > Metazoa > Chordata > Chondrichthyes > Squaliformes > Somniosidae > Somniosus > Somniosus microcephalus. The sequence continues at coordinate 3,339,975 of NW_028225187.1, read as the reverse complement.
AGGAAACAGTAACAGAGCATTTGGATAAACATAATTTAATAGGACAGAGTCAGCATGGTTTTACGAAGGGGAAGTCATGTTTGACAAATTTGCTCGAATTCTTTGAGGATGTAACATACAGGGTGGATAAAGGGGAACCAGCGGATGTAGTGTATTTGGACTTCCAAAAGGCATTTGACAAGGTTCCACACAAAAGATTACTGATCAAGATAAAAAATCACGGGATTGGGGGTAATATACTGGCATGGGTGGAAGATTGGCTATCTAACAGAAAACAAAGAGTTGGGATAAATGGTTCGTTCTCGGGCTGGCAATCAGTAACTAGTGGTGTTCTGCAGGGGTCAGTGCTGGGACCCCAACTCTTTACAATCTATATTAACGATTTGGAAGAAGGGACCGAGTGCAACATATCCAAGTTTGCCGACAATACAAAGATGGGAGGGAAAGCAGTGAGTGAGGCGGACATAAAAAACCTGCAAAAGGACATAGACAGGCTAAGTGAGTGGGCAGAGATTTGGCAGATGCAATATAATGTTGGAAAGTGTGAGGTTATGCACTTTGGCAGAAAAAATCAAAGAGCAAGTTATTATCTAAATGGAGAGAAACTGCAAAGTACTACAGTACAAAGGGATCTGGGGGTCCTGGTGCATGAAACACAAAAAGTTAGTATGCAGGTGCAGCAGGTGATCAGGAAGGCCAATGGAATCTTGGCTTTTATTGCAAGGGGGATGGAGTATAAAAACAGGGAAGTCTTGCTGCAGTTATACAGGGTATTGGTGAGGCCACACCTGGAATACTGCGTGCAGTTTTGGTTTCCATATTTAAGAAAAGATATACTTGCCCTTGAGGCGGTTCAGAGAAGGTTCACTCGGTTGATTCCGGAGATGAGGGGGTTGACTTATGAGGAAAGGTTGAGTAGGTTGGGCCTCTACTCATTGGAGTTCAGAAGAATGAGAGGCGAACTTATCGAAACATATAAGATTGTGAGGGGGCTTGATCGGGTGGATGCGGTGAGGATGTTTCCACTGATGGGTGAGACTAGAACTAGGGGGCATAATCTTAGAATAAGGGGCTGCCCTTTCAAAACTGAGATGAGGAGAAACTCCTTCACTGAGAGGGTAGTAAATCTATGGAATTTGCTACCTCAGAGAGCTGTGGAAGCTGCGACATTAAATAAATTTAAAACGGAGATAGACATTTTCCTAGCAGAAAAGGGAATTAGAGGTTACGGGGAGAGGGCAGGGAAGTGGACGTGAGTCTAGGTTCAGATCAGCCATGATCCTATTGAATGGCGGAGCAGGCCCGAGGGGCCATATGGCCTACTCCTGCTCCTTATGTTCTTAATAGGACTCTCTCTGACCTTTCTCCCCAGTCCATCTCCAGGACCAGTGTGTATCTGAGTCAATGGGACTCTCTCTGACCTTTCTCCCCAGTCCATCTCCAGGACCAGTGTGTATCTGAGTCAATGGGACTCTCTCTGACCTTTCTCCCCAGTCCATCTCCAGGACCAGTGTGTATCTGAGTCAATGGGACTCTCTCTGACCTTTCTCCCCAGTCCATCTCCAGGGCCAGTGTGTATCTGAGTCAATGAGACTCTCTCTGACCTTTCTCCCCAGTCCATCTCCAGGACCAGTGTGTATCTGAGTCAATGGGACTCTCTCTGACCTTTCTCCCCAGTCCATCTCCAGGACCAGTGTGTACCTGAGTCAATGGGACTCTCTCTGACCTTTCTCCCCAGTCCATCTCCAGGACCAGTGTGTATCTGAGTCAATGGGACACTCTCTGACCTTTCTCCCCAGTCCATCTCCAGGACCAGTGTGTATCTGAGTCAATGGGACTCTCTCTGACCATTCTCCCCAGTCCATCTCCAGGACCAGTGTGTATCTGAGTCAATGAGACTCTCTCTGACCTTTCTCCCCAGTCCATCTCCAGGGCCAGTGTGTATCTGAGTCAATGGGACTCTCTGACCTTTCTCCCCAGTCTATCTCCAGGACCAGTGTGTATCTGAGTCAATGGGACTCTCTGACCTTTCTCCCCAGTCCATCTCCAGGACCAGTGTGTATCTGAGTCAATGGGACTCTCTGACCTTTCTCCCCAGTCTACCTCCAGGACCAGTGTGTATCTGAGTCAATGGGACTCTCTCTGACCTTTCTCCCCAGTCCATCTCCAGGACCAGTGTGTATCTGAGTCAATGGGACTCTCTCTGACCTTTCTCCCCAGTCCATCTCCAGGACCAGTGTGTATCTGAGTCAATGGGACTCTCTCTGACCTTTCTCCCCAGTCTATCTCCAGGACCAGTGTGTAAATGAGTCAATGGGACTCTCTCGGACCTTTCTCCCCAGTCCATCTCCAGGGCCAGTGTGTATCTGAGTCAATGGGACTCTCTCTGACCTTTCTCCCCAGTCCATCTCCAGGACCAGTGTGCATCTGAGTCAATGGGACTCTCTGACCTTTGTCCCCGTTCCATCTCCAGGACCAGTGTGTATCTGAGTCAATGGGACTCTCTCTGACCTTTCTCCCCAGTCCATCTCCAGGACCAGTGAGTATCTGAGTCAATGGGACTCTCTCTGACCTTTCTCCCCAGTCCATCTCCAGGACCAGTGTGTATCTGAGTCAATGGGACTCTCTGACCTTTCTCCCCAGTCCATCTCCAGGACCAGTGTGTATCTGAGTCAATGGGACTCTCTCTGACCTTTCTCCCCAGTCCATCTCCAGGGCCAGTGTGTATCTGAGTCAATGGGACTCTCTCTGACCTTTCTCCCCGGTCCATCTCCAGGACCAGTGTGTATCTGAGTCAATGGGACTCTCTCTGACCTTTCTCCCCAGTCCATCTCCAGGACCAGTGTGTATCTGAGTCAATGGGACTCTCTCTGACCATTCTCTCCAGTCCATCTCCAGGACCAGTGTGTATCTGAGTCAATGAGACTCTCTCTGACCTTTCTCCCCAGTCCATCTCCAGGACCAGTGTGTATCTGAGTCAATGGGAGACTCTCTGACCTTTCTCCCCAGTCCATCTCCAGGACCAGTGTGTATCTGAGTCAATGGGACTCTCTCTGACCTTTCTCCCCAGTCCATCTCCAGGACCAGAGTGTATCTGAGTCAATGGGACTCTCTCTGACCTTTCTCCCCAGTCCATCTCCAGGGCCAGTGTGTATCTGAGTCAATGGGACTCTCTGACCTTTCTCCCCAGTCTATCTCCAGGACCAGTGTGTATCTGAGTCAATGGGACTCTCTGACCTTTCTCCCCAGTCCATCTCCAGGACCAGTGTGTATCTGAGTCAATGGGACTCTCTGACCTTTCTCCCCAGTCTACCTCCAGGACCAGTGTGTATCTGAGTCAATGGGACTCTCTCTGACCTTTCTCCCCAGTCCATCTCCAGGACCAGTGTGTATCTGAGTCAATGGGACTCTCTCTGACCTTTCTCCCCAGTCCATCTCCAGGACCAGTGTGTATCTGAGTCAATGGGACTCTCTCTGACCTTTCTCCCCAGTCTATCTCCAGGACCAGTGTGTAAATGAGTCAATGGGACTCTCTCGGACCTTTCTCCCCAGTCCATCTCCAGGGCCAGTGTGTATCTGAGTCAATGGGACTCTCTCTGACCTTTCTCCCCAGTCCATCTCCAGGACCAGTATGTATCTGAGTCACTGGGACTCTCTCTGACCTTTCTCCCCAGTCCATCTCCAGGACCAGTGTGTATCTGAGTCAATGGGACTCTCTCTGACCTTTCTCCCCAGTCCATCTCCAGGACCAGTGTGTATCTGAGTCAATGGGACTCTCTCTGACCTTTCTCCCCAGTCCATCTCCAGGACCAGTGTGTATCTGAGTCAATGGGACTCTCTCTGACCTTTCTCCCCAGTCCATCTCCAGGGCCAGTGTGTATCTGAGTCAATGAGACTCTCTCTGACCTTTCTCCCCAGTCCATCTCCAGGACCAGTGTGTATCTGAGTCAATGGGACTCTCTCTGACCTTTCTCCCCAGTCCATCTCCAGGACCAGTGTGTACCTGAGTCAATGGGACTCTCTCTGACCTTTCTCCCCAGTCCATCTCCAGGACCAGTGTGTATCTGAGTCAATGGGACACTCTCTGACCTTTCTCCCCAGTCCATCTCCAGGACCAGTGTGTATCTGAGTCAATGGGACTCTCTCTGACCATTCTCCCCAGTCCATCTCCAGGACCAGTGTGTATCTGAGTCAATGAGACTCTCTCTGACCTTTCTCCCCAGTCCATCTCCAGGGCCAGTGTGTATCTGAGTCAATGGGACTCTCTGACCTTTCTCCCCAGTCTATCTCCAGGACCAGTGTGTATCTGAGTCAATGGGACTCTCTGACCTTTCTCCCCAGTCCATCTCCAGGACCAGTGTGTATCTGAGTCAATGGGACTCTCTGACCTTTCTCCCCAGTCTACCTCCAGGACCAGTGTGTATCTGAGTCAATGGGACTCTCTCTGACCTTTCTCCCCAGTCCATCTCCAGGACCAGTGTGTATCTGAGTCAATGGGACTCTCTCTGACCTTTCTCCCCAGTCCATCTCCAGGACCAGTGTGTATCTGAGTCAATGGGACTCTCTCTGACCTTTCTCCCCAGTCTATCTCCAGGACCAGTGTGTAAATGAGTCAATGGGGCTCTCTCGGACCTTTCTCCCCAGTCCATCTCCAGGGCCAGTGTGTATCTGAGTCAATGGGACTCTCTCTGACCTTTCTCCCCAGTCCATCTCCAGGACCAGTGTGCATCTGAGTCAATGGGACTCTCTGACCTTTGTCCCCGTTCCATCTCCAGGACCAGTGTGTATCTGAGTCAATGGGACTCTCTCTGACCTTTCTCCCCAGTCCATCTCCAGGACCAGTGTGTATCTGAGTCAATGGGACTCTCTGACCTTTCTCCCCAGTCTATCTCCAGGACCAGTGTGTATCTGAGTCAATGGGACTCTCTCTGACCTTTCTCCCCAGTCCATCTCCAGGACCAGTGTGTATCTGAGTCAATGGGACTCTCTGACCTTTCTCCCCAGTCCATCTCCAGGACCAGTGTGTATCTGAGTCAATGGGACTCTCTCTGACCTTTCTCCCCAGTCCATCTCCAGGGCCAGTGTGTATCTGAGTCAATGGGACTCTCTCTGACCTTTCTCCCCGGTCCATCTCCAGGACCAGTGTGTATCTGAGTCAATGGGACTCTCTCTGACCTTTCTCCCCAGTCCATCTCCAGGACCAGTGTGTATCTGAGTCAATGGGACTCTCTCTGACCATTCTCTCCAGTCCATCTCCAGGACCAGTGTGTATCTGAGTCAATGAGACTCTCTCTGACCTTTCTCCCCAGTCCATCTCCAGGACCAGTGTGTATCTGAGTCAATGGGAGACTCTCTGACCTTTCTCCCCAGTCCATCTCCAGGACCAGTGTGTATCTGAGTCAATGGGACTCTCTCTGACCTTTCTCCCCAGTCCATCTCCAGGACCAGAGTGTATCTGAGTCAATGGGACTCTCTGACCTTTCTCCCCAGTCCATCTCCAGGACCAGTGTGTATCTGAGTCAATGGGACTCTCTCTGACCTTTCTCCCCAGTCTATCTCCAGCGCCAGTGTGTATCTGAGTCAATGGGACTCTCTCTGACCTTTCTCCCCAGTCTATCTCCAGGACCAGTGTGTATCTGAGTCAATCAGACTCTCTCTGACCTTTCTCCCCAGTCCATCTCCAGGACCAGTGTGTATCTGAGTCAATGGGGCTCTCTCTGACCTTTCTCCCCAGTCTATCTCCAGGGCCAGTGTGTATCTGAGTCAATGGGACTCTCTCTGACCTTTCTCCCCAGTCTATCTCCAGGACCAGTGTGTATCTGAGTCAATGGGTCTCTCTCTGACCTTTCTCCCCAGTCCATCTCCAGGACCAGTGTGTATCTGAGTCAATGGGACTCTCTGACCTTTCTCCCCAGTCCATCTCCGGGACCAGTGTGTATCTGAGTCAATGGGACTCTCTCTGACCTTTCTCCCCAGTCCATCTCCAGGACCAGTGTGTATCTGAGTCAATGGGACTCTCTCTGACCTTTCTCCCCAGTCCATCTCCAGGACCAGTGTGTATCTGAGTCAATGGGACTCTCTGACCTTTCTCCCCAGTCCATCTCCAGGACCAGTGTGTATCTGAGTCAATGGGACTCTCTCTGACCTTTCTCCCCAGTCCATCTCCGGGACCAGTGTGTATCTGAGTCAATGGGACTCTCTGACCTTTCTCCCCAGTCTATCTCCAGGACCAGTGTGTATCTGAGTCAATGGGACTCTCTCTGACCTTTCTCCCCAGTCCATCTCCAGGACCAGTCTGTATCCGAGTCAATGGGACTCTCTCTGACCTTTCTCCCCAGTCCATCTCCAGGACCAGTGTGTATCTGAGTCAATGGGACTCTCTCTGACCTTTCTCCCCAGTCCATCTCCGGGACCAGTGTGTATCTGAGTCAATGGGACTCTCTCTGACCTTTCTCCCCAGTCCATCTCCAGGACCAGTGTGTATCTGATTCAATGGGACTCTCTGACCTTTCTCCCCAGTCCATCTCCAGGACCAGTGTGTACCTGAGTCAATGGGACTCTCTGACCTTTCTCCCCAGTCCATCTCCAGGACCAGTGTGTATCTGAGTCAATGGGACTCTCTCTGACCTTTCTCCCCAGTCCATCTCCAGGACCAGTGTGTATCTGAGTCAATGGGACTCTCAGACCTTTCTCCCCAGTCCATCTCCAGGACCAGTGTGTATCTGAGTCAATGGGACTCTCTCTGACCTTTCTCCCCAGTCCATCTCCAGGACCAGTGCGTATCTGAGTCAATGGGACTCTCTCTGACCTTTCTCCCCAGTCCATCTCCAGGACCAGTGTGTATCTGAGTCAATGGGACTCTCTCTGACCTTTCTCCCCAGTCCATCTCCAGGACCAGTGTGTATCTGAGTCAATGGGACTCTCTCTGACCTTTCTCCCCAGTCCATCTCCAGGACCAGTGTGTATCTGAGTCAATGGGACTCTCTCTGACCTTTCTCCCCAGTCCATCTCCAGATCCAGTGTGTATCTGAGTCAATGGGTCTCTCTCTGACCTTTCTCCCCAGTCCATCTCCAGGACCAGTGTGTATCTGAGTCAATGGGACTCTCTCTGACCTTTCTCCCCAGTCCATCTCCAGGACCAGTGTGTATCTGAGTCAATGGGTCTCTCTCTGACCTTTCTCCGCAGTCCATCTCCAGGACCAGTGTGTATCTGAGTCAATGGGACTCTCTCTGACCTTTCTCCCCAGTCCATCTCCAGGACCAGTGTGTATCTGAGTCAATGGGACTCTCTCTGACCTTTCTCCCCAGTCCATCTCCAGGACCAGTGTGTATCTGAGTCAATGGGACTCTCTCTGACCTTTCTCCCCAGTCCATCTCCAGGACCAGTGTGTATCTGAGTCAATGGGACTCTCTCTGACCTTTCTCCCCAGTCCATCTCCAGGGCCAGTGTGTATCTGAGTCAATGAGACTCTCTCTGACCTTTCTCCCCAGTCCATCTCCAGGACCAGTGTGTATCTGAGTCAATGGGACTCTCTCTGACCTTTCTCCCCAGTCCATCTCCAGGACCAGTGTGTACCTGAGTCAATGGGACTCTCTCTGACCTTTCTCCCCAGTCCATCTCCAGGACCAGTGTGTATCTGAGTCAATGGGACACTCTCTGACCTTTCTCCCCAGTCCATCTCCAGGACCAGTGTGTATCTGAGTCAATGGGACTCTCTCTGACCTTTCTCCCCAGTCCATCTCCAGGACCAGTGTGTATCTGAGTCAATGAGACTCTCTCTGACCTTTCTCCCCAGTCCATCTCCAGGGCCAGTGTGTATCTGAGTCAATGGGACTCTCTGACCTTTCTCCCCAGTCTATCTCCAGGACCAGTGTGTATCTGAGTCAATGGGACTCTCTGACCTTTCTCCCCAGTCCATCTCCAGGACCAGTGTGTATCTGAGTCAATGGGACTCTCTGACCTTTCTCCCCAGTCTACCTCCAGGACCAGTGTGTATCTGAGTCAATGGGACTCTCTCTGACCTTTCTCCCCAGTCCATCTCCAGGACCAGTGTGTATCTGAGTCAATGGGACTCTCTCTGACCTTTCTCCCCAGTCCATCTCCAGGACCAGTGTGTATCTGAGTCAATGGGACTCTCTCTGACCTTTCTCCCCAGTCTATCTCCAGGACCAGTGTGTAAATGAGTCAATGGGACTCTCTCGGACCTTTCTCCCCAGTCCATCTCCAGGGCCAGTGTGTATCTGAGTCAATGGGACTCTCTCTGACCTTTCTCCCCAGTCCATCTCCAGGACCAGTGTGCATCTGAGTCAATGGGACTCTCTGACCTTTGTCCCCGTTCCATCTCCAGGACCAGTGTGTATCTGAGTCAATGGGACTCTCTCTGACCTTTCTCCCCAGTCCATCTCCAGGACCAGTGTGTATCTGAGTCAATGGGACTCTCTGACCTTTCTCCCCAGTCTATCTCCAGGACCAGTGTGTATCTGAGTCAATGGGACTCTCTCTGACCTTTCTCCCCAGTCCATCTCCAGGACCAGTGTGTATCTGAGTCAATGGGACTCTCTGACCTTTCTCCCCAGTCCATCTCCAGGACCAGTGTGTATCTGAGTCAATGGGACTCTCTCTGACCTTTCTCCCCAGTCCATCTCCAGGGCCAGTGTGTATCTGAGTCAATGGGACTCTCTCTGACCTTTCTCCCCGGTCCATCTCCAGGACCAGTGTGTATCTGAGTCAATGGGACTCTCTCTGACCTTTCTCCCCAGTCCATCTCCAGGACCAGTGTGTATCTGAGTCAATGGGACTCTCTCTGACCATTCTCTCCAGTCCATCTCCAGGACCAGTGTGTATCTGAGTCAATGAGACTCTCTCTGACCTTTCTCCCCAGTCCATCTCCAGGACCAGTGTGTATCTGAGTCAATGGGAGACTCTCTGACCTTTCTCCCCAGTCCATCTCCAGGACCAGTGTGTATCTGAGTCAATGGGACTCTCTCTGACCTTTCTCCCCAGTCCATCTCCAGGACCAGAGTGTATCTGAGTCAATGGGACTCTCTCTGACCTTTCTCCCCAGTCCATCTCCAGGGCCAGTGTGTATCTGAGTCAATGGGACTCTCTGACCTTTCTCCCCAGTCTATCTCCAGGACCAGTGTGTATCTGAGTCAATGGGACTCTCTGACCTTTCTCCCCAGTCCATCTCCAGGACCAGTGTGTATCTGAGTCAATGGGACTCTCTGACCTTTCTCCCCAGTCTACCTCCAGGACCAGTGTGTATCTGAGTCAATGGGACTCTCTCTGACCTTTCTCCCCAGTCCATCTCCAGGACCAGTGTGTATCTGAGTCAATGGGACTCTCTCTGACCTTTCTCCCCAGTCCATCTCCAGGACCAGTGTGTATCTGAGTCAATGGGACTCTCTCTGACCTTTCTCCCCAGTCTATCTCCAGGACCAGTGTGTAAATGAGTCAATGGGACTCTCTCGGACCTTTCTCCCCAGTCCATCTCCAGGGCCAGTGTGTATCTGAGTCAATGGGACTCTCTCTGACCTTTCTCCCCAGTCCATCTCCAGGACCAGTATGTATCTGAGTCACTGGGACTCTCTCTGACCTTTCTCCCCAGTCCATCTCCAGGACCAGTGTGTATCTGAGTCAATGGGACTCTCTCTGACCTTTCTCCCCAGTCCATCTCCAGGACCAGTGTGTATCTGAGTCAATGGGACTCTCTCTGACCTTTCTCCCCAGTCCATCTCCAGGACCAGTGTGTATCTGAGTCAATGGGACTCTCTCTGACCTTTCTCCCCAGTCCATCTCCAGGGCCAGTGTGTATCTGAGTCAATGAGACTCTCTCTGACCTTTCTCCCCAGTCCATCTCCAGGACCAGTGTGTATCTGAGTCAATGGGACTCTCTCTGACCTTTCTCCCCAGTCCATCTCCAGGACCAGTGTGTACCTGAGTCAATGGGACTCTCTCTGACCTTTCTCCCCAGTCCATCTCCAGGACCAGTGTGTATCTGAGTCAATGGGACACTCTCTGACCTTTCTCCCCAGTCCATCTCCAGGACCAGTGTGTATCTGAGTCAATGGGACTCTCTCTGACCATTCTCCCCAGTCCATCTCCAGGGCCAGTGTGTATCTGAGTCAATGAGACTCTCTCTGACCTTTCTCCCCAGTCCATCTCCAGGGCCAGTGTGTATCTGAGTCAATGGGACTCTCTGACCTTTCTCCTCAGTCTATCTCCAGGACCAGTGTGTATCTGAGTCAATGGGACTCTCTGACCTTTCTCCCCAGTCCATCTCCAGGACCAGTGTGTATCTGAGTCAATGGGACTCTCTGACCTTTCTCCCCAGTCTACCTCCAGGACCAGTGTGTATCTGAGTCAATGGGACTCTCTCTGACCTTTCTCCCCAGTCCATCTCCAGGACCAGTGTGTATCTGAGTCAATGGGACTCTCTCTGACCTTTCTCCCCAGTCCATCTCCAGGACCAGTGTGTATCTGAGTCAATGGGACTCTCTCTGACCTTTCTCCCCAGTCTATCTCCAGGACCAGTGTGTAAATGAGTCAATGGGACTCTCTCGGACCTTTCTCCCCAGTCCATCTCCAGGGCCAGTGTGTATCTGAGTCAATGGGACTCTCTCTGACCTTTCTCCCCAGTCCATCTCCAGGACCAGTGTGCATCTGAGTCAATGGGACTCTCTGACCTTTGTCCCCGTTCCATCTCCAGGACCAGTGTGTATCTGAGTCAATGGGACTCTCTCTGACCTTTCTCCCCAGTCCATCTCCAGGACCAGTGTGTATCTGAGTCAATGGGACTCTCTGACCTTTCTCCCCAGTCTATCTCCAGGACCAGTGTGTATCTGAGTCAATGGGACTCTCTCTGACCTTTCTCCCCAGTCCATCTCCAGGACCAGTGTGTATCTGAGTCAATGGGACTCTCTGACCTTTCTCCCCAGTCCATCTCCAGGACCAGTGTGTATCTGAGTCAATGGGACTCTCTCTGACCTTTCTCCCCAGTCCATCTCCAGGGCCAGTGTGTATCTGAGTCAATGGGACTCTCTCTGACCTTTCTCCCCGGTCCATCTCCAGGACCAGTGTGTATCTGAGTCAATGGGACTCTCTCTGACCTTTCTCCCCAGTCCATCTCCAGGACCAGTGTGTATCTGAGTCAATGGGACTCTCTCTGACCATTCTCTCCAGTCCATCTCCAGGACCAGTGTGTATCTGAGTCAATGAGACTCTCTCTGACCTTTCTCCCCAGTCCATCTCCAGGACCAGTGTGTATCTGAGTCAATGGGAGACTCTCTGACCTTTCTCCCCAGTCCATCTCCAGGACCAGTGTGTATCTGAGTCAATGGGACTCTCTCTGACCTTTCTCCCCAGTCCATCTCCAGGACCAGAGTGTATCTGAGTCAATGGGACTCTCTGACCTTTCTCCCCAGTCCATCTCCAGGACCAGTGTGTATCTGAGTCAATGGGACTCTCTCTGACCTTTCTCCCCAGTCTATCTCCAGCGCCAGTGTGTATCTGAGTCAATGGGACTCTCTCTGACCTTTCTCCCCAGTCTATCTCCAGGACCAGTGTGTATCTGAGTCAATCAGACTCTCTCTGACCTTTCTCCCCAGTCCATCTCCAGGACCAGTGTGTATCTGAGTCAATGGGGCTCTCTCTGACCTTTCTCCCCAGTCTATCTCCAGGGCCAGTGTGTATCTGAGTCAATGGGACTCTCTCTGACCTTTCTCCCCAGTCTATCTCCAGGACCAGTGTGTATCTGAGTCAATGGGTCTCTCTCTGACCTTTCTCCCCAGTCCATCTCCAGGACCAGTGTGTATCTGAGTCAATGGGACTCTCTGACCTTTCTCCCCAGTCCATCTCCGGGACCAGTGAGTATCTGAGTCAATGGGACTCTCTCTGACCTTTCTCCCCAGTCCATCTCCAGGACCAGTGTGTATCTGAGTCAATGGGACTCTCTCTGACCTTTCTCCCCAGTCCATCTCCAGGACCAGTGTGTATCTGAGTCAATGGGACTCTCTGACCTTTCTCCCCAGTCCATCTCCAGGACCAGTGTGTATCTGAGTCAATGGGACTCTCTCTGACCTTTCTCCCCAGTCCATCTCCGGGACCAGTGTGTATCTGAGTCAATGGGACTCTCTGACCTTTCTCCCCAGTCTATCTCCAGGACCAGTGTGTATCTGAGTCAATGGGACTCTCTCTGACCTTTCTCCCCAGTCCATCTCCAGGACCAGTCTGTATCTGAGTCAATGGGACTCTCTCTGACCTTTCTCCCCAGTCCATCTCCAGGACCAGTGTGTATCTGAGTCAATGGGACTCTCTCTGACCTTTCTCCCCAGTCCATCTCCGGGACCAGTGTGTATCTGAGTCAATGGGACTCTCTCTGACCTTTCTCCCCAGTCCATCTCCAGGACCAGTGTGTATCTGATTCAATGGGACTCTCTGACCTTTCTCCCCAGTCCATCTCCAGGACCAGTGTGTACCTGAGTCAATGGGACTCTCTGACCTTTCTCCCCAGTCCATCTCCAGGACCAGTGTGTATCTGAGTCAATGGGACTCTCTCTGACCTTTCTCCCCAGTCCATCTCCAGGACCAGTGTGTATCTGAGTCAATGGGACTCTCAGACCTTTCTCCCCAGTCCATCTCCAGGACCAGTGTGTATCTGAGTCAATGGGACTCTCTCTGACCTTTCTCCCCAGTCCATCTCCAGGACCAGTGCGTATCTGAGTCAATGGGACTCTCTCTGACCTTTCTCCCCAGTCCATCTCCAGGACCAGTGTGTATCTGAGTCAATGGGACTCTCTCTGACCTTTCTCCCCAGTCCATCTCCAGGACCAGTGTGTATCTGAGTCAATGGGACTCTCTCTGACCTTTCTCCCCAGTCCATCTCCAGGACCAGTGTGTATCTGAGTCAATGGGACTCTCTCTGACCTTTCTCCCCAGTCCATCTCCAGATCCAGTGTGTATCTGAGTCAATGGGTCTCTCTCTGACCTTTCTCCCCAGTCCATCTCCAGGACCAGTGTGTATCTGAGTCAATGGGACTCTCTCTGACCTTTCTCCCCAGTCCATCTCCAGGACCAGTGTGTATCTGAGTCAATGGGTCTCTCTCTGACCTTTCTCCGCAGTCCATCTCCAGGACCAGTGTGTATCTGAGTCAATGGGACTCTCTCTGACCTTTCTCCCCAGTCCATCTCCAGGACCAGTGTGTATCTGAGTCAATGGGACTCTCTCTGACCTTTCTCCCCAGTCCATCTCCAGGACCAGTGTGTATCTGAGTCAATGGGACTCTCTCTGACCTTTCTCCCCAGTCCATCTCCAGGACCAGTGTGTATCTGAGTCAATGGGACTCTCTGACCTTTCTCACCAGTCCATCTCCAGGACCAGTGTGTATCTGAGTCAATGGGACTCTCTCTGACCTTTCTCCCCAGTCCATCTCCGGGACCAGTGTGTATCTGAGTCAATGGGACTCTCTCTGACCTTTCTCCCCAGTCCATCTCCAGGACCAGTGTGTATCTGAGTCAATGGGACTCTCTGACCTTTCTCACCAGTCCATATCCAGGACCAGTGTGTATCTGAGTCAATGGGACTCTCTGACCTTTCTCCCCAGTCTATCTCCAGGACCAGTGAGTATCTGAGTCAATGGGACTCTCTCTGACCTTTCTCCCCAGTCTATCTCCAGGACCAGTATGTATCTGAGTCAATGGGACTCTCTGACCTTTCTCCCCGGTCCATCTCCAGGACCAGTGTGTATCTGAGTCAATGGGACTCTCTGACCTTTCTCCCCAGTCTATCTCCAGGACCAGTGTGTATCTGAGTCAATGGGACTCTCTCTGACCTTTCTCCCCAGTCCATCTCCAGGACCAGTGTGTATCTGAGTCAATGGGACTCTCTCTGACCTTTCTCCCCAGTCCATCTCCAGGACCAGTGTGTATCTGAGTCAATGGGACTCTCTGACCTTTCTCCCCAGTCTATCTCCAGGACCAGTGAGTATCTGAGTCAATGGGACTCTCTGACCTTTCTCCCCAGTCCATCTCCAGGACCAGTGTGTATCTGAGTCAATGGGACTCTCTCTGACCTTTCTCCCCGGTCCATCTCCAGGACCAGTGTGTATCTGAGTCAATGGGACTCTCTCTGACCTTTCTCCCCAGTCCATCTCCAGGACCAGTATGTATCTGAGTCACTGGGACTCTCTCTGACCTTTCTCCCCAGTCCATCTCCAGGACCAGTGTGTATCTGAGTCAATGGGACTCTCTGACCTTTCTCCCCAGTCCATCTCCAGGACCAGTGTGTATCTGAGTCAATGGGACTCTCTCTGACCTTTCTCCCCAGTCCATCTCCAGGACCAGTGTGTATCTGAGTCAATGGGACTCTCTTACCTTTCTCCCCAGTCCATCTCCAGGACCAGTGTGTATCTGAGTCAATGAGACTCTCTCTGACCTTTCTCCCCAGTCCATCTCCAGGACCAGTGTGTATCTGAGTCAATGGGACTCTCTGACCTTTCTCCCCAGTCTATCTCCAGGACCAGTGTGTATCTGAGTCAATGGTACTCTCTCTGACCTTTCTCCCCAGTCCATCTCCAGGACCAGTGTGTATCTGAGTCAATGGGACTCTCGGACCTTTCTCCCCAGTCCATCTCCAGGACCAGTGTGTATCTGAATCAATGGGACTCTCTCTGACCTTTCTCCCCAGTCCATCTCCAGGACCAGTGTGTATCCGAGTCAATGGGACTCTCTCTGACCATTCTCCCCAGTCCATCTCCAGGACCAGTGTGTATCTGAGTCAATGGGACTCTCTCTGACCTTTCTCCCCAGTCTATCTCCAGGACCAGTGTGTATCTGAGTCAATGGGACTCTCTGACCTTTCTCCCCAGTCTATCTCCAGGACCAGTGTGTATCTGAGTCAATGGGACTCTCTCTGACCTTTCTCCCCGGTCTATCTCCAGGACCAGTGTGTATCTGAGTCAATGGGACTCTCTGACCTTTCTCCCCAGTCCATCTCCAGGACCAGTGTGTATCTGAGTCAATGGGACTCTCTCTGACCTTTCTCCCCAGTCCATCTCCAGGACCAGTGTGTATCTGAGTCAATGGGACTCTCTCTGACCTTTCTCCACAGTCCATCTCCAGGACCAGTGTTTATCTGAGTCAATGGGACTCTCTCTGACCTTTCTCCCCAGTCCATCTCCAGGACCAGTGTGTATCTGAGTCAATGTGACTCACTCTGACCTTTCTCCCCAGTCCATCTCCAGGACCAGTGTGTATCTGAGTCAATGGGACTCTCTCTGACCTTTCTCCCCAGTCTATCTCCAGGACCAGTGTGTATCTGAGTCAATGGGACTCACTCTGACCTTTCTCCCCAGTCCATCTCCAGGACCAGTGTGTATCTGAGTCAATGTGACTCTCTCTGACCTTTCTCCCCAGTCTATCTCCAGGACCAGTGTGTATCTGAGTCAATGGGACTCTCTCTGACCTTTCTCCCCAGTCCATCTCCAGGACCAGTGTGTATCTGAGTCAATGGGACTCTCTGACCTTTCTCCCCAGTCCATCTCCAGGACCAGTGTGTATCTGAGTCAATGGGACTCTCTGACCTTTCTCCCCAGTCTACCTCCAGGACCAGTGTGTATCTGAGTCAATGGGACTCTCTCTGACCTTTCTCCCCGGTCCATTTCCAGGACCAGTGTGTATCTGAGTCAATGGGACTCTCTCTGACCTTTCTCCCCGGTCCATCTCCAGGACCAGTGTGTATCTGAGTCAATGGGACTCTCTCTGACCTTTCTCCCCAGTCCATCTCCAGGACCAGTGTGTATCTGAGTCAATGGGACTCTCTGACCTTTCTCCCCAGTCTATCTCCAGGACCAGTGTGTATCTGAGTCAATGGGACTCTCTGACCTTTCTCCCCAGTCCATCTCCAGGACCAGTGTGTATCTGAGTCAATGGGACTCTCTGACCTTTCTCCCCAGTCCATCTCCAGGACCAGTGTGTATCTGAGTCAATGGGACTCTCTGACCTTTCTCCCCAGTCTATCTCCAGGACCAGTGTGTATCTGAGTCAATGGGACTCTCTCTGACCTTTCTCCCCTGTCCATCTCCAGGACCAGTGTGTATCTGAGTCAATGGGACTTTCTCTGACCTTTCTCCCCAGTCCATCTCCAGGACCAGTGTGTATCTGAGTCAATGGGACTTTCTCTGACCTTTCTCCCCAGTCCATCTCCAGGACCAGTGTGTACCTGAGTCAATGGGTCTCTCTGACCTTTCTCCCCAGTCCATCTCCAGGACCAGTGTGTATCTGAGTCAATGAGACTCTCTCTGACCTTTCTCGCCAGTCCATCTCCAGGACCAGTGTGTATCTGAGTCAATGGGACTTTCTCTTACCTTGCTCCCCAGTCGATCTCTGGAAGCTCTTTGAATCGGAAGGGTTCTCTCCGGTTGGTGCTCACAATCCTGTGCTGGTTAACCGGCTGTTGTTCCTCAGTCGACAATCCCTGTTTACTTCGAGGTGAGCACCTTCGTCAATCACACCATCATTCACCAGGAGATCTAATTGTGGCAAAGCAGAAAATAAGAACAATATTGAAAGCGTGAAATAATGTAATGTAGACTTTTAATCTGCTTACTAATAATCCAATGTGAAGGCGGAGTATTTGTTTGAATTTGTGCCTTTGCTCAGATCCCCAGTTGCGGGGCTGTGTGTTTAGTTTGGAGATTTTGCTCAGATCCCCAGTTGCGGGCTGTGTGTTTAGTTTGGAGATTTTGCTCACAGTAAATTTCCGGCCTCCTGAGACTCCCCCATTCTCACTGCTCTGGGCGGAAATGCGCCATTTTCTGTGCGGAGTTACTGCCCGGAGCGGTGACCCTCCCGCGCTGTGATCTAAACTCGGGGCTGAGTAGCCGCTGTCGGGCCGAGTTCCCTCAGTCACAGAACGGGCCCTGTAACCCGGGCAACCAGCCTGTGTCTGACCCTCACGCACCGATCAACCCGCGCCGCCCGGCCCAGCACACAGCAGGGGAGCGGCACTGCGCCTGCGCCGGAGTGCAGGGGAGCGGCATTGCGCCTGCGCCGGAGTGCAGGGGAGCGGCACTGCGCCTGCGTGCAGGGGAGCGGCACTGCGCCAGCGCCGGAGGGCAGGGGAGCGGCACTGCGCCTGCGCCGGAGTGCAGGGGTGCGGCACTGCGCCTGTGCCGGAGGGCAGGGGAGCGGCACTGCGCCTTCGCCGGAGGGCAGGGGAGCGGCACTGCGCCTGCGCCGGAGGGCAGGGGAGCGGCACTGCGCCTGCGCGCGAGAGGGAGCAAGGGAGCGGCACTGCGCCTGCGCGCGAGAGGGAGCAAGGGAGCGGCACTGCGCCTGCGGGTAGGGCAGCGGCACTGCGCCTGCGGGTAGGGCAGCGGCACTGCACCTGCGCGGGAGAGAGCAAGGGAGCGGCACTGCGCCTGCGCGGGGGGGAGTAAGGGAGCGGTACTGCGCCTGCGCCGGAGGGCAGGGGAGCGGCACTGCGCCTGCGAGGGAGGGAGAGGGAGAGTGGAAAGGGAGCGGTACTGCGCCTGCGCGGTAGAGCTATGTCGCACGAACGCATCACTGTCGCTCCCAGTGGTGGGAGGAGTACATCGGAACATCTACAGGCCCAGGTTAACGGCAGCCATCTTTGTAAAGGAGGGAGGAAAGTTTCAGTGCGACGTCACCACATGCCTGAGACAAAGAGCCTTGTGTCCAATGCGGGGAATAAAGGCCCACAGCCGCCCCGGGCCCTGAACAAGGGACTGGAGAAACTCGCTGCCCTGCGGATCAGACAATCAGCCGGTGCTAGTCCCGCCCCTCGGGCTCCCCGATTGGTTGCAGGACCCGCCGCCGGCTCGCTCCTCCAGCCCCGCCCACTGGCTGTCGCTAGTCCCGCCCCTCGGGCTCCCCGATTGGTTGCAGGACCCGCCGCCGGCTCGCACCTCCAGCCCCGCCCACTGGGTGCCGCAAGCCCCGCCCCTCAGTCTGCGGCCGGACCTGCTGTGATTTCCAGCCAAAAAAAATGTTTTTTGTCTGTTTTTTTGTTTTTCATACAGACCCCAGCATCTGCAATATTTGACCCCTTGTGACCCCACCTCATTGTTCTTTGATGTAATGTTTCCCTGACTGACCTGTTTGGACACCATTCACACCTTTGACTGCTGTGATTATCTCTCTGCCGAGGTGTGATAAATGGCAGTTGGAAAGGTTACCTGTAAACATCTGACATGATTCTCTGACTATATAAGCTGTGTCTTTATGCATTTCTCCACTTCACCTGAAGAAGGAGCAGCGCTCCGAAAGCTTGTGATTTCAAATAAAGCTGTTGGACTATAACCTGGTGTTGTGTGACTTCTTAAATTACCCTTGGTGACCGGGCGGGGTCGCTGTGCCGGACTCGGCCCAAACCGCCGCTCCGTGTGCGCATGCGCGGGCTCTCGGCTGTCAATCCACCAACCGCCAGAAGAGGTCGCTGGTGAGACCAGTGAAGGAAGAAAGACTTGCATTTATATAGCGCCTTTCACCACCACCGGACGTCCCAAAGTGCTTTGCAGCTAATGAAGTACTTTTGCAGTGTAGTCACTGTTGTAATGTAGGAAATGCGGCAGTCAGTTAGCGCACAGCAAGATCCCACAAACAGCAATGTGATAATGACCAGATAATCTATCATTTTTTATGTCGATTGAGGGATAAACATTGACTCGGACACTGGGGATAATTCCCCTGCTCTTTCCCACATTACAACAGTGACTACTTCATTGTAGTACTTCATTGGCTGTAAAGCACTTTAGGATATCTGGTGGCACTATATAAATGCAAGTCTTTCTTTCCTGAAATAATGCCATGGGATCTTTTACATCCACCTGAGAGAGCAAACAGGGCCTCAATTTAACATCTCATCCGAAAGACGGCACCTCCGACAGTGCCGCACTCCCTCAGCACTGCACTGGAGTGTCAGCCTGGATTTTTGTGCTCAAGTCTCTGGAGTGGGACTATGAACCCACAACTTTCTGACTCCGAGGCGAGAGTGCTGCCCACTGAGCCACTGGCTGACACTAAAGAGCAAGCAGTTCTGACGAATGGTCATCGACCTGAAACGTTAACTCTGTTTCTCTCTCCACAGATGCTGCCTGACCTGCTGAGTATTTCCAGCATTTTCTGTTTTTATTAAAGAAACGAGGGAGTGATTGCTGATGGGAAGAATGTTGGGTCGTCCTGCATATGCGCACCTCCCTGGCGGCTGAGGGGAAATACCGACTCGCCCCCACCTGAGCCGCTCACGCGTACCAGATGTTGCGGCTCCGCATGCACGCCCGATGTTCCAACCGCGGGGTTTTGTGTGCTGAGCATGCGTGTTGCGGACCGATCGGGACGGGCGATTGTGGAGCAGGAGGGAGAGCGCGGGGGCCATGAGCACATGCGTGGGACTCAGTCAACAGAGCGCTTTCTGGAACGCGGGGGCTTGTGGGTATTACAGCCGCCATTACTGCTGATCCTTTCAACCAACCTGTGCAGCAGCTGGGGCCTGAAAATCAGCTTCACTGCCCCTAGGTTCGGAAAGGGGAAAATTAAACAACAGTTTGCCTCTGATCCTTTTCTGATCTCAATTTACAGGGTTATAGAAGTGGAGCAGTTACAGGCGGGAAGCTCATAACCAAACATCACGTCAAGATCTGACAGAGTCGCTGGATTCATCAGGACCTGAATATCATCGGCCTTTGCACATGGAAGGAGAGAGCAGGGATCGCAATGCAGACAAACCGCACACGTGTTCAGTGTGTGGACGCGGATTCAGCCGATCGCCTGACCTGGTGAGACACATGCACCGTCACACTGGGGAGAAACCGGGTAAAGGTGGGGATGGCGGGAAGGGCTTCAGTTCCCCGTCTGCATTGAAAGTTCAACGGCGCAGTCACACCAGGGACAGTCTGTTCACCTGCTCCGTGTGTGGAAAGGGATTTGTTTGTTCATCGCACCTGCAAACACACCAGGGAGTTCACACTGGGGAGAGACCATTTCAGTGTCCTGACTGTGGGAAGAGCTTTAAAAGCGCTCAGTATCTGAAGGGACACCAGCTTGTTCACACTGATAAGAGACCATTTCAATGTTCTGACTGTGGGAAGAGCTTTAAAAGCCCCCGGGAGCTGAAGAAACACTGTTTCCTACACACTGGGGAGAGGCCGTGCACCTGCTCCATGTGTGGGAAGGGATTCGCTTGGTCATCCAACCTGCTGGAACATCAGCGAGTTCACACTGGGGAGAGGCCGTTCACCTGCTCTGTGTGTGGGAAGGGATTCACTCAGTCATCCAACCTGCTGGTACATGAGTGAGTTCACACTGACAAGAGGCCCTTTAAATGTTCTGACTGTGGGAAGAGCTTTAAAAGCTCCGGGGAGCTGAAGGGACACCAACACCTGCACACTGGGGAGAGGCCGTTCAGCTGCTCCGTGTGTGGGAAGGGATTCACTCGGTCATCCCACCTGC
This sequence comes from Somniosus microcephalus, assembly GCF_052327205.1. Taxonomy (NCBI): domain Eukaryota; kingdom Metazoa; phylum Chordata; class Chondrichthyes; order Squaliformes; family Somniosidae; genus Somniosus; species Somniosus microcephalus. The sequence goes on along the minus strand of NW_028225187.1, from coordinate 3,319,508 downwards.
TGGTACATCAGCGAGTTCACACTAGGGAGAGACCATTCACCTGCTCCGTGTGTGGGAAGGGATTCACTCAGTCATCCCGCCTGCTGTTACATCAGCGAGTTCACACTGGGGAGAGACCGTTCACCTGCTCCGTATGTGGGAAGGGATTCACTCAGTCATCCAACCTGCTGGTACATGAGCGAGTTCACACTGACGAGAGGCCCTTTAAATGTTCTGACTGTGGGAAGAGTTTTAAAAGCTCCGGGGAGCTGAAGGGACACCAGCGAGTTCACACTGACGAGAGGCCCTTTAAATGTTCTGATTGTGGGAAGAGTTTTAAAAGCTCCCAGGTGCTCAAGAAACACCAACACCGACACATTGGGAGAGGCCGTTCAGCTGCGCTGTGTGTGGGAAGGGATTCGCTGATTCATCCTACCTGCTGGTACATCAGCGAGGTCACACTGGGGAGACGCCGTTCACCTGCTCTGTGTGTGGGAAGGGATTCACTCATTTATCCAACCTGCTGACACATCAGCGAGTTCACACTGACGAGAGGCCCTTTAAATGTTCTGACTGTGGGAAGAGCTTTAAAAGCTCCAGGGAGCTGAGGGTACACCAGCGAGTTCACACTGGGGAGAGACCGTTCAGCTGCTCCGTGTGTGGGAAGGGATTCACTCGGTCATCCCACCTGCTGACACACCAGCGACTTCACACTGATCATAGAATCTTACAGCACAGAAGGAGGTGATTCGGCCCATCGTGTTTGTTGGAGGAAAATTTAAAATGGCACCATAGTGCCTGCTGAAATACTTGACATTTATTGACATTTTGCAGACAATGGCATAACAGACAGCTGACTTGATCTGCTTGCACCAACTTGTGATATCACTTGTACAGACGTAAGACAGGAACGGCTAGTCAACTGTTGGGGTAAAACTGTAAGAGCGAAAAATGATGTTTTGGAAGAACAAGGGAGGTAAAGGGTGTTTAAGGGCGGGGTTACACAACTGGCAGGACATAGGTATCACTGTATCACTTTATCTGTGAAAGGGTTGTGTACTGTTCAGCCATTCACGTTTATAAACAGGACATGTAGAACCGTAGGGATAGGATGTGAGAATAGGGTTGCGAAATACCAACATGTCACATGAAAGAAGCCAGCTAACAGTAATATAATTAAATTGTTTGTGAAAGAAGCTAGCTAATGGTATAATAATATAATTAACTTGTTTTTGACAGAATGTGATTAAGGGTTGCTAAGGTATCGGATTGGCCAAAGTTGAAGGATGCTAAAGTACCAGATTGGCCAAGGAATTAATGTAATAACTGCTGATCTGGTACCTTTCCTGTTTTTAAACTGTATAAAAGAAGCTCGGCTACTATTGTAAAACCAAGAAGCTGGCAGCTGAGACCGCGGGGTCCACTGTTCTTCTTCTCCCAGAGCGCTCTGTACATGAAACTGTGCATTTTTACTTCTCTCAAACTATTTGGTTGTGTGAGTTTATTCACATAAGTCTAAGTTGGGTAATGCGTCGACCTCGTATATCACTTGGCCCGCTCAGGCTCTAATTAGACCCTAACAAATTGGCGTAGTCGGCAGGATCAGCTCGGAGGGCGCCGGAGCACCCAGAGGTGATCTCGGGCGAGTAGTCAAATTTTTGACCGTCCATCAATTAGCGACGCTAGACGGGTGACACCGGAGCACCGACTGATCAAAAGAACAAAAAGGGGTTTGACGAGAGGTGAGAATTCACAGTTAACCAAAAGTTTGTGGTATTCTTTGTTTGTTTGTATCTCGTAGGGCATTTATAAGGATCATAAGGTAAAACTCGTAGACGTCGCTTACTACCTTCGGGGTTGGACTGGCAGAAGGTCCCGGGGAACCACCGATACATAGGTTGCACGTACGCTCGCTTCTCTTCATGAGGAGGACGTACCTCTGACAACACAGGGTAAGGAGAGGATTTACAAGATGACAGGTAAGGGTCAAACATGGGGACCTTCGGGCTCCCTTAGTAATCAGTATATGGCTGATAGGAGAACCCTGATTTAAAAAATGCGGAGAGATGGATGGGATACGAGTCAGACATTGGGAGCACAAAGAGAATGGTGGGAAAAGGAGAAACAGGACAAGACTAAAAAGGCAGGAATACTCTTGGTCCACCAATTGGTTGGCTTACAAGAAGCCGTTGAAAAATGTAAGATTGGAATAAAAGAAAGAGATAGTAAGTTAGAAGCCAAAGACGTCAAAATTAGGGAACTAGAGAAGAAACTGGAGTATTTAGAATCAAGTAAAAATACGTATGGAATGATGCCAGTATTGGGAGATATGGGAGAACCCGTCCCACCCTATGAAGAAAAAACAGCCGCCACGGCCCCAAGTACGGGGGAAGAGGCAGGAATTGAAACATTTGCCATGGCCCCTGTGGCACGGGGAGGCACGATAGCCGCCCCCTCTGCAAAATGGACACCATTCACGCCCGGTGATAGACAACAGATAATGCAATTTTTGGGGATCATTAAAACCCCGTAGCAATAATACAGAGTTCTGGAAAAACTTAGAACGAACATGGCAAAGTCACCAATTACATACTAGAGATGTACATCAATTAGTGAGAGCAGCCTGTCCCGCGGACAGATGGAGACTTATGGGGCAGGGAGCCGCACCACCTACCCAATTTAGGGATGGCCAGTGGGCACTTCAATTGCCTCACACTACTGAAGTAAATGCATTGCAGGCAATTTTTATACCATTTAAGGCAGAAGTACAAAGGGTGTTGGGGGCAGCACAGACAAACTGGAATAAAATCACAGCTTGTAGACAACAACAAGGAGAAGGGTCTTCTGAATTTGGTGAACGATTGTTTACGATATACGAAGAGAGTTCGGGCCAAATTAACCCCCAAATGGAAGACCCTGCCTTTGTACAATTATTTAAAGATGGGTTAACAACTGAACACCAAAGGATCCTAAAAATGGGAGTTGTGGCTGCTAATACCTAGGATGCAGTTGTCCAATGGGCATGCTCTGTAGATGCCCTGGAGGCCCAACAATCCCACGCAGTCCGTATCAAGCAAGAAAAGGTAGCAGCCATACAAGGAAACGGCCAGGAAGCACGACCCAAAACGAAGGGAAATTGTCACAATGGTGGGAAACAAGGACACTTTGCTAAAGAATGTAGAGCCCCGCGACAGGAATGCTCATTTTGTAAAAAGAGAGGTCACACATGGGAAAAATGTTATAGTAGATTAAATCCAGAACAGGGGAAAATGACCAGTGATGAATACCGAGAACTCCAAGCCTTTAGGGATGCTCGGGACGGAGGGCACTGACATGCAGCGGCCCCCGTAATTAAAGATAAGGGAGATAGTAGAATTTATGTGTCCGCACTAGTAGGGGGCCGACAGTGTAACATGCTAGTGGACACTGGCGCATCGATGTCTATAACCGATTTACCTTTACCCATCACATAAACTAACATTTATTTGACCGGATTAGGGGGAACAAAGACCCCCGCCTTTTTAAGTACAGTACAAGTGGTCGAATCAGATGGCCATTTGATCCCGATGAGATTTTATGTGTGTAAAAATAATGAAGGAACTATAATGGGAAATGACCTTATGAGGGAATATAAAATCCTGATTGACTGTCATAAAGGAAAATTGATCTGGCCTAGACAGGATGGAAGTAAAACTGAAGTAAACCAATATGCTGCAAATTGCACTAAAATAGCAACTGCTAAACCTCTTTTCCGGGATTGGAAATTAGAAACTGGTAATTTTGGAACAATATGTAATGCCGTAAAAGGCGTATGGGCAGAGGATAAATTAGAGACTGGAAAAGTAAGAATGGAACCAATTAAAATCCCTGGACCAGAGCATAAACCGCATAGACAATGCCCAATAAAACCCGAAGCTAAGAAAGCAATTACGGAAATAATTAAAACATTGGAAGAATAGGGAGTGGTGCGTAAAACGGAAAGCACAACCAATTCCCCTACCTGGCCGGTAGGAAAACCCGATGGAACTTGGAGATTAACTATTGACTATACCGCTTTAAATAAAGTAACACCAAAGTTACATCCTATTGTAGCAAGTCCAGCGACAATATTAAATGGGTTAAGCGCAGAACATAAAGTTTTCACGGTATTAGATACTGCAAATGGATTCTGGTCATTACCTTTGGACCCAGAATCCCAGGAGAAATTTGCGTTCACTATAGGAGATACGCAATACACACGGACCCGCTTGCCACAAGGGTTCCATAACAGTCCGGCTATATTCCATAGAGTCATGCAGTCTCTACTGGAGACAGTTGACCTCCCGAAGGGAAGTACTATTCTACAATATGTGGATGACCTCCTCATTGCTTCAGAGAAGGAGGAAGACCACAATTGTGCACTCTATTTGGTGTTACGAGCACTAAATAGTAAAGGGTTTAAAGTGAACCCCAAAAAAGCGCAAGTTGGGAAATCAGAAGTAACCTATTTGGGCCATAAAATTTCGCAAGGAACTAAAACAATGCCAGAAGATAGAAAAGCGGCTATACGGGCTATGCCCAGACCCAGTACAGTTAGAGGAGTTAGGAAAGTATTAGGACTCTTTAACTATAGTAGGAACTTCATCCCCAACTTTGCTAAAATAGCGGAGCCAATACAAAGATTAGTAAAAGGAGGGAAAGTGGCCCTCGATCAGATAGAATGGGGATCGGAACAAGAAAATGCGTATACCGAACTAAAAACTGCCTTAACATTAGCTCCAGGATGAGGATTACCCAATATAGGTAAGCCATTTCACATCTATTGTGAAAATGAAGGAGGCTTCTACGCTGCGGTAGTCACTCAAGACCACGGGGGTGATAATAGACCGGTAGCCTATTATTCCACACGACGATGTCCGGCAGCAGCCGGACTTTCTCGGTGTGTAGCTGCCCTGGATTGTGCAGCATGGGCGGTAAAGGTTAGTGAGCCCATCGTAATGACAGGAGAAATTATCCTCCATACCAAACACACCTTGGTAGAAATGTTAAATACCGGAAGATTAAGGTCAGTTTCAAATATGAGGAGGGCAAGATGGGAAGCCATATTAGTACCAGCGGATAAATCAGTACGAATAGTTCGGGACACCGGAGTTAACCCAGCCGCAGGAATGTTAAACGAAGGAGAACCACATAAGTGTGGGGATATAGATGAGGAAGCTGAGGAAAGTTGGATTAAGGAAGAAGCTGGGGAACCTATTAAACATCAACAATGAATAAGAGCCTTATTAGATGCGGCGGCAAAACCAAGTAAGGTAGCCGTTATAAAAATAAAGGCACACCAGAAGGCCCCAGAACAGGGTAACCCTGACTGGCTAAATCAACAGGGTAATCAGGCGGCCGATTTGGCGGCCAAGGCAGCTCTAGAATTAGAGGAAGAGGAAGACAGTTATCCCGTAGGGAGCATACAAATGGAAGAAATTGAAATACAGAAATTGCAGAAAGATACCCCGCCAGTAGAAAAGGATGAATGGAAACAGAAAGGGGTAGTACAAGGATCAGATGGAAACTGGAGGAAGGATACTAAAGTATTAGCACCAGAGTGTGTAAGGTTAACGTTACTGGATCTGCATCATGGCCTGACGCATTCAGGACGAGATGCCATGCAGGAAGCTCGCTCAAGAGATTGGTGGTGGCCTGGAATGGGAAGAGATATAGCAAAACACTGTCACCGGTGTGTGATGTGTGCACAATATAATCCAGGCAGGCCTGTAAAAATTAGAATGGCACATCAGCCTCGACCTAGGGGACCTTGGGAACACTTCCAAATTGACTTTACTGGCCCCCTGCCATCATCACACGGAAAAATATATTGTTTAGTAATAATTGATCAGTTTACAAGGTGGGTCGAGGCTTTTCCTACCCGAAATTGTACCGCATTAACAGTTGCGCGTCTTTTGGCAGAAGAAGTTATCCCAAGGTGGGGAGTACCATTGCAAATAGATTCTGATCAAGGAAGGCACTTTACTGGAACAGCGGTAAAAACCATTTGCAAATTGATGGGAATCAAACAGAAATTCCACATACCCTACCACCCCGAAAGCTCCGGGATGGTAGAGAGAATGAACAGAACTTTGAAATTAGCTCTGGCCAAAGCTATAGCCGAAACGGGAAAAACATGGGTGGAGGTGTTACCCATAATATTAATGAAGTTGAGAGCAACTTCCAATCGTACCACTGGACTAACCCCTTATGAACTAATGACAGGACGAGCAATGCAATTACCAGAAGGCATTATAACAGGTGGAGCAGATGTGGGGCCCTTAAAAGACAGGCTAAAACGATATGTGTTGGAACTAAGTAACCAACTAAAAGAAATGAGGGCGGGGGTGAGGAACCGTCAACAGGAAAGGGACGAGGAGCTGAAATTACAAATGCTCCCCGAGGTTCCACCCGCTGGATCTAAGGTAATGTTAAAAAACTTACCTGGAAAACCGGGATTTGCCCCAAAATGGTCTGGACCCTATGAGGTTATAATCAGTGGAGACACCTGTGCCTGTCTGGACATAAGGGGTGTAGGAAAGTGGAAACATTGGACCCAATTAAAAGTCTATAACCCATAAATTGTTCCCGAGAGAAAAAAACCATGTAATTTAAAACTACAGATTGAATACTGCAAGCAAAAGGTGACAGCCCCAAAACAACATGAGGCTGTTAAGTGTTTTATGTATAGTTGCGTTAATTGGTATTGTCACGGAAGGTATACTTAACTCCCGCAAGAAAAGAGAGCTGCATGTAAATACGTTTTTATATATGTCATATAAGTAATCCAAACTGAGTGGGATAGATGCCTGTTCGGTATGTAGCCATACTCCCACTCATGCGAAAGGAGGGATACCCTTGCGACCAATACCCTTGAACCTCACAGATATGGCAGAATGGATAATTAATAAAAATCATACGAAACAGAAAAATACCACCTTATCCACCTTCGGAAAAACATGGGAACAGAAATGGAGTAGCCTAAGGAATGAGTTCCGGGGGGGAGGATATTCATTAGAAAATTTTAAAGAATGGTATAAGCCAACATATGATTATACGAAAGAACCCCCCTTTTTAGTCCTTACCAATACGTCAGGAAAGGGCCAGCCGATCCCAGAGATATGTTGGGAGCGCGGTACAGAACAGACTGAAGGGATCAGAATTGATGTGGGGAAAAGTCATTGTATACAAAATTTTACCACATATAATGCAGGAAATTCCATGGAAAGCTGGTGGTTCAATACCACCAATTTGATGAATTTGACCAATAATAAACCATGGAATGGGACCAGGCGAACAGATACTGACAACCAGATGGGTTTTACCGTCTTCCGCGCCAACATAAACCCCGAACAACCGGGACAGATAATGACAGCCTATAATGGGACATACTTCATATGCGGTCATAGAGCATACCCCTGGCTACCAGAGAATTGGGCAGGATCATGCTATTTGGGGTATGTAGTACCATACGTACACCACATAAAGGAATTGAAAGACCACCACAAGCATAGTCGTACTAAAAGAGAACTTCCCACCTGGCAGGTGGTACTAGGAGCTATGTTCCCCACGGCTGGAATAGTGTTTACTTCTCAAGAAATATAGTTATTGGCAACCATAATTGAGGGAGTAGCCAATGACATGGCTGAATCCCTGAGAGAGATGAGTGCCGAAATGGTAGCCCTAAGAACTGTTGCCCTACAAAATAGAATGGCACTAGATTACCTACTAGCTGCACAGGGAGGTACACGTGTCATGATCGGAGCAGAATGCTATACATATATCCCAGACAGTTCTGAAAATATTACCAACCTAGCAGACCATATTCAAAAACAAGTAGCTTTGCTCCATCAATCCAATATTGGAGGCGGATGGTTTGATTGGTTACTGGGAGGATCAGGCTGGGGTGCTTGGCTAATGCAAATGATATTGATCATAGTTGTGATATGTATACTGCTGTGCTGTGCATTGAGTATCATTAAAATGTGCTGTCAAACTGCTGTGAAAGCTGTGCTGCCAGTAGCTTCTGTCGAAGAATACACCGACCTCCTGCCCAGAAATACGGGTGAAGAAGAAACGTATGATGACGTGGCCGGAACAGACGGTTCTCACGAGATGAGTCAGTGGTTGTAAACCAACCCTGTGAAGAAACGAAGAACGATGGTCATCTGGGAGCAAGAGGATCGTGCTCCAGGACCAAAAGGAGGGGCTGTTGGAGGACAATTTAAAATGGCACCGTAGTGCCTGCTGAAATACTTGACATTTATTGACTTTTGCAGACACTGGCATAACAGACAGCTGACTTGATCTGCTTGCACCAACTTGTGATATCACTTGTACAGACGTAAGACAGGAACGGCTAGTCAACTGTTGGGGTAAAACTGTAAGAGCGAAAAATTATGTTTAGGAAGAAGAAGGGAGGTAAAGGGTGTTTAAGGGCGGGGTTACGCAACTGGCAGGTCATAGGTATCACTGAGAATAGGGTTGCGAAATACCAACATGTCACATGAAAGAAGCTAGCTAACATTAATATAATTAAGTTGTTTGTGAAAGAAGATAGCTAACGGTATAATAATATAATTAACTTGTTTTTGACAGAATGTGATTAAGGGTTGCTAAGGTATCGGATTGGCCAAAGTTGAAGGATGCTAAAGTACCAGATTGGCCAAGGAATTAATGTAATAACTGCTGATATGCTACCTTTCCTGTTTTTAAACTGTATAAAAGAAGCTCGGCTACTATTGTAAAACCGAGAAGCTGGCAGCTGAGACCACGGGGTCTACTGTTCTTCTTCTCCCAGAGCGCTCTGTACATTAAACTGTGCATTTTTACTTCTCTCAAACTATTTGGTTGTGTGAGTTTATTCACATAAGCCTAAGTTGGGTAACGTGTCGACCTCGTATATCACTTGGCCTGCTCAGGCTCCAATTAGACCCTAACCCCAATCCTAACCAATAACCACTAGCCCCAACAACTAACCCCAATCATAACCACTAACCCCCAATCCTAACCAATAACCACTAGCCCCAACAACTAACCCCAATCCTAACCAATAACCACTAACCCCCAATCCTAACCAATAACCACTAGCCCCAACCACTAACCCCAATCCTAACCAATAACCACTAACCCCAACCACTAACCCCCAATCCTAATCAATAACCACTAGCCCCAACCACTAACCCCAATCCTAACCAATAACCACTAACCCCAACCACTAACCCCCAATCCTAATCAATAACCACTAGCCCCAACCACTAACCCCAATCCTAACCAATAACCACTAGCCCCAACCACTAACCCCAATCCTAACCAATAACCACTAACCCCAACCACTAACCCCAATCCTAAACAATAACCACTGGCTCCAACCACTAACCCCAATCCTAACCAATAACCACTAACCCCAACCACTAACCCCAATCCTAATCAATAACCACTGGCCCCAACAACTAACCCCAACCACTAACCCCAATCCTAACCAATAACCACTAACCCCAACCACTAACCCCAATCCTAACCAATAACCACTAACCCCAATCCTAACCAATAACCACTAACCCCAACCACTAACCCCAATCCTAACCAATAACCACTGGCCCCAACAACTAACCCCAATCCTAACCAATAAGCACTAGCCCCAACCACTAACCCCAATCCTAACCAATAACCACTAGCCCCAACCACTAACCCCAATCCTAACCAATAACCACTAACCCCAACCACTAACCCCAATCCTAACCAATAACCACTAACCCCAATCCTAACCAATAACCACTAACCCCAACCACTAACCCCAATCCTAACCAATAACCACTAACCCCAATCCTAACCAATAACCACTAACCCCAACCACTAACCCCAATCCTAACCAATAACCACTAGCCCCAACAACTAACCCCAATCCTAACCACTGGCCCCAACCACTAACCCCAATCCTAACCCATAACCACTAACCCCAACCACTAACCCCAATCCTAACCAATAACCACTAACCCCAATCCTAACCAATAACCACTAACCCCAATCCTAACCAATAACCACTAACCCCAATCCTAATCAATAACCACTAGCCCCAACCACTAACCCCAATCCTAACCAATAACCACTAACCCCAATCCTAACCAATAACCACTAACCCCAATCCTAACCAATAACCACTAACCCCAATCCTAACCAATAACCACTAGCCCCAACCACTAACCCCAATCCTAACCAATAACCACTGGCCCCAACCACTAACCCCAATCCTAACCAATAACCACTAGCCCCAACAACTAACCCCAATCCTAACCAATAACCACTGGCCCCAACCACTAGCCCCAATCCTAACCAATAACCACTAACCCCAACCACTAGCCCCAATCCTAACCAATAACCACTAGCCACAACCATTAACCCCAATCCTAACCAATAACCACTAGCCACAACCATTAACCCCTAAGCCTACACCCTAACCACAGCCCCTAACAAAGGACCATTGACAGGGATCAATGGAGGAGCTAAAGACCTGATAATGGAAGTATTTGAAATAATTATCTCAATGAAAGAAATAGTGCAAGGTATGTTAGTAACAAGAGATTAAATCAACTGGACCATCAAGCTCAGAAATTACTACTGCAAAGATCAGAACCTTTCAAAGGTTCTCACGTGCAGTCCGTGTGGAGGAGATTTACTAAATGATACAGGTAATAACAGATTTCAAAACCTATGCAAGATAGTTCTATAAAGCTATGGTTCAAAGGAATTGCAGCTGAGTGTGCTCTTTTGTGTTAACAAATAAACTGTAGCTTAATTTAAAACATTAAAGGAAACTTAATAATTCAATTAACATTTCATTACCTGTGGTGATAAGCACCCCAGTCCCTGCGGTGTGTAGATGAGTTTACTCTTTTGTAGGGATCATAAACAAATAAACTGTAACTTAATAAACCATTAAATGAAACTTAACAAATTAAATTAAAATTTTGTTGGCCGGGGTGATGATGCACTCCAGTCCCTGCAGCACCCACCGGTCGCGGAAGGCCTCGAGCCTGCCAGCGGACACCGCGTGCTCCATCTCCAGGGCCACCGGAAGAGAGGCAGGCAGTCGGGCCGAACGACCCCCTCGACCGCCCGCTGCCTGGACCAGTTGATGGCAGTTGAGTGTAAGTGAGACACTACAGTTCAGTCTATGACACCCACAAGTCGTGTACTCAAATGGAGCAAGCTTGGGGTTTGATGTGGTAGAAGGCGAACGAGATGAGAACGGAAATAATCTAGAGTAAGAAAAGGCCCGAAAATTAAACAGTCTGGAACAGAACATCAATTCGTCTTCTCTTATGGAGAAATCAAATATTTGACACACTGTGTTTGAAACAAAGCTTATTTATTCCCTGAAATAACAACAGAAAATGCTGGAAATACTCAGCAGGCCAGGCAGCATCCGTGGAGAGAGAAACAGAGTTAACGTTTCAGGTCTGGGACCCTTCATCAGAACTGGAAAAAGCTGGAGATGTAACAGATATTACTAAGGTAAGAGGCAGGAAAGTTATCCTGGGTGGATCTGAAACACGAAGGGTGGAAGTTCAGTTGGAATCCACGTGGAATAAGTTGGAACCGGAGACAGGTGCTGAGGAAAGGGATGTGGCTGTGAAACCGAGTCTTGGAAAATGTTACAAATGGGGATGGCAAAATCATACAGCATGAAAAATGGGAGTAAGTGTTAAAGTCTGAAATTGTTGAACTCAATGTTGAGTCCAGAAGGCTGTAAAGTGCCGAATCGAAAGATGAGGTGCTGTTCCTCGAGCTTTATTTATTCACTATTTAAACAGAATATTAATCTCCAGCGCAGATACAAGAGTTATTAAGATCAGCAGAAACAAACCATGACTACTAGAATGAACATGGTTCAGTCCTCAATCTGAACAGCTGGGGTCCTGATCACAGTAAATCATGTTCCATTCACTAATCTGGTGAGGAGGAACTGAAAGAAATCAGTATTTGTAGGGAAATGGTGTTAGGAAAATTGATGGGACTGAAGGCTGATAAATCCCTAGGGCCTGATGGTCTACATCCCAGGGTACTTAAGGAAGTGGCCCGAGAGATAGTAGATGCATTGCTGGTCATCTTCCAGAACTCGATCGACTCTGGAACGGTACCCATGGATTGGAGGGTAGTTAATGTTACCCCACTATTCAAAAAGGTGGTAGAGAAAAAGCGGGGAATTATAGACCGGTAAGCCTGACATCGGTAGTGGGGAAAATGCTGGAGTCTATTATAAAAGATGTAATAGCAGAGCACTTGGAAAGCAGTGACAGGATCGGACAAAGTCAACATGGATTTACAAAAGGTAAATCATGCTCGACTAATCTACTGGAATTTTTTGAGGATGTAACTGGTAAAATAGATAAGGGAGAACCAGCGGATGTGGTGTATTTGGACTTTCAGAAGGCTTTCGATAAGGTCCCACATAAGAGATTAGCGTGCAAAATTAAGGCACATGGGATTGGGGGTAAGGTATTGACTTGGATAGAGAACTGGTTGGCGGACAGAAAGCAAAGAGTTGGAATAAACGGGTTGTTTTCCGAGTGGCAGGCAGTGACTAGTGGGGTGCCGCAAGGATCGGTCCTAGGACCCCAGCTGTTCACAATATATATTAATGATCTGGATGAGGGAATTGGATGTAATATCTCCAAATTTGCAGATGACACAAAGCTAGGTGGGAGGGTAAGCTGTGAGGAGGATGTCGTGAAACTCCAGTACGATTTGGACAGGTTGGGTGATTGGGCAGAAACATGGCAAATGCACTATAATGTGGATAAATGTGAGGTTATCCACTTTGGTGGCAAAAACAGGAAGGCAGATTATTATTTGAATGGCAATAGATTGGGAGAAGGGGAAGTGCAAAGAGACCTGGGTGTTCTTGTGCACCAGTTGCTGAAGGTAAGCATGCAGGTGCAGCAGGCAGTTAAGAAGGCAAATGGTATGCTGGCCTTCGTAGCAAGAGGGTTCGAGTACAGGAACAAGGATGTATTGCTACAGTTGTACAGGGCCTTGGTGAGACCGCACCTTGAGTATTGTGTGCAGTTTTGGTCACCTTACCTGAGGAAGGACGTTCTTGCCATGGAGGGAGTGCAGCGAAGATTCATCAGGCTGATACCTGGGATGGCAGGAATGATGTATGAGGTGAGATTGTGTCGATTGGGCTTATACTCACTGGAGTTTAGAAGATTGAGAGGGGATCTCATCGAAACCTATAAAATTCTGTCAGGTCTGGACAGACTACATGCAGATAGGATGTTTATGATGGCCAGGGAGTCCAGAACCAGGGGTCACAGTCTAAGGATAAGGGGTAAGCCATTTAGGACTGAAATGAGGAGGAACTTCTTCACCCAGAGAGTGGTGAAGCTGTGGAATTCTCTGCCACAGAGGGCGGTGGAGGCCAGTTCATTAAATATATTCAAAAAAGAGTTGGATATATTTCTTAAGGCTAAAGGGATCAAGGGATATGGGGAGAAGGCAGGGACAGGGTACTGAATTTGGATGATCAGCCATGATCTCATTGAATGGTGGAGCAGGCTTGAGGGGCCGAATGGCCTACTCCTGCTCCTATCTTCTATGTTTCTATGTCTTTTACCCAGCACTCCCCGCGGTGGACCACATGCCGCACCCAGACTACAAGAGCCCAGCGCGCAGGCGCAGCAGGGGCCGGTATAGTGAGCATGCGCAGTGCGTTACCGGAGTTGGAGAGGAGCTGAAGCCGGGAGGGCGACGGAGGGGAGTAATGGACCGGTAGGTGGGTGGGGAGGCTTCATAAACAACTCGTGCAGGAGGCAAGCCCCGAATAATAACCTGAAGATCCCGTGTTTGCAGTTGCGGGGATTTCTTCCCCTTACAGGCCCAGGTTAACGGCAGCCATCTTTGTAAAGGACAGCGGAAAGTTTCAGTGCGACGTCACCATATGCCTGAGACAAAGAGCCTTGTGTCCAATGCGGGGAATAAAGGCCCACAGCCTCCCCGGGCCCTGAACAAGGGACTGGAGAAACTCGCTGCCCTGCGGATCAGACAATCAGCCGGCGCTAGCCCCGCCCCTCGGGCTCCCCGATTGGTTGGAGGACCCGCCGCCGGCTCGCTCCTCCAGCCCCGCCCACTGGGTGCCGCTAGTCCCGCCCCTTGGGCTCCCCGATTGGTTGGAGGACCCGCCGCCGGCTCGCTCCTCCAGCCCCGCCCACTGGGTGCCGCTAGTCCCGCCCCTCGGGCTCCCCGATTGGTTGGAGGACTCGCCGCCGGCTCGCTCCACCAGCCCCGCCCACTGGGTGCAGCTAGTCCCGCCCCTCGGGCTCCCCGATTGGTTGGAGGACCCGCTGCCAGCTCGCTCCACCAGCCCCGCCCCGCTCGCTCCCTATTGGTGGGAAGCTGCCGTCAATCAGGCCGCGGGCCGGTGTGACGTGTCCCCGAGGAGATCACGTGCACCGTCCAAGTGCCGCCGCTCGGTCCGGGGCCTCTGAGGTTTTTCTATTTCTCTCGATTCTCTCCCGATCCACCCCGCGCCATTCTCCACCCAATCGGAGCGGAGAAAACTCACTTCGCGTCACCGATCGCGACTCTGGAACCGACACCAAGGCCTTTCCCCGGAATGGCCCCGCGCCGACTCCGTCTGGCAGGATCCGAGTGCGCAGGCGCAGCTCCGAGTGGGGGAGGGGGTTTTGGTCTCCTCTGGGCATGCGCGGTCATTACCCTTGGTGACCGGGAGGGGTCGCTGTGCCGGACTCGGACCAAACCGCCGCTCCCTGTGCGCATGCGCGGGCTTTCGGCTGTCAATCCACCAACCGCCAGAAGAGGTCGCTGGTGAGACCAGTGAAGAAAGAAAGACTTGCATTTATATAGCGCCTTTCACCACCACCGGACGTCCCAAAGTACTTTACAGCCAATGAAGTACTTTTGAAGTAACAACAGAAAATGCTGGAAAAACTCAGCAAGTCAGGCAACATCCGTGGAGAGAAATTTGAGTTGACGTTTCGGTTACACTTCAAAAAAGTACTTTTGCAGTGTAGTCACTGTTGTAATGTAGGAAATGCGGCAGTCAGTTAGCGCACAGCAAGCTCCCACAGACAGCAATGTGATAATGACCAGATAATCTATCATTTTTTATGTTGATTGAGGGATAAACATTGGCTCGGACACTGGGGATAATTCCCCTGCTCTTTCCCACATTACAACAGTGACTACTTCATTGTAGTACTTCATTGGCTGTAAAGCACTTTAGGATATCTGGTGGCACTATATAAATGCAAGTCTTTCTTTCCTGAAATAATGCCATGGGATCTTTTACATCCACCTGAGAGAGCAAACAGGGCCTCAGTTTAACATCTCATCCGAAAGACGGCACCTCCGACAGTGCAGCACTCCCTCAGCACTGCACTGGAGTGTCAGCCTGGATTTTTGTGCTCAAGTCTCTGGAGTGGGACTATGAACCCACAACTTTCTGACTCAGAGGCGAGAGTGCTACCCACTGAGCCACTGCCTGACACTAAAGAGCAAGCAGTTCTGACGAATGGTCATCGACCTGAAACATTAACTCTGTTTCTCTCTTCACAGATGCTGCCTGACCTGCTGAGTATTTCCAGCATTTTCTGTTTTTATTAAAGAAACGAGGGAGTGATTGCTGACAGGAAGAATGTTGGGTCATCCTGCGCATGCGCACCTCCCTGGCGGCTGAGGCGAAACACCGACTCGCCCGCACCTGAGCCGCTCACGCGTACCAGATGTTGCGGCTCCGCATGCACGCCCGATGTTCCAACCGCAGGGTTTTGTGTGCTGAGCATACGTGTTGCAGGCCGATCGGGACGGGCGATTTTAGAGCAGGAGGGAGAGCGCGGGGGCCATGAGCACATGCGCGGGACTCAGAGTCAACAGAGCACTTTCTGCAGAGCCGGGGCCTTGTGGGTATTACAGCCGCCATTACTGCTGATCCTTTCAACCAACCTGTGCAGCAGCTGGGGCCTGAAAATCAGCTTCACTGCCCCTAGGTTCGGAAAGGGGAAAATTAAACAACAGTTTGCCTCTGATCCTTTTCTGATCTCAATTTACAGGGTTATAGAAGTGGAGCAGTTACAGGCGGGAAGCTCAGACCAAACATCACGTCAAGATCTGACAGAGTCGCTGGATTCATCAGGACCTGAATATCATCGGCCTTTGCACATGGAAGGAGAGAGCAGGGATCGCAACGCAGACAAACCGCACACGTGTTCAGTGTGTGGACGCGGATTCAGCCGATCGCCTGACCTGGTGAGACACGTGCACCGTCACACCGGGGAGAAACCGGGTAAAGGTGGGGACGGCGGGAAGGGCTTCAGTTCCCCGTCTGCATTGGAGGTTCAATGGCGCAGTCACACCAGGGACAGTCTGTTCACCTGCTCCGTGTGTGGAAAGGGATTTGTTTGTTCATCCCACCTGCAAACACACCAGGGAGTTCACACTGAGGAGAGACCATTTCAATGTTCTGACTGTGGGAAGAGCTTTAAAAGCCCCAAGGAACTAAAGCTACACCAACTTGTCCACACTGATGAGAGACCATTTCAATGTTCTGACTGTGGGAAGAGCTTTAAAAGCCCCGCGGAACTAAAGCTACACCAACTTGTCCACACTGATGAGAGACCATTTCAATGTTCTGACTGTGGGAAGAGCTTTAAAAGCGCTCGGTATCTGAAGGGACACCAGCTTGTTCACACTGATGAGAGACCATTTCAATGTTCTGACTGTGGGAAGAGCTTTAAAAGCCTCAGGGAACTGAAGGGACACCAGGGAGTTCACACTGATGGGAGACCATTTCAGTGTCCTAACTGTGGGAAGAGCTTTAAAAGCCCCGGGGAACTAAAGCAACACCAACTTATTCACACTGACGAGAGACCCTTTAAATGTTCTGACTGTGGGAAGAGCTTTAAAAGCCCCCAGCAGCTGAAGGGACACTGGCTCCTACACACTGGGGAGAGGCCGTTCACCTGCTCCGTGTGTGGTAAGGGATTCACTAATTCATCCCACCTGCTGGTACATCAGCGAGTTCACACTGGGGAGACGCCGTTCACCTGCTCCGTGTGTGGGAAGGGATTCACTGATTCATCCCAACTGCTGGTACATCAGCGAGTTCACAGTGACGAGAGACCCTTTAAATGTTCTGACTGTGGGATGAGCTTTAAAAGCTCCGGGGGTTTGAAGAGACACCAACACCTACACACTGGGGAGAGGCCATTCACCTGCTCTGTGTGTGGGAAGGGATTCATTCAGTCATTCCAGCTGATGGTACATCAGCGAGTTCACACTGGGGACAGACCGTTCACCTGCTCCGTGTGTGGGAAGGGATTCGCTCGGCCCTCCAGCCTGCTGGTACACCAGCGAGTTCACACTGACAAGAGACCCTTTCAATGTTCTGACTGTGGGAAGAGCTTTAAAAGCTCTGGGGAGCTGAAGGGACACCAGCGCGTTCACACTGGGGAGAGACTCTTTCAATGTTCTGAGTGTGGGAAGAGTTTTAAAAGCTCCGGGGAGCTCAAGAAACACCAACACCTACACACTGGGGAGAGGCCGTTCACCTGCTCCATGTGTGGGAAGGGATTCACTCAGTCATCCAATCTGCTGATACATCAGCGAGTTCACACTGGGGAGAGACAGTTCACCTGCTCTGTGTGTGGGAAGGGATTCACTCAGTCATCCAATCTGCTGATACATCAGCGAGTTCACACTGGGGAGAGACAGTTCACCTGCTCTGTGTGTGGGAAGGGATTCACCCAGTTACCCAACCTGCTGACACATCAGCGAGTTCACACTGATGAGAGGCCCTTTAAATGTTCTGACTGTGGGAAGAGCTTTAAAAGCTCCGGGGAGCTGAAGGGGCACCAGCGAGTTCACACTAACGAGAGACCCTTTAAATGTTCTGAGTGTGGGAAGAGTTTTAAAAGGTCCGGGGACCTCAAGCTACACCAACACCTACACACTGGGGAGAGGCCGTTCAGCTGCTCTGTGTGTGGGAAGGGATTCACTGATTCATCCAACCTGCTGGCACATCGGCGAGTTCACACTGGGGAGAGACCGTTCACTTGCTCCGTGTGTGGGAAGGGATTCACTCAGTCATCCAACCTGCTGACACATCAGCGAGTTCACACTGACGAGAGGCCCTTTAAATGTTCTGACTGTGGGAAGAGCTTTAAAAGCTCCGGGGAGTTGAAGAGACACCAGCGACTTCACACTGATCATAGAATCTAACAGCACAGAAGGAGGTGATTCGGCCCATCGTGTGTTTGAAAGATCTGTCCAATTTAGTCCCACACCCCAGCTTTATCCCCAGAACTCTGCAAACTAGTCCTCTTCAAGGACTCATCCAATTACTGTTTGAAAGTTCCTGTGGAACCTGATTCCAACATCCTTTCAGATGGTGCGTTCCAGATCTTAACAACCCTCTGTATGAAAACAATTCTCCTCATTTCCCCTCTAGTTCTTTTAGTAACTATTTTAAATCTGTGACCTTTGGTTACCGACCCACTTGCCAGAGTGAACAGTTTCTCCCTACTTGCTCGATCAAAACCCCTCATCATTTTGAACACCTCTATTAGGTCTCCTCTTAACCTTCTCTGCTCTAAGGGGAACAATCCCAGCTTCTCCAATCTCTCCACATAACTGAAGTCCCTCATCCCTGGTACCATCCTGGTCAGCCTCCTCTGCACCCTCTCCAAGGCCTTGACATCCTTCCTAAAGTGTGGTGCCCAGAACTGTACACAAGACTCCAGCTGAGGCCAAAACCCTGCAGCTGTACAAAACCCTGGTTAGACCACACCTGGAGCACTGTGAGCAGTTCTGGGCACCACACCTTAGGAAGGATATATTGGCCTTGGAGGGAGTGCAGCGTAGGTTTACCAGAATGATACCTGGACTTCAAGGGTTAAGTTACGAGGAGCGATTACACAAATTAGGGTTGTGTTCCCTGGAATTTAGAAAGTTAAGGGGTCATCTGATCGAAGTTTTCAGGATATTAAGGGGAACAGATAGGATAGATAGAGAGAAACTATTTCTGCTGGTTGGGGATTCTAGGACTGGGGGCATAGTCTTAAAATTAGAGCCAGACCTTTCAGGAGTGAAATTAGGAAACATTTCTACACACAAAGGGTGGTAGAGGTTTGGAACTCTCTTCCGCAAACAGCAATTGATGCTCGATCAATTGTTAATTTTAAATCTGAGATTGATAGGTTTTTGTTAACCAAAGGTATTAAGGGATATGGGCCAAAGGCGGGTGTATGGAGTTAGGTCACAGATCAGCCATGATCTCATTGAATGGCGGAACAGGCTCGAGGGGCTGAATGGCCTCCTCCTGTCCTATGTTCCCAACTAGTGATTTGTAAAAGTTTAGTGTAACTTCCTTGTTTTTGTATTCAATGGCACTGTTTACAAAGCCAAATATCCCATACGCTTCCTGAACCGCCTCACCAACTTGCCGTGGCACTTTCAAAGACTTGTGAATATGGACCCCCAGGTCCCTCTGCTCTTGCACCCCCTCAAAATAGTCCCATTTAGATTATACGGCCTCTCCCTGTTGTTTCTCCCAAAGTGCATCACTTCACACTTCTCCTCATTTAATGTCATCTGCCTTGTGTCTGCTCATTTCACAGTCTGTCTCTGTCCTTCTGAAGTCTGCTACTACTACACTCACAAAACTTGGCAACATAGTAAATAGTATCATCCGTAAACTTTGAAATTGTTCACCTATACCCAAGTCCAGGTCAGTTATATATAACAAGAAAAGCAATGGTCCTAATTCCGACCCCTGGGGGAGCCCACTGCATACCTCCCTCCAGTTCAGAAAAACATCCCTCAGCACTGCTCACTGCCTCCTCTCCCTTAGCCAATTATATACCCAAATTACCATCAGCCCTTTAATTCCCTCTGCTTCTATTTTCAGAGTAAGTCTCTTATGTGGTACTTTATCAAATGCCTTTTGAAAGTCCATATATACAACATCTGCTGCACTACCTTCATCAACCCTCTGTTACTTCATCCGAGAACTCAATCAGGTTAATCAGACACGATTTACCTTTAACAAATCCATACTGGCTGCCCCTTATTAATCCATGCTTCTCCAAGTGAGAATTAATTTTGTCCTTGACAATGGTCTCTAGTCGTTCACCCACCACTGTAGGGGTCGCAAAATCCCCTCAGCCCCCGAAGATCGGGAAATATTAATCCACATCGTAGATGAAGACTTGTGTGATTTAAATTGTCTCTGGGCTGGACAATGTTTTAAAACAGACCCAGAACCGCAAAAGGCTGCGTTAAAAAGCTCATAAGCTAGGCAGCACTTGGACACTGGAATCAAAGAACTTTGTGAAAATCGCACACTTTAAGATTGTACATTTTATTAAAAGATGTACTCTTGAGTTTTGGACTGTTTAAATTGCCCAGGGCATAAAAATGGCTGAACAGACCTCATGGAAACAGAATTTTAAAAGGCAGCAGAAAAGGACAGACAGGCTGTTAGCATATGAAAAGCTCAGCGCTGCCCTGTAGTAAGTTTGAATGGAGCCCGAGCTGTCGGTCACCCTGTGGTATTGGGTGGGTCTGGTAACCTACAAGCTGCTTGTTTACACTGGGGAGTGGCCCATTTGAATCAGCCAATCATCGGACGGCAAGCACAATGGGTTGCTAACACACATCCATTCACTGAAATTGACTACTACGTGATGTCTCCATGTATGAATGGAGGAAGTTAAAAGCCATTCTCTTGTGTATTCGGACTTTTCGGCGCGAAATTGCGCACGGACCTTTTCGGCGCGAAAACAGCAGGGACTCCCAGGGTATAAAGATTAAGCCCAGGAAGTCCTCTGCCCCCTTTTTTGTCTCTTTTACTCTTTGGACTGCAGGTGAGCAAGGCTTCTGACCCACTAGCAAGACAATCTAGGGAGAAGTAAAGCGGTGGTAACTTAAGGGAAATGTTGCTAAGATTGTACGGTTAACATTGTAGCCATTTATCCCTCATTTTTGCCGTCTGCCTTCCCCTGTTAAGCAATTTTACCGTGATTACTTTGATTGTGTGGTGTAGTTTCTTTAGTTTTAATAAAATTTGACTTTCTTGCATCCAGACTATTTGTCCGTTTTTAATATATCATTAATTATAAGTTCCTCCAGTCAGAACTGGAGTTTTTTTTAGCAATTTGAAACCGCTGATTGAAATTGGTCACAGGGCAGTGGCAAAGGCAGCCTGACCAGGTAAATTACTGTAAACCAGGTAAAGGATGCCCACCTACAAATTGGCGACCACGGCAGGACTGGAGGAAGTTTTTGAAAGGATAAGTGGTCTGGATCTAGAGAAAGCATCAGCTCTTGCTTTTCTTGCTTTCAGTCTGTGGGTAGCCCTGCAGAAGTTAGCGGCAGCATGTAAGCTGACCTATTATAGTATAGGTGGCTGGGTTAAGAAGGGTGAGATGAGGGTGCGGGAGGAGGTTACAGAGGCCAAGAATCGGGAGTCAGTGTTTGAAAAATGCCAGGCGGACGTAGAACGCCTCATAAGAGAGGTGAATGAGGCCAGAGATAGTGGGATGAGGGTGTGGGAAGAAAATGCACGCCTCACACTAGAGGTCACAAAATGCCAGGCAGAGATCGAGCGCCTTGTGCAGGAAGTCACAGAGGCTAGGGACAGTGAGATGAGGCTACAGGAGGAAAACGCACATCTCACCCAAGAAGCTACTGAGGGCAAAAGCCACACGAGGCACAAGATAGAGTTCCTAAAGTGCCAAATTACAGAAGCAAAGAGTAACGAGATGAGACTGCGGGAAGAGAATGCCCACCTCACCTCAGAAGTAACAGCAGGAGGAAAAGGTTAGGGAGGTAAAGGCAGCTTATAAGCTGGCCTGCGACCAAAGATTTAGTGGAGCAGATCATACCCCATGTAACAGACAGATAGAGAGTTTGGGTATGGTGTTATTAAGGACTAAAGGGATGATATGTCTCATAAGTCCGAAGGGAAGTCCGTCGGACAGTACCAGCAGCCCAAATCAAACTGCCCCACAGGCAGCACCCAGAACAGAGCTGGCTAGGGAATTAGAGATCCCAAGACCGCAGCCCACAGCTCCGAGTTTTGAGGAGCTCTGGCAGCAAGAAGGGGTGGACAATGGGGTGGTAGGAGAATGCCAGCAAGTCCCACTAGGCAGGCGGGGACCAGGACCAGTGTACCCCCTCCGACAACGGAGGTATGGTCTGCCCGTGAACGATAATGACCCAGGGGCTGTTCAGCATACCTATCTGGTACCCTATGATACCCAACAGCTCAGAGGCCTGGTGAAACATATTCCCCTGCTCTCCGAAAAGGGAAACCCTGAATGCACTTCCAAGAGATAGAACAGGCAGCCTGTGTTAACGGCTGTGATGACGAAGAGAAAGCCAAAATGTTGCTTTTCTCTGTAGATAGTAAGCTCTATCAGACCCTTTCAGATGAGGCTAAGAGAGGGCAGAAGGGTTTTGAGGACCTAAAGGAGGAAACACTGGAAGCCATGGGTGCGAACGACGGCAGTCCATTCGATCGCATAGGGAAAACTCTGCAGAAGGAAGGGGAGACCCCACAGGCATTTGCAGACAGGCTGTGGCCAGTCTACAACAGTGCGTGTACAGGGGGACAAGATAGGGCACACCTGAACCAGCGGCAGCGGACCCAATGGTTTCATTGCCTGGTGTCCAATTGCCTGCCCCAGATAAAAGCAAAGGCTGATACTTGGTTTGACCACCGAGACCCCCTAGCAACCGAAGAGACTGTAATCCGGCAGCTCACAGTAGCATATAGGAACGGTAGGAATAGTGGGACCCCCCAGCAAAAGGGTAAGGTCCACGAGGTTAAACCTGGGGCTCAAAACAAGAAAGAGTGGCGCCAGGAGGGGAGCCATCCCTCCCAGAACAAGGTCACTTGTTACAGGTGCGGGGAGGATGGCCACTGGCACCGGGATTGTGAAAAGCCTGGGAGAGATGATAAAGCCAGGACCCCCAAGGCCCAACTCAGAAGGCAGAGACAGAAACTTCTCCCGATACAGTCGAGTCCATCATGGAGTCGATAAAATCTTTCCTCAGGGCCAATCAGGGAAAGGTAGCAGCAATCAGTGGTGCTACAGCCCCCTCGCCCACCTCTGCCTCCCCACAATGACTGGAGCCCACGCAGCCTGTCCGTCTGTGTAATCTCCGGTACGATGAATGGAAGAGACCGCTCGTACAGATGGAGGTAGAGAAGGTTACAGGGACTTATCTATTGGATACGGGGGCATCATGCACCGTGATCCATATGGATAATCCCACCACCTCACCTCTGTCTAACGGGGTTCCATACATACTATCGGGATTCACCGGTCAGGAGCAGGCGGGGGTAATTTATGGGCAGGCAGCAGACAGCATGGGGAAGCATCATTGGAATAAACGGCCGCTGCTCGAGCCTAGCAAGAGCCACCAGTGGGAGATAGGAGACCTAGTGATGGTAAGAAACTATTCCCAGGTGGGAAGTTTAGAGCCACTCTACATGGGACCCTATAGTATAGTTGATAGGGCCAACCCCATGGTCTATGCAGTAAAACTACCCCGGTGCACAAAGTGGTTCCACACCAACCAATGTAAATTGTATAAATCTGACCATACAAGTTCAAGTTCACAGGCTGTAAAGACAGGCGCTGTGGCTTGTTTCAAGGGAAAAGTTGTCCGGCCTACCAATTGGGACACTTCCCCGCCCCAGTGGGACCTAAGTTTTGGCCAAAGTTTAAATTTGAAGCAGTTATTTAGTTCAGAAACAGAGAAACCGCAGCCTGAGAGTAGAAATCTGCAGGCTGCTGTGAGTTCATTCACAGAAAATCGCTTGGGGGGCTCCAGGAAGGAGCCGCCTTTTGAAGAGACTGCCTGCTCATGCGTAGTCGCCGGTCTGGAGACAGGAATTCCCCAGTCTTTTGAACGGCCTGTTCGCGCAGGTGCAGTTCCCCAGCCCGTGACCACAGCGGCTCCTCTTCAGTTTTCTCGCGCAGGCGCAGTCACCTGGTTAAAGGGACAAGCTTCCCAGCCCGCTTCTAGAGTGGTTCCCCCTATGGTGTGGGACTCTGGGAGGAAGGGATAGCAATTCCTCTTGCAGGGGACATATGGAAGGAGCTGGTACCAGGTTTTGGACCTGGAGAGGAAGATTTTCAGCCACCAGCAGCGGGTGGTGAGGGGATACCTGCCCCCAGTACAGGAGTGGGTAGGGAAAAGGAGACAAACCCGGATTACTGGCAGGCTGC
The DNA here is from genome assembly GCF_052327205.1 of Somniosus microcephalus. NCBI lineage: Eukaryota > Metazoa > Chordata > Chondrichthyes > Squaliformes > Somniosidae > Somniosus > Somniosus microcephalus. The sequence goes on along the minus strand of NW_028225187.1, from coordinate 3,295,251 downwards.
CAGGTATATTAAACAGTGCGGGCTGTTTGCATCAGGGGGAGAAGGCTCCCAGCCAGCTAGGGCTGTGACCCAAGCTCAGGGTCCGTCAGCCAAAGTTTCCCCCACAGAGACGCCCCTCAGAAGGTCTTGGCGGGTCCACAAGCCCAAGATAAGATGGTCACCAGAGTACCCGCCACAAGGAGCAATCTCCCGAGCCCGGGAGGAAACTGATCACAGAGGTCCCCAACTAGCAGCCATAAGTTGCCAGGGACCAGAAGCAGGAGGCAGTCCAGCTTTGCTGCAGGCGGCAGTAATCTGCGACAGTGACACCAGAGATTAACCTGGCCATCCGGAGATGGGCGGCATTTGTATTATAGCTTTGTGTTAAGTTACCAATGTTTATAGCTTGCTTTTAAGGTGTTTAAATTTTAAGTTTAGAATGTAACTAGTAGTTTTGAGTTTAAGTTCAAGGTTTAAGTTTATAAGTGTGCCAAATGCTTGTATTTTGGTCCGAGGTCGAGGGACTCGACCATGTCTCCACCTAAGACAGCAGGTCAGTGAGAGACCTGGCTGCATTTTAAGTTCTTTTGCAGGAGAGTGGACAAAGGAGCAGCCCTGTTCGCTCAGCCCGAGCTGGGCATCAAATGAAGGTATAGTTATACAGAATGTTGGGGATCACCTCGCCACTGGACGAATCTAGGAGGAGACCCCGCAGCGACCTTTGGGAGAAACCGGACAGGGTCTGGAGGAACCTGCCTATTCATCCTACGTGGAAGAGATGGCCCCAGCTGGGTGGGGCACGGCCCCAACCCAGCACTATCCTGACCGAATTTCACTTGCGGGAGACCTCGCTATTGAGGAGTCATGGTGGGGAAGTGCGGGCGCCTTGTCAGATAGGGACGCGTTCCCCGGGAGTGGGTGGTGGTGGCCCGGGAAAGATTGTAAAGGGAAGGGGGAGACCCAAGAGTCGCGTGGGTGCGTTCGGGGAAGGGAGGAACTCACCCGGGGCCCACGGGTAAAGTTAGAGTGTAAGTGTGGCTGGGAAGGATGAGTGGGTGGCCGGATCTGGGATCCAAGTTTGAGTGTGGGGCCAGTGAGAGCCGCCACACAGGCACCCATCATTTTCTGCAGCCAGTCGAGGGAAGACTGGAGGGGGGGGGACTGGGAGTCACAATCCTATACTCCCCGGTCTCGGTCTGTGAAATATGAGGGGTACCCCGCCTCCACAAAGGGACAAGGGAACGGCTCGGGGCTGGCAGATCAGACTGTTCTGTAAAATCCATTCTGTATATTTTAAACGTTTATGACCATTAAAGGGGGGATGGATGGAACATTTACTGCCCGGGTGGGAGGAGCAATACCCACTCGAATTTTGCGACCCATCATTGGCACGTGATGGTTGGGGTTTATTTCAGCATTTTGTTTCAAATGTTTAATGAAGATTTTGTATTTTGTTTTACAGTTCCAAGCACTGCAGAGGCGTTGGACCCTCTCCGTGCTTGGGATCATTTTGATTACATTGTATAACCAAGATTGCAACATTTTGTAATATGTTATAATGTAACAAGTGGTGCAGGGGTATGAGACCCCTTATTGTAACATTTTGTAATTGATGTATCTGTAGATGCCTACCGTACCATGGTTTTTCTCGGATTTGAGGGTAATAGACGGGTCGGGGAATCAGTGATAGGTAGCTATAGGTAATTCCAGGGGATGATTGTTTGTGGGGGGGGTCAGAAAATTTTGCTCACTTCTTCAAGAGGATACTACAAGCAAGTTGGAAGTATCCAAGTGGGGAAATGTAGGGGTCGCAAAATCCCCCCAGCCCCCAAAGATTGGGAAATATTAACCCACATCGTGGACGACGACTTGTGTGATTTAAATTGTCTCTGGGTTGGACAATGTTTTAAAACATACCCAGAACTGCAAAAGGCTGTGTTAAAAAGCTCGTAAGCTAGGCAGCACTTGGACACTGGAATCAAAGAACTTTGTGAAAATCGCACACTTTAAGATTGTACATTTTATTAAAAGATGTACTCTTGAGTTTTGGACTGTTTAAATTGCCCAGGGCATAAAAATGGCTGAACAGACCTCATGGAAACCGAATTTTAAAAGGCAGCAGAAAAGGACAGACAGGCTGTTAGCATATGAAAAGCTCAGCACTGCCCTGTAGTAAGTTTGAATGGAGCCCGAGCTGTCGGTCACCCTGTGGTATTGGGCGGGTCCGGTAACCTACAAGCTGCTTGTTTACACTGGGGAGTAGCCTGTTTGAATCAGCCAATCATCGGACAGCAAGCACAATGGGTTGTTTACACACATCCATTCACTGAAATTGACTCTACTACGTGATGTCTCCATGTATGAATGGAGGAAGTTAAAAGCCCTTCTCTTGTGTATTCGGACTTTTCGGCGCGAAATTGCGCACGGACCTTTTCGGCGTGAAAACAGCAGGGACTCCCAGGGTATAAAGATTAAGCCCAGGAATTCCTCTGCCCCCTTTTTTGTCTCTTACTCTTTGGACTGCAGGTGAGCAAGGTTTTGACCCACTAGCAAGACAATCTAGTGAGAAGGGGTGGTAATTTAAGGGAAATGTTGCTAAGATTGTACGGTTAACATTGTAGCCATTTATCCCTCGTTTTTGCCGTCTGCATTCCCCTGTTAAGCAATTTTACCGTGATTACTTTGATCGTGTGGTGTAGTTTCTTTAGTTATAATAAAATGTGACTTTCTTGCATCCAGACCATTTGTCCGTTTTTAATATATCATTAATTATAAGGTCCTCAAGTCAGAACTGGAGGGGGGGGGTTTAGCGATTCAAAACCGCTGATTGGAATTGGTCAAAGTGCAGTGCCAAAGGCTGCCTGACCAGGTAAATTACCGTAAACCAGGTAAAGGATGCCCACCTGCACCAATGACATTCGACTGATTGGCCTGTAGTTACCAGGTTTATCCCTCTTCCCTTTTTTTAAACAGGGTGTAACATTTGCAATCCTCCAGTCCTCTGGCACCACTCCCATATATCTGAGGGAGATTGAAAGATTGTGGTCGGAGCATCTGCTATCTCCACCCTAGCTTCCCTTTGCAATCGAGGATGCATCCACCTGGACTGGGTGACTTGTTAACTTTGAGTGATGACAACCTATTTAGCACCTCCTTTCTATCCATTTTTATCCAATTTCTCTACTCCCCCTCCTCTACTGCGACATTAACTTCATCCTCTTCTTTTGTGAAGACAGATGCTAAGTACTCATTCAGTACCTCAGCCACGCCCTCTGCCTCCGTATGATGAGCTCCTATTTGGTCCCTAATCGGCCCCACCATTCCTTTAACTATCCTTTTACTTTTCATATGTTTATAAAAGATTTTTGGGTTCCCTTTTACATTACCCACTAATCTTTTCTTGTATTCTCTCCCTTGTGTCAGCTGTGGCTCTCTGAGTCAGAAGGTTGTTCTAGTCCCACTCCAGGGACTTGAGCACATAAAGCTAGGCTGACACTCCAGTGCAGTGCTGAGGGAGTGCTGCACTGTTTCTGATGAGACTTTAAACTGAGGCCCCGTCTGCTCTCAGGTGGATGTAAAAGACCCCATGGCACTCTTTTGAAGACAAGTAGGGGAGTTATCCCCGGTGTCCTGGCCAATATTTATCCCTCAACCAACAGAACAAAAACAGATTACCTGGTTATTATCACAATGCTGTTTGTGGGAGCTTGCTGAGCATAAATTGGCTGCCGTGTTTCCCACATTACAACAATGACTCCACTTCAAAAGTACTTCATTGGCTGTAAAGAGCTTTGAGATGTTTGGTGGTCGTGAAAGGCGCTATATCAATGCAAGTCTTTCTTTCATATATCCTTTTTCAATTTCCCCCCACTCTCTCTATTCTCCTGGTTTTTGACTTTATTCTGTACCTGACATTTGTCATAAACTTCCTTTTTCTGTTTTATTCTTACCTCGATATCCTTTGTCATCCAGGGAGCTTGAGCTTTGGACGCCCCATCGTTCCTCCTTATGGGAATATGCTTGGTTTGTACCTGGTGTCAAATTTTGTTTTATAACGCTCCCGTGAAGCACGTTGGGACATTTTACTACCTTAAATACATTATATAAATACAAGTTGTTGTTATTGTCTGAAACTAACAAATTCCACAGAGGAAAAATAACAGTATTTTTACTCCCAAATATTAAATATTTTGTTCCACGAGATTTATCTGCTTTTAGTGATGAATTTAAAAAGTCTCTATTAAAACCTGAGAAAGTGTGTTGTGAGACAAAGAGCCTTGTGTCCAATGTGGGGAATAAAGGCCCACAGCCTCCCCGGGCCCCGAACAAGGGACTGGAGAAACTCGCTGCCCTGCAGATCAGACAATCAGCCGGCGCTAGTCCCACCCCTCGGGCTCCCCGATTGGTTGGAGGACCCGCCACCGGCTCGCTCCTCCAGCCCTGCCCCGCTCGCTCCCTATTGGTTGGAAGCTCCCGGCAATCACCTGGGCAGTGTGAGCTGAGCATGCGCGGACCTTGGCAGCTGCCGCTGACACATCAGGTGAGAGAGCTCAGGGAGCGGGTTAATGAACCCCAGGGGAGGCTGCGAGATTCTCAGCAGCTCAGCTCTGCTCGGTGCTGTGTGAACGGGCTGCTCCACACCCCGGCTGCTCACAGGGAATGTCAGTGCGGAGCACCCAGTGCAGAAGGCCCAGGGTGGAAGTCCCAGAGAGTGTCCTCAGCGGGAGGCCCAGCACGGAGGACCCCAGGTGGGAGGCCCAACACGGAGGACCCAGAGGAGAGTGTCCTAGGCGGGAGGCCCAGCACGGAGGATCCCAGGCAGGGGGCCCAGCATGGAGGACCCCAGGTGGGGGGCCCAGCGCGGAGGACCCCAGGCGGGGGGCCCAGCGCGGAGGACCCCAGGCGGGGGGCCCAGCGCGGAGGACCCCAGGTGGGGGCCCCGGGCGGAGGACCCCAGGCGGGGGGCCCAGGGCGGAGGACCCCAGGCGGGGGGCCCAGCACGGAGGACCCCAGGCGGGGGGCCCAGGGCGGAGCGACTGGTCGACAGAAGCGGAGTCGGGAGATGCTGTGGGTGAGCATGCTGCACGGTTTCTAAAGTTGAAGAACGGTCTCCGGCCCGAATGAGTTCCAGCGGCCCCGCCTGTGCTTCGTCTGGTGGCAGCTGTGAGGCTTTGTTTCAGTGATGGGATCGGGTTTGTGCGCTGCCATTTTGGTGGAGGAAAGACAGACTGTTCCTATCTATAGTATGGTGCTTGAACAGCCATAAGATGGGAAAAGAGAACGGGATACAAGTGAAAAAGGAAAATAAAAGACAAAACAAGGTATATCGGCAAGGAATAACCAATGTCTTGATGGCTGGGTCCTGTGAGTGATAACAGCAAGAAGAAGGAAATTTGAGTACTCGTTTTCCTCTTTTACGGGATTTGAGAAAGTGGTCGGCTTCTTTTCTGTGGAAAGGTTGAAGATTGTGGATAAGGATTATGACATTATATGGTTGGATAACATCAAGTGAAGACCAGGAGTTATTAGAGTGCCAATAGGACTGGCGTTGAACTGGTATTACTTGTATTTTGAAGAAGTTTCGGGTTCTGGTTAAAAATAGTTTACTTGAAGTCTTAAGTGATTTTTTGATGTGGTTGTAGGACTTTGTATATTGTGGTGTTATTTAGTGTTAAAGCCTTCCTTAATCGAATGAACGAACGCTCTAGTGAACGCACGCATGCAGATACAAATATATGCACGCACACACGCATACACAGTGGAACTTACGTTCAGCCGAATGAAGGGCCCGCTCTCCAGGACGGGGGTCGCTCGGTGAGTGTGAGGCCTGCCGGACGGATGAACTAACGCACGCATACACACAGGTAGACAAATGATATGCACGCATACACAATGGAACTTACGTTCGACTGAATGAAGGGCCCTTGCTCTCCAGGATGAAGGCCCGCTTGGTGAGCACGAAGCCTGCCGGACGGATGAACGAATGCACGCATGCACGCAGATAGAAATGGCACACATGTACACAGTCATGCACAATGGAACTTACGCTTGAGCGAATGAACGTACGAATGGAGGAATGAATGATTGAACGATGCCAGTTGGACTGGTGTGTACGGATTCTTGGTTTATTAAATAGTTGCAGTTTGTACTGTAAATATTATTGATTTACCTGTAAAATTTATTGTTGTATTTATATTGTTGACCATAATTGGTCAATGAATGTAATGGATTTACTATGTAACTGATGAGTTGTATAAGTACTGTTGTACTTGAATGTTAACATTTTAAAAAGGACAACAGGTTATACCAAGCAAAAATGAAGAGTTACTAGATTGCCAGTAGGACTGGTATGTATTGTTTTTTTACTATGGGTGCCTGTATTGTTGACATTGGTTTTGCCTGGAAAAATTTATTATTGTATTTGTACTGTTAATCTAAAAGCTGTTTTTTTTTTTTAAGGCTTAGCCTTATTGTGGTTAATGAATGTAATGGATTTATCATGTAATTGATGAGCTGTAACAAGTACTACCAGATTTAAATAAAAGAGAAAAAATGAACCCCGGGATCCCTGATAGCCAGCCAGGAATCTGGTGCTGCTGCTGTGCCAGAAGAGAAGAGAGGAGAGGAGAGGAGAGGACAGGTGAGGTCTCTCTCTCTGTCCAGGAGGAGAGACCACATCTGTTGCTGCTGCAGCTACTATTGGGGTGCCAGAGGAGAGGAGAGGAGAGACCAGGAGACCAGACCAGAGCTAACAACAAAGGGAAGCCATTCCATCACTGTTTCCCCAACTGGTCTCCATTACAGGAGAGGGAGAGAGGTGAGAAAAACGAACATCCTACATCTGTTCAGAAGGAGGGAGAGCCATTGGAAAACTTCTACAGGTGGGTGTTTCATGGTGCACTCTCATAAAGACTTTGTATTTAAGTGGGGGGGAGGAAAGAAGAAGGAGAAGAAAACATCTAGGGGTGTGTGTGAGTGTTTGTGGCTCTTGTAAAAACTAGGCCACACACACCACTAGCAAACACCCCTCCCTATTGCTTGACCTGGGACAGCTGGAGCTGCCCAGGTGAAGTCATCATTTAATTATCACATCGTTAAGACCTGGTGGTGGACTGAGCCTGGGCATCGCTAGCTTTATTTTCCCAGGTGAAGACATCTTCTCCCCCCACAAGAAGACCATCAATAGAGACTTATTTTTCAGAGAGTGCACCCCTGCGAGCACCCACCCACCATCTTGAGTGGAGACCCAGCCCCTGCGGCCTCCCTCCTTCCCACCCCCCTTTCTCTCTCTCTTTTTGTCTCTCTCTTTGTCTCTCTCTAAAGAGGCACCTCATATCCATCAATTGCCCATTGAGCAGAGGGGAGAAGGCCCCTCTCCCAATTTAATCAACAAGGGGAGAGGTGTGTCTTCACTTTTAAAGCTCCCCCTGCTCAGGGAAAACAACCACTGAGGCCATTAACATCACCAGGCCTGTGACTTGGGCGGGTGTAGCCCTTTATAATAAGCACCCCACGATGGTGACCACATCATCGCTGGTGACGGGGCCAGCAAGGTCATATGCAAGTGTGGCAGCCATGGCCACGGCTGCTCCCGCTGCTTCTGCTGCCCCGTCACCATTCCGCCTCATCACTAAAAAACACGGGGTGAAGAGCTACACTCACCCCAACATGACTATCGAGGCGTGCGTGAAGGCCATGGCTGGGGTTGTTGGCCCTTCAGCCATCATCGCCACCTCGAAAATGTACGGCAAGGCAGTGTTCTTCCTGGCATCGGAGCGGGCGATGTCCCTGGCTGTAACCAAGGGGCTCACCGTGGGTGGGACCTTCCTGCCGGTGGATCCTCTTGAGGCCACCGCGCAAAGGATCCTCTTGTCAAACGTCCCGCCCTTTGTTTTGGCTGAGCTCCTCCTCCCCCCACCTACGTCAACTGGGGGAGGTGAGGTCGGGGATCACACCCATCCCACTCGGATGCAAGGAGGCCAGCCTTCGGCATGTCTTCTCCTTCCAGCACCAGCTTTATGTTCAGCTGGCTCAGGATGAGGACACCGAGGGCGCTTTTATCGTGTGCCACGATGGGGCTGCCCACCGCGGCTTTTGGATGTCGGACGGTGTGCAGTGCCACGCCTGTAAGGAGGTGGGGCACGTACGAAAGAACTGCCCTGCCTCCAAGGCCCTAGACAGATGGTCGGATCTGGTGCTGCTCGTCGGCTCCATACGTGCCGCTGTCAAATCCATGGGCGCGGACGAGGGCGCGGGGCCACGGGAGCAGCGTCAGATCAACAAATTCCTCACTGGGCTGCTGAGGGAGTGGCGGTCGAATAGCGGCCGCTCTCCCTCCTCCCGTTGGGTTAAGTAGAGTTTGCACTATGCTCTTGTCATGAAGATAACCATAGCCAGCCTCAACATCAACGGCAGCAGAGATGCGCGCCGTAGAGTTAATAACTTCTTGGTCCTCCGGGACGGGAGGTATGCGGTGTGCTTCCTGCAAGAAACCCACACCGTTCCGGAGGACGAGGCCACGTGGCTCCTGGAGTGGCAAGGAGGGGTCAGCATGAGTCACCTCTCCAACTATTCCAGCGGGGTGGCTACCTTGCTGGCCCTGCATTTTCAGCCGGTTATCTTGTGGGTCAAGGAGCACGTGCCGGGCTGCTTGCTTCAGGTCACTGCGGCTGGTGCGCAGCAAGTGTGCTTCTTTGAAGAAGTGTCTGCTCTTCTGGGCTCCATCAACGTCGGTGAGTGCATCATCCTCGGGGGAGATTTTAATTGCACCCTCAAGGCGAGGGACCGTTCGGGTCCCCCGCGCAGCCTGGCATTGGTGGAGAAGTTGAGGGACCTGGTCGGGTCCAAAGATGTGCGGGTTAGGTTGATTGGCTATGATAAATTGACCCTTAGTGTTAGGGGGATTAAATACGTGGGGTTACGGGGATAGGGTGGGATATGTGTTGGTGTAGGCGTTACGGGGATCAGGTGGGATATGTGTCAGTGCAGGCTCGATGGGTCGAAATGGCCTCTATCTGCACTGTGGGGTTTCTGTGTGATTTCTGTGTGGGTCCTTTGACTTGGTGGACATCTGGCGAAATCTCCATCCCGATTCCAGCGCCTTCACTTACGTAAGGTCTGGAGGAGGAAGGTCCAGAATCGACCGCCTTTACATTTCCCGGGCGTACGTCTCCTGCGTCCCGGCGGTTTCCATGCGGCTGGTGTCGTGCACGGACCACCACCTGGTGTGGGTGGAGCTCGCTCCATTGCGTGCGCTGGGGGGGTCCACGTACTGGCATTTTAACAACCTGCTGCTGGAGGACGCACGGTTCCAGGATTCGTTTCGTCGGTTCTGGGCTGACTGGAAAAGAAAGCGGGGGGGGGCTTCCCCTCCTTGAGGCTATGGTGGGACGTGGGCAAGGCTCACGTCCGTCTCTTCTGTCAGGAGTACACGAGGTGGTCAACCAAGAGGCGGGAGGCCCAGGTCGGTCGGTTGGAGAGGGAAGTGCTCGACCTGGAGTCCCGTCTCGGTCAAGTCGTCGATGACCCGGCCCTGCGGAAGGTGTACGAAGAGAAGCAGGGCACACTGAAGGACCTGCAGCTCGTCGGGTCCCGAGGCGCGTACATGAGATCGCGGATCCAGACCCTCCGGGACCTGGACCGCAGCTCCCCCTTCTTCTACTCGCTGGAAAATATGGGGGGTCCGTAAGCAGCTCTTGGGGCTGCTGGCCGATGACGGATCTCTGGTCTCTGATCCGGAGGGGATCAGCGCGGAGACCTGGGCCTATTACAGGGCTCTGCTCTCTCCGGATCTGTCCAGGGAGGATGCGCACAGAGCTTTGTGGGAGGACTTGCTGAAGGTTGGCCTGGAAAGCGCCGAAAAATTGGATGCTCCGCTAAGCTTGGCGGAGCTGACCGGCGCCCTCGGCCAGCTCTTGAAGGGAAAGTCCCCAGGGCTGGATGGGCTGACCGTGGAGTTCCACAGTGTGTTCTGGGGCATCTTGCGGGGTGACTACGTGCGGGTCCTGGGGGAAAGTCTGGCGACCGGGGAGATGCTCCTCTCTTGGCACAGGGTGATCATTGTCCTGCTGCCTAAGAGGGGCGATCTCCACCTATTGAAAAGCTGGCGCCCGGTCTCCCACCTCAGTACGGATTATAAAGTTTTTGCCAGGACTATGTCTGCCCGCCTTGGCACCGTGCTGGCCCACATGATCCACCTGACCAGTCCTACACAGTCCTGGGCCGGACTATCCACGATAACATCCATCTGGTCCGGGACCTGGTCCACCATTCCCAGAGATCTGTTCTGTCGGTCGCCTTCCTTTCCCTGGATCAGGAGAAGGCATTCGACAGGGTGGATCATGAGTATCTCTTCGGAACTCTGCGCGCATTCGGGTTCGGGATGCATTTCGTCGCCCGGATCTGACTTCTGTACGCCGCCGCGGAGTGTCTGATTAAAGTTAACGGGTCTTTGACGGCTCCCCTTTGTTTCGGGAGGAGGGTGCGTCAGGGATGCCCCATGTCCGGCCAGTTATATGCCGTCTGCGTGGAGCCTTTCCTGCACCTCTTGTGGAAGAGGCTGATGGGATTGGCTCTGCAAGGGCCGGGTGTGGAAGTCGTCCTCTCGGCTTATGCTGATGACGTGCTCCTCATGGTCACGGATCCCACTGACTTGCGGATGATGCGAAAATGCCAGCAGATTTACTCGGATGCACCCTCCACCAGAATCAACTGGGAGAAATGCTCCAGGCTCCAGGTGGGTCAGTGGCGGGTGGACTTCCTGCCGGAGGAGTTCAGGCCCTTCGCCTGGAGCACCACACACCTCCTCTACTTGGGAGTCTACCTCAGCCCCGCCAAGGACGCCTGGCCGGCAAACTGGCAGGAGCTGGAGGCCAAAGTCACCGCTTGCCTAGGATGCTGGACAGGACTGCTCTGAGTGTTGTCCGACAGGGGTCGAGCGCTGGTCATAAACCAGCTGGTGGCCGCCATGTTGTGGTACCGGTTGGTCACTTTGATCCCGCCCCCTGCGTTTGTCGCCAAGATGCAGAAGAAGCTCATCGACTTCTTCTGGGACAAAGGGAAGCACTGGGTCTCTGCCGCGGTTCTGAGTCTCCCGCTTAGGGAGGGTGGTCAGGCGCTGGTGTGCCTTCGCACCTGGGCGGCGACTTTCTGTCTTCGGACCCTGCAGAGATACCTGTACGTCGAGAATCCTCCTCGATGGTGTGGGCTGGTGATGTATTTCTTCCGCCAGCTGCACGGCCTCAACTACGACACGCAGCTCCTGTTTGTGGAATTGGGCTGTATGCGTGCCTACCTGCGGGAGCTGCCTGTCTTCTACCAGGAACTGCTATGGGTCTAGAACAGCGTCGCCTCCAGGCGGAGTTCTCCCCTGTCAGGAGTGGCAGCTCTCCTTCAGGAGCCGCTGCTCAGGAATCTGCACCTCCATGACCGCTGGATCGGGCGGCTGGCGGAGGGCAGGGCTGTGCCTGGTAAGGTGACTAGGGTCAGGGACCTGCTCGATGGCGGAGGAGCGGGCTGGATGGTGCCGGAGGAGCTGATGCAGTGCCTGTCCTGGGCCAGTGTCTGGCTCGCGGCCAAAGCCATCGAGACGCTGAAAGCGGCACTGGGCCCCGACTCCACTAGGTGTATCGAGGAGGCTCAAGCATGTGGTGCGATCCCGTCTGAACTGACCACTGTTCGGATGGAATTCCTCATCGGTGCGTGGCCCCAAAACGCCTCTCGGGAACTGGTGCCTCACAATTTGAGCCATCTCGAGGAAATGCCCTCCGTGCCTTATAGTTCTGCGCGGAGGGGTTTCCTGTACGGGCTGCTCCTGCACACTCTCCACTTTGTCATCTTCGCCTGCCATCCAGACATGCCTTGGCGTGCCATCTTGCCGTCCGGTGGAGGCGGAGGTCCCCAATGGGGGGCTCTCTATGCGAGAATCCTCCCTTTATCTATTGGGGACTTGGCCTGGAGGGTGTTGCATGGAGCAGTCCCATGCAATAAGATTTTAAGTAAGTTCACGGACTCCCAGGCCTCTTGCTATTTTTGTGGCCTGGAGAAGTCCGTGTTCCATGTTTATGTGGAATGTGAGAGGTTGCAGCCCCTGTTCCATTATTTGAAGGGGCTGCTCCTCGATTTTTGGCTGCACTTCAGTCCCACGCCTCTGATCTACGGCCACCCGGTGCGGAGGAGAGAGGGCAGGTCAGAGGACCTCCTTGTAGGACTGCCCCTGGGCCTGGCTAAAGTGGCCATAAACAGGTCCAGGCAGCGGGTGGTCGAGGGTGCCATTTGGCCCGATTGCCTGCCTCTCTTCTGCGGCTATGTTCATGCCCGGGTTGCCCTGGAGATGGAGCATGCGGTGTCTGCCGGCACACTTGAGACCTTCCGAGAGCGGTGGGTGATGCGGGGACTGGAGTGCATCATCACCCCGGCCAATGTGATTTTAATTTAACTTGATTCATTTTTTAAATTAATCCAGTGTTTTTAAGCTTCTTTACAGTCCATCTGTTTGGCTGGGAGAGCGGGAGGCTCCGCTCGGCGATGCAGAGAGCCCTGCAGATGGAGAAGAATGTCGACCAGAGTCTGCTGGATCTGCACAAACTCTCCACTGGGAATGCCGACCCTCAACTTTGTGAATTCCTGGAGACCCACTATCCGGATGAACAAGTGAAGATGATCAAGAAGCTTGGAGATCACATCATTAACTTGGAGACTGGGACCCCTGCCTTGTAGGCATGAGGGCTTGTGACTTTGTACAAAGAGCCAAGACTTGAGCTCTGTGAATGTCATTAAAAAAAAGCACAAAAAAATGAACCAAAAAAAATATTTAAAATTAAAAAAAATATATATATAAAAAAATATAAACTAAAAAAAAATAAACTGCGGGTAGGCCGTGCCGCAGGGTTTATAAAGTTGGAGAATGGTCTCAGGCCCAAATGAGATCCAGCGGCTGAATGTGTTCTGCCAGACAGCAGCGGTGAGGCTTTTTCTCGGTGACAGGCCCGGGTTACGCACCACCATCTTGGTGAAGGAAAGACAGACCGGTTCTGCCTGCAGCAGGGTGCATGCGTGGCCATCTTTGTACAGGAACAGAGAGTGGGCAGGGCTTCAGGGTCCCAGTGACCAAGAGGTGCAGTCATTGACTCATTGATTTTATTCTCACTCTGCAGACAGCCGGTTTGGAACTGAAGGTTTCAGGGTCCCAGTGACCAAGAGGGACAATCATTGACTCATTGATTTTATTCTCACTCTGCACACAGCGGGTGTGGAACTGAAGGTTTCAGGGTCCCAGTGACCAGGACAGACAATCATTGACTCATGATTTTATTCTCACTCTGCACACAGCGGGTGTGGAACTGAAGGTTTCAGGGTCCCAGTGACCAGGACAGACAATCATTGACTCATGATTTTATTCTCACTCTGCACACAGCGGGTGTAGAACTGAACCCAACCAGAGTAGAGGGAGGGGGAAAACTGGGAGTGGAGGAAAGAAATGTTGGAGATGGTGCGATGGGTTTGGATTTCAGCACAGGGGGGAGGGAGAGTGTGTGGGATGGGGATTTACAGCTTTGGGGTTAAATGTGTTATTTTGGTCATATTTCTAGATTTGCCATTTTCTGCCCACAGGGCAATCACAGTGCACTGACCAACACCTCAGCTTGTCAGAATAGGGCAGGTGGAACCGAGCCAGAGGCAGCTCTGGGGCTTCATCTTCTGAGCATTGGGTTGGGAAACAAGAAATCCATTGTTTATTGGGCCCTGGGCGAGCACTGCCCTCCCTCCCACAATTTTAATATTTTGATGCATCTGTCTATTTATATACTGGAATGTTTTAATTGCTTTCATAGCAAAATGCATTTATTATTAAACCTTCACAGAAGGCAACTGTGGTAACAATTGAATAAAACTCAGAGAGTTGTGGGGATCTGGAACGCTCGACCTGAAAAGGTCATGAGCTGATTCCATCAATGAGTTTAAAAGGGAGTTGGGCGGGTACTTGAGGATGAGGATCTTACAGGGTTACGGACAACAAGCAGGGATGTGGGACTAAGCACGAGTGCTCTTTCTAAGGGCCAGCACAGGCACGATGGGCCGAATGGCCTCCTTCGTGCTGTACGTTTCCATGATTCTATGAAAACTAACAGAACCAAACAAAGAAATGATCTTCCTTGGTTATTGATCATTTCACTAAATTTCAACAGAGTTCTCTATACACCAACAACAACTTACCTTTATATAGAGCTTTTAAAACATCTCAAGGCACTTTACAGTAGGGTAATAAGACAACAATTGACACACATATTTTGCTTGTGGTCCAGTGCACTGACACAAAGTTCCTCCACAACTGTAACAATTTTATTGTGGTTGCTGCGAAGGCTGCGCTCACTCTACTCGTACACCTGGTCTCCAAAGGAGGCAAAACAGGACTAATGCTGCCGAGCTCAGCTCTTTTTGATCAGAAAATATCAACTGTTTTGCCTCGCCAGGAAATGCACAAAAGAGGCAGCAGTGCTGATTGGCTGCCCAGGGAAGTCCTATTTAGATTAAACTCCTTCACCCAGAGGTTGCTGAGAATGTGGAACTTGCTGCCATAGGGAATAGTTGAGGCGAAGAGCATGGATGTATTTAAGGGGAAGCTGGATAAACACATGGGAGAAAGGAATAGAAGGAGATGCTGATAGGGTGAGATGAAGAGAGGTGGGAGGAGGCTCGTGTGGAGCATAAACACCACATGGTACAGTTGGGCCGATTGGCCTGTTTCTGTGCTGTACAATCTGTGTAATTCTATGTAATAAGAGAGGAGAGAATGTTCCATAGAAACTAGAATTATCTGTTCCAAATTTTAATCCTGAACTTACAGTGATGTCTTTTGTAAACTGCTTTTACAGGGAATATCGGCCTTTGAATGTGGAAGGAGAAATGTTTGCCTGTTCTGTCTGTGGGAAAAGATTTCGAAGATCGGTGTGACTGGAAAAGCACCGAGACACACACACCCGAGTGAGAGTGTTCCAGTACACTGACTGTGGAAAGAGCTTTAACCAGTTACACAGTCTGAAAAAACATCGCACTGTTCACAGCGGGGAGAAACCGTAAATGTGTTGTGTGTGTGGATGAGGCTTCAACTGATTCAGCTCCATGTCCCAGCTGGAAACTCATCGACGCAGCGAGTTCACACCGGGGAGAGACCGTTTACCTGCTCTGAGTGTGGGAAGGGATTCACTAATTCATCCAACCTGCTGATACACCAGCACATTCACACTGGGGAGAGACGGTTCACCTGCTCCATGTGTGAGGAGGGATTCACTCATTCATCCAACCTGCTGATAAACCAGCACATTCACACTGGGGAGAGACCATTCATCTGCTCCTTGTGTGAGAAGGGATTCACTAATTCATCCAACCTGCTGATACACCAGAATATTCACACTGGGGAGAGACCTTTCACCTGCTCCATGTGTGGGAAGGGATTCAATCAGTCAACCAACTTGCTGATACACCTGCGAGCTCACACTGGGGTGAGGCCGTTCACCTGCTCCGTGTGTGGGAAGGGATTCACTCAGTCGTCCACCCTGCTGACACACCAGCGAGTTCACACCGGGGAGAGGCCGTTCACCTGCTCAGTGTATGAGAAGGGATTCAATCAGTCATCCAACCTGCTGGCACACCAGCGAATTCACGCCGGGGAGAGGCCGTTCACCTGCTCAGTGTGTGAGAAGGGATTCAATCAGTCATCCAACCTGCTGAGACACCAGCAAGTTCACAAGTGACTGCAGCGGTTCGATTCTGCTGTTATTGCTGCTGTTAGTCACATCCAGGACTGAACCATGTTGATTCTGACAGTTGGGGTTTGTTTCTGCTGATATTAATAACCCCTATAACTGGGCTGGATTTTAATATTCTGGATATATAGCTGATTGCATTGTCGGGGCAACAGTGTCCCTTTAAGTGCTGCTGTCTGATCTTTCCCCTTAATTTCTGATGTGTGTCCCTGAAATATTTTACAATAAAATTATGAACTTTTACTCCAATCGTATATTAATCTTTGCTATAAAATCTACAATTCATTGTCTGAAAGATTCCATTGATTATCATCTCCAATTAGAAAGTGCTGATTAATCCTCACTGACAACTCTTACTGACTTGCACATTACAAACAGTGGCACCTCCATTATCCACCAGAAAGAAGGGGAATGGGAATTGGTGAAGAATCGAGAGTCCCCAAATGTTGCCCCTTATGGTGTATGTGCCTTGAAGAGCACCTGTGTACTGTAATGCCGGTAGTGGCCACTCGGGCTATATAAGCCTGTATAGTGTCTTGTATCTGTTAGTTCACCTCCAGACTTTGTTCAGTAAACACCTGTTAAACCAACTCCTGCATTCCGTGTCTCCATTAACACATGGATACAACAGTGGTGACGAATTGGAAACGGACTTACCTGCAATTCGGCAGCACCTCAAGGAGATCGATTCCTCAGACGAAAGTCGAAGAAAAAAAAAGGAAAAAAAAACTTTGGTTTCACCAGCTAGCTGGGCTGGTGGCAGGTACTGCAATAATCCTTCCTGGGTGGTGGGCTGGGGCTTGATCGGCTGGCTCTGCAGCGGGGCCAAGCAGCGAAGGCGGAGGCAAACAGAGACGGAGGGTGGTGCACTCGGGAGACGGCCAGCGCTGCAAAGCAGGTCGGCGTTCGGACCAAGCAGAGGGAGGGAAAAGTCCCAGAGAGTCTGATGGGAACAAGTCTCCAACTATTAAAAATATCTGTGTGAATAAAAACCGCAGAGAACAGCGTTGTCAGCAGCGGCAGCGGCGGGAAAGCGCGGGAGGCGCCATTTTTTCTCGGCAGGGAAGAAAGGAAAGCGCGGGAGGCGCCATTTTTTTTCCAGGATGCCTAAGACTGGAAATATTACTGCTTTCGATAGTGATGTAGAGGATTGGACCACATATGTGGAAAGAGTGGAGGTATATTTCACAGCGAATGAAATAGAGGATGATAAAAAGGCATCGGTACTTCTAAATCTAATGGGCGCAAGGACATACGGGCTGTTACGAAACTTAATCACTCCAGCCAAACCGATGGACAAGAATTTTAAGGAGATTGTTGATACCCTACAGGAGCACTTGAACCCAACACCGCTGCTGATAGTGGAATGATTCAAATTCTTCAGGAGGAATCAGCAGAAGAATGAAAGTAACGCTGATTACCTCACCGAATTAAGGAAGCTGTCAAAGCACTGCCAATTCGGGGCAGGACTGGCAGATTCTCTTCGAGACAAATTCGTCTGCGGTCTCCTAAGTGAAGGAACACAGAAAAGGCTACTTTCTGAGAAAGATTTAACACTGGTCAAGGCTTTCAGGGTAGCTGTATCATACGAAGCAGCAGCAAGAGGAGCTGCAGAGATACAGCAATAGCCACAGGACTTCGGCACCCATGAAATGACACAGGGTTTCGAGACATGTTATCGCTGCGGCAGATCCACCCATGACCAGAGGGACAGCTGGTTCAAGGACAAAGCATGCAGGCAATGCGGAAAGATGGGACACATTGCACGTGTATGCCGATCTGGAAACAAAAAATCCACTGACAGAAAAAAAATCAATAAGGAAAAGTACAGAAAGTTGCAAATGAGGACGGACAGTAGCTCCGAAGACCAGAAGAGAGATAGCGACTCCGGAACAAGAGACTAAGCTGTCTCAAATTACATAATGTAATTGCCAAAGAAGATTACCAGACCATTTGGGTTACCCTCACGATAGCGGGGTCCCCAGTTAAAATGGAGCTAGATATAGGATCAGCTCTGACCAGATGAACCCGACACTGGCATTCAAGCCGAATCAACCTTGCCAAAAGAACCTACTACACCACCGAAAACTACTACACCACCGAGGCGTTATCCGGACCGAGTCAGGAAGCCTCCAGGGAGACTAACTTATAATTAATTAACTGCAGCAAATGTGTAGATTATTGTTCTTGTAAACATGTTAATGAATGAACACTTAAAAATGTTATGTACTGGTTGTCTAGAAGGGGAGGAATTGTGGTGTATGTGCCTTTAAGAGCCCCTGTGTACTGTAATGCCGGTAGTGGCCACTCGGGCTATATAAGCCTGTATAGTGTCTTGTATCTGTTAGTTCACCTCCAGACTTTGTTCAGTAAACACCTGTTAAACCAACTCCTGCATTCCGTGTCTCCATTAACACATGGATACAACACCCCTCCCATCTGGTACAGCAATCCCCTCGGCACGGGAATGGAGACAAGTCCAGTTATAGTGATGGGATGAGTTAAAGGTATTTACTCAGATGGGCGGAAGGTGGGAAGTGGTGTTCCACGGGGATTGGTGCTGGGACCACTGTTGTTCACCATTTACATGAATGATTTGGACTTGGGAATCAGAAGTACAATTTCAAAATTTGCTGATGACACTAAATTGGGGGGTGTAGTTAATACTGAGGAAGACTGTGATAGCATCCTTGTAGGATTATTCAGTTGTGTTCAGTAAATAGCACCATCTTTTAATTTGCTTTGACTGATCACATCACTATATAGTTATGTGAAAAACAGAAATTATTAACAGCTCCCAATTTCAGAATTGTCAGATTCAAACTCAACTTCTTCCAAGTACAATCTAACATTTCAAAAATTGTAATGGATGTAGGCGAGATATTAGGACTGTTGTCTAACACAATCTAAACACAGTGACACACAGACAGATGGGCAGGTGTAGCTTCACAGCGAATTCTTTCAAGCCTCACTAAAAAGTGGCAGACTGGCAATCCATTGTCCACTAATGCAGTTGTGATCTTTGTAAATTAAGAAATGGAAATGTGTCAAAGAGTTGATTAACAGAGTGGGGCATCATCTTCCTTTGATTTCTATTTCTGACACCAGGCAACAGAAAAAGGTCATTACAACACAACATAAGCAGACTCTTCAGGTGTGAGACATCAGACTTCAGAACAACACGTCTGCCAGCTCTGGCCACAAACCTCAGTACAGTCAACCTTTCAGCAGCTGCAGCCCTGATAAAATAACTAGTAGTTTAACATGTCTAGTCGAACTTTTGTATCAAAATAGAAGAAATGTATTTGTGACACACACACAATTAATAATTAAATCACAATGTGATTGTGAGGATCGATTATCGCATCTTGATACCTTCCGTGTCCACCAGTCGAGGAAGGTATCAAGTGAGCCGGTGGACACCGCCTGCTCCCTCTCCAGGGCCACCCGGGCAGGGACAAGACCATGGGAGAGAGGCAGGCAGCCAGAGTGAACCCCCATGGGCCCCGCCCATCCAGGATCTACAAATTGCTGTTTCCGCCAGGCCCAAGAGCAGGTCCAGGAGAAGATCCTCCCACTTACCCACCCCCACTCCGCACCAGGCGGCCAAAGATTAGGAGCATGGGGCTAAAGTGTAACCAAGAGTTGAGGAGCAGCCCCTTCAGGTAACTATACAGGGGCTGTAACCTCTCACACTGAATATGTACACGGCACGTGGACTCGTCTAGGTCGCAAACATCACATCTGACCTTGAAGTCTGGAAAGGAGCTTAAACTGTTGCACACGACAGCTCCCTGCAACAGTCTCCACCCCAGATCCCCAATGGTGCTGGGAAGGACTCCCGTGTAGAGAGCCCTCCACTGGGGAACCTCGCCTCTGTCAGACAGCAAGATGACCCGCCAGTCTAATTGAGATTGGGCAATAAACAAAATTAATCAATAAATGACACAGAAATCTGAGTCCCCGGGTCCTCAGCCCTGGTGTGAAGTATGCTGGCCACCAGTCTGGTTTAATTACTAAATGTTTTCTAACTCGGGTTCAGGCCTGTCATTCTGAGGGAAACAAGGCTTCATTTATTGCTGTGTCCCACCCGAGCGGCTGTTAATGGCTTTAATAAACTGGCAGCAAGGTTTTTTTTAAAGGTGGAAAGAGGTGAAAAACGCAACTAGCGATGCCTCAAAACTCATAGACAGAGAAATCCACTTCATCAGCGCCCCTGCCACAGGACTCAATATCCACTCCCTCCACCACTGGTGCACTGTGTCTGCAGTATGTACGGTCTACAAGATGACCACGGTCAGGCCATGTGGAGTCAAGGGCCAGGCAGCAGAATGGATGGAAAGATCACTACAAACTTCCCTTAACTCCGTTTCTGTTTTGTAGCCAGCTTTCCATCCATTCTGCTGCCTGGCCCTTCACTCCACACAGCCTGACCTTGGTCATCTTGTCGATCTTACATACTGTTACAGATAGCGAGCTGGTCACAAAACAGAAAACAGAGAGTAGGGGTTAAGAGTAGCTACTCAGAGTGGCAAAAGGTGGGAAGTGGTGTTCCACAGGGATCGGCGCTGGGATCACTATTGTTCACCATTTACATAAACAATTTGGACATGTGAATCAGAAGAACCCATCACATGGGTTCGGGTGGATGCAGAGTGATAGAAAATTTGAGGTTAGGATCAGATCAGCCATTGAATGGTGGAGCAGGCTCGAGGGGCCGATTGGCCTACTCCTGCTCCTATTTCTTATGTTCTTATGTTCTAGAACATTTTCAAAGTTTGTCGATAACACCAAATTGGGAGGTAGAGTTAATACTGAGGAAGACAAAATGCAAGAAGACATTAATAAATTTCAGAATGGGCATGTAATTGGCAAATGAATTTTACTGTAGATCAGTGTGAGGTGGTGTGTTAATGAATTTCACTGT
This sequence comes from Somniosus microcephalus, assembly GCF_052327205.1. NCBI lineage: Eukaryota > Metazoa > Chordata > Chondrichthyes > Squaliformes > Somniosidae > Somniosus > Somniosus microcephalus. The sequence goes on along the minus strand of NW_028225187.1, from coordinate 3,274,581 downwards.
AGATTAGTGTGAGGTGGTGTGTTAATGAATTTCACTGTAGATCAGTGTGAGGTGGTGTGTTAATGAATTTCACTATAGATCAGTGTGAGGTGGTGTGATAATGAATTTCACTATAGATCAGTGTGAGGTGGTGTGTTAATGAATTTCACTATAGATCAGTGTGAGGGGGTGTGTTAATGAATTTCACTATAGATCAGTGTGAGGGGGTGTGTTAATGAATTTCACTGTAGATCAGTGTGAGGTGGTGTGTTAATGAATTTCACTATAGATCAGTGTGATGGGGTGCGTTAATGAATTTCACTGTAGATCAGTGTGAGATGGTGTGTTATTGAATTTCACTATAGATCAGTTTGAGGGGGTGTGTTAATGAATTTCAATATAGATCAGTGTGAGGTGGTGTGTTAATGAATTTCACTACAGATCAGGTTGAGGGTGTGTGTTAATGAATTTCACTATAGAACAGTGTGGGGGGTGTGTGTTAATGAATTTCACTGTAGATCAGTGTGAGGTGGTTTGTTAATGAATTTCACTATAGATCAGTGTGAGGCGGTGTGTTAATGAATTTCACTTTAGATAAGTTTGAGGGGGTGTTAAAGTATTTCACTGTAGATCAGTGTGAGGTGGTGTGTTAATGAATTTCACTGTAGATCAGTTTGAGGTAGTGTGTTAATGAATTTCACGAGAGATCAGTGTGAGGAAGTGCGTTAATGAATTTCACTGTAGATCAGTGTGAGGTGGTGTGTTAATGAATTACACTGTAGATCAGTGTGAGGTGGTGTGTTAATGAATTTCATTATAGGTCAGTGTGAAGTGGTGTGTTAATGAATTTCACTATAGATCAGTTTGACGTGGTTCGTTAATGAATTTCACTATAGCTCAGTGTGGGGTGGTGTGTTACTGAATTTCACTATAGATCAGTGTGAGGTGGTGTGTTAATGGATTTCACTGTAGGTCAGTGTGAGGTGGTGTGTTAAAGAATTTCACTATAGGTCAGTGTGAGGTGGTGTGTTAATGAATGACACTGTAGATCAGTGTGAGGTGGTGTGTTAATAAATTTCACTGTAGGTAAGTGTGCGGTGGTGTGTTAATGAATTTCACTGTAGATCAATGTGAGGTGCTGTGTTAATGAATTCTGCTATAGATCAGTGTGAGGTGGTGTGTAATTGGGAAATGAATTTCACTGTAGATCAGTTTGAGGTGGTGTGCTAATAAATTTCACTATAGATCAGTGTGAGGTGGTTTGTTAATGAATTTCACTATAGATCAGTATGAGGTGGTGTGTTAATGAATTTCACTGTAGATCAGTGTGAGGGTGTGCGTTAATAAATTTCACTGTAGATCAGTGAGAGGTGGTGTGTTAATGAATTTCACTGTAGATCAGCGTAAGGTGCTGTGTTAATGAATTTCACTATTGATCAGTGTGAGGTGGTGTGTTAATTAATTTCACTGTAGATCAGTGTGAGCGGGTGTGTTAATTAATTTCATTGTAGATCAGTGTGAGGTGGTGTGTTAATGAAATTTACTGTAGATCAGTTTGTGGTGGTGTGTTAATGAATTTCACTATAGGTCAGTGTGAGGTGGTGTGTTAATGAATTTCACTATAGATCAGTGTGAGGTGGTGTGTTAATGAATTTCACTGTAGATCAGTGTGAGGTGTTGTGTTAATGAATTTCACAATGGGTCAGTGTGAGGTGGTGTGTTAATGAATTTCACTAAAGATCAGTGTGAGGTGGTGTGTTAAAGAATTTCACTGTAGATCAGTGTGAGGTGGTGTGTTAATGAATTTTACTTTTGGTCAGTGTGAGGTGGTTTGTTAATGAATTTCACTATAGTTCAGTGTGAAGTGGTGTGTTAATGAATTTCACTGTAGGTTAGTGTGAGGTGGTGTGTTAATGAATTTCACTGTAAATCAGTGTGAGTTGGTGTGTTAATGAATTTCACTATAGATCAGATTGAGGTGGTGAGTTAATGAATTTCACTATAGGTCAGAGTGAAGTGGTGTGTTAATGAATTTCACTGTAGATCAGTGTGAGGTGGTGTGTTAATGAATTTCACTATAGATCAGTTTGAGGGGGTGTGTTAATGAATTTCAATATAGATCAGTGTGAGGTGGTGTGTTAATGAATTTCACTACAGATCAGGTTGAGGGTGTGTGTTAATGAATTTCACTATAGATCAGTGTGAGGGGTGTGTCTTAATGAATTTCACTGTAGATCAGTGTGAGGTGGTGTGTTAATGAATTTCACTATAGATCAGTGTGAGGTGGTGTGTTAATGAATTTCACTGTAGTTCATTGTGAGGTGGTGTGTTAATGAATTTCACTATAGATCAGTGTGAGGTAGTGTGTTAATGAACTTCACTGTAGATCAGTGTGAGGTGGTGTGTTAATGAATTGCGCTCTAGATCAGTGTGAGGTGGTGCGTAATGAATTTCACGATAGATCAGTGTGAGGCGGTTCATTAATGAATTTCACTTTAGATAAGTGTGAGTGGGGTGTTAATGAATTTCACTGTAGATCAGTGTGAGGTGGTGTGTTAATGAATTTCATCATAGGTCAGTGTGAGGTGGTGTGTTAATGAATTTCACTATATATCAGTGTGAGGTGGTGTGTTAATGGATTTCACTGTAGGTCAGTGTGAGGTGGTGTTAAAGAATTTCACTATAGGTCAGTGTCAGGTGGTGTGTTAATGAATGACACGGTAGATCAGTGTGAGGTGGTGTGTTAATGAATTTCACTATAGATCAGTGTGAGGTGGGGTGTTAATGAATTTCACTGTAGATCAGTGTAAGTTGGTGTGTTAATGAATTTAACTGTAGATCAGTGTGAGGTGGTGTGTTAATGAATTTTGCTATAGATCAGTGTGAGGTGGTGTGTAATTGGGAAATGAATTTCACTGTAGATCAGTTTGAGGTGGTGTGTTAATAAATTTCACTATAGATCAGTGTGAGGTGGTTTGTTAATGAATTTCACTATAGATCAGTGTGAGGTGGTGTGTTAATGAATTTCACTGTAGATCAGTCTGAGGGTGTGTGTTAATAAATTACACTGTAGATCAGTGTGAGGTGGTGTGTGAATGAATTTCACTGTAGATCAGTGTAAGGTGGTGTGTTAATGAATTTCACTATAGATCAGTGTGAGGTGGTGTGTTAATGAATTTTACTGTAGATCAGTGTGAGGTGGTGGGTTAATGAATTTCACTTTAGAAAAGTGTGAGGGAGTGTTTTAATGAATTTCACTGTAGATCAGTGTGGGTGTGTTAATGAATTTCGCTGTAGATCAGTGTGAGGTGGTGTGTTAATGAATTTCACGAGAGATCAGTGTGAGGAGGCGTGTTAATGAATTTCACTGTAGATCAGTGTGAGGTGGTGTGTTAATTAATTTCACTGTAGATCAGTGTGAGGCGGTGTGTTAATGAATTTCATTGTAGATCAGTTTGAGGTGGTGTGTTAATTAATTTCACTTTCGATCAGTGTGAGGTGGTGTGTTAATGAATTTCACTGTAGATCAGTGTGAGGTGGTGTGTTAATGAAATTTACTGTAGATCAGTTTGTGGTGGTGTGTTAATGAATTTCACTATAGGTCAGTGTGAGGTGGTGTGTTAAGGAATTTCACTATAGATCAGTGTGAGGTCGTGTGTTAATGAATGACACTGTAGATCAGTGTGAGGTGGTGTGTTAATGAATTTCACTGTAGATCAGTGTAAGGTGGTGTGTTAATGAATTTCACTGTAGATCAGTGTGAGGTGGTGTGTTAATGAATTTAGCTATAGATCAGTGTGAGGTGGTGTGTAATTGGGAAATGAATTTCACTGTAGATCAGTTTGAGGTGGTGTGTTAATAAATTTCACTATAGATCAGTGTGAGGTGGTTTGTTAATGAATTTCACTATAGATCAGTGTGAGGTGGTGTGTTAATGAATTTCACTGTAGATCAGTGTGAGGGTGTGTGTTAATAAATTTCACTGTAGATCAGTGTGAGGGGGTGTTAATGAATTTCACTGTAGATCAGTTTAAGGTGGTGTGTTAATGAATTTCACTATTGATCAGTATGAGGTGGTGTGTTAATGAATTTTACTGTAGATCAGTGTGTGGTGGTGTGTTAATGAATTTCACTTTAGATAAGTGTGAGGGAGTTTGTTAATGAATTTCACAGTCGATCAGTGTGGGTGTGTTAATGAATTTCACTGTAGATCAGTGTGAGGTGGCAGGTTAATGAATTTCACTATGGATCAGTGTGAGGTGGAGTGTTAGTGAATTTCACGAGAGATCAGTGTGAGGAGGTGTGTTAATGAATTTCACTATAGAACAGTGTGAGGTGGTGTGTTAATTAATTTCACTGTAGATCAGTGTGATGGGGTGTGTTAATGAATTTCATTGCAGGTCAGTGTGAGGTGGTGTGTTAATGAAATTTACTGTAGATCAGTTTGTGGTGGTGTGTTAATGAATTTCACTATAGGTCAGTGTGAGGTGGTGTGTTAATGAATTTCACTATAGGTCAGTGTGAGGTGGTGTGTTAATGAATTTCACTGTAGATCAGTGTGAGGTGGTGTGTTAATGAATTTCACAGTAGGTCAGTGTGAGGTGGTGTTTTAATGAATTTCACTAAAGATCAGTGTGAGGTGGTGTGTTATAGAATTTCACTGTAGATCAGTGTGAGGTGGTGTGTTAATGAATTTCACTTTCGGTCAGTGTGAGGTGGTTTGTTAATGAATTTCACTATAGTTCAGTGTGAAGTGGTGTGTTAATGAATTTCGCTATAGGTCAGTGTGAGATGGTGTGTTAAAAAATATCACTATAGATCAGTGTGAGCGGGTGTGTTAATGAATTTCACTATAGATCAGTGTGAGGTGGTGTGTTAACGAATTTCATTATAGATCAGTGTGAGTTGGTGTGTTAATGAATTTCACTGTAGGTTAGTGTGAGGTGGTGTGTTAAAGAATTTCACTGTAGATCAGTGTGAGTAGGTGTGTTAATGAATTTCACTATAGATCAGTGTGAGGTGGTGAGTTAATGAATTTCACTATAGGCCAGTGTGAAGTGGTGTGTTAATGAATTTCACTGTAGATCAGTGTGAGGTGGTGTGTTAATGAATTTCACTATAGATCAGTTTGAGGGGGTGTGTTAATGAATTTCAATATAGATCAGTGTGAGGTGGTGTGTTAAAGAATTTCACTACAGATCAGGTTGAGGGAGTGTGTTAATGAATTTCACTATAGATCAGTGCGAGGGGTGTGTGTTAATGAATTTCACTGTAGATCAGTGTGAGGTGGTGTGTTAATGAATTTCACTATAGATCAGTGTGAGGTGGTGTGTTAATGAATTTCACTGTAGTTCATTGTGAGGTGGTGTGTCAATGAATTTCACTATAGATCAGTTTGAGGTAGTGTGTTAATGAACTTCACTGTAGATTAGTGTGAGGTGGTGTGTTAATGAATTTCACTGTAGATCAGTGTGAGGTGGTGTGTTAATGAATTTCACTATAGATCAGTGTGAGGTGGTGTGATAATGAATTTCACTATAGATCAGTGTGAGGTGGTGTGTTAATGAATTTCACTATAGATCAGTGTGAGGGGGTGTGTTAATGAATTTCACTATAGATCAGTGTGAGGGGGTGTGTTAATGAATTTCACTGTAGATCAGTGTGAGGTGGTGTGTTAATGAATTTCACTATAGATCAGTGTGATGGGGTGCGTTAATGAATTTCACTGTAGATCAGTGTGAGATGGTGTGTTATTGAATTTCACTATAGATCAGTTTGAGGGGGTGTGTTAATGAATTTCAATATAGATCAGTGTGAGGTGGTGTGTTAATGAATTTCACTACAGATCAGGTTGAGGGTGTGTGTTAATGAATTTCACTATAGAACAGTGTGGGGGGTGTGTGTTAATGAATTTCACTGTAGATCAGTGTGAGGTGGTTTGTTAATGAATTTCACTATAGATCAGTGTGAGGCGGTGTGTTAATGAATTTCACTTTAGATAAGTTTGAGGGGGTGTTAAAGTATTTCACTGTAGATCAGTGTGAGGTGGTGTGTTAATGAATTTCACTGTAGATCAGTTTGAGGTAGTGTGTTAATGAATTTCACGAGAGATCAGTGTGAGGAAGTGCGTTAATGAATTTCACTGTAGATCAGTGTGAGGTGGTGTGTTAATGAATTACACTGTAGATCAGTGTGAGGTGGTGTGTTAATGAATTTCATTATAGGTCAGTGTGAAGTGGTGTGTTAATGAATTTCACTATAGATCAGTTTGACGTGGTTCGTTAATGAATTTCACTATAGCTCAGTGTGGGGTGGTGTGTTACTGAATTTCACTATAGATCAGTGTGAGGTGGTGTGTTAATGGATTTCACTGTAGGTCAGTGTGAGGTGGTGTGTTAAAGAATTTCACTATAGGTCAGTGTGAGGTGGTGTGTTAATGAATGACACTGTAGATCAGTGTGAGGTGGTGTGTTAATAAATTTCACTGTAGGTAAGTGTGCGGTGGTGTGTTAATGAATTTCACTGTAGATCAATGTGAGGTGCTGTGTTAATGAATTCTGCTATAGATCAGTGTGAGGTGGTGTGTAATTGGGAAATGAATTTCACTGTAGATCAGTTTGAGGTGGTGTGCTAATAAATTTCACTATAGATCAGTGTGAGGTGGTTTGTTAATGAATTTCACTATAGATCAGTATGAGGTGGTGTGTTAATGAATTTCACTGTAGATCAGTGTGAGGGTGTGCGTTAATAAATTTCACTGTAGATCAGTGAGAGGTGGTGTGTTAATGAATTTCACTGTAGATCAGCGTAAGGTGCTGTGTTAATGAATTTCACTATTGATCAGTGTGAGGTGGTGTGTTAATTAATTTCACTGTAGATCAGTGTGAGCGGGTGTGTTAATTAATTTCATTGTAGATCAGTGTGAGGTGGTGTGTTAATGAAATTTACTGTAGATCAGTTTGTGGTGGTGTGTTAATGAATTTCACTATAGGTCAGTGTGAGGTGGTGTGTTAATGAATTTCACTATAGATCAGTGTGAGGTGGTGTGTTAATGAATTTCACTGTAGATCAGTGTGAGGTGTTGTGTTAATGAATTTCACAATGGGTCAGTGTGAGGTGGTGTGTTAATGAATTTCACTAAAGATCAGTGTGAGGTGGTGTGTTAAAGAATTTCACTGTAGATCAGTGTGAGGTGGTGTGTTAATGAATTTTACTTTTGGTCAGTGTGAGGTGGTTTGTTAATGAATTTCACTATAGTTCAGTGTGAAGTGGTGTGTTAATGAATTTCACTGTAGGTTAGTGTGAGGTGGTGTGTTAATGAATTTCACTGTAAATCAGTGTGAGTTGGTGTGTTAATGAATTTCACTATAGATCAGATTGAGGTGGTGAGTTAATGAATTTCACTATAGGTCAGAGTGAAGTGGTGTGTTAATGAATTTCACTGTAGATCAGTGTGAGGTGGTGTGTTAATGAATTTCACTATAGATCAGTTTGAGGGGGTGTGTTAATGAATTTCAATATAGATCAGTGTGAGGTGGTGTGTTAATGAATTTCACTACAGATCAGGTTGAGGGTGTGTGTTAATGAATTTCACTATAGATCAGTGTGAGGGGTGTGTCTTAATGAATTTCACTGTAGATCAGTGTGAGGTGGTGTGTTAATGAATTTCACTATAGATCAGTGTGAGGTGGTGTGTTAATGAATTTCACTGTAGTTCATTGTGAGGTGGTGTGTTAATGAATTTCACTATAGATCAGTGTGAGGTAGTGTGTTAATGAACTTCACTGTAGATCAGTGTGAGGTGGTGTGTTAATGAATTGCGCTCTAGATCAGTGTGAGGTGGTGCGTAATGAATTTCACGATAGATCAGTGTGAGGCGGTTCATTAATGAATTTCACTTTAGATAAGTGTGAGTGGGGAGTTAATGAATTTCACTGTAGATCAGTGTGAGGTGGTGTGTTAATGAATTTCATCATAGGTCAGTGTGAGGTGGTGTGTTAATGAATTTCACTATATATCAGTGTGAGGTGGTGTGTTAATGGATTTCACTGTAGGTCAGTGTGAGGTGGTGTTAAAGAATTTCACTATAGGTCAGTGTCAGGTGGTGTGTTAATGAATGACACGGTAGATCAGTGTGAGGTGGTGTGTTAATGAATTTCACTATAGATCAGTGTGAGGTGGGGTGTTAATGAATTTCACTGTAGATCAGTGTAAGTTGGTGTGTTAATGAATTTAACTGTAGATCAGTGTGAGGTGGTGTGTTAATGAATTTTGCTATAGATCAGTGTGAGGTGGTGTGTAATTGGGAAATGAATTTCACTGTAGATCAGTTTGAGGTGGTGTGTTAATAAATTTCACTATAGATCAGTGTGAGGTGGTTTGTTAATGAATTTCACTATAGATCAGTGTGAGGTGGTGTGTTAATGAATTTCACTGTAGATCAGTCTGAGGGTGTGTGTTAATAAATTACACTGTAGATCAGTGTGAGGTGGTGTGTGAATGAATTTCACTGTAGATCAGTGTAAGGTGGTGTGTTAATGAATTTCACTATAGATCAGTGTGAGGTGGTGTGTTAATGAATTTTACTGTAGATCAGTGTGAGGTGGTGGGTTAATGAATTTCACTTTAGAAAAGTGTGAGGGAGTGTTTTAATGAATTTCACTGTAGATCAGTGTGGGTGTGTTAATGAATTTCGCTGTAGATCAGTGTGAGGTGGTGTGTTAATGAATTTCACGAGAGATCAGTGTGAGGAGGCGTGTTAATGAATTTCACTGTAGATCAGTGTGAGGTGGTGTGTTAATTAATTTCACTGTAGATCAGTGTGAGGCGGTGTGTTAATGAATTTCATTGTAGATCAGTTTGAGGTGGTGTGTTAATTAATTTCACTTTCGATCAGTGTGAGGTGGTGTGTTAATGAATTTCACTGTAGATCAGTGTGAGGTGGTGTGTTAATGAAATTTACTGTAGATCAGTTTGTGGTGGTGTGTTAATGAATTTCACTATAGGTCAGTGTGAGGTGGTGTGTTAAGGAATTTCACTATAGATCAGTGTGAGGTCGTGTGTTAATGAATGACACTGTAGATCAGTGTGAGGTGGTGTGTTAATGAATTTCACTGTAGATCAGTGTAAGGTGGTGTGTTAATGAATTTCACTGTAGATCAGTGTGAGGTGGTGTGTTAATGAATTTAGCTATAGATCAGTGTGAGGTGGTGTGTAATTGGGAAATGAATTTCACTGTAGATCAGTTTGAGGTGGTGTGTTAATAAATTTCACTATAGATCAGTGTGAGGTGGTTTGTTAATGAATTTCACTATAGATCAGTGTGAGGTGGTGTGTTAATGAATTTCACTGTAGATCAGTGTGAGGGTGTGTGTTAATAAATTTCACTGTAGATCAGTGTGAGGGGGTGTTAATGAATTTCACTGTAGATCAGTTTAAGGTGGTGTGTTAATGAATTTCACTATTGATCAGTATGAGGTGGTGTGTTAATGAATTTTACTGTAGATCAGTGTGTGGTGGTGTGTTAATGAATTTCACTTTAGATAAGTGTGAGGGAGTTTGTTAATGAATTTCACAGTCGATCAGTGTGGGTGTGTTAATGAATTTCACTGTAGATCAGTGTGAGGTGGCAGGTTAATGAATTTCACTATGGATCAGTGTGAGGTGGAGTGTTAGTGAATTTCACGAGAGATCAGTGTGAGGAGGTGTGTTAATGAATTTCACTATAGAACAGTGTGAGGTGGTGTGTTAATTAATTTCACTGTAGATCAGTGTGATGGGGTGTGTTAATGAATTTCATTGCAGGTCAGTGTGAGGTGGTGTGTTAATGAAATTTACTGTAGATCAGTTTGTGGTGGTGTGTTAATGAATTTCACTATAGGTCAGTGTGAGGTGGTGTGTTAATGAATTTCACTATAGGTCAGTGTGAGGTGGTGTGTTAATGAATTTCACTGTAGATCAGTGTGAGGTGGTGTGTTAATGAATTTCACAGTAGGTCAGTGTGAGGTGGTGTTTTAATGAATTTCACTAAAGATCAGTGTGAGGTGGTGTGTTATAGAATTTCACTGTAGATCAGTGTGAGGTGGTGTGTTAATGAATTTCACTTTCGGTCAGTGTGAGGTGGTTTGTTAATGAATTTCACTATAGTTCAGTGTGAAGTGGTGTGTTAATGAATTTCGCTATAGGTCAGTGTGAGATGGTGTGTTAAAAAATATCACTATAGATCAGTGTGAGCGGGTGTGTTAATGAATTTCACTATAGATCAGTGTGAGGTGGTGTGTTAACGAATTTCATTATAGATCAGTGTGAGTTGGTGTGTTAATGAATTTCACTGTAGGTTAGTGTGAGGTGGTGTGTTAAAGAATTTCACTGTAGATCAGTGTGAGTAGGTGTGTTAATGAATTTCACTATAGATCAGTGTGAGGTGGTGAGTTAATGAATTTCACTATAGGCCAGTGTGAAGTGGTGTGTTAATGAATTTCACTGTAGATCAGTGTGAGGTGGTGTGTTAATGAATTTCACTATAGATCAGTTTGAGGGGGTGTGTTAATGAATTTCAATATAGATCAGTGTGAGGTGGTGTGTTAAAGAATTTCACTACAGATCAGGTTGAGGGAGTGTGTTAATGAATTTCACTATAGATCAGTGCGAGGGGTGTGTGTTAATGAATTTCACTGTAGATCAGTGTGAGGTGGTGTGTTAATGAATTTCACTATAGATCAGTGTGAGGTGGTGTGTTAATGAATTTCACTGTAGTTCATTGTGAGGTGGTGTGTCAATGAATTTCACTATAGATCAGTTTGAGGTAGTGTGTTAATGAACTTCACTGTAGGTCAGTGTGAGGTGGTGTGTTAATGAATTGCACTCTAGATCAGTGTGAGGTGGTGTGTTAATCAATTTCACTATAGATCAGTGTGAGGCGGTGCATTAATGAATTTCACTTTAAATAAGTGTGAGTGGGGAGTTAATGAATTTCACTGTAGATCAGTGTGAGGTGGTGTGTTAATGAATTTCATTATAGGACAGTGTGAGGTGGTGTGTTAATGAATTTCACTATAGATCAGTGTGAGGTGGTGTGTTAATGGATTTCACTGTAGGTCAGAGTGAGGTGGTGTTAAAGAATTTCACTGTAGATCAGTGTAAGGTGGTGTGTTAATGAATTTAACTGTAGATCAGTGTGAGGTGGTGTGTTAATGAATTTTGCTATAGATCAGTGTGAGGTGGTGTGTAATTGGGAAATGAATTTCACTGTAGATCAGTTTGAGGTGGTGTGTTAATAAATTTCACTATAGATCAGTGTGAGGTGGTTTGTTAATGAATTTCACTATAGATCAGTGTGAGGTGGTGTGTTAATGAATTTCACTGTAGATCAGTCTGAGGGTGTGTGTTAATAAATTTCACTGTAGATCAGTGTGAGGTGGTGTGTGAATGAATTTCACTGTAGATCAGTGTAAGGTGGTGTGTTAATGAATTTCACTATAGATCAGTGTGAGGTGGTGTGTTAATGAATTTTACTGTAGATCAGTGTGAGGTGGTGTGTTAATGAATTTCACTTTAGAAAAGTGTGAGGATGTGTGTTAATGAATTTCACTGTAGATCAGTGTGGGTGTGTTAATGAATTTCGCTGTAGATCAGTGTGAGGTGGCAGGTTAATGAATTTAACTATGCATCAGTGTGAGGAGGCGTGTTAATGAATTTCACTGTAGATCAGTGTGAGGTGGTGTGTTAATTAATTTCACTGTAGATCAGTGTGAGGCGGTGTGTTAATGAATTTCATTGTAGATCAGTTTGAGGTGGTGTGTTAATTAATTTCACTTTCGATCAGTGTGAGGTGGTGTGTTAATGAATTTCACTGTAGATCAGTGTGAGGTGGTGTGTTAATGAAATTTACTGTAGATCAGTTTGTGGTGGTGTGTTAATGAATTTCACTATAGGTCAGTGTGAGGTGGTGTGTTAAGGAATTTCACTATAGATCAGTGTGAGGTGGTGTGTTAATGAATGACACTGTAGATCAGTGTGAGGTGGTGTGTTAATGAATTTCACTGTAGATCAGTGTAAGGTGGTGTGTTAATGAATTTCACTGTAGATCAGTGTGAGTTGGTGTGTTAATGAATTTAGCTATAGATCAGTGTGAGGTGGTGTGTAATTGGGAAATGAATTTCACTGTAGATCAGTTTGAGGTGGTGTGTTAATAAATTTCACTATAGATCAGTGTGAGGTGGTTTGTTAATGAATTTCACTATAGTTCAGTGTGAGGTGGTGTGTTAATGAATTTCACTGTAGATCAGTGTGAGGGTGTGTGTTAATAAATTTCACTGTAGATCAGTGTGAGGGGTGTGTTAATGAATTTCACTGTAGATCAGTGTAAGGTGGTGTGTTAATGAATTTCACTATTGATCAGTATGAGGTGGTGTGTTAATGAATTTTACTGTAGATCAGTGTGTGGTGGTGTGTTAATGAATTTCACTTTAGATAAGTGTGAGGGAGTGTGTTAATGAATTTCACAGTCGATCAGTGTGGGTGTGTTAATGAATTTCACTGTAGATCAGTGTGAGGTGGCAGGTTAATGAATTTCACTATGGATCAGTGTGAGGTGGAGTGTTAGTGAATTTCACGAGAGATCAGTGTGAGGAGGTGTGTTAATGAATTTCACTATAGATCAGTGTGAGGTGGTGTGTTAATTAATTTCACTGTAGATCAGTGTGATGGGGTGTGTTAATGAATTTCATTGCAGGTCAGTGTGAGGTGGTGTGTTAATGAAATTTACTGTAGATCAGTTTGTGGTGGTGTGTTAATGAATTTCACTATAGGTCAGTGTGAGGTGGTGTGTTAATGAATTTCACTATTGATCAGTGTGAGGTGGTGTGTTAATGAATTTCACTGTAGATCAGTGTGAGGTGGTGTGTTAATGAATTTCACAGTAGGTCAGTGTGAGGTGGTGTTTTAATGAATTTCACTAAAGATCAGTGTGAGGTGGTGTGTTATAGAATTTCACTGTAGATCAGTGTGAGGTGGTGTGTTAATGAATTTCACTTTCGGTCAGTGTGAGGTGGTTTGTTAATGAATTTCACTATAGTTCAGTGTGAAGTGGTGTGTTAATGAATTTCGCTATAGGTCAGTGTGAGATGGTGTGTTAAAAAATTTCACTATAGATCAGTGCGAGGGGTGTGTGTTAATGAATTTCACTGTTGATCAGTGTGAGGTGGTGTGTTGATGAATTTCACTATAGATCAGTGTGAGGTGGTGTGTTAATGAATTTCACTGTAGTTCATTGTGAGGTGGTGTGTCAATGAATTTCACTATTGATCAGTATGAGGTGGTGTGTTAATGAATTTTACTGTAGATCAGTGTGTGGTGGTGTGTTAATGAATTTCACTTTAGATAAGTGTGAGGGAGTGTGTTAATGAATTTCACAGTCGATCAGTGTGGGTGTGTTAATGAATTTCACTGTAGATCAGTGTGAGGTGGCAGGTTAATGAATTTCACTATGGATCAGTGTGAGGTGGAGTGTTAGTGAATTTCACGAGAGATCAGTGTGAGGAGGTGTGTTAATGAATTTCACTATAGATCAGTGTGAGGTGGTGTGTTAATTAATTTCACTGTAGATCAGTGTGATGGGGTGTGTTAATGAATTTCATTGCAGGTCAGTGTGAGGTGGTGTGTTAATGAAATTTACTGTAGATCAGTTTGTGGTGGTGTGTTAATGAATTTCACTATAGGTCAGTGTGAGGTGGTGTGTTAATGAATTTCACTATTGATCAGTGTGAGGTGGTGTGTTAATGAATTTCACTGTAGATCAGTGTGAGGTGGTGTGTTAATGAATTTCACAGTAGGTCAGTGTGAGGTGGTGTTTTAATGAATTTCACTAAAGATCAGTGTGAGGTGGTGTGTTATAGAATTTCACTGTAGATCAGTGTGAGGTGGTGTGTTAATGAATTTCACTTTCGGTCAGTGTGAGGTGGTTTGTTAATGAATTTCACTATAGTTCAGTGTGAAGTGGTGTGTTAATGAATTTCGCTATAGGTCAGTGTGAGATGGTGTGTTAAAAAATTTCACTATAGATCAGTGCGAGGGGTGTGTGTTAATGAATTTCACTGTTGATCAGTGTGAGGTGGTGTGTTGATGAATTTCACTATAGATCAGTGTGAGGTGGTGTGTTAATGAATTTCACTGTAGTTCATTGTGAGGTGGTGTGTCAATGAATTTCACTATAGATCAGTTTGAGGTAGTGTGTTAATGAACTTCACTGTAGATCAGTGTGAGGTGGTGTGTTAATGAATTGCACTCTAGATCAGTGTGAGGTGGTGTGTTAATCAATTTCACTATAGATCAGTGTGAGGCGGTGCATTAATGAATTTCACTTTAAATAAGTGTGAGTGGGGAGTTAATGAATTTCACTGTAGATCAGTGTGAGGTGGTGTGTTAATGAATTTCATTATAGGTCAGTGTGAGGTGGTGTGTTAATGAATTTCACTATAGATCAGTGTGAGGTGGTGTGTTAATGGATTTCACTGTAGGTCAGAGTGAGGTGGTGTTAAAGAATTTCACTATAGGTCAGTGTGAGGTGGTGTGTTAATGAATGACACTGTAGATCAGTGTGAGGTGGTGTGTTAATGAATTTCACTATAGATCAGTGTGAGGTGGTGTGTTAAGGAATTTCACTGTAGATCAGTGTGAGGTGGTGTGTTAATGAATTTTGCTATAGATCAGCGCGAGGTGGCGTGTAATTTGGAAATGAATTTCACTGTAGATCAGTCTGAAGTGGTGTGTTAATAAATTTCACTATAGATCAGTGTGAGTTGGTTTGTTAATGAATTTCACTATAGATCAGTGTGAGGTGTTGTTAATGAATTTCACTGTAGATCAGTCTGAGGGTGTGTGTTAATAAATTTCACTGTAGATCAGTTTGAGGTGGTGTGTTAATGAATTTCACTGTAGATCAGCGTAAGGTGGTGTGTTAATGAATTTCACTATAGATCAGTGTGAGGTAGTGTGTTAATGAATTTTACTGTAGATCAGTGTGAGGTGGTGTGTTAATGAATTTCACTGTAGATCAGTTTGAGGTAGTGAGTTAATGAATTTCACGAGAGATCAGTGTGAGGTGCTGTGTTAATGAATTTCACTGTAGATTAGTGTGAGGTGGTGAGTTAATGAATTTCACTGTAGATCAGTGTGAGGTGGTGTGTTAATGGATTTCACTGTAGGTCAGTGTGAGGTGGTGTGTTAAAGAATTTCACTATAGGTCAGTGTGAGGTGGTGTGTTAATGAATGACACTGTAGATCAGTGTGAGGTGGTGTATTAATGAATTTCACTGTAGATCAGTATAAGGTGGTGTGTTAATGAATTTCACTGTAGATCAGTGTGAGGTGGTGTGTTAATGAATTTTGCTATAGATCAGTGTGAGGTGGTGTGTAATTGGGAAATGAATTTCACTGTAGATCAGTTTGAGGTGGTGTGTTAATAAATTTCACTATAGATCAGTGTGAGGTGGTTTGTTAATGAATTTCACTATAGATCAGTTTGAGGTGGTGTGTTAATGAATTTCACTGTAGATCAGTGTGAGGGTGTGTGTTAATAAATTTCACTGTAGATCAGTGTGAGGTGGTGTGTTAATGAATTTCACTTTAGATAAGTGTGAGGGAGTGTGTTAAAGAATTTCACTATAGATCAGTGTGGGTGTGTTAATGAATTTCGCTGTAGATCAGTGTGAGGTGGTGTGTTAATGAATTTCACTGTAGATCAGTGTGAGGTGGCAGGTTAATGAATTTCACTATGGATCAGTGTGAGGTGGTGTGTTAATGAATTTCACGAGAGATCAGTGTGAGGAGGTGTGTTAATGAATTTCACTATAGATCAGTGTGAGGTGGTTTGTTAATGAATTTCACTATAGATCAGTTTGAGGTGGTGTGTTAATGAATTTCACTGTAGATCAGTGTGAGGGTGTGTGTTAATAAATTTCACTGTAGATCAGTGTGAGGTGGTGTGTTAATGAATTTCACTTTAGATAAGTGTGAGGGAGTGTGTTAAAGAATTTCACTATAGATCAGTGTGGGTGTGTTAATGAATTTCGCTGTAGATCAGTGTGAGGTGGTGTGTTAATGAATTTCACTGTAGATCAGTGTGAGGTGGCAGGTTAATGAATTTCACTATGGATCAGTGTGAGGTGGTGTGTTAATGAATTTCACGAGAGATCAGTGTGAGGAGGTGTGTTAATGAATTTCACTATAGGTCAGTGTGAGGTGGTGTGTTAATTAATTTCACTGTAGATCAGTGTGAGGCGGTGTGTTAATGAATTTCATTCTAGATCAGTGGTGGTGGTGTGTTAATTAATTTCACTATAGATCAGTGTGAGGTGGTGTGTTAATGAATTTCACTGTAGATCAGTGTGAGGTCGTGTGTTAATGAAATTTACTGTAGATCAGTTTGTGGTGGTGTGTTAATGAATTTCACTATAGGTCAGTGTGAGGTGGTGTGTTAAGGAATTTCACTATAGTTCAGTGTGAGGTGGTGTGTTAATGAATGACACTGTAGATCAGTGTGAGGTGGTGTGTTAATGAATTTTACTGTAGATCAGTGTGTGGTGGTGTGTTAATGAATTTCACTTTAGATGAGTGTGAGGGAGTGTGTTAATGAATTTCACTGTAGATCAGTGTGAGGTGGTGTTTTAATGAATTTCACTGTAGATCAGTGTGAGGTGGCAGGTGAATGAATTTCACTTTGGATCAGTGTGAGGTGGTGTGTTAATGAATTTCACGAGAGATCAGTGTGAGGAGGCGTGTTAATGAATTTCACTATAGATCAGTGTGAGGTGGTGTGTTAATTAATTTCACTGTAGATCAGTGTGAGGGGTGTGTTAATGAATTTCATTGTAGATCAGTGTGAGGTGGTGTGTTAATGAAATTTACTGTAGGTCAGTTTGTGGTGGTGTGTTAATCAATTTCACTATAGGTCAGTGTGAGGTGGTGTGTTAATGAATTTCACTATAGATCAGTGTAAGGTGGTGTTTTAATGAATTTCACTGTAGATCAGTGTGAGGTGGTGTGTTAATGAATTTCACAATAGGTCAGTGTGAGGTGGTGTGTTAATGAATTTCACTAAAGATCAGTGTGAGGTGGTGTGTTAAAGAATTTCACTGTAGATCAGTGTGAGGTGGTGTGTTAATGAATTTCACATTCGGTCAGTGTGAGGTGGTTTGTTAATGAATTTCACCATAGTTCAGTGTGAAGTGGTGTGTTAATGAATTTCACTATAGGTCAGTGTGAGTTGGTGTGTTAAAGAATTTCACTATAGATCAGTGTGAGGGGGTGTGTTAATGAATTTCACTGTAGATCAGTGTGAGGTGGTGTGTTAATGAATTTCATTATAGATCAGTGTGAGTTGGTGTGTTAATGAATTTCACTGTAGGTTAGTGTGAGGTGGTGTGTTAATGAATTTCACTGTAGATCTGTGTGAGTTGGTGTGTTAATGAATTTCACTATAGATCAGTGTGAGGTGGTGAGTTAATGAATTTCACTATAGGTCAGTGTGAAGTGGTGTGTTAATGAATTTCACTGTAGATCAGTGTGAGGTGGTGTGTTAATTAATTTCACTATAGATCAGTTTGAGGGGGTGTGTTAATGAACTTCAATATAGATCAGTGTGAGGTGGTGTGTTAATGAATTTCACTACAGATCAGGTTGAGGGTGTGTGTTAATGAATTTCACTATAGATCAGTGTGAGGGGTGTGTGTTAATGAATTTCACTGTAGATCAGTGTGAGGTGGTGTGTTAATGAATTTCACTGTAGTTCATTGTGAAGTGGTGTGTTAATGAATTTCACTATAGATCAGTGTGAGGTAATGTGTTAATGAACTTCACTGCAGATCAGTGTGAGGTGGTGTGTTAATGAATTGCACTCTAGATCAGTGTGAGGTGGTGTGTTAATGAATTTCACTATAGATCAGTGTGAGGCGGTGCATTAATGAATTTCACTTTAGATAAGTGTGAGTGGGGTGTTAATGAATTTCACTGTAGATCAGTGTGAGGTGGTGTGTTAATGAATTTCATTATAGATCAGTGTGAGGTGGTGTGTTAATGAATTTCACTATAGATCAGTGTGAGGTGATGTGTTAATGGATTTCACTGTAGGTCAGTGTGAGGTGGTGTTAAAGAATTTCACTATAGGTCAGTGTGAGGTGGTGTGTTAATGAATGACACTGTAGATCAGTGTGAGGTGGAGTGTTAATGAATTTCACTATAGATCAGTGTGAGGTGGTGTGTTAATGAATTTCACTGTAGATCAGTGTAAGGTGGTGTGTTAATGAATTTCACTGTAGATCAGTGTGAGGTGGTGTGTTAATGAATTTTGCTCTAGATCAGTGTGAGGTGGCGTGTAATTGGGAAATGAATTTCACTGTAGATCAGTTTGAGGTGGTGTGTGAATAAATTTCACTATAGATCAGTCTGAGTTG
Source organism: Somniosus microcephalus (assembly GCF_052327205.1). Lineage (NCBI taxonomy): Eukaryota > Metazoa > Chordata > Chondrichthyes > Squaliformes > Somniosidae > Somniosus > Somniosus microcephalus. The sequence continues at coordinate 3,256,153 of NW_028225187.1, read as the reverse complement.
GTTTGTTAATGAATTTCACTATAGATCAGTGTGAGGTGGTGTTAATGAATTTCACTGTAGATCAGTCTGAGGGTGTGTGTTAATAAATTTCACTGTAGATCAGTGTGAGGTGGTGTGTTAATGAATTTCACTGTAGATCAGCGTAAGGTGGTGTGTTAATGAATTTCACTTTTGATCAGTGTGAGGTGGTGTGTTAATGAATTTTACTGTAGATCAGTGTGAGGTGGTGTGTTAATGAATTTCACTGTAGATCAGTTTGAGGTAGTGTGTTAATGAATTTCACGAGAGATCAGTGTGAGGTGGTGTGTTAATGAATTTCACTGTAGATCAGTGTGAGGTGGTGTGTTAATGAATTTCACTGTAGATCAGTGTGACGTGGTGCGTTAATGAATTTCACTATATGTCAGTGTGGGGTGGTGTGTTAATGAATTTCACGATAGATCAGTGTGAGGTGGTGTGTTAATGGATTTCACTGTAGGTCAGTGTGAGGTGGTGTGTTAATGAATGACACTGTAGATCAGTGTGAGGTGGTGTATTAATGAATTTCACTGTAGATCAGTATAAGGTGGTGTGTTAATGAATTTCACTGTAGATCAGTGTGAGGTGGTGTGTTAATGAATTTTGCTATAGATCAGTGTGAGGTGGTGTGTAATTGGGAAATGAATTTCACTGTAGATCAGTTGGAGGTGGTGTGTTAATAAATTTCACTATAGATCAGTGTGAGGTGGTTTGTTAATGAATTTCACTATAGATTAGTGTGAGGTGGTGTGTTAATGAATTTCACTGTAGATCAGTGTGAGGGTGTGTGTTAATAAATTTCACTGTAGATCAGTGTGAGGTGGTGTGTTAATGAATTTCACTGTAGATCAGTGTAAGGTGGTGTGTTAATGAATTTCACTATTGATCAGTGTGAGGTGGTGTGTTAATGAATTTTACTGTCGATCAGTGTGTGGTGGTGTGTTAATGAATTTCACTTTAGATGAGTGTGAGGGAGTGTGTTAATGAATTTCACAGCAGATCAGTGTGGGTGTGTTAATGAATTTCACTGTAGATCAGTGTGAGGTGGTGTGTTAATGAATTTCACTGTAGATCAGTGTGAGGTGGCAGGTTAATGAATTTCACTGTGGATCAGTGTGAGGTGGTGTGTTAATGAATTTCACGAGAGATCAGTGTGAGGAGGCGTGTTAATGAATTTCACTGTAGATCAGTGTGAGGTGGTGTGTTAATGAATTTCATTGTAGATCAGTGTGAGGTGGTGTGTTAATGAAATTTACTGTAGATCAGTTTGTGGTGGTGTGTTAATCAATTTCACTATAGGTCAGTGTGAGGTGGTGTGTTAATGAATTTCACTATAGATCAGTGTGAGGTGGTGTGTTAATGAATTTCACTGTAGATCAGTGTGAGGTGGTCTGTTAATGAATTTCACAATAGGTCAGTGTGAGGTGGTGTGTTAATGAATTTCACTAAAGATCAGTGTGAGGTGGTGTGTTAAAGAATTTCACTGTAGATCAGTGTGAGGTGGTGTGTTAATGAATTTCACTTTCGGTCAGTGTGAGGTGGTTTGTTAATGAATTTCACTATAGTTCGGTGTGAAGTGGTGTGTTAATGAATTTCGCTATAGGTCAGTGTGAGTTGGTGTGTAAAAGAATTTCACTATAGATCAGTGTGAGGGGGTGTGTTAATGAATTTCACTATAGATCAGTGTGAGGTGGTGTGTTAATGAATTTCATTATAGATCAGTGTGAGTTGGTGTGTTAATGAATTTCACTGTAGGTTAGTGTGAGGTGGTGTGTTAATGAATTTCACTGTAGATCAGTGTGAGTTGGTGTGTTAATGAATTTCACTATAGATCAGCGTGAGGTGGTGTGTTAATGAATTTCACTATAGGTCAGTGTGAAGTGGTGTGTTAATGAATTTCACTGTAGATCAGTGTGAGGTGGTGTGTTAATGAATTTCACTACAGATCAGCTTGAGGGTGTGTGTTAATGAATTTCACTATGGATCAGTGTGAGGGGTGTGTGTTAATGAATTTCACTGTAGATCAGTGTGAGGTGGTGAGTTAATGAATTTCACTATAGATCAGTGTGAGGTGGTGTGTTAATGAATTTCACGATAGATCAGTGTGAGGTAGTGCGTTAATGAACTTCACTGTAGATCAGTGTGAGGTGGTGTGTTAATGAATTGCACTATAGGTCAGTGTGAGTTGGTGTGTTAAAGAATTTCACTATAGATCAGTGTGAGGGGGTGTGTTAATGAATTTCACTGTAGATCAGTGTGAGGTGGTGTGTTAATGAATTTCATTATAGATCAGTGTGAGTTGGTGTGTTAATGAATTTCACTGTAGGTTAGTGTGAGGTGGTGTGTTAATGAATTTCACTGTAGATCTGTGTGAGTTGGTGTGTTAATGAATTTCACTATAGATCAGTGTGAGGTGGTGAGTTAATGAATTTCACTATAGGTCAGTGTGAAGTGGTGTGTTAATGAATTTCACTGTAGATCAGTGTGAGGTGGTGTGTTAATTAATTTCACTATAGATCAGTTTGAGGGGGTGTGTTAATGAACTTCAATATAGATCAGTGTGAGGTGGTGTGTTAATGAATTTCACTACAGATCAGGTTGAGGGTGTGTGTTAATGAATTTCACTATAGATCAGTGTGAGGGGTGTGTGTTAATGAATTTCACTGTAGATCAGTGTGAGGTGGTGTGTTAATGAATTTCACTGTAGTTCATTGTGAAGTGGTGTGTTAATGAATTTCACTATAGATCAGTGTGAGGTAATTTGTTAATGAACTTCACTGCAGATCAGTGTGAGGTGGTGTGTTAATGAATTGCACTCTAGATCAGTGTGAGGTGGTGTGTTAATGAATTTCACTATAGATCAGTGTGAGGCGGTGCATTAATGAATTTCACTTTAGATAAGTGTGAGTGGGGTGTTAATGAATTTCACTGTAGATCAGTGTGAGGTGGTGTGTTAATGAATTTCATTATAGATCAGTGTGAGGTGGTGTGTTAATGAATTTCACTATAGATCAGTGTGAGGTGATGTGTTAATGGATTTCACTGTAGGTCAGTGTGAGGTGGTGTTAAAGAATTTCACTATAGGTCAGTGTGAGGTGGTGTGTTAATGAATGACACTGTAGATCAGTGTGAGGTGGAGTGTTAATGAATTTCACTATAGATCAGTGTGAGGTGGTGTGTTAATGAATTTCACTGTAGATCAGTGTAAGGTGGTGTGTTAATGAATTTCACTGTAGATCAGTGTGAGGTGGTGTGTTAATGAATTTTGCTCTAGATCAGTGTGAGGTGGCGTGTAATTGGGAAATGAATTTCACTGTAGATCAGTTTGAGGTGGTGTGTGAATAAATTTCACTATAGATCAGTCTGAGTTGGTTTGTTAATGAATTTCACTATAGATCAGTGTGAGGTGGTGTTAATGAATTTCACTGTAGATCAGTCTGAGGGTGTGTGTTAATAAATTTCACTGTAGATCAGTGTGAGGTGGTGTGTTAATGAATTTCACTGTAGATCAGCGTAAGGTGGTGTGTTAATGAATTTCACTTTTGATCAGTGTGAGGTGGTGTGTTAATGAATTTTACTGTAGATCAGTGTGAGGTGGTGTGTTAATGAATTTCACTGTAGATCAGTTTGAGGTAGTGTGTTAATGAATTTCACGAGAGATCAGTGTGAGGTGGTGTGTTAATGAATTTCACTGTAGATCAGTGTGAGGTGGTGTGTTAATGAATTTCACTGTAGATCAGTGTGACGTGGTGCGTTAATGAATTTCACTATATGTCAGTGTGGGGTGGTGTGTTAATGAATTTCACGATAGATCAGTGTGAGGTGGTGTGTTAATGGATTTCACTGTAGGTCAGTGTGAGGTGGTGTGTTAATGAATGACACTGTAGATCAGTGTGAGGTGGTGTATTAATGAATTTCACTGTAGATCAGTATAAGGTGGTGTGTTAATGAATTTCACTGTAGATCAGTGTGAGGTGGTGTGTTAATGAATTTTGCTATAGATCAGTGTGAGGTGGTGTGTAATTGGGAAATGAATTTCACTGTAGATCAGTTGGAGGTGGTGTGTTAATAAATTTCACTATAGATCAGTGTGAGGTGGTTTGTTAATGAATTTCACTATAGATTAGTGTGAGGTGGTGTGTTAATGAATTTCACTGTAGATCAGTGTGAGGGTGTGTGTTAATAAATTTCACTGTAGATCAGTGTGAGGTGGTGTGTTAATGAATTTCACTGTAGATCAGTGTAAGGTGGTGTGTTAATGAATTTCACTATTGATCAGTGTGAGGTGGTGTGTTAATGAATTTTACTGTCGATCAGTGTGTGGTGGTGTGTTAATGAATTTCACTTTAGATGAGTGTGAGGGAGTGTGTTAATGAATTTCACAGCAGATCAGTGTGGGTGTGTTAATGAATTTCACTGTAGATCAGTGTGAGGTGGTGTGTTAATGAATTTCACTGTAGATCAGTGTGAGGTGGCAGGTTAATGAATTTCACTGTGGATCAGTGTGAGGTGGTGTGTTAATGAATTTCACGAGAGATCAGTGTGAGGAGGCGTGTTAATGAATTTCACTGTAGATCAGTGTGAGGTGGTGTGTTAATGAATTTCATTGTAGATCAGTGTGAGGTGGTGTGTTAATGAAATTTACTGTAGATCAGTTTGTGGTGGTGTGTTAATCAATTTCACTATAGGTCAGTGTGAGGTGGTGTGTTAATGAATTTCACTATAGATCAGTGTGAGGTGGTGTGTTAATGAATTTCACTGTAGATCAGTGTGAGGTGGTGTGTTAATGAATTTCACAATAGGTCAGTGTGAGGTGGTGTGTTAATGAATTTCACTAAAGATCAGTGTGAGGTGGTGTGTTAAAGAATTTCACTGTAGATCAGTGTGAGGTGGTGTGTTAATGAATTTCACTTTCGGTCAGTGTGAGGTGGTTTGTTAATGAATTTCACTATAGTTCGGTGTGAAGTGGTGTGTTAATGAATTTCGCTATAGGTCAGTGTGAGTTGGTGTGTAAAAGAATTTCACTATAGATCAGTGTGAGGGGGTGTGTTAATGAATTTCACTATAGATCAGTGTGAGGTGGTGTGTTAATGAATTTCATTATAGATCAGTGTGAGTTGGTGTGTTAATGAATTTCACTGTAGGTTAGTGTGAGGTGGTGTGTTAATGAATTTCACTGTAGATCAGTGTGAGTTGGTGTGTTAATGAATTTCACTATAGATCAGCGTGAGGTGGTGTGTTAATGAATTTCACTATAGGTCAGTGTGAAGTGGTGTGTTAATGAATTTCACTGTAGATCAGTGTGAGGTGGTGTGTTAATGAATTTCGCTACAGATCAGCTTGAGGGTGTGTGTTAATGAATTTCACTATGGATCAGTGTGAGGGGTGTGTGTTAATGAATTTCACTGTAGATCAGTGTGAGGTGGTGAGTTAATGAATTTCACTATAGATCAGTGTGAGGTGGTGTGTTAATGAATTTCACGATAGATCAGTGTGAGGTAGTGCGTTAATGAACTTCACTGTAGATCAGTGTGAGGTGGTGTGTTAATGAATTGCACTCTAGATCAGTGTGAGGTGGTGTGTTAATGAATTTCACTATAGATCAGTGTGAGGCGGTGCATTAATGAATTTCACTTTAGATAAGTGTGAGTGGGGTGTTAATGAATTTCACTGTAGATCAGTGTGAGGTGGTGTGTTAATGAATTTCATTATAGGTCAGTGTGAGGTGGTGTGTTAATGAATTTCACTATAGATCAGTGTGAGGTGGTGTGTTAATGGATTTCACTGTAGGTCAGTGTGAGGTGGTGTTAAAGAATTTCACTATAGGTCAGTGTGAGGTGGTGTGTTAATGAATGACACTAGATCAGTGTGAGGTGGTGTGTTAATGAATGACACTGTAGATCAGTGTGAGGTGGTGTGTTAATGAATTTCACTGTAGATCAGTGTAAGGTGGTGTGTTAATGAATTTCACTGTAGATCAGTGTGAGGTGGTGTGTTAATGAATTTTGCTATAGATCAGTGTGAGGTGGTGTGTAATTGGGAAATGAATTTCACTGTAGATCAGTTTGAGGTGGTGTGTTAATAAATTTCACTATAGATCAGTGTGAGGTGGTTTGTTAATGAATTTCACTATAGATCAGTGTGAGGTGGTGTGTTAATGAATTTCACTGTAGATAAGTGTGAGGTGGTGTGTTAATGAATTTCACAGTAGATCAGTGTAAGGTGGTGTGTTAATGAATTTCACTATAGATCAGTGTGAGGTGGTGTGTTAATGAATTTTACTGTAGATCAGTGTGAGGTGGTGTGTTAATGAATTTCACTTTAGATAAGTGTGAGGGAGTGTGTTAATGAATTTCACTGTAGATCAGTGTGGGTGTGTTAATGAATTTCACTGTAGATCAGTGTGAGGTGGTGTGTTAATGAATTTCACTGTAGATCAGTGTGAGGTGGCAGGTTAATGAATTTCACTGTGGATCAGTGTGAGGTGGTGTGTTAATGAATTTCACGAGAGATCAGTGTGAGGAGCCGTGTTAATGAATTTCTCTATAGATCAGTGTGAGGTGGTGTGTTAAATAATTTCACTGTAGATCAGTGTGAGGCGGTGTGTTAATGAATTTCATTGTAGATCAGTGTGAGGTGGTGTGTTAATTAATTTCACTGTAGATCAGTGTGAGGTGGTGTGTTAATGAATTTCACTGTAGATCAGTGTGAGGTGGTGTGTTAAAGAAATTTTCTGTAGATCAGTTTGTGGTGGTGTGTTAATGAATTTCACTATAGGTCAGTGTGAGGTGGTGTGTTAATGAATTTCACTATAGATCAGTGTGAGGTGGTGTGTTAATGAATTTCACTGTCGATCAGTGTGATGTGGTGTGTTAATGAATTTCACAATAGGTCAGTGTGAGTTGGTGTGTTAATGAATTTCACTGTAGATCAGTGTGAGTTGGTGTGTTAATGAATTTCACTATAGGTCAGTGTGAGGTGGTGAGTTAATGAATTTCACTATAGGTCAGTGTGAAGTGGTGTGTTAATGAATTTCACTGTAGATCAGTGTGAGGTGGTGTGTTAATGATTTTCACTGTAGATCAGTGTGAGGTGGTGTGTTAATGAATTTCACTGTAGATCAGTGTGACGGGGTGTGTTATTGAATTTCACTATAGGTCAGTGTGAGGTGGTGTGTTTTGGTGGGAAGAATAAGGAGGCAACTCACTACTTGGACATGGGGGTGAAATTGGGTTTCTTTGTGCCTCCCGCGATACTCAGCAGGAGGTTAGCGGCGGAGGTAGTCAGTAGCTCCCCGCGGCACTGCACCGCCGGCAGTGACGTCATCGCCACGCGCAGCACCCCGGCTGCAAACTTGGGTGGCAACCCCTGACCTATCGCCGGACGATATGTCCGACAGGGTCAGGGGTCATTTCTGCAGCCGCGGCGACGCCACTTAAAGGGCAGGTGTCGGGCGGCAACCTTTTATTTTGGCTGACAGCCAGCACCTGCCCACTTCCCCTTTCTTCTTCGGGGTGTCGGCCACGATCGCACAGCCCGGTGCTCCTCTTGATCCGACACCCCACTCCTTGGTGGGCCAGCAGGGCCCCGGTGTGCGCAGTGCTAGGCCCCTCCCCTTTAATCAGGGAGGGAGGTCTGCTATGACACGGTGCTATGTGCCGATGGGCGTGGCGCTGTTACACGAAGCGCTGTGAAATTCACTGGTAGTGCCTCAAGAGGGAGGGGAGCGCTTCCAGTAGCACCCTGCCTCCTGCCTGTGGCGCTACCACTGAATTTAATGCGCAGGGGCGCTAACTTTTTCGGGGTGCTGAAATTAGCCCCGGCCCCTCTGAATTTCTCCCTAAGAGTCTAAATGGGCTGGAGGAGCAGAGGGATCCAGGGATACAGATACACAAATCACTAAAAGTAGCAACACAGGTTAATAAGGCCATTAAAAAAAAGCACTGGGGTACACGCCTAAAGGAGCCTCCTGTTCCGTGCCTAGGAGCTCTGAACCATGGCAGAGAGCAGCTGGGACACGTTTCTCACACGCCTCGAGAGTAACCCGCATGGCAACTTTGCTGTCAGTGAAGAGAAACAAGAAAGACCAACGTGCCATTTGCCCCTCTCAGTGTGGCCCTGAAGCACTGTGTCCAGGCTGGAGTTCTGTTCCCGCAGTACGATCCTCCCCCAGATTGTCCTTTCTGAGCTCCAGCCAGGTGATGCTAAACAACTCAGGTGGGAAAGACAAAAATCTACAACAATGTTTAAAACAAAGCTGATTTATTTGACCTCTATCCAGAATATTAAACTCCAGCCCAGTTATAGGGGTTATTAACATCAGCAGAAACAAACCCCAACTGTCAGAATGAACATGGTTCAGTCCTGGATGTGATTAACAGCAGCAGTGACAGCAGAATCCAACCCCTGCAGTCACTTGTGAACTCGCTGGTGTGTCAGCAGGTTGGATGACTGAGTGAATCCCTTCCCACACTCAGAGCAGGTGAACGGCCTCTCCCCAGTGTGAACTCGCTGGTGTCTGAGCAGGTCGGATGACTGAGTGAATCCCTTCCCACACACGGAGCAGGAGAACGGCCTCTCCCCAGTGTGAACTCGCTGGTGTGTCAGCAGTTTGGATGCCAGAGTGAATCCCTTCCCACACTCAGAGCAGGTGAACGGCCTCTCCACAGTGTGAACTTGTTGATGTGTCAGCAGTTTGGATGCCAGAGTGAATCCCTTCCCTCACACGGATCAGGTGAACTCCCTCTCCCCAGTGTGAACTCGCTGGTGATTCAGCAGGTTGGATGCCAGAGTGAATCCCTTCCCACAAACGGAGCAGGTGAACGGCCCCTCCCCAGTGTGAGTGCGCTGGTGTACAGTGAGCTCAGATGATCGCCTGAACCTAGTCCCGCAGTGAGAGCACCTGAACGGTCTCTCGTCAGTGTGAACACGTTGATGGCATGTCAGTTCCCTGGAACTATTAAAGCACTTCCCACAGTCTGGGCGATTAAAAGGTCTCTCATCAGTGTGAACTCGCTGGTGATTCAGCAGGTTGGATGAATTAGTGAATCCTTTCCCACACTCTGAGCAGGTGAACGGCCTCTCCCCAGTGTGAACTCGCTGGTGATTCAGCAGCTTGGATGAATTAGTGAATCCCTTCCCACACTCAGAGCAGGTGAATGGCCTCTCCCCAGTGTGAACATGCTGATGACTCAGCAGGTTGGATGACTTAGTGAATCCCTTCCCACACTCAGAGCAGGTGAACGGCCTCTCCCCACTGTGAACTCGCTGATGATTCAGCAGGTCGGATGACTGAGTGAATCCCTTCCCACACTCAGAGCAGGTGAACGGCCTCTCCCCAGTGTGAACTCGCTGGTGTGTCAGTAGGTGGGATGTCCGAGTGAATCCCTTCCCACACTCAGAGCAGGTGAACATGCTCTCTCCAGTGTGAACACGCTGGTGTGTCAGTAGGTGAGATGAATTAGTGAATCCCTTCCCACACTCAGAGCAGGTGAACGGTCTCTCTCCAGTGTGAACTCGCTGGTGATTCAGCAGGTTGGATGAATTAGTGAATCCCTTCCCACACTCAGAGCAGGTGAACGGTCTCTCCCCGGTGTGAACACGCTGGTGTGTCTGAAGTTCAGATGACTGAGTGAATCCCTTCCCACACTCAGAGCAGGTGAACGGTCTCTCCCCAGTGTGAACTCGCTGGTGTGTCAGCAGGTTGGATGACTGAGTGAATCCCTTCCCACACTCAGAGCAGGTGAACGGCCTCTCCCCACTGTGAACACGCTGGTGTATCAGCAGGTTGGATGACTGAGTGAATTCCATCCCACACTCAGAGCAGGTGAACGGCCTCTCCCCAGTGTGAACTCGCTGGTGTGTCAGTAGGTGGGATGACTGAGTGAATCCCTTCCCACACTCAGAGCAGGTGAACGGCCTCTCCCCAGTGTGAATGCGCTTGTGTCTCGATAGGCCAGAGGATCGGCTGAAGCCTCGTCCACACACAGAACACGTGTACGGTTTCTCCCCACTGTGAACGGTGCTTTTTGCTTCCATGTTCAGAGGCCGGTGATATTCAGATCCGATGAGTCGAGTGGCTCTGTCAGATCTTGAAGTGATGTTTGGTTTGAGCTTACCGTCTGTAAATCCTCCCCTTCCAGTGCCCTGTAAATAAAATTAATATAAAACAGGGAGCGTGAGAGACAACCCACAAGAAAACAAAGGCAGGTTGTGAAATTGAGCTCAATGAATCTGGTCAATTGTGGGGCCGGCACTAGAAAAAAGTGACCATGAAAGCTGCTGGATTGTCATAAATACCCAACTGGTTCACTGATGTACTTCAGGGAAGGGAATCCACCACCTGGTCTGGGCCTACACAAGACTCTGGCCTCTATGGGAGGAGAGAGAGAGAGAGAGAGGTGGGAGGGGGAGGGGCGAAGGAAAGTAGCTTTATACATCTGCAACTCGACCAGAACTTTGATAGAACCTCCAAAACCCACAACCTCCACCACCTAGAAGGACAAGGGCAGCTGTTGTATGGGAGCACCATCACCTCCAAGTTCCCCTCCAAGTCACACACCATCCTGACTCAGATATATTCATCGTTGCTGGGTCAAAATCCTGGAACTCCTTACCGAACAACATTGTGGGAATACCTTCACCACACGGACTGCAGTAGTTCAAGAAGGTGACTCATCAGCCCCTTCTCAATGGGAAACTGGGGATTGGCAATATTTGCTGCTCTTGCGAGCTACGCCCACATCCCAAGAATGAATTAAAACAAATCTGTAGATGTAAACTGGATTAAAAGCCTGTACAGAAATACTTGTTCCTAAAACAGTACTCTTTTACATTGTACGGACAGTGTCTGTTTAACAACCTAATCTCCCCCAGAATCCACCTCCCATGATAGAAACATAGAAGATAGGAGCAGGAGTAGGCCATTCGGCCCTTCGAGCCTGCTCCGCCATTCAATGAGATCATGGCTGATCATCCAAATTCAGTACCCTGTCCCTGCCTTCTCCCCATATCCCTTGATCCCTTTAGCCTTAAGAAATATATCCAACTCTTTCTTGAATATACTTAATGAACTGGCCTCCACCGCCCTCTGTGGCAGAGAATTCCACAGGTTCACCACTCTCTGGGTGAAGAAATTCCTCCTCATTTCAGTCCTAAATGGCTTACCCCTTATCCTTATACTATGACCCCTGGTTCTGGACTCCCCGGCCATCAGAAACATCCTTCCTGCATCTGGTCTGTCCAGGCCTGACAGAATTTTATAGGTTTCGATGAGATCCCCTCTCAATCTTCTAAACTCCAGTGAGTATAAGCCCAATCGACACAATCTCTCCTCATACGTCATTCCTGCCATCCCAGGTATCAGCCTGGTGAATCTTCGCTGCACTCCTTCCATGGCAAGATCATCCTTCCTCAGGTAAGGCGACCAAAACTGCACACAACACTCAAGGTGTGGTCTCACCAAGGCCCTGTACAACTGCAGCAAGACATCCTTGTTCTTGTACTCAAACCCTCTTGCCACGAAGGCCAACATACCATTTGCCTTCTTAACCGCCTGCTGCACCTGCATGCTTACCTTCAGCGACTGGTGCACAAGAACACCCAGGTCTCTTTGCACTTCCCCTTCTCCCAATCTATTGCCATTCAAATAATAATCTGCCTTCCTGCATTTGCCACCAAAGTGGATAACCTCACATTTATTCACATTATAGTGCATTTGCCATGTTTCTGCCCAATCACCCAACCTGTCCAAATCGTACTGGAGTTTCTCGACATCCTCCTCACAGCATACCCTCCGACCCAGCTTTGTGTCGTCTGCAAATTTGGAGATATTACATCCAATTCCCTCGTCCAGATCATTAATATATATTGTGAACAGCTGGGGTCCTAGGACCGATCCTTGCGACAGCCCACTAGTCACTACCTGCCACTCGGAAAACGACCCGTTTATTACAACTCTTTGCTTTCTGTCCGCCAACCAGTTCTCTATCCTGAGATGAGGAGGAATTTCTTCACCCAGAGAGTGGTGAACCTGCGGAATTCTCTACCACAGAAGGCAGTGGAGGCCAATTTATTAAATATATTCAAGAAGGAGTTAGATATATTTCTTTAGGCGAAAGGGATCAAGGGATATGGGGAGAAAGCAGGGACCGGGTACTGAATATGGATGATCAGCCATGATCTCATTGAATGGCGGAGCAGGCTCAAGGGGCCGAATGGCTGACTCCTGCTCCTATCTTCTATATGTTTCTATGTATTCAATCTTTCCTTGCAGCTGAAATTCTCTAGTCCTGGCAACATCCTCGTAAATCTCCCGTCTCGAGCACAGTCACATCTTTCCTGCAATGGGGCGATCAGAACTGCACGCGGTGACCTAACTGGTGTTTTTGTATAGTTCAAGCAGAACCTCCTTGCTCTTACATGATACAGAGAGAGGCACTGCCCCTTTAAATACCTGGGGACACATAGAAACATAGAAGATAGGAACAGCAGTACGCCATTCGGCCCCTCGAGCCTGCTCCGCCATTCAATGAGATCATGGCTGATCATCCAAATTCAGAACCCTGTCCCTGCCTTCTCTCCATATCCCTTGATCCCTTTAGCCTTAAGAAATATATCTAACTCCTTCTTGAATATATTTAATGAATTGGCCTCTACTGCCTTCTGTGGTAGAGAATTCCACAGGTTCAGCACTCTCTGGGTGAAGAAATTCCTCCTCATCTCTGTCCTAAATGGCTTACCCCTTATCCTTAGACTGTGACCCCTGGTTCTGGACACCCCCGCTATCGGGAACATCCTTCCTGCATCTAGTCTGTGTAGTCCTGTTAGAATTTTATAAGTTTCAATGAGATCCCCTCTCATTCTTCTAAACTCCAGCAAGTACAAGCCCAATCGACCCAATCTCTCCTCATACATCATTCCTGCCATCCCAGGTATCAGCCTGGTGAATCTTCGCTGCACTCCTTCCATGGCAAGAAAATCCTTCCTCAGATAAGGCGACCAAAACTGCACACAATACTCAAGATGTGGACTCACCAAGGCCCTGTACAACTGCAGCAAGACATCCTTGTTCCTGTACTCAAACCCTCTCGCTATGAAGGCCAACATACCATTTGCCTTCTTAACTGCCTGCTGCACCTGCATGCTTACCTTCAGCGACTGGTGCACAAGGACACCTCGGTCTTGTTGCACTTCGCCTTCTCCCAATCTATTGCCATTCAGATAATAATCTGCCTTCCTGTTTTTGACACCAAAGTGGGTAACCTCGCATTTATCCACATTATATTGCATCTGCCATGCTTCTGCCCAATCACCCTACCTGTCCAAATCATACTGGAGTTTCTCGGCATCCTCCTCAGAGCACACACGCCCACCCAGCTTTGTGTCGTCTGCAAACTTGGAGATATTACATCTAGTTCCCTTGTCCAGATCATTAATATATATTGTGAATAGCTGGGGTCCAAGGACCGATCCCTGCGGTACCCCACTACTCACTGCCTGCCACTCGGAAAAAGACCCGTTTATTCCAACTCTTGGCTTTCTCTCTGCCAACCAGTTCTCTATCCAAGTCAATACCTTGCCCCCAATCCCATGTGCCTTTAACTTTACACGCTGTCGAACGCCTTTTGGAAATCCATGTACACCTCGTTAACCGCATTGCCCTCATGAACCCCGTTACCTCATCAAAAAACTCAATCAGAATCAGAGTGGCCAGGCCCGGCGGACATGCGGCCAGGGCCCCGGCACCAGGAAACCCAGGGTGCAGCGCCTCCCCCATCCGAGCTGCTGCTTCCCGGTTTCTTCAGCCGGTTCCACCAAGTCTGACTCAGGACAAAGGACAGGAGCCAGGCTCCCAGAATGGCCCTCGGCCCCGGGGAGCATGCGCACTCTCAGCGGGGAAATCAGCGCGTTGCATAGAGCGGTTTCTGGGGCGCAGGGAATTGTGGGTGCTGCTGCCGCCATTCGTCAGCGGCTGTTGGGAAAAGTTTTATTGCAGGCTGACGGAAGTCGGTCCCTGGCCACCTGTGTAGGTCTTTTTGTTGCAGCAGTTTGAGCTGGAGTGGAGATGGAGGAGAAGCTGCTGGATTTTCGATGGAATCTGGAACAGTACCCATGGATCGGAGGGTAACTAATGTTACCCCACTATTCAAAAAAGGTGGTAGAGAGAAAACGGGGAATTACTGACATCGGTAGTGGGGAAAATGCTAGAGTCCATTATAAAAGATGTAATAGCAGAGCACTTGGAAAACAGTGACAGGATCGGACAAAGTCAACATGGATTTACAAAAGGTAAATCGTGCTTAACTAATCTACTGGAATTTTTTGAGGATTTAACTAGTAAAATAGATAAGGGCGAACCAGTGGATGTGGTGTATTTGGACTTTCAGAAGGCTTTCGATAAGGTCCCACATAAGAGATTAGCGTGTAAAGTTAAGGCAAGGTATTGACTTGGATAGTGAACTGGTTGGCAGATAGAAAGCAAAGAGTTGGAATAAACGGGTCTTTTTCCGAGTGGCAGGCAATGACTAATGGGTTACCGCAGGGATCGGTCCTTGGGCCCCAGCTATTCACAATATATATTAATGATCTAGACAAGGGAACTAGATGTAATATCTCCAAATTTGCAGACGACACAAAGCTGGTTGGGCGTGTGTGCTGTGAGGAGGATGCCGAGAAACTACAGGATGATTTGGACAGGTTGGGTGATTGGGCAGAAGCATGGCAGATGCAATATAACGTGGATAAATATGAGGTTATCCACTTTGGTGTCAAAAACAGGAAGGCAGATTATCATCTGAATGGCAATAGATTGGGAGAAGGGGAAGTGCAACGAGATCTGGGTGTCCTTGTGCACCAGTCGCTGAAGGTAAGCATGCAGGTGCAGCAGGCGGTGAAGAAAGCAAATGGTATGTTGGCCTTCGTAGCGAGAGGGTTCAAGTACAGGAACAAGGATGTCTTGCTGCAGTTGTACAGGGCCTTGGTGAGACCACATCTTGAGTATTGTGTGCAGTTTTGGTCACTTTATCTGAGGAAGGATTTTCTTGCCATGGAAGAAGTGCAGCAAAGATTCACCAGGCTGATACCTGGGATGGCAGGAATGATGTATGAGGAGAGATTGGGACGATTGGGCTTGTACTCGCTGGAGTTTAGAAGAATGAGAGGGGATCTCATCGAAACCTATAAAATTCTGACAGGACTGGACAGACTAGATGCAGGAAGGATGTTCCCGATGGTCGGGGTGTCCAGAACCAGGGGTCACAGTCTAAGGATAAGGGATAAGCCTTTTAGGACAGAAATGAGGAGGAATTTCTTCACCCAGAGAGTGGTGAACCTGTGGAATTCTCTACCACAGAAGGAAGTAGAAGCCAATTCATTAAATATATTCAAGAAGGAGTTGGATATATTTCTTAAGGCTAAAGGGATCAAGGGGTATGGGGAGAAAGCAGGGACCGGGTACTGAACTTGGATGATCAGCCATGATCGCATTGAATGGCGGAGCAGGCTTGAGGGGCCGAATGGCCTACTCCTGCTCCTATCTTCTATGTTTCAATCTCTTATGCGGGACCTTATCGAAAGCCTTTTGAAAGTCCAAATATACCAGATCCACTGGTTCTCCCTTATCTATTTTACCAGTTACATCCTCAAAAAATTCCAGCAGATTAGTCAAGCACGATTTACCTTTGTCCAATCCGGTCACTATTTTCCAAATGCTCTGCTATTACGTCTTTTATAATGGACGCTAGCATTTTCCCCACTACCGATGTCAGGCTTACCGGTCTGTAATTCCCCATTTTCTCTCTACCACCTTTTTTGAACAGTGGGGTAACATTAGCTACCCTCCAATCCATGGGTACTGTTCCAGAGTCTATCGAATTTTGGAAGATGACCAGCAATGCATCTGCTATTTCTAGGGCCACTTCCTTAAGTACCCTAGGATGTAGGTTATCTTCTATGTTTCTATGTATTCAATCTTTCCTTGTAGCTGAAATTCTCCAGTCCTGGCTACATCCTCGTAAATCTCCCGTCTCGAGCACAGTCACATCTTTCCTGCAATGGGGCGAGCAGAACTGCACGCAGCACTCTAGCCGGTGGCCTAACTGGTGTATTTGTACAGTTCCAGCAGAACCTCCCTGCTCTTACATGATACAGAAATAGGCACTGCCCCTTTAAATACCTGGGGGGGCACCATTCCCCTTTAAATGGCCAAGCAATAATTTTGTGTTGAAAAGGGGCCGCAGTCCCCTTTGACTCACCCCCCCACCCACCACAAATACTCACAAGAGAGAGAGCGAGGAGGAAGAATGCTGGTCTTTGTCCCTTTAAAAGTGGCTGCCCACCAAAATGTTCACAGCATCAGGGCTCTTTCTTCTGGATAAAAGAGAAAAGGTTCACTTATTTTTAATGAATGCAGTTGATGAACAGCCTTGCAATAAAGATAATGTAAAGGAATAAACACTCACAAGCTGGGGTTTTTTCCACCCCCTCCTCCCCCCCTTCCCTTTAACAGCTCCTGCAGACAATGAAAGCAGGAAAGCGGCGCGCGCAGCCCACCGAGGTCCCGCCCCCCTCCCTCCCGCGCCGCCATTGGTTGGAGGACCGTCAGCCCGCCCGGTCCTCCCAGCGTTTTCCCCGCTCCTGATTGGCGGGCGCCTCGCGTAAATCACCCCCCTCCGATTACGCGCTGACGCCAGCACGCAACGCCCAGGGGACGGTTGAATCGGCGCGCGCCACCGCAAGGTTAAAAAAAAAGAAACACCCCACACAAATGAGGACAATAATAATAATAATCGCACTTTAGAGCGGAGGAGGTTGGGGGAATTAATGAGTGTTTTCAATTTGTTTTGGAAAAACATTTTTTTGAAAAGCTTCCCAACGGTGCGAGGCGGGCTGCGCATGCGCTTCAGCCAGCCTTTGACTACCCCACGTGGGCCGCGCCCGGACACGCCCACTTGCCTTCCCCTGCACCAATCACAGCGCGGGCAGGCGCTTCTCTCAATCGCCAGCTGTCAATCACCCTCCCTTCCCCTGCACCAATCAGAGCGCGGGCAGGCGCTTCAACAATCGCCACCTGTCAATCACCCTCCCTTCCCCTGCACCAATCACAGCGCGGGCAGGCGCTTCTCTCAATCGCCAGCTGTCAATCACCCTCCCTTCCCCTGCACCAATCAGAGCGCGGGCAGGCGCTTCAACAATCGCCACCTGTCAATCACCCTCCCTTCCCCTGCACCAATCACAGCGCGGGCAGGGGCTTCAACAATCACCACCTGTCAATCACCCTCCCTACCCCTGCACCAATCACAGCGCGGGCAGGCGCTTCAACAATCGCCACCTGTCAATCACTCTCCCTTCCCCTGCACCAATCACAGCGCGGGCAGGGGCTTCTCTCAATCACCACCTGTCAATCACCCTCCCTTCCCCTGCACCAATCACAGCGCGGGCAGGCGCTTCAACAATCGCCACCTGTCAATCACTCTCCCTTCCCCTGCACCAATCACAGCGCGGGCAGGGGCTTCTCTCAATCACCACCTGTCAATCACCCTCCCTTCCCCTGCACCAATCACAGCGCGGGCAGGCGCTTCTCTCAATCGCCACCTGTCAATCACCCTCCCTTCCCCTGCACCAATCACAGCGCGGGCAGGGGCTTCAACAATCACCACCTGTCAATCACCCTCCCTACCCCTGCACCAATCACAGCGCGGGCAGGCGCTTCAACAATCGCCACCTGTCAATCACTCTCCCTTCCCCTGCACCAATCACAGCGCGGGCAGGGGCTTCTCTCAATCACCACCTGTCAATCACCCTCCCTTCCCCTGCACCAATCACAGCGCGGGCAGGGGCTTCAACAATCGCCACCTGTCAATCACCCTCCCTTCCCCTGCACCAATCACAGCGCGGGCAGGCGCATCTCTCAATCGCCGCCTGTCAATCACCCTCCCTTCCCCTGCACCAATCACAGCGCGGGCAGGCGCTTCTCTCAATCGTCACCTGTCAATCACTCTCCCTTCCCCCTCGTGGTGTCGATTGACAGCGGTGTCAGCCAATGAGGTGCAGGAAGGGGCGGGACCAGGGCAAGGACTGACAGCAAGCCTGAACTCACTCAATTAAATACCTGCATGCAGCCAAAAAAACACTTTTATTGAGTCAGCCAAAAAACAGTAAAGCAAATGAGGTTTGCTGAGTCAGCAAAGTCTATTTTAGAAACATAGAAACATAGAAGATAGGAGCAGGAGTAGGCCATTCGGCCCCTTGAGCCTGCTCCGCCATTCAATGAGATCATGGCTGATCATCCAAACTCAGTACCCTGTCCCTGCCTTCTCCCCATATTCCTTGATCCCTTTAGCCTTAAGAAATATATCCAACTCCTTCTTGAATATATTTAATGAATTGGCCTCTCCTGCCCTCTGTGGTAGCGAATTCCACAGGTTCACCACTCTCTGGGTGAAGAAATTCCTCCTCATTTCTGTCCTAAATGGCTTACCCCTTATCCTTAGACTGTGACCCCTGGTTCTGGACTCCCCGACCATCGGGAACAACCTTCCTGCATCTAGTCTGTCTAGTCCTGTTAGAATTTTATAAGTTTCAATGAGATCCCCTCTCAATCTTCTAAACTCCAGCGAGTATAAGTCCAATCGACCCAATCTCTCCTCATACGTCATTCCTGCCATCCCAGGGATCAGCCTGGTGAATCTTCGCTGCACTCCCTCCATGGCAAGAACATCCTTCCTCAGATAAGGCGACCAAAACTGCACACAATACTCAAGATGTGGTCTCACCAAGGCCCTGTACAACTGCAGCAAGACATCCTTGTTCCTGTACTCAAACCCTCTCGTTACGAAGGCCAACATACCATTTGCCTTCTTAACCGTCTGCTTCACCTGCATGCTTACCTTCAGCGACTGGTGCACAAGGACACCCAGGTCTCGTTGCACTTCCCCTTCTCCCAATCTATTGCCATTCAGGTAATAATCTGCCTTCCTGTTTTTGACACCAAAGTGGATAACCTCACATTTATCCACATTATACTGCATCTGCCATGCTTCTGCCCAGTCACCCAACCTGTCCAAATCATATTGGAGTTTCTCGGCATCCTCCTCACAGCACAGCACTCTCTGGGTGAAGAAATTCCTTCTCATCTCTGTCCTAAATGGCTTACCCATTATCCTTAGACTGTGACCCCTGGTTCTGGACTTCCCGACCATCGCGATCCCCTCGTGCTGTCGATTGACAGCAGCGTGTCAGCCAATGAGGTGCAGGAAGGGGCGGGATCAGTGCCAGGACTGACAGCAAGCCTGAACTAACTCAATTAAATACCTGCAGCCCAAAAAAACACTTTTATTTCGTCAGCCAAAAAGCAGCAAAGCAAATAAGGTTTGCTGAGTCAGTAAAGCCTATTTTAAAGAATTCTAGATCGATATCAGAGTGATCGGTGCTCGGACCCCCAGCTATTCACAGTATATATTAATGATCTAGACAAGGGAACTAGATGTAATATCTCCAAGTTTGCAGACGACACAAAGCTGGGTGGGCGTGTGTGCTGTGAGGAGGATGCCGAGAAACTCCAGGATGATTTGGACAGGTTGGGTGATTGGGTAGATGTATGGCAGATGCAGTATAATGTGGATAAATGCAAGGTTATCCACTTTGGTGGTAAAAACAGGAAGGCAGATTATTATCTGAACGGCAATAGATTGGGAGAAGGGGAAATGCAATGAGACCTGGGTGTCCTTGTGCACCAGTCGCTGAAGGTAAGCATGCAGGTGCAGCAGGCGGTTAAGAAGGCAAATGGTATGTTGGCCTTCGTAGCAAGAGGGTTTGAGTACAGGAACAAGGATGTCTTGCTGCAGTTGTACAGGGCCTTGGTGAGACCACATCTTGAGTATTGTGTGCAGTTTTGGTCGCCTTATCTGAGGAAGGATGTTCTTGCCATGGAGGGAGTTCAGCGAAGATTCACCAGACTGATACCTGGGATGGCAGGAATGACGTATGAGGAGAGATTGGGTCGATTGGACTTATACTCGCTGAAGTTTAGAAGAATGAGAGGGGATCTCATTGAAACTTATAAAATTCTAACAGGACTAGACAGACTAGATGCAGGAAGGATGTTTCTGATGGCCTGGGAGTCCAGAACCAGGGGTCACAGTCTAAGGATAAGGGGTAAGCCATTTAGGACTGAAATGAGGAGGAATTTCTTCACCCAGAGAGTGGTGAACCTGTGGAATTCTCTGCCACAGAGGGCGGTGGAGGCCAATTCATTAAATATATTCAAGAAGGAGTTAGATATATTTCTTAAGGCTTAAGGGATCAAGGGATCTGGGGAGAAGGCAGGGACAGGGTACTGAGTTTGGATGATCAGCCATGATCTCACTGAATGGCGGAGCAGGCTCGGTGGCTGAATGGCCTACTCCTGCTCCTATCTTCTATGTTTCTATACAGTGCAGGAGGAGGCCATTCTGTCCCTCGACCCTGTTCCGCCATTCAATGAGATCATGGCTGGTCTGCAGCCTCAATCCATACACCCGCCTTTGGCCCATATCCCTTAATACCTTTGCTTAACAAAAATCTATCAGTCTCCGATTTAAAATGAACGATTGATCTAGCATCAATTGCTGTTTGCGGAAGAGAGTTCGAAACCTCTACCACCCTTTGTGTGTAGAAGTGTTTCCTAATTTCACTCCTGAAAGGTCTGGCTCTAATTTTTAGACTCTGCCCCCAGTCCTAGAATCCCCAACCAGCGGAAATAGTTTCTCTCTATCGCCCTATCTGTTCCCCTCAATATCTAGAAAATTTCCATCAGATCGCCCCATAACCTTCTAAATTCTAGGGAATACAACCCTAGTTTGTGTAATCCCTCCTCGTAACTTAACCCTTGGAGTCTTTGAACGAGCTCTCCAATTAATCCCACTCCCCTCATATCCCTGCAAATTTTTCCCCTTAAAGTATCGATCCAATTCTTTTTTGAAAGTTACTATTGAATCTGCTTCCACCGCCCTTTCAGGCAGCGCGTTCCAGATCACAACAACTCACTGTGTAAAAAACTGTTTCCTCATGTCACCTCTGGTTCTTTTACCGATTATCTTCAATCTGTGTCCTCTGGTTACCGACCCTCCTGCCGCTGGAAACAGTTTCTCTTTATTTACTCTATCCAAACCCTTCATGATTTTGAACGCCTCTATTAAATCTCTCCTTAACCTTCTGCTCTAAGGATAACAATCCCAGCTTCTTCAGTTTTTCCACATAACTGAAGTCCCTCATCCCTGGAACCATCCTGGTAAATCTCCTCTGCACCCTCTCCAAGGCGTTGACATCCTTCCTAAAGTGTGGTTCCCAGAATTGGACACAATACTCCAGCTGGGGACGAACCCAGTGATTTATAAGGGTTTAAGAACATAAGAAATAGAAGCAGGAGTCGGCCATTCGGCCCTTCGAGCCTGCTCCGCCATTCAATTAGATCATGGCTGATCTTCTGCCTCAACTCCATTCACCGGCCCTATCGCCATATCCCTTGATGCCCTTACTAGTCAGAAATCTATAGACTTCTGTTTTGAATATACCCAATGACTGAGCCTCCACAGCCCTCTGGGGTAGAGAATTCCAAAGATTCACCGCCCTCTGTGTGAAGAAATTTCTTCTCATCTCAGTCCTGAATGGCCGACCCTTTATCCTGAGGCTGTGGCCCCTGGTTCTAGACTCCCCAGCCAAGGGAAACATTCTCCCAGCATCCACCCGATCAAGCCCTGTAATAATTGTGTATGCTTCAATGAGATCCCCTCTCATTCTTCTGAATTCAACAGAATACAGGCCTAGTTTACTCAATTTCTTCTCATACGACAGTCCCGCCATCCCAGGAATCAATCTCGTGAACCTTCGTTGCACTCCCTCTGTGGCAAGTATGTCCTTCCTTAGGTAAGGAGACCAAAATTGTACACAGTACTCCAGGTGTGGTCTCACCAAGGCCCTATATAATTGGAGTAAGACTCCTGTACTCAAATCCTCTTGTAATGAAGGCCAGCATACCATTTCCCTTCCTAATGGCTTGCTGCACCTGCACATTCACTTTCAGTGACTCATGTACAAGGACACCCAGGTCCCTTCGAGCATCTGCATTCCCCAATCTTTCACCATTTAGGAAATATTCTGCCTTTCTGTTTTTTCTACCAAAGTGAATAACTTCACATTTATCCACATTATATTCCCTCTGCCATGTTCTCACCCACTCACTGAGCCTGTCGAGATCTCCTTGAAGCCTCTTCACATTCTCTTCACAACTGACACTGCCACCTAGCTTTGTATCATCAGCAAATTTAGAAATTTTACATTTAGTCCCCTCATCCAAATCATTGATATAGATTGTGAATAGCTGGGGCCCAAGTACTGATCCTTGTGGTACCCCACTAGTCACAGCCTGCCATCCTGAAAAAGATCCGTTTATCCCTACTCTTTGTTTTCTGTCTGTTAACCAGTTCTCAATCCATGCTAGTATATTACCCCCAATTCCATGTGCCCTCATTTTATTCACCAACCTCTTGTGTGGGACCTTATCGAAGGCCTTCTGAAAATCCAGATACACCACATCTACTGGTTCCCCTTTGTCTACTCCACTAGTTACATCCTCAAAGAACTCCAATAGGTTTGTCAAACAGGATTTCCCTTTCATAAATCCAGGTTGACTCTGCCCAATCTTACTATTAGTTTCTAAGTGCCCAGTTATTGCATCCTTTATAATAGATTCCAGCAATTTCCCAACTACTGATGTGAGGCTAACAGGTCTGTCGTTCCCCCTCTCCCTCCTTTCTTAAATAGCGAGGTTACATTTGCTACCCTCCAATCTGCAGGAACCGTTCCAGAATCTATAGAATTTTGGAAGATGACAACCAATGCTCCACTATTCCAATGGCCACCTCTTTCAAAACCCTAGGATGTAGGTCATCCCGTCCTTGGGATTTATCGACTTTTAGTCCCATTAATTTTGCTAGTACTGTTTTATTACTAATAATAATTTCTTTAAGTTCCTCATTCTCGCCACACCCTTGGTTTTCTCGTATTTCTGGGAGGTTTTTTGTGTATTGCTCCGTGAAGACAGAAACAAAGTATTTATTTAATTTCTCTGCCATTTCCTCATTCCCCATTATAAATTCTCCCGTCTCTGACTGTAAAGGACCTACATTTACCTTCGCCAGTCTTTTCCTTTTCACATACCTATAGAAGCTTTTAAATCCGTTTTTATATTTTTCGCTAGTTTGTGCTCATATTCCATTTTACCTTTTATCAATTTCTTGGTCCCCCTTTGCTGATTTCTAAACAGATCCCAATCCTCAGGCTGACCGCTTTTTCTGGCAACTTTATAAGCTTCCTCCTTTGACTTAATACTCAGTTTAATTTCTTTTAGCCATGGTTGGATCACTTTTCCTTTTGGGTTTTTATGCCCCAGAGGAATATATGTTTGTTGCAAATTATGCATTATTTCCTTGCATGTTAGCCATTGTATGTCCACCTTCATACCTTTTAGTGTAGTCTCCCAATCTACCATGGCCAACTTCACAGAATCACACAGAATCACAGAATCTACAGTGCAGATAGAGGCCATTTCGGCCCATCGAGCCTGCACCGACACATATCCCACCCTATCCCCGTAACCCCACGTATTTAATCCCCTAACACTAAGGGTCAATTTATCATCGCCAAATCAACCTAACCCGCACATCTTTGGACTGTGGGAGGAAACCGGAGCACCCGGAGGAAACCCACGCAGACACAGGGAGAATGTCCCTCATACCCTTGTAGTTTCCTCTGTTTAGATTGAAGACCTGAGTTTCAGATTGTACTACATCACTCTCAAACTTAATGTAAAATTACATAGAAACTTAGAAACATAGAAGATAGGAGCAGGAGTAGGCCATTCGGCCCCTCGAGCCTGCTCCGCCATTCAATGAGATCATGGCTGATCATCCAAATTCAGTACCCTGTCCCTGCCTTCTCCCCATATCCCTTGATCCCTTTAGCCTTAAGAAATATATCCAACTCCTTCTTGAATATATTTAATGAACTGGCCTCCACCACCCTCTGTGGCAGAGAATTCCACAGGCTCACCACTCTCTGGGTGAAGAAATTCCTCCTCATCTCAGTCCTAAATGGCTTACCCCTTATCCTTAGACTGTGACCCCTGGTTCTGGACTCCCCGACCATCGGGAACATCCTTCCTGCATCTAGTCTGTCTAGTCCTGTTAGAATTTTATAAGTTTCAATGAGATCCCCTCTCATTCTTCTGAACTCCAGCGAGTGCAAGCCCAATCAACCCAATCTCTCCTCATACGTCATGCCTGCCATCCCAGGTGTCAGCCTGGCGAATCTTCGCTGCACTCCTTCCATGGGAAGAACATCCTTCCTCAGATAAGGTGACCAAAACTGCACACAATACTCAAGGTGCGGTCTCACCAAGGCCCTGTACAACTGCAGCAAGACATCCTTGTTCCTGTACTCAAACCCTCTCGCTATGAAGGCCAACATACCAGTTGCCTTCATAACCGCCTCTAGGGAACCTGCTCATAACATGATAGAATTTCACATTCAGTTTGATTGTGAGAAACTTGGGTCTGAAACTAGTGTCTTAAACTTAAATAAAGGCAATTACAAGGGTTTGAAGACAGAGTTGGCGAAAGTGGACTGGAAAATAGATTGAAAGGTAAGATGGTAGATAAGCAGTGGCAGACTTTTAAGGAGATATTTCATAACTCTCAGCAAAGATATATTCCAGTGAGAAAGACTCTGAGAAGGATGAACAAAGGAAGTTAAGGAGGGGATCAAATTGAAAGAAAAGGCATACAATGTTGTGAAGATTAGTGATAGGCCAGAAGATTGGGAAATTTTTCAGAGACTTGCAAAGGATGACTAAAAAAATAATAGAGGGAGAAAATTGATTGAGATGGTAATGGGAGAGCCATTTACACTTCATCGAGAGCCATCTTTTGTTTAACTTGTCCCATTACCATCTCCTTTAGCCTCGCACCATCTCCTAATCTCTCCTGCCTTCCATCCGATCACAGACCTTCCCTTTTGTTCTTTCCTCCCCTCCCCCCTTTCCCTGCCCCAAGGCAACTTTCCCTGGGATCTGGGTGTCGTTGGCAAAGGCCAGCATTTATTGCCCAGCCCCTGCTTAAAAACCTGTTCCATCGCCAGCTTTTTCCAGTTCTGTCAAAGGGTCCCAGACCTGAACCGTTAACTCTGTTTCTCTCTCCACAGACGCTGTCGGACCTGCTGAGTATTTCCAGCATTTACTCTGTATCTAACCCGTGCTGTACCTGCCCTGGGAGTGTTTGATGGGACAGTGTAGAGGGAGCTTTACTCTGTATCTAACCCGTGCTGCACCTGCCCTGGGAGTGTTTGATGGGACAGTGTAGAGGGAGCTTTACTCGGTATCTAACCCGTGCTGTACCTGCCCTGGGAGTGTTTGATGGGACAGTGTAGAGGGAGATTTACTCTGTATCTAACCCGTGCTGTACCTGCCCTGGGAGTGTTTGATGGGACAGTGTAGAAGGAGATTTACTCTGTATCTAACCCGTGCTGTACCTGCCCTGGGAGTGTTTGATGGGGCAGTGTAGAGGGAGCTTTACTCTGTATCTAACCTGTGCTGTACCTGCCCTGGGAGTGTTTGATGGGACAGTGTAGAGGGAGATTTACTCTGTATCTAACCTGTGCTGTACCTGCCCTGGGAGTGTTTGATGGGACAGTGTAGAGGGAGCTTTACTCTGTATCTAACCCGTGCTGTACCTGCCCTGGGAGTGTTTGATGGAACAGTGTAGAGGGAGATTAACTCTGTATCTAACCTGTGCAGTACCTGCCCTGGGAGTGTTTGATGGGACAGTGCAGAGGGAGCTTTACTCTGTATCTAACCCGTGCTGTACCTGCCCTGGGAGTGCTTGATGGGACAGTATAGAGGGAGCTTTACTCTGTATCTAACCCGTGCTGTACCTGCCCTGGGAGTGCTTGATGGGACAGTATAGAGGGAGCTTTACTCTGTATCTAACCCGTGCTGTACCTGCCCTGGGAGTGTTTGATGGAACAGTGTAGAGGGAGATTAACTCTGTATCTAACCTGTGCAGTACCTGCCCTGGGAGTGTTTGATGGGACAGTGCAGAGGGAGCTTTACTCTGTATCTAACCCGTGCTGTACCTGCCCTGGGAGTGCTTGATGGGACAGTATAGAGGGAGCTTTACTCTGTATCTAACCCGTGCTGTACCTGCCCTGGGAGTGTTTGATGGGACAGTGTAGAGGGAGCTTTACTCTGTATCTAACTCGTGCTGTACCTGCCCTGGGAGTGTTTGATGGGACAGTGTAGAGGGAGCTTTACTCTGTATCTAACCTGTGCTGTAACTGCCCTGGGAGTGTTTGATGGGACAGTGTAGAGGGAGCTTTACTCTGTATTTAACCCGTGCTGTACCTGCCCTGGGAGTGTTTGATGGGACAGTGTAGAGGGAGCTTTACTCTGTATCTAACCTGTGCTGTACCTGCCCTGGGAGTGTTTGATGGGACAGTGTAGAGGGAGCTTTACTCTGTATCTAACCCATGCTGTACCTGCCCTGGGAGTGTTTGATGGGACAGTGCAGAGGGAGCTTTACTCTGTATCTAACCCGTGCTGTACCTGCCCTGGGAGTGTTTGATGGGCAAGTGTAGAGGGAGCTTTACTCTGTATCTAACCCGTGCTGTACCTGCCCTGGGAGTGTTTGATGGGCAAGTGTAGAGGGAGCTTTACTCTGTATCTAACCCGTGCTGTACCTGCCCTCGGAGTGTTTGATGGGTCAGTGTAGAGGGAGCTTTACTCTGTATCTAACCCGTGCTGTACCTGCCCTGGGAGTGTTTGATGGGACAGTGTAGAGGGAGCTTTACTCTGTATCTAACCCGTGCTGTACCTGCCCTGGGAGTGTTTGATGGGACAGTGTAGAGGGAGCTTTACTCTGTATCTAACCTGTGCTGTACCTGCCCTGGGAGTGTTTGATGGGACAGTGTAGAGGGAGCTTTACTCTGTATCTAACCCATGCTGTACCTGCCCTGGGAGTGTTTGATGGGACAGTGCAGAGGGAGCTTTACTCTGTATCTAACCCGTGCTGTACCTGCCCTGGGAGTGTTTGATGGGCAAGTGTAGAGGGAGCTTTACTCTGTATCTAACCCGTGCTGTACCTGCCCTGGGAGTGTTTGATGGGCAAGTGTAGAGGGAGCTTTACTCTGTATCTAACCCGTGCTGTACCTGCCCTCGGAGTGTTTGATGGGTCAGTGTAGAGGGAGCTTTACTCTGTATCTAACCCGTGCTGTACCTGCCCTGGGAGTGTTTGATGGGACAGTGTAGAGGGAGCTTTACTCTGTATCTAACCCGTGCTGTACCTGCCCTGGGAGTGTTTGATGGGACAGTGTAGAGGGAGATTTACTCTGTATCTAACCCGTGTTGTACCTGCCCTGGGAGTGTTTGATGGGACAGTGTAGAGGGATCTTTACTCTGTATCTAACCCGTGCTGTACCTGCCCTGGGAGTGTTTGATGGGACAGTGTAGAGGGAGCTTTACACTGTATCTAACCCATGCTGTACCTGCCCTCACAAGCAAATTTGGCTAGGGTAAATAAAAGCAGAGAGTTAAATGCGTGGCTCAAAGACTGGTGTGGGAGAAATGGGTTTTGCTTCTTGGGACACTGGCACCAGTACCAGGACAGGAGAGAGCTGTTCCGTTGGGATGGACTTCACTTGGCCAGTGCTGGGACTAGAATCCTGGCGAATCGAATAACTGGGGTTGGAGAGAGGGCTTTAAACTAATTAGTGGGGGGGAGGTTTCAAGAGAGTGAAAAATAAAAATGTCAGCGGAGAAGGCAATAGAGCAAGGTAGCAGTGGGGGAATTAAAAACCAGAGCGTGTCAGGAAGGGACAGAATATATAAAGGTAAAGTAGTAAAGGGGGTAAAAGCAGGAATAAATTGTCGCAAAACATATTTAAAAGTTCTTTATCTGAATGCACGCAGCATTTGTAACAAAATAGACGAGTTGACGGTACAAATAACTGCACATGGGTCTGATCTGGCGGCCATTACGGAGACATGGCTGCAGGGTGACCATGACTGGGAACTAAACATCCAGGGGTATTTGACTATTAGGAAGGACAGACAGGAAGGAAAAGGAGGTGGGGTGGCTGTGTTAATAAAGGATGGAATCACTGCAATAGTGAGAAATGATATTGGGTCAAAGGATCAGGATATTAAAACGGTTTGGGTAGAAATAAGGAATAATAAGGGGAAAAAGTCACTAGTGGGCGTAGTCTATAGGCCTCCTAACAGTTGCAACTCTATTGGTCGGAGTATAAATCAGGAAATAGTTGGGGCTTGTAATAAGGGAACAGCTATAATCATGGGAGATTTTAACATTCATATTGACTGGACAAATCAAATTGGGCAGGGCAGCCTTGAGGAAGAGTTCCTAGAGTGCATTAGGGATGGGTTCCTTGAGCAGTATGTTACTGAACCAACCAGGGGGCAGGCAATCTTAGATCTGGTCCTGTGTAATGAGACAGGATTAATAAAAAATGTCCTAGTAAAGGATCCCCTTGGAATGAGTGACCATAACATGGTTGAATTCCAAATTCAGTTGGAGGGTGAGAGAGTTGGATCTCAAACCAGCGTACTAAGCTTAAATAAAGGAGACTGTGAAGGTATGAGAGCAGAGTTGACTAAAGTGGACTGGGAAAACAGATTAAAGTGTAAGACGGTACAAGAGCAGTGGTCTACATTCAAGGAGATATTTCACAACTTTCAAGAAAAATATATTCCACTGAGGAAAAAGGGGCGTAAAAGAAAAGACTGCCATCCGTGGCTAAGTAAAGTAATAAAGGATAGTATCCGACCGAAAACAAGGGCATATAAAGTAGCCAAATCTAGTGGGAGGATAGAAGATTGGGAAGCATTTAAAAGCCAGCAAAGAATAACTAAAAGATTAATTAAGAAAGGGAAGATAGATTATGAAAGTAAACTAGCAAAAAATATAAAAACAGATAGCAAGAGTTTCTACAGTTATATAAAAAGAAAAAGGGTGGCTAAAGTGAATGTTGGTCCCTTAGAGGACGAGACCGGGAAATTAGTAGTGGGGAACATGGAGATGGCAAAAACGCTGAACAAATATTTTGTATCAGTCTTTACAGTAGAGGACACTAAAAATATCCCAACACTGGACAAACAGGAGGCTATAAGGGGGGAGGAGCTAAACACAATTAAAATCACTAAGGAGATGGTACTCCGTAAGATAATGGGACTTAAGGCGGATAAATCCCCTGGACCTGATGGCTTACATCCTAGGGTCTTGAGAGAGGTAGCGGTGGGGATTGCGGATGCATTAGTGGTAATTTTCCAAAACTCCCTGGATTCAGGCAAGGTCCCAGCAGATTGGAAAACTGCTAATGTAACGCCCTTATTTAAAAAGGGAGGTAGACAAAAGGCTGGAAACTATAGACCAGTTAGCCTAACATCTGTGGTTGGTAAAATGTTGGAGTCCATTATTAAGGAAGCAGTAACAGGACATTTGGATAAGCATAATTTAATCAGACAGAGTCAGCATGGTTTTATAAAGGGGAAGTCCTGTTTGACAAATTTTTCTTTGAGGATGTAACAAACAGGGTGGATAAAGGGGAACCAGTGGATGTGGTGTATTTGGACTTCCAAAAGGCATTTGACAAGGTGCCACACAAAAGATTACTGCACAAGATAAAAAATCACGGGATTGGGGGTAATATACTGGCACGGGTGGAAGATTGACTATCTAACAGAAAACAGAGAGTTGGGATAAATGGTTCATTCTCGGGTTGGCAATCAGTAACTAGTGGTTTTCCACAGGGGTCAGTGCTGGGACCCCAACTCTTTACAATCTATATTAACGATTTGGAGGAAGGGACCGAGTGCAACATATCCAAGTTTGCCGACGATACAAAGATGGGAGGGAAAGCAGTGAGTGAGGAGGACATAAAAAACCTGCAAAAGCACATAGACAGGCTAAGTGAGTGGGCAGAAATTTGGCAGATGGAATATAATGTTGGAAAGTGTGAGGTTATGCACTTTGGCAGAAAAAATCAAAGAGCAAGTTATTATCTAAATGGAGAGAAACTGCAAAGTGCTACAGTACAAAGGGATCTGGGGGTCCTGGTGCATGAAACACAGAAGGTTAGTATGCAGGTACAGCAGGTGATCAGGAAGGCCAATGGAATCTTGGCTTTTATTGCAAGGGGGATGGAGTATAAAAGCAGGGAAGTCTTGCTTCAGTTATACAGGGTACTGGTGAGGCCACACCTGGAATATTGCATACAGTTTTGGTTTCCATATTTAAGAAAAGATATACTTGCTCTCGAGGCAGTTCAGAGAAGGTTCACTCAGTTGATTCCGGAGATGACAGGGTTGACGTATGAGGAAAGGTTGAGTAGGTTGGGCCTCTACTCATTGGAATTCAGAAGAATGAGAGGCGATCTTATCGAAACATATAAGATTGTGAGGGGGCTTGATCGGGTGGATGCGGTGAGGATGTTTCCACTGATGGGTGAGACTAGAACTAGGGGGCATAAACTTAGAATAAGGGGCTGCCCTTTCAAAACTGAGATGAGGAGAAACTTCTTCACTCAGAGGGTGGAAAATCTATGGAATTTGCTACCTCAGATAGCTTTGGAAGCTGCGACATTAAATAAATTTAAAACGGAGATAGACAGTTTCCTAGCTGATAAGGGAATTAGGGGTTACGGGGAGCGGGCAGGGAAGTGGACGTGAGTCTAGGTTCGGATCAGCCATGATCCTATTGAACGGCGGAGCAGGCCCGAGGGGCCATATAGCCTACTCCTGCTCCTACTTCTTATGTTCTTTTTCTCTTCACATATCTATAAAAGCTTTTACAGTCAGTTTTTATGTTCCCTGCAAGCTTACTCTCATATTGTATTTTCCCTTTCTTAATTAATCCCTTTGTCTTCCTTTGTTGAATCCTAAACTGCTTCCAATCCTCAGGTTTACTGCTTTTTCTGGCCAATTTATATGTCCTCTCCTTGGATCTTATGCTATCCCGAATTTCCCTTGTTAGCCACGGTTGAGTCACCATTTTTGTTTTATTTTTATGCCAAACTGGGGTGAACAAATTCTGTACTTCATCCATGCGGTCTTTGAATGTTTGCCATTGCCTATCCACCGTCAACCCTTTGAGAGACATTCCCCAATCAATCCTACCCAACTCGCTCCTCAGACCATCGTAGTTTCCTTTATTTAAATTTAGGACCCGAGTCTCTGAGTCAACAACTTCATTCTCCATCTTAGTGAAGAATTTGATCATATTATGATCACTCGAACCCAAGGGGCCTCGTACAACAAGATTGCTAATTAATCCTTTCTCGTTACATAATACCCAGTCTAAGATGGCCTGATCTCTGGTTGGTTCCTCGACATATTGGTCCAGGAAACCATCCCGTAAACACTCCAGGAATTCCTCCTCCACAGTAGAGGACATGAGAGGGGGGGGGGAGGGAGTCCCTTAAAATGTGGAGGGGGTGGATGTCCCTTTACATGTGGAGGTGGTGGGTGTCCCTTTAAATGCGGAGGGGGTGGGTGTCCCTTCAAATGCAGAGGAGGTGGGTGTCCCTTCAAATGTGGAGGGGGTGGATGTCCCTTTACATGTGGAGGTGGTGGGTGTCCCTTTAAATGTGGAGGTGGGTGGGTGTCCCTTTAAATGTGGAGGTGGGTGGGTGTCCCTTTAATTGCGGAGGGGGTGGGTGTCCCTTTACATGTGGAGGGGGTGGGTGTCCCTTTAAATGTGGAGGTGGGTGGGTGTCCCTTTAAATGTGGAGGTGGGTGGGTGTCCCTTTAATTGCGGAGGGGGTGGGTGTCCCTTTAAATGCGGAGGGGGGTGGGTCTCCCTTTAAATGTGGAGGGGGTGGGTGTCCCTTTAAATGTGGAGAGGCGGGGCCGCGCATGCTCATTCGGCCCCACCACAACACGAGGCTGCCAGTGCGCCTGCGCGGGGCCTATGGGCAGGAAACGGAAGGCCGGGCCCGGGGGAAGAGGTGGAATCAGCGGCCGGGGTAAAGTCAAGTGTTGGGGAATCGATTTAAATCGAGGTGAGGGGGGAGCGGAGAGCGAGATTATAAAGTAAAATACGGGAAAACCAAACCTGAGGGTCGGGCGGGCGGGACCTCCGCAGACACCGAACGGAGCGGATTGAGCCGCGCGGGGGGGCGGAGTGAGCCGGAGCAACGTGATTCTGACTGACGGGAGCTCTGACCAATAGGAAGAGGGCTGAGGTGGGAGGACTGACCTGGGGGCCTGGTCCTCCAACCAATGGTGGCGCGGCAAGGGGGCGGGACCTTCCTCCCCGGCGCTGAGGCTGGGGCCGGATTGTGACGTAATCAGAAGAAGAGGCCCAATCAGGTGGATGGAGGCCCGACCCGGCCTGTGAATGACAGGAGCTCTGACCAATAGGACGAGGGCTGAGGTGGGAGGACTAAACTGGGCGTCCTGGTCCTCCAACCAATGGCGGCGCGGCAAGGGGGCGGGGCCTCCTCTCCAGCTCAGGTGCGCTGGGGCCGATTGTGACGCGCTGTCCCGAGGTGAGAGCAGCTCAGGCAGCACAGAGCTGGGGCTGGAATCTGGGAGAGGGGCCGCAGGCAGCACAGAGCTGGGGCTGGAATCTGGGAGAGGGGCCGCAGGCAGCACAGAGCTGGGACTGGAATCTGGGAGAGGGGCCGCAGGCAGCACAGAGCTGGGGCTGGAATCTGGGAGAGGGGCCGCAGGCAGCACAGAGCTGGGGCTGGAATCTGGGAGAGGGGCCGCAGGCAGCGGGCCTGGCAAAGGGGCAGAAGCTTCACAATACAAGCTTCTTTGAAATGTAAAATTGTTTCCTACAGACAGCCTGGGTCACTCTGCAAATAAAACTGTTGAACAATTCATCATAACTCTCCCTTGCTTTAGGAGAGGCGTAGAGTGCAAAAGCAAGGAAGTTATGATGAAACTGTGTAAAAGACTGGAGTCAGCTGTGGCTCAGTGGATAGCAGAGTCAGAAGGTTGTGGGTTCAAATCCCGCTCCAGGGACTTGAGCATATAAAGCGAGGCTGACACTCCAGTGCGGTGCTGAGGGAGCGCCGCACTGTCGGAGGGGCAGTACTGAGGGAGTGAGGCACTGTCGGTGGGGCGGTACTGAGGGAGCGCCGCACTGTCGGAGGGGCAGTACTGAGGGAGCGCCGCACTGTCGGAGGGGCAGTGCTGAGGGAGCGCCGCACTGTCGGAGGGGCAGTACTGAGGGAGTGCCGCACTGTCGGAGGGGCAGTACTGAGGGAGTGAGGCACTGTCGGAGGGGCAGTACTGAGGGAGCGCCGCACTGTCGGAGGGGCAGTGCTGAGGGAGCGCTGCACTGTCGGAGGGGCAGTACTGAGGGAGCGCCGCACTGTCGGAGGGGCAGTACTGAGGGAGTGAGGCACTGTCGGTGGGGCGGTACTGAGGGAGCGCCGCACTGTCAGAGGGGCAGTACTGAGGGAGCGCCGCACTGTCGGAGGGGCAGTGCTGAGGGAGCGCCGCACTGTCGGAGGGGCAGTGCTGAGGGAGCGCCGCACTGTCGGAGGGGCAGTGCTGAGGGAGCGCCGCACTGTCGGAGGGGCAGTACTGAGGGAGCGCCGCACTGTCGGAGGGGCAGTACTGAGGGAGCGCCGCACTGTCGGAGGGGCAGTACTGAGGGAGCGCCGCACTGTCGGAGGGGCAGTACTGAGGGAGCGCCGCACTGTCGGAGGGGCAGTACTGAGGGAGCGCCGCACTGTCGGAGGGGCAGTGCTGAGGGAGCGCCGCACTGTCGGTGGGTGTGGTAAACCACTGTTATTGCATATTGTTACCTCTGGTTTGCGCTGTGTACCAATGCATGCCTCAGCTGGCTCCGCCCACATGGCCAGGTATAAAGGTGGGTGTTTCGGCTACCCACTTCCTTCTTGGAACCAGTCGTCCACGAGAGGCATGCTCTGTTCTTTAGTTAATAAAAGCCTTTTCATTACCTTCCTAATTCATCGCCTTTTATGGAGTAATTGATAAGCGTATCAATTTTATTAACTAAAAGTAAAATGGCGACACCTGAACAGCAACAACAGCAGGCGTTGCTGCGAGCCCTCAGACCGGCATGCCTGGACCTCGACCCTCAAGCAGCGGGTTCATCGACCAATTTCGAACACTGGCTGAGCTGCTTTGAATCCTTCCTAGAAGCCTCCGCCGTGACATCGGAGGAGAACAAACTAAAAGTTTTGACCGCCCAGGTGAGCCCTCAAGTATATACGCTCATCCGGGATGCTACTACGTACACGGCGGCCCTCGAACTACTAAAAGGGCAATACACGCGCCCAGTGAACACGATTTACGCCAGACACCTCTTGGGATCCCGCAGGCAGCAACCGGGGAATCGGTAGAGGCATTTTTACGGGCGTTACAGACACTCTGCAGGGACTGCGACTGTAAGGAGGTAACGGCTGCGGGGCACGCGGAGGGACTTACCTGTGATGCCTTCGTTAGGGGCCTCCAGTCCGACTACTCCCGGCAGAGACTGCTCGAAAGCAAGGAGCTCGACGTGAAGATGGCCGTAGCCCTTGCGCTCTCATTAGATGCGGCCCACCGAAACCTCGAAGCATACTCACGTAACGGCGCCGTGCCATGGCCATCGCGACCTTGGGACATGGGACCGCCGCCCCCGGCACCAACTGCTGCAGCGATGTCCCGAAATCAACTGGGACCGCCGCCCCCGGTACCAACTGCAGCGATGCCCCGTAACCAGGCCCAAAAATGCTATTTCTGTGGCCAGTTAAAACACCCTAGAGCGCACTGCCCGGCTAAGACCGCTACCTGCTCGGGCTGCGGGAAGAAAGGCCATTACGCCAATGCCTGCAGGGGGAAACCCACGAACGCCAGCAGCGCCGCGTGCAAACCGTGGGGGCAGCCATCTTATCCGCCATTTTGTGCACCTCCGGCCGCATGGCCGCCGCCATTTTGTCCGCCGCACTCAACCGCCATTTTGTCTCCGGGCTCGACCACCGTCTCGTCGGACGACCATATCGACTCACTAAGCCATACACTGGCCTCCGTTACGCTGGATCAAGCCCTCCCTCATCATCTGTCCAGCTCCATGATGGACATCACGGTAAACGGCCGCGCCACCACTTGCCTATTTGACAGCGGGAGCACAGAGTTTTATTCACCCCGACACAGTACGTAGCCACTCCCTCACGGTCCTGCCAACGCGCCATCGGATTTCTATGGCGTCTAAGTCCCATTCAATGGACGTCGGCGGCTACTGTGTGGTGACCCTTTCGGTTGGGGGCACAGAATATAAAAATTTTAAACTTCTAGTCCTGCCCCGTCTTTGCACTGCCGTGCTGCTAGGGTTGGATTTTCAGTGCCACCTTAAAAGTGTCACATTAGCATACGGTGGACCCCTCCCCCCACTCACAGTCTGCAACCAACACCCTTTAAATCGCCCGCCGCACACCACTTGCAGCCTTTCCACACTCAAAGTCCCCCCCCCCTCCCTTGTTCGCTAACCTCACCCACGACTGTAAACCCATCGCTACCAAGAGCAGGCGGTACAGCGCCGGGGACAGAGCTTTTATTAGCTCTGAGGTGGAGCGGCTCTTGAAGGAGGGCATTATCGAAGGGAGCACCAGCCCCTGGCGAGCCCAGGTTGTAGTCGTTAAAACCACCGATAAACGCCGCCTGGTCATTGACTACAGCCAAACCATAAACCGGTACACTCAGCTGGACGCATACCCCCTTCCTCGCATATCTGATATGGTCAATCAGATTGCGCAATACAAAGTATTCTCCACCATTGACCTTAAGTCAGCATACCACCAACTCCCCATCCGCCATGAGGACTGCCAGTATACTGCCTTCGAGGCGAACGGCCGCCTCTACCACTTCCTTAGGGTTCCCTTCGGCATCACCAACGGTGTTTCGGTCTTCCAAAGGGAGATGGACCGGATGGTTGACCAGAATGCGCTGCAGGCCACCTTTCCCTATCTGGATAACGTCACCATCTGTGGCCACGACCAGCAGGACCATGACGCTAATCTAGAAAAATTCCTCCGTACGGCCCAACGGCTGAACCTAACGTACAATAAGGAGAAATGTATGTTTCGCACCAAACGCCTCGCCATTCTCAGCTGCGTAGTGGAGAACGGAGTCATCGGGCCCGACCCCGACAGAATGCGCCCCCTTATGGAGTTCCCCCTCCCCCACTGCCAAAAAGCACTGAAGAGATGCCTGGGGTTCTTCTCTTACTATGCTCAGTGGGTGCCCCACTATGCGGACAAAGCCAGACCCCTCATCAAATCCACCTCCTTCCCCCTGACACCAGAGGCGTGTGCAGCCTTCACTCTTATCAAGAGCGATATTGCGAAGGCCGCAATGCACGCAGTGGATGAGTCCATCCCCTTCCAAGTGGAGAGCGATGCATCCGACTTCGCCCTAGCTGCGACCCTTAACCAGGCGGGGAGACCCGTGGCCTTTTTCTCAAGGACCCTCCAGGGCCCCGAGACTCGACACTCCTCTGTCGAAAAGGAGGCCCAGGCTATTGTGGAAGCGGTGCGTCACTGGAGGCATTACCTGGCCGGAAAACGGTTTACCCTTCTCACTGACCAGCGTTCAGTTGCTTTTATGTTTAATAATAAGCAGAGGGGCAAAATCAAGAATGACAAGATCTTGAGGTGGAGAATTGAACTCTCCACCTACAATTACGATATCTTGTACCGGCCCGGGAAACTCAATGAGCCCCCAGATGCCCTATCACGTGGTACATGCGCCAACGCGCAGGTCGATAGACTGAAGACCCTCCACAATGACCTCTGCCACCCGGGGGTCACCAGGTTCTTCCATTTCATCAAATCCCGTAACCTGCCCTACTCCATCGAGGAGGTCAGGACCATGACCAGGAACTGCCAAATCTGTGCCGAGTGCAAACCGCATTTTTATAGGCCAGACAGAGCAAGCCTGATCAAGGCCACTCGCCCCTTCGAGCGCCTGAGCGTCGATTTTAAAGGGCCCCTCCCCTCCTCTGACCGCAACGTGTACTTCCTCAACGTAATTGATGGGTACTCCCGTTTCCCGTTTGCCATCCCCTGCCCAGACGTGACCAGTACTACGGTCATCAAATGTCTGAATGACCTCTTCGCCTTGTTCGGGTTCCCTAGCTATATACATAGCGACAGGGGCTCATCTTTCATGAGCGACGAACTTCGGCAGTACCTGCTCGCGAGAGGTATTGCTACGAGTAGGACCACCAGCTACAACCCCCGGGGGAACGGCCAGGTGGAAAGAGAGAACGCGACGGTTTGGAAGGCCGTCCTCTTAGCCTTAAAATCTAAGGGCCTTCCGACCTCTCGCTGGCAGGAGGTCCTCCCTGCGGCGCTCCACTCCATCCGGTCACTGCTTTGTACTGCCACTAATGCCACCCCTCACGAGCAAATGTTGGTTTTCCCCAGGAAGTCCACTTCGGGAACCTCGCTACCGACATGGCTGACTTCTCCTGGGCCCGTCCTACTGCGGAGGCATGTGAGGACCCATAAAATGGACCCCCTGGTCGAGAGGGTGAACCTCCTACACGCCAACCCCCAGTATGCCTACGTGGCATACCCAGACGGGCGGGAGGACACGGTCTCCATACGAGACCTCGCACCCTCGGGTGCCCCTGAACTACCACCGTTATCCCCCACCACCCCTCCCAACCCAACCCCTGTAGACGGCATGCCGGAGCCCCAGGACCCTTCGTTGACCACCCAGACACCAGATTCGACGTTGGACGCTGCACCACCGCCGCCGCCACCACGACGATCAGGACGTCAGACAAGGCCTCCTGATAGACTTACCTACACGAACTTGTAGTACACTTCACCCCGCCGGACTCAATTTTAAACAAGGGGTGAATGTGTTAAACCACTGTTATTGCATATTGTTACCTCTGGTTGGCGCTGTGTACCAATGCATGCCTCAGCTGGCTCCGCCCACATGGCCAGGTATAAAGGTGGGTGTTTCGGCTACCCACTTCCTTCTTGGAACCAGTCGTCCACGAGAGGCATGCTCTGTTCTTTAGTTAATAAAAGCCTTTTCATTACCTTCCTAATTCATCGCCTTTTATGGAGTAATTGATAAGCGTATCAGAGGGGCAGTACTGAGGGAGCGCCGCACTGTCGGAGGGGCAGTACTGAGGGAGCGCCGCACTGTTGGAGGGGCAGTACTGAGGGAGCGCCGCACTGTCGGAGGGGCAGTACTGAGGGAGCGCCGCACTGTCGGAGGGGCAGTACTGAGGGAGCGCCGCACTGTCGGAGGGGCAGTACTGAGGGAGCGCCGCACTGTCGGAGGGGCAGTACTGAGGGAGCGCCGCACTGTCGGAGGGGCAGTACTGAGGGAGCGCCGCACTGTCGGAGGGGCAGTACTGAGGGAGCGCCGCACTGTCGGAGGGGCAGTACTGAGGGAGCGCCGCACTGTCGGAGGGGCAGTACTGAGGGAGCGCCGCACTGTCGGAGGGGCAGTACTGAGGGAGCGACGCACTGTCGGAGGGGCAGTACTGAGGGAGCGCCGCAATGTCGGAGGGGCAGTACTGAGGGAGCGCCGCACTGTCGGAGGGGCAGTACTGAGGGAGCGCCGCACTGTCAGAGGGGCAGTACTGAGGGAGCGCCGCACTGTCGGAGGGTCAGTACTGAGGGAGCGCCGCACTGTCGGAGGGGCAGTACTGAAGGAGCGCCGCACTGTCGGAGGGGCAGTACTGAGGGAGCGCCGCACTGTCGGAGGGGCAGTACTGAGGGAGCGCCGCAAGGTCGGAGGGGCAGTACTGAGGGAACGCCGCACTGTCGGAGGGTCAGTACTGAGGGAGCGCCGCACTGTCGGAGGGGCAGTAGTTGAGGGAGCGCCGCACTGTCGGCGGGGCAGCACTGAGGGAGCGCCGCACTGTCGGCGGGGCAGCACTGAGGGAGCGCCGCACTGTCGGCGGGGCAGCACTGAGGGAGCGCCGCACTGTTGGCGGGGCAGCACTGAGGGAGCGCTGCACTGTCGGCGGGGCAGTACTGAGGGAGCGCCGCACTGTCGGCGGGGCAGTACTGAGTGAGCGCTGCACTGTCGGTGGGGCAGCACTGAGGGAGCGCCGCACTGTTGGAGGGGCAGTAGTTGAGGGAGCGCCGCACTGTCGGAGGGGCAGTACTGAGTGAGCGCTGCACTGTCGGCGGGGCAGTACTGAGGGAGCGCCGCATTGTCGGAGGGACAGTGCTGCGGGAGAGCCGCATTGTCGGAGGGGCAGTAATGAAGGAGCGCCGCACTGTCGGAGGGACAGTGCCACGGGAGAGCTGCATTGTCGGAGGGGCAGTGCCACGGGAGAGCCGCATTGTCGGAGGGGCAGTAATGAAGGAGCGCTGCAGTGTCGGAGGTGCCGTCCTACGGGTGAGACGTTAAACCGAGGCCCCCGTCTGCCCCCTCAGGTCGATGTAAAAGATCCCGTGGTGCTATTTCGAAGAAGTTATCCCCGGTGTTTTGAGCCCAATATTTATCCCTCAATCAACATGACGAAAAAACATTATCTGGCCATTATCACATTGCTGTTTGTGGGAGCTTGCTGTGCGCAAATTGGCTGCAGCGTTTCCCACATTACAACAGTAAATACACTTCAAAAGTACTTCATTGGCTGTAAAGCGCTTTGGGACGTCCGGTGGTCGTGAAAGGCAGTTAAGAAGGCAAATGGTCTGCTGGCCTTCATTACAAGAGGATTTGAATACAGGATTGAAGAAGTCTTACTCCAATTATATCTTCTTCTGAGGCAGTCCCTCGGAACCAAGGATGACTTGCTTCCACATTAAAAATGAGTTCTCAGGTGTAAGGGTAAACCGGGAGAGCTTCTTCTCCCCGAGACGGACCCTCTGATATAAAGGGTCGACTGGATCCATGTTTATCTGTAATTTAAACAGAGGTCTGCTCGTCTTCCGAGCTCTTTCCCCTAGAGGAGAGGGTAGAATGGGGGTCTTTAGTGTTAAATGGTTTCACCTGGGTCCATTACTTCCATCACATACCCATCGGTTCCTGTAGACAAACACACGTATCACTTGTCATTAATACAGTACATGGCCCCATACAACGGGCCCCATTCCCTTTCTTCCGATAACTTGCGTCATTACCTGTTGACCTATTCTGGGCAACTCGTCTGGTTTAAGTCCAGCATTCTGCCTTTCTAGATCTTTAATCTGTTGTTGGTTCCTTACTTCTTTATTTAGTGCTTGTACCTCCTGATTTAGTTGTATTAAGTATCGCCTTAATCTATCTTGCACTGGTCCTGGTCTTAAACACATACTTTGATTCTGTCTTCACAAAGGAGGACACAAATAACCTCCCAGAGATGTCGGGGAACATAGGGTCTGATGAGAGGGTGGAACTGAAAGAAATCAATATTGTTAGGGAAATTGATGTGATTGAAGGCCGATAAATCCCCAGGGCCTGATAATCTACATCCTAGGGTACTTAAGAAAGTGGCCCTAGAAATAGTAGATGCATTGCTGATCATCCTCCAACATTCGATGGAATCTGGAACAGTTCCCATGGATTGGAGGGTAGCTAATGTTACCCCACTATTCAAAAAAGGTGGTAGAGAGAATATGGGGAATTACAGACCGGTAAGCCTGACGTCGGTAGTGGGGAAAATGCTAGAGTCCATTATAAAGGATGTAATAGCAGAGCACTTGGAAAAAGTGACCGGATTGGACAAAGTCAACATGGATTTACAAAAGGTAAATCATGCTTGACTAATCTACTGGAATTTTTTGAGTCATAGAGTCATAGAGTTTTACAGCACAGAAAGAGGCCCTTCGGCCCATCGTGTCTGCACCGTCCATCAATCCCTGTCCAGTCTAATCCCATTTTCCAGCATTTGGTCCATAGCCTTGTATGCAATGGCATTTCAAGTGCCCATCCAAATGCTTCTTGAATGTTGTGAGGGTTCCTGCCTCTACCACCCTTTCAGGCAGTGAGTTCCAGCTTCCAACCGCCCTCTGGGTGAAAAAGTTCCTCCTCAAATCCCCTCTAAATCTCCTGCCCCTTAACCTGAATCTATGCCCCCTTGTTATTGACCCCCCTACTAAGGGGAAAAGTTCCTCTTTATCTACCCTATCTATGCCCCTCATCATTTTGTACACCTCAATCAGGTCCCCCCTCAGCCTCCTTTGCTCCAAGGAAAACAACCACAGCCTGTTTCGTCTTTCTTCATAGCTGAGGCGCTCCATCCCAGGCAACATCCTGGTGAATCTTCTCTGCACCCTCTCCAAAGCAATCACATCCTTCCTATAGTGAGGCGACCAGAACTGCACACAGTACTCCAGCTGTGGCCTCACCAGCGTTTTGTACAGCTCCATCATAACCTCCCTGCTCTTATATTCTATGCCTCTGCTAATGAAGGCAAGTATCCCATATGCCTTTTTAACCACCTTATCTACCTGTTCCGCTGCCTTCAGGGACCTATGTACATGTAAACCAAGGTCCCTCTGACCCTCTGTACTTCCTAGGGCCCTACCACTCATTGTGTATTCCCTTGCCTTATTTGTCCGTCCAAAATGCATCACCTCACACTTTTCAGGGTTAAATTCCATTTGCCACTTTTCCGCCCATCTGACCAACCCGTTAATATCGTCCTGTAGCCTGAGGCTTTCCTCCTCGCAATTTACCACCCCACCAATTTTCGTGTCATCCGCGAACTTACTGATCATACCTTTTACATTCTCATCCAAATCATTAATGTAGATCACAAACAGCAAGGGACCCAGCACCGATCCCTGAGGTACCCCACTGGACACAGGCTTCCAGTCACAAAAGCAACCTTCGACCATCACCCTCTGCCTCCTGCCACTCAGCCAGTTTAGGATCCAACGCGCCAAGGCCCCCTGGATCCCATGGGCTCTTACCTTCTTGACCAGTCTCCCATGCGGGACTTTGTCAAAAGCTTTACTGAAGTCCATGTAAACCACATCCACAGCATTTCCCTCATCCACACACCTAGTCACCCCCTCGAAAAATTCAATCAGATTGGTCAGACATGATTTACCCTTGACAAAGCCATGCTGACTATCCCCGATTAATCCTTGCCTCTCCAAGTGGAGACTAATTTTGTCCCTCAGAATTTTTTCCAATAATTTCCCTACCACAGATGTTAGGCTCACTGGCCTGTAATTCCCTGGTTTATCCCTGCTACCCTTCTTGAATAATGGTACTATGTTAGCTGTTCTCCAGTCCTCTGGTACATCCCCTGTGGCCAGAGAGGTTCTGAAAATTTGTTTCAGAGCCCCTGCAATCTCCTCCTTTGCCTCACACAACAGCCTGGGATACATCTCGTCCGGGCCTGGGGATTTATCCACTTTTTGGCCTGCTAAAACCGCTAGTACCTCCTCCCTCTCGATGCTAATATGTTCAAGTATGTCACAGTCCCCTTGCCCGACTTCTATGTCTACATCGTCTTTCTCCATAGTGAACACAGAGGCAAAAAATTCATTTAAAACCCCACCTACTTCATCTGGCTCTACACACAGCTTGCCACTTTGGTCCCTAATGGGCCCTACCCTTTCCCTGGTTATCCTCTTGCCCTTAATATACTTATAAAACATCTTAGGATTTTCCTTTATTTTGCTCGCCAGTGTTATTTCATGGCCCCTCCTCGCCCTCCTAATTTCCTTTTTAAGTATGCCCCTGCACCTTTTATACGCCTCTAGGGCTTCCTCCGTCTTTTGTCTTTTGTAACTGCCAAAAGCCCCCCTTTTTTTCCTAATGCATTTTTGTATATCCCTTGTCATCCAAGGTTCCCTTTGCTTGTTGGTCCCACCCTTGACCTTTACAGGAACATGTTGGTGTTGTACTCTCTCTATTTCCCTT
This sequence comes from Somniosus microcephalus, assembly GCF_052327205.1. Taxonomy (NCBI): domain Eukaryota; kingdom Metazoa; phylum Chordata; class Chondrichthyes; order Squaliformes; family Somniosidae; genus Somniosus; species Somniosus microcephalus. The sequence goes on along the minus strand of NW_028225187.1, from coordinate 3,213,237 downwards.
CTGAAAGCCTCACACTGTTTTGATGTGGATTTTCCTATAAGTAGCTGCTCCCAGTCCACTTTGGCCAGATCCTGCCTTATCTTATTAAAATCCGCCTTCCCCCAATTTAGAACCCTTATTTCCGGGCCGTCTTTGTCTTTTTCTATGACCACCTTAAATCTCACCGAATTATAGTCACTATCGCCAAAATGCTCTCCTACAGACACTTCCACCACCTGCCCGGCTACATTCCCTAGAATTAGGTCCAGTACCGCCCCCTCTCTTGTAGGACTTTCTACATGTTGGCTCAAAAAGCTCTCCTGGATGCACTTTAAGAATTCTGCACCCTCTAAGCCTTTCACACTCTGACTATCCCAATTTATATTGGGGAAGTTGAAATCCCCCACTATTATTACCCTATTATTTTCACACTTTTCTGAGATTTGCCTACATATCTGTTCCTCTATCTCCCCCTGACTGTTTGGGGGCCTATAGTACACTCCCAGCAAAGTGCTTGCCCCCTTTTTGTTTTTAAGTTCTACCCATATGGCCTCATTAGAGGAACCCACTAATATATCATCCCTCCTTACAGCAGTAATTGACTCCTTAATTAATATTGCAACACCCCCTCCCCTTTTACACCCACCTCTGTCTCGCCTGAAGATTCTATACCCCGGAATATAGGATGTAACTGGTAAAATAGATAAGGGAGAACCAGTGGATGTGGTGTATTTGGACTTTCAAAAGGCTTTCAATAAGGTCCCGCATAAGAGATTAGCGTGTAAAGTTAAGGCACATGGGATTGGGGGCAAGGTATTGACTTAGATAGAGAACTGGTTGGCAGACAGGAAGCAAAGAGTTGGAATAAATGGCTCTTTTTCTGAGTGGCAGGCAGTGACTAGTGGGGTACCGCAGGGATCGGTCCTTGGACCCCAGCTATTCACAATATAAATGATCTGGATGAGGGAACTAGATGTAATATCTCCAAGTTTGCAGACGACACAAAGCTGGGTGGGCGTGTGTGCTGTGAGGATGCCGAGAAACTCCAGGATGATTTGGACAGGTTGGGTGATTGGGCAGAAGCATGGTAGATGCAATATAACGTGGATAAATGCGAGGTTATCCACTTTGGTGTCAAAAACAGGAAGGCAGATTATTATCTGAATGGCAATAGATTGGGAGAGGGGGAAGTGCAATGAGACCTGGGTGTTCTTGTGCACCAGTCGCTGAAGGTAAGCATGCAGGTGCAGCAGGCGGTTAAGAAGGCAAATGGTATGTTGGCCTTCGTAGCGAGAGGGTTTGAGTACAGGAACAAGGATGTCTTGCTGCAGTTGTACAGGGCCTTAGTGAGACCACAGCTTGAGTATTGTGTGCAGTTTTGGTCATCTTATCTGAGGAAGGATGTTCTTGCCATGGAGCGAGTACAGCGAATATTCACCAGACTGATACCTGGGATGGCAGGAATGATGTATGAGGAGAGATTGGGTCGATTGGGCTTATACTCGCTGGAGTTTAGAAGAATGAGAGGCGATCTCATTGAAACTTATAGAATTCTAACAGGACTGGACAGACTGGATGCAGGAAGGATGTTCCCGATGGTCGGGGAGTCCAGAACCAGGGGTCACAGTCTAAAGATAAGGGGTAAGCCATTTAGGACTAAGATGAGGAGGAATTTCTTCACCCAGAGAGTGGTGAACCTGTGGAATTCTCTACCACAGAAGGCAGTGGAGGCCAATTCATTAAATATATTCAAGAAGGAGTTGGATATATTTCTTAAGGCTAAAGGGATCAAGGGATATGGGGAGAAGGCAGGGACAGGGTACTGAATTTGGATGATCAGCCATGATCTCATTGAATGGCGGGGCAGGCTCGAGGGGCCGAATGGCCCACTCCTGCTCCTACCTTCTATGTTTTTATGAACCCCAGGACCAGGCCCCTATGGGGGGAATAGGTATGCAGATCTAGCCGCAAAACTAGCTGCGGAAGAAATGCAACCAGAGGACGCGTTCAAAAACGAAATAAATATGGTCATGATAGTCAGTGGGGTACAGGAAGTGAATATAATGGAGCTACAAGAAAATACTCGTAAAGAGCAAAAGGAGAAATGGAGACAAGCTGGCGCGCAATTACAAGATGGAATTTGGAAATGGGGCCCACGTAACCAGGTGGTGGCACCGGAATGTTGTAGACAACAACTGATGGCGCTATACCATGGTGTAACACATACTGGCAGAAGTAACATGTTGCACCTACTGACACAGTACTGGTGGTGGCCAAAGATAGGTCGGGAAGTAGTGAAATATTGCCACCGCTGTATAATATGCGCAAGAATAATGTAGGACAGAGATGTCGAGTTAGAGTAGCAAACCAACCCAGGCCCCAAGGACCCTGGGAAAACTTACAAATTGACTTTACTGGCCCCTTAGCGCAGGACCGGGGGAAGAAATATTGCCTGGTAATAATTGACCAATTTACCAGGTGGGTGGAAGCCTTTGCCACCCGAGACTGCTCTGCACAAACAGTTGCACTAATATTGGCTACCGAGGTTATACCCCGTTGGGGAGTGCCTCTGCAAATTGACTCAGACAACGGCACTCATTTCACCGGCAAAATAATGAAAGAAATCTGTAAACTGCTACATGTGACACAAAAATATCACGTACTATATCACCCCCAGAGCTCGGGGATGGTAGAAAGAATGAATAGGACACTGAAAAACGCGCTGACAAAAGTCATTCAAGAAACAGGGAAGGGATGGTCGGAAATATTACCCAGCATACTAATGGGGCTGTGAGCCACCCCAGGACGAACGACCAGACTGACCCCCTATGAATTAATGACAGGACGAGCTATGAGACTACCAGAGGATTTGGCTGGAGGGGTGGGAAACATAGAAACATAGAAGATAGGATCAGGAGTAGGCCATTCGGCCCCTCGAGCCTGCTCCGCCATTCAATGAGATCATGGCTGATTATATATCAAGGAGCGCAGAGATCGGGGAGGGTTGTGGGGCTGGAGGAGGTTACAGAGATAGGGAGAGACCGAGGGCCATGGAGAGATTTGAGAACAAGGATGAGATCGCTGGACCGAGAGCCAATGTAGGTCAGCGAGCACAGGGTGAACGGGACTTGGTGCGAGTTAGGGTACGAACAGTCGAGTCTGGAGGTAACAAAGGTTTGGATGAGGGTTTCAGGCAGGAAACGTGGCAGTGAATTCACTCACACCAAGCTCACACAGATAGCAGTGTGATAATGACTGGATAAGCTGTATTGGTGATGTTGGGTGAGCGATAAACATTGGCCCAGGACACGGAGAACTCCCCCTGCACTTTTTAGTTTTTTAACTGTCATTCAAGTTTCCCTCCCTCTGTTGTGAAGGGTGGGGATCCGCTGGGATACAGTCACTGGTTGCCTTCTAGTGCCCCTATGAGTGGCCAATGTGTGAGGGTGTGCAGGGATTGTTGGCAGCCTATTCAACCTTGGGGGCATCACAGACAAAATCAAGCCCCCTTTGCAGTCTCGGCCTTTGCTGCCGGGGTGACTGGACAGTGATCAGTAGCAGGAGCCCAGGGCACTGAGGCTAACTGCAGCCTTCCCAACTGCATCCCAGGCCGGGATCAGCTGAGCACCCCCACAGTGAGCAGCTGGAATGGGCAACCTATCCTGGGGAGCGGGGGAAAGGGAGGTCAAGGGTCAGCACGGACTGTCAGTCAACCTTGACCCCCAGGCTCCCTCACTCATAGAATCATAGACATTTACAGCACAGAAGGAGGCCATTCGGCCCATCATGTCCATGCCGGCCGACAAAGAGCTCTCCACCCTAATCCCACTTTCCAGCTCTTGGTCCGTAGCCCTGTAGGTTACGGCACTTCAAGTACACATCCAAGTACTTTTTAAATGTGATGAGGGTCTCTGCCTCTACCACCCTGTCAGGCAGTGAGTTCCAGACCCCCACCACCCTCTGGGTGAAAACATTTCTCCTCAAATCCTCTCTAAACCTCCGACCAATTACTTTAAATCGATGCCCCCTGGTTATTGACCCTTCTGCTAAGGGAAATAGGTCCTTCCTACCCACTCTATCTAGGCCTCTCATAATTGTATACACCTCAGTTAAGTCTCCCCTCAGCCTCCTCTGTTGCAAAGAAAACAACCCCAGCCTATCCAATCTTTCCTCATAGCTAAAATTCCCCAGCCCAGGCAACCTCCTGGTAAATCTCCTCTGTACCCTCTCTGGTGCAATCACATCCTTCCTGTAATGTGGTGACCAGAACTGCACGCAGTACTCTAGCTGTGGCCTAACTAGTGTTTTATACAGTTCAAGCATAACCTCCCTGCTCTTATATTCTGTGCCTCGGCTAATAAAGGCAAGTATCCCGTGTGCCGCCTTAACCACCTTATCTACCTGTCCTGCTACCTTCAGGGATCTGTGGACATGCACTCCAAGGTCCCTCTGATCCTCTACACTACTCGGTGTCCTACCATTTATAGTGTATTCCCTTGCCTTGTTAGCCCTCTCCAAATGCATTACCTCACACTTCTCTGGATTGAATTCCATTTGCCACTGTTCTGCCCACCTGACCAGTCCATTGATATCTTCCTGCAGTCTGCAGCTTTCTTCTTCTTTATCAACCACACGGACAACTTTTGCATCATCTGCAAACTTCTTAATCATACTTCCTACATTCCAGTCCAAATCATTGATAGAGACCACTCAGCAGGAACACGTTCTATTGACGTCATGACGTTTCCACCTTTTATGACATCAAGACGTCCAAGTGCACGTCACCCACCACCCGCCCACTGCTCCCGCGATCTCTCTCCCTATTGGTTGGCGGACACGTCAATCTCGCCCGCTGCCCACGGTCACGTGCCCCTGAGGCGCTCTCTGGCTCCGCCTGAGTGAAGTCGCTCCATTCAGTGCCTGCAGAGCCCTCGGACTCTCAGGTTTGGATTCCCCTTTATTCTCTCCCCTCCTCTGATCTCAATCGGATCTGGGGGAAATCTCACTTTCCCTCACTGATTGCGGCTCTTCACCAACACCGACTTTACAAAGAAAGCCCCGCGCGGCAGCCTGGAGCTCAGGGGCCCAGCGTGCAGGCGTGGGGGAGGATGATTGACAGGGGCCCAGGGTGTGTGCTGAGCATGCGCGGTGCGGGCCGGGCGCCTGTGGAGGAGGAGAGGACGGGGCCATGGGGTGCATGCGCGGGGTCAGCCACAACTCAGCGCGGCGGCCGGAGCGCTTTCTGGAGCGTGGGAGCTTGTGGGGATTGCAGCCGCCATTACTGTTGATCCTTTCAACCAGTTAGAGTCCAGACGGCTGTGTTGCCTGCCCGGTGCCAGGGTTCGGGACATCTCTTCCGGGCTGGAGAGGAACTTGCAGTGAGAGGGGGAGGAGCCAGTGGCCACGGTCCATGTTGGTACCAACGACATAGGTAGAACTAGGAAAGAGGTTCTGCTGAGAGAGTGTGAGCTGCTAGGGGCTAAATTAAAAAGTAGAACCTCAAGGATAATAATGTCTGCATTCTTACCTGAGCCACGAGCAAATTGGCATATAGGGTAAATAAAATGAGAGAGATGAATGCGTGGCTCAAAGACTGGTGTGGGAGAAATGGGTTTCGATTCCTGGGGCACTGGCACCACACTGGGGAAAGTGGGATCTGTATCGTTGGGACGGTCTTCACCTGAACCGTGCTGGGACCAGTGTTCTGGCGAGTCATATAACTGGGGCGGCAGAGAGGGTTTTAAACTAAATAGTGGGGGCAAGGGATCAAACTTGTTGAGATGTGGTAAATCAAAGAGTGGAGACAAGGCAACAGAGAAAGGTATTAATATGGGAAATGATAAACAGACCGTGACAGGAAGGGATAGAGAGGACAAATCTAAGAGTAAATCAACAGATAAGGCTAGAGGTTACAAAAATAATAAAAGGACAAAACTAAAGGCTCTGCATCTGAATACACGTAGCATTCAAAACAAAACAGGTGAACTGATAGAGCAAATAGGAATAAATAAGTACGACCTGATCGCCATTAGAGAAACATGGCTGCAGGGTGACATAGATTGGGACCTGAATATTGAAGGGTACATGACATTTAGGAAGGACAGGAAGGTGGGAAAGGGTAGAAGGGTGGCTCTGATAATTAATGATGGTATTAGCACAATAGAGAGGGATGACCCAAGTTCAGGAAACCAGGATGTCAAAGCGGTTTGGGTAGAGATGAGAAATGATAAAGGCAAAATGTCACTTGTGGGAGTGGTGTACAGGCCCCCTAACAGTAGGATGGAGTGTAAAGGAAGAAATAATGAGAGCTTGTCAGAAAGGTACGGCAATAATTGTGGGAGATTTTATTCTACATATAGATGGGAAAAATCAGATGGGCAAAGGTAGCCTAGATGAGGAGTTCATAGAATGTTTTCGGGATAGTTTCTTTGAACAGCACATTCTGGAGCCAACCAGAGAGCAGGTTATACCAGACCTGGTATTGTGCAACGAGATAGGATTAATTAATGACCTCATAGTGAAGGCGCCCCTAGGTAACAGCGATCATAATATGATTGAATTTTACCTTCAGTTTGAGGGAGAGAAGAGTGGGTCCCAGACTAGTATTTTAAACTTAAATAAGGCCAATTCTGAAGGTATGAAAACAGAGCTAGCTAAAGTGAACAGGCAAATTAGGTTAAGGGACAGGTCAATAGAGTTGCAGTGGCAGACATTTAAGGGGATATTTCAGAATACAGGAAACTTTCATTTATCCGGAGGTTAAATGTCCGGAAAACTCTATCTACTGGCAAAATTCAGGAGTCAGTTCAGATAAGTTTTTTTTCTTTTTGTTGCTTCTTTTCTCCAGTCCTGGCTCTGCAAGCGTCTCTGTAGCTAAGCAACAGCTTCAGCGAGATGCTTGCAAGCTGCTCAGAAGCTCCGTATGTTTTAACATTAGCGCTGGTTTCTATGGCAGTTTTGATCTAACGGCACCAGCTCGGTCCCATCAGTGCCGGGTACCAGAAAGTTTCCTGTACACAGAATAGATACATTCCAACGAGAAAGAAAAATTCCAAGGGGAGGACCCACCATCCGTGGTTAACTAAAAAAGTTAAAGATAGTATCAAACTTAAAGAAAAAGCATATAATTGCGCAAAGATGGGTGGCAGGTCAGAAGATTGGACAGAATATAAAAACCAGCAAAGAATGACTAAAAGATTAATAAGGAGAGAAAAATTAGAGTGCGAGAGAAAGCTAACTAGAAATATAAAAACAGATAGTAAGAGTTTCTATAGATACTTAAAAAAGAAAAGAGTTAACAAAGTGAGCATTGGTCCTATAGAAAGTGAGTCTGGGGAATTAATAATGGAAAATAAGGAGATGGCAGTTGAATTAAACAGGTATTTTGCATCGGTCTTCATTATAGAGGATACAAGTAACATCCCAGAAATAGCTGTAAATCAGGAAATGGAAGGGAGGGAGGAATTCAAGAAATTCCTCCCTCCCTGTGTGGAGTTTGCACATTCTCCCCGTGTTTGCGTGGGTTTCCTCCAGGTGCCCTGGTTTCCTCCCACAGTCCAAAGATGTGCGGGTTAGGTTGATTGGCTATGATAAATTGACCCTTAGTGTTAGGGGGATTAAATAAGTGGGGTTATGGGGATAGGGTGGGATATGTGTTGGTGTAGGGGTTACGGGGATCGGGTGGGATATGTGTTGGTGTAGGGGTTACGGGGATAGGGTGGGATATGTGTTGGTGTAGGGGTTACGGGGATCGGGTGGGATATGTGTCGGTGTAGGGGTTACGGGGATAGGGTGGGATATGTGTCGGTGTAGGGGTTACGGGGATCGGGTGGGATATGTGTTGGTGTAGGGGTTACGGGGATAGGGTGGGATATGTGTTGGTGTAGGGGTTACGGGGATAGGGTGGGATATGTGTTGGTGTAGGGGTTACGGGGATCGGGTGGGATATGTGTTGGTGTAGGGGTTACGGGGATCGGGTGGGATATGTGTCGGTGTAGGGGTTACGGGGATCGGGTGGGATATGTGTCGGTGTAGGGGTTACGGGGATCGGGTGGGATATGTGTTGGTGCAGGGGTTACGGGGATCGGGTGGGATATGTGTTGGTGTAGGGGTTACGGGGATCGGGTGGGATATGTGTCGGTGCAGGGGTTACGGGGATCGGGTGGGATATGTGTCGGTGTAGGGGTTACGGGGATCGGGTGGGATATGTGTCGGTGTCGGGGTTACGGGGATCGGGTGGGATATGTGTTGGTGTAGGGGTTACGGGGATCGGGTGGGATATGTGTTGGTGTAGGGGTTACGGGGATAGGGTGGGATATGTGTTGGTGTAGGGGTTACGGGGATCGGGTGGGATATGTGTTGGTGTAGGGGTTACGGGGATAGGGTGGGATATGTGTTGGTGTAGGGGTTACGGGGATCGGGTGGGATATGTGTTGGTGTAGGGGTTACGGGGATCGGGTGGGATATGTGTCGGTGTAGGGGTTACGGGGATCGGGTGGGATATGTGTTGGTGTAGGGGTTACGGGGATCGGGTGGGATATGTGTTGGTGTAGGGGTTACGGGGATCGGGTGGGATATGTGTTGGTGTAGGGGTTACGGGGATCGGGTGGGATATGTGTCGGTGCAGGCTCGATGGGCCGAAATGGCCTCTATCTGCACTGTGGGGTTTCTGTGATTTCTGTGATCTGTGAAAATGACAATCACCAGGGAAGTGGTACTGAGCAAATTGTTGGAGCTGCGGCCTGACAAGTCCCCGGGGCCTGATGGCCTTCTTTGGAACTCTCTTCCTCAGAGGGCGGTGGAAGCAGAGGCTTTGAATATTTTTAAGGCAGAGGTAGATAGATTCTTGGTAAGCAAGGGGGTGAAAGGTTATCGGGGGTAGGCAGGAATGTGGCGTAATCGGATCAGCCATGATCTTATTGAATGGCGGAGCAGGCTCGAGGGGCCGAGAGGCCGACTCCTGCTCCTAATTCGTATGTTCGTATGTAACCTGTGCAGCAGCTGGGGCCTGAAAATCAGCTTCACTGCCCCTGGGCTGGGAAAGGGGGACATGAGGCAACATTCTCCCTCTTACCCCTTTCTACACTCCTTTTACAGGGTTTTAGAAGTGGAGCATTTACAGACAGGAAGCTCAGACCAAACATCACATCAAGAACAGACAGAGTCGCTCGATTCATCAGGACCTGATTCAGTCGCTCCTCCAATCTGCTGGCACCCCAGCGAGTTCACAATGATGTGAGACCTTTTAAATGTTCTGAGTGTGGGAAGAGCTTCAAAATCTACAAGTACCTGAAGCGACACCAGTGGCTACACACTGGGGAGAGGCCGTTCACCTGCTCTGAGTGTGGGAAGGGATTCACTCGGTCCTCTAATCTGCTGGCACACCAGCGAGTTCACGCTGGGGACAGGCCGGTAAAACATTCCAACTGTGGGAAAAGCTTTAAAAGGTCCCAGGAGCTGAAGGGCCACCAGCTGGAGACAGCAGGAAAGAGACCGTTCACCTGCTGTGTGTGTGGGAAGGGATTCACTCAGCCATCAAGCCTGGTGAGACACCAGCGAGTTCACTCCGATGAGAGACCATTTAAATGTTCTGACTGTGGGAAGAGCTTTAAAACCTCTGGGGATCTGAAGGGGCACCAGCGAGTTCACACTGGGGAGAGAGCGTTCACCTGTTCTGTGTGTGGGAAGGGATTCACTCAGTCACCCCACCTACTGACACACCAGCGATATCACACTGATGAGAGACCATTTAAATGTTCTGACTGTGGGAAAGACTTTAAAACCTCTAGGGATCTGAAGGGACACCAGCAAGTTCACACCGATGAGAGACCATTTAAATGTTCTGTCTGTGGGAAGAGCTTTAAAAGCTCCAGGAATCTGAACGGACACCAGCGAGTTCACACTGGGGAGAGAATGTTCACCTGCTCCGTGTGTGGGAAGGGATTCACTCAGTCATCCAACCTGCTGACACACCAGCAAGTTCACACTGATGAGGGACTATTTAAATGTTCTGACTGTGGTAAGAGCTTTAAAAGCTCTGGGGAGCTGAACGGACACCAGCGAATTCACACTGGGGAGAGGCCGTTCACCTGCTCTGTGTGTGGGAAGGGATTCTCTCAGTCCTCGACTCTGCTGACACACCAGCGAGTTCACACTGTTCTGTAGCACAGGGCCCTGCAGACAGCTGGGGTGACATGAACATGGAATGGATGAATGTTTTATAAAATCTTTAAGACTGTTGTGCTGATGATTACCTTTGATTAACTGTTCATGGTGTTACAGGAAAGGAAAATATACGGGCAAAATCAGGGAGGTAGTTTTTATTTTATTCATTCATGGGATCTGGGCGTCGCTGGTAATGCCAGCATTTATTGCCCATCCCTAGTTGCCCTTGAGAAGGTGGTGGTGAGCCGCCTTCTTGAACCGCTGCAGTCCGTGTGGTGAAGGTACTCCCACAGTGCTGTTCGGGAGGGAGTTCCAGGATTTTGACCCAGCGACGATGGAGGATCGGCCGATATACTTCCAAGTCAGGATGGTGTGGCACATGGAGGGGAACTTGGAGGTGGTGGTGTTCCCATGCGTCTGCTGCCCTTGTCCTTCTAGGTGGTAGAGGTCATAGAGTCACAACAGCACAGAAGGAGGCCATTCAGCCCATCAAGTCCGTGCCGGCTCTCTGTAGAGCAATCCAGTCAGTCCCATTCCCCTGCTCTATCCCCGTAGCCCTGCAAGTTTATTTCCCTCAAGTGCCTATCCAGTCTCCCCTTGAAAACATTGAGTGTCTCCACTTCCACCACTTCCGTCGGCAGCGAGATCCAGGTCATCACCACTGGCTGCGTAAAAAGTTTTTCCTCACATCCCCCCTGTATCTCTTGGCCAAAACCTTAAATCTGTGTCCCCTAGTCCTTGTACCATCAACTAGTGGGAACAGCCTTTCCCCGTCTAGCCTATCCAAACCTGTCATAATCTTGTACACCTCTTATCAAATCACCCCTCAACCTCCTTTGCTCTAATGAAAACAAATCCAGCTTCTCCAACCTGTCCTTGTAGCTAAGATCCCCCATCCCTGGAACCATTCTGGTGAATCTCCTCTGCACCCTCTCAAGGGCCTTCACATCCTTCCTAAAGTGTGGTGACCAGAACTGGACGCAATACTCCAGTTGTGGCCTAACCAGCGTTTTATAAAGGTTCAGCATAACTTCTCTACTTTTGTACTCAATACCTCTATTTATTAAGCCCAAGATTGTAGGATTCGCAAAATTGAACATTGTCCTATAAGGGTCTATTGGCAGAAAAGGCCTTAATTTTTTTAAGACTGTTTGAAAAGAAGCCCAGGAAAAGGGGCACACAAAATGGCCACCAGACCCCGTGACCAGCTTTTTGGGACATTTTTAAATGATTCCTGCAGTCCACAGACTGCTTTTGTGGATTCAGCCCACAGTAAGTTCTGGAATGCAATTTCGGAGAATGCGAAACCAGACAGAACCCCATACATATGGATTGGATGCAGAGCCAATCAGATCGGCCTGTAGATAAATGCCATCAAATGTTTACCCAGACAAAGGGAAACAGCTTCAAGTTCGAAGGGGGACATCAAGACTCATTAAAGACAATACAAGGTCATTCCAGACCAGAGATGGCAGTTACCGGCCATCCTGAAGGTACTTCAAACACAATGACTACCCCACTGTGCTACAAGCCCACCAAAAGTTAAACAAAGACTAACCTTGATATGGTGGGAGATAAGGGCCTCGATGAAAAGTATAACTGGAGACCCGGGGTAGGCATCGGGGGCTATTGATTCGAGACCATCGGAGATTGAGGCCATCGGGAACATCGAGGCCATCAGAGATCATCGGGAGCACTTCTCGAAGGGAGAGCATCCGGGAGATGACCGACGGAGTTGATCGAAAGAGAGCTTTGTAGAGGCATTGGTGGTCCAGGCAGAGTCTGCGTCCAGACCCGGGGTAGCTATCGGGAGATCATCGATAAACCCCGGGCCGTTGACGAGACAAAAGACGGCGACCCTCCACAAAGAAAACCGATTAAAAAATGGTCAAACAGTTGGGCTCTCTCCACGCCGACGTCCAGGCCTGCTAACATCCAGCCTGGCCGTGTCCATCACCTCGAGGGAGAAAAGAGTGTGTCACTACCCGCTGCGTTCCGCTGACCACGTGGAGACAGGACGCCTGAGAGGACCAAAGCGCAGACTTCAAAACCTCTATTTTCTAACTGGGACTGGTGAGCATGTTTCTGGCCCCTCATAATCTAACCTAGCTAGGTTTAGGGGGTGGGCATTTTAAGGGATAATTAACAATGAGTTGTTGTCCCTCGATGTTCCGTGTGTTTCCAATATTTCACGTTGAACCTTGTAAAGTATAATATGCCTGCGGATATATTGGTCAGTACTGTATTATGATTTGTTTTCCCCTCCCATGTATCTTATTGGCTTACATTCAATTTTTCTTCATGCAATAAAATTTCAGTTCGTTTCATTAAACCTGGCCTACAGAGTATTCTCTGCATCGTAGTTCCTGCCTCAAAGTCCAGTGTACAGAACCTAAGGGGTGAGTGGGTCGAAACTCTCGGTAAATTACTGTGTAAAAGAGAGAGGTCTCACAGGAGAGAGAGACCGAGGACAAAACCCCTTACAAGATCCCAAATGCTTTGTTAACCACACTCTCAATATGACCCGCCACCTTCAGGGACCTACGCACATTAACTCCCAGGTCCCTCTGTCCCTGCACACTCTTTAAAACTGTGCCATTAAATGTATATTGCCTCTCCCTGTTCCTTCTGCTAAAATGCATCACCTCACACTTCTCTGTACTAAATTCCATCTGCCACTTGTCTGCCCATTCTGCTATTCTTCTATGTCCTGTTGCAGTGGATTGGTATCATCCTCACTGTTTGCCACACCTCCAAGTTTGGTGTCATCGGCAAATTTAGAAATTCTACTCTGTATTCCAATATCCAGGTAATTTATATTTACCAAAAAAAGCAGTGGCCCCAGCACTGCCCCTCGGGGAAGACCACTGTCTACAATCCTCCAGTTTGAAAAACAGCCATTTACCACAACTCGCTCTTTTCAGTCCTTAAACCAATTCCTTATCCAAGCTGCCACTGACCCACATATTCCTTGACCCAACCAGTCTTCCATGTGGTCGGGGGAGGGGTGGGGACAGTCTCGGCCATCAGGACTGGTCGGGTCGGGGGAGGGGCGGGGAAAGTCTCGGCCATCAGGACTGGTCGGGTCAGGGGAGGGGCGGGGAAAGTCTCGGCCATCAGGACTGGACGGGTCGGTAGAGGGGCGGGGACAGTCTTGGCCATCAGGACTGGTCGGGTCGGGGGAGGGGAGGGGACAGTCTCGGTCATCAGGATTGGTCGGGTCAGGGGAGGGGCGGGGACAGTCTCGGCCATGAGGACTGGTCAGGTCAGGGGAGGGGCAGGGACAGTCTCGGCCATCAGGATTGGTCGGGTTGGGGGAGGGGCGGGGACAGTCTCGGCCATGAGGACTGGTCAGATCAGGTGAGGGGCAGGGACAGTCTCGGCCATCAGGACTGGTCGGGTCGGGGGATGGGCGGGGACAGTATCGGTCATCAGGACTGGTCGGGTCGGGGGAGGGGCGGGGACAGTCTCGGCCATCAGGACTGGTCGGGTCGGTAGGGTCGGGGGAGGGGGGGACAGTCTTGGCCATCAGGACTGGTCGGGTCGGGGGAGGGGCGGGGACAGTCTCGGTCATCAGGATTGGTCGGGTTGGGGGAGGGGCGGGGACAGTCTCGGCCATGAGGACTGGTCAGGTCAGGGGAGGGGCGGGGCCACTCTCGGCCAACAGGACTGGACGGGTCGGGTCGGTAGAGGGGCGGGGACAGTCTCGGCCATCAGGACTGGTCGGGTCGGGTCGGGGTAGGGGCGGGGACAGTCTCGGCCATCAGAACTGGTCGGGTCGGCAGAGGGGCGGGGACAGTCTCGGACATCAAAACTGGTCGGGTCGGTAGAGGGGCAGGGACAGTCTCGGCCATCAGGACTGGCCGGGTCGGGGGAGGGGCAGGGACAGTCTCGGCCATCAGGACTGGCCGGGTCGGGGGAGGGGCGGGGAGAGTCTCGGCCATCAGGACTGGTCGGGTCGGGGGAGGGGCGGGGACAGTCTCGGCCATCAGGACTGGTCGGGTCGGGGGAGGGGAGGGGACAGTACAGTCTCGGCCATCAGGACTGGTCGGGTCGGGGGAGGGGCGGGGACAGTCTCGGCCATCAGGACTGGTCGGGTAGGGGGAGGGGCGGGGACAGTCTCGGCCATCAGGACTGGTTGGGTCAGGGGAGGGGCGGGGACAGTCTCGGCCATCAGGTCTGGTCGGGTCGGGGACAGTCTCGGCCATCAGGACTGGTCGGGTAGGGGGAGGGGCAGGGACAGTCTCGGCCATCAGGATTGGTCGGGTCAGGGGAGGGGCGGGGACAGTCTCGGCAATAAGGACTGGTTGGGTCAGGGGAGGGGCGGGGACAGTCTCGGCCATCAGGACTGGTCGGGTCGGTAGGGTCGGGGGAGGGGGGGGACAGTCTTGGCCATCAGGACTGGTCAGTTTGGGGGAGTGACGGGGACAGTCTTGTCCATCAGGACTGGTCGGGTCGGGGGAGGGGAGGGGACAGTCTCGGTCATCAGGATTGGTCGGGTTGGGGGAGGGGCGGGGACAGTCTCGGCCATGAGGACTGGCCAGGTCAGGGGAGGGGCGGGGACAGTCTTGTCCATCAGGACTGGTCGGGTCGGGGGAGGGGAGGGGACAGTCTCGGTCATCAGGACTGGTCGGGTCGGTAGAGGGGCGGGGACAGTCTTGGCCATCAGGACTGGTCGGGTCGGGGGATGGGCGGGGACAGTATCGGTCATCAGGACTGGTCGGGTCGGGGGAGGGGCGGGGACAGTCTCGGCCATCAGGACTGGTCGGGTCGGTAGGGTCGGGGGAGGGGGGGGGACAGTCTCGGCCATCAGGACTGGTCCGGTTGGGGGAGGGGCGGGGAGAGTCTCAGCCATCAGGACAGGTCAGGTCGGAGGAGGGGCGGGGACAGTCTCGGTCATCAGGACTGGTCGGGTCGGGGCAGGGGCGGGGACAGTCTCAGCCATCAGGACTGATCGGGTCGGGGGAGGGGCTGGGAAAGTCTCGGCCATCAGGACTGGTCGGATAGGGTCGGGGGAGGGGCGGGGACAGTCTCAGCCATCAGGACTGGTCGGGTCGGGGGAGGGGTGGGGACAGTCTCGGCCATCAGGACTGGTCGGGTCGGGGGAGGGGCGGGGACAGTCTCGGCCATCAGGACAGGTCGGGTCGGGGACAGTCTCGGCCATCAGGACTGGTCGCGATGGGGGAGGGGCGGGGACAGTCTCGGCCATCAGGACTGGTCGGGTCGGGGGAGGGGCGGGGAAAGTCCCAGCCATCAGGACTGGTAGGGTCGGGGGAGGGGCGTGGCCAGTCTCAGCCTTCAGGAATGGTCGGCTCGGGTCGGGGAGGGGCGGTGTCAGTCTCGGCCATCAGGACTGGTCGGGTCGGGGGAGGGGCGGGGACAGTCTCGGCCTTCAGGAGTGGTCGGGTAGGGGGAGGGTTGGGGACAGTGTCGGCCATCAGGACTGGTCGGGTCGGGGTTGGGGCGGGGACAGTCTCCGCCATCAGGATTGGTCGGGTCGGGGGAGGGGCAGGGACAGTCTCGGCCATCAGGACTGGTCGGGACAGGGGAGGGGCGGGGACAGTCTCGGCCATCAGGACTGGTCGGTAGGGTCGGGGGAGGGGCGGGTCAGTCTCGGCCATTATGACGGGTCGGGTCGGGGGAGGGGCGGGGACAGTCATGGCCATCAGGACTGGTCGGGTCGGGGAGGGGCAGGGACAGTCTCGGCCATCAGGACTGGTCGGATCGGGGAGGGTCGGGGCCAGTCTCAGCCATCAGGAATGGTCGGCTCGGGTCGGGGGAGGGGCGGGGACAGTCTCGTCCATCAGGACTGCTCGGGTTGGGGGAGGGGTGGGGTCAGTCTCGGCCATCATGACTGGTCGGGTTGGCGGAGGGGCGGGGACAGTCTCGACCATCAGGACTGGTCGGGTCGGGGAATGGGTGGGGACAGTGTCGGCCATCAGGACTGGTCGGGTTGGCGGAGGGGCGGGGACAGTCTCGGCCTTCAGGACTGGTCGGGTAGGGGGAGGGGCGGGGACAGTGTCGGCCATCAGGACTGTTCGGGTCGGGGGAGGGGCGGGGACACTCTCGGCCAACAGGACTGGACGGGTCTGGTCGGGGGAGGGGCGGGAACAGTCTCGGCCATCAGGACTGGTCAGGTCGGGTCGGGGGAGGGGTGGGGACAGTCTCGGCCATCAGGACTGGTCGGATCGGGGGAGGGGCGGGGCCAGTCTCGGTCATCAGGACTGGTCGGGTCGGGAGAGGGGCGGGGACAGTCTCGGCCATCAGGACTGGTCGGGTCGGGTGAGGGGCGGGGACAGTCTCGGCCATCAGGACTGGTCGGGTGGGGGAGGGGCGGGGACAGTCTCGGCCATCAGGACTGGTCGGATCGGGGGAGGGGCGGGGACAGTCTCGGCCATCAGGACTGGTCGGGTCGGGTCGGGTCGGGAGAGGGGCGGGGACAGTCTCGGCCATCAGGACTGGTCGGGTCGGGTGAGGGGCGGGGACAGTCTCGGCCATCAGGACTGGTCGGATCGGGGGAGGGGCGGGGACAGTCTCGGCCATCAGGACTGGTCGGGTCGGGTCGGGTCGGGGGAGGGGCGGGGACAGTCTTGGCCGTCAGGACAGATCGGGTCGGGGGAGGGGCGGGGACAGTCTCGACCATCAGGACTGGTTGGGTCGGGGGAGGGGCGGGGACAGTCTCGGCCATCAGGAGTGGTCGGGTCGGGGAGTGTCTCAGCCATCAGGACAGGTCGGGTCGAGGGAGGGGTGGGGACAATCTCGGCCATCAGGACTGGTCGGGTCGGGGGAGGGGCGGGGACAGTCTCGGCCATCAGGACTGGTCCGGTCGGGGGAGGGGCGGGGACAGTCTCAGTCATCAGGACTGGTCAGGTCGGGGGAGGGGCGGGGACAGTCTCGACCATCAGGACTGGTTGGGTCGGGGGAGGTGCGGGGAGCGTCTCGGCCATCAGGACAGGTCGAGTCGAGGGAGGGGTGGGGACAGTCTCGGCCATCAGGACTGGTCGGGTCGGGTGAGGGGCGGGGAGAGTCTCGGCCATCAGGACTGGTCGGGTCGGGGGAGGGGCGTGGACAGTCTCGGTCATCAGGAGAGGTCGGGTCGGCGGAGGGGCGGGGACAATCTCGGCCATCAGGAATGGTCGGCTCGGGTCGGGGGAGAGGCGGGGACATGCTCGGCCATTAGGACTGGTCGGGTCGGGGGAGCGGCGGTGACAGTCTCGGCCTTCAGGACTGGTCGGGTCGGGGGAGGGGCGGGGACAGTGTCGGCCATCAGGACTGGTCGGGTCAGGGGAGGGGCGGGGTCGGTGTCGGCCATCAGGACTGGTCGGGTCGGGTCAGGGGAGGGGCGGGGTCAGTCTCGGCCATCAGGAATGGACTGGCCGGGGACAGTCTCGGGCATCAGGACTGGTCGGGTCAGATCGGGGACAGTCTTGGCCATCAGGACTGGTTGGGTCGGGTCGGGTCGGGGGAGGGGCAGGGACAGTCTCGGCCACCAGGACTGTTCGGGTCGGGTGAGGGGCGGGGACAGTCTCGGCCATCAGGTCTGGTCGGGTCGGGGACAGTCTCGGACATCAGGACTGGTCGGGTTGGGGGAGGGGCGGGGACAGTCTCGGCCATCAGGACTGGTCGGGTCGGGGGAGGGGCGGGGACAGTCTAGGCCATCAGGACTGGTCGGGTCGGGGGAGGGGCGGGGACAGTGTCGGACATCAGGAATGGTCGGGTCTGGGGAAGGGCGGGGACAGTCTCGGCCATCAGGACTGGTCGGGTCGGGGACAGTCTCGACCATCAGGACTGGTCGGGTCGGGGGAGGAGCGGGGACAGTCTCGGCCATCAGGACGGGTCGGGTCGGGGGAAGGGCGGGGACAGTGTCTGCCATCATGACTGGTTGGGTCGGGGGAGGGGCCCGGACAGTCTCGGCCATCAGGACTGGTCGGGTCGGGGGAGGGGCAGGGACAGTCTCGGCCATCAGAACTGGTCGGGGGAGGGGCGGGCACAGTCTCGGCCATCAGGAGTGGTCGGGTCTGGGGAGGGGCGGGGCCAGTCTCGGTCATCAGGACAGGTCGGGTCGGGGGAGGGGCGGGGACAGTCTTGGCCCTCAGGACTGGTCGGGCCGGGGAATGGGTGGGGACAGTGTCGGCCATCAGGACTGGTCGGGTCGGGCGAGGGGCGGGGACAGTCTCGGCCATCAGGACTGGTCGGGTCGGGCGAGGGGCGGGGACAGTCTCGGCCATCAGGACTGCTCGTGTCGGGGGAGGGGCGGGGACACTCTCGGCCAACAGGACTGGACGGGTCTTGTCGGGGGAGGGGCGGGGACCGTCTCGGCCATCAGGACTGGTCAGGTCGGGTCGGGGGAGGGGTGGGGACAGTCTCGGCCGTCAGGACTGGTCGGGTCGGGTCGGGGTAGGGGCGGGGACAGTCTCGGCCATCAGGACTGGTCGGGTCGGTAGAGGGGCGGGGACAGTCTCGGCCATCAGGACTGGTCGGGTCGGGTCGGGGTCGGGGCGGGGACAGTCTCGGCCATCAGAACTGGTCGGGTCGGCAGAGGGGCGGGGACAGTCTCGGACATCAGAACTGGTCGGGTCGGTAGAGGGGCGGGGACAGTCTCGGCCATCAGGACTGGCCGGGTCGGGGGAGGGGCAGGGACAGTCTCGGCCATCAGGACTGGTCGGGACGGGGGAGGGGCGGGGACAGTCTCGGCCATCAGGACTGGCCGGGTCGGGGGAGGGGCAGGGACAGTCTCGGCCATCAGGACTGGCCGGGTCGGGGGAGGGGCGGGGAGAGTCTCGGCCATCAGGACTGGTCGGGTCGGGGGAGGGGCGGGGACAGTCTCGGCCATCAGGACTGCTCGGGTCAGGGGAGGGGCGGGGACAGTCTCGGCCATCAGGTCTGGTCGGGTCGGGGGAGGGGCGGGGACAGTCTCGGCCATCAGGACTGGTCGGGTAGGGGGAGGGGCAGGGACAGTCTCGGCCATCAGGTTTGGTCGTGTCGGGGGAGGGGCGGGGACAGTCTCGGCCATCAGGACTGGTTGGGTCAGGGGAGGGGCGGGGACAGTCTCGGCCATCAGGTCTGGTCGGGTCGGGGGAGGGGCGGGGACTGTCTCGGCCATCAGGACTGGTCGGGTAGGGGGAGGGGCGGAGACAGTCTCTGCCATCAGGTCTGGACGGGTCGGGGAAGGGGCGGGGACGGTCTCGGCCATCAGGACTGGTCGGGTCGGGGGAGGGGCGGGGACAGTCTCGGCCATCAGGACTGGTCGGGTCGGGGGAGGGGCGGGGACATTCTCGGCCATCAGGACTGGTCCGGTCGGGGGAGGGGCGGGGACAGTCTCGGCCATCAGGACTGGTCGGATCGGGGGAGGGGCGGGGACAGTCTCGGCCATCAGGACTGGTCGGATCGGGGGAGGGGCGGGGACAGTCTCGGTCATCAGGACTGGTCGGGACGGGGGAGGGGCGGGGACAGTGTCGGACATCAGGAATGGTCGGGTCTGGGGAAGGGCGGCGACAGTCTCGGCCATCAGGACTGGTCGGGTCGGGGACAGTCTCGACCATCAGGACTGGTCGGGTCGGGGGAGGAGCGGGGACGGTCTCGGCCATCAGGACTGGTCGGGTTGGGAGAGGGGCGGGGACAGTCTAGGCCATCAGGACGGGTCGGGTCGGGGGAGGGGCGGGGACAGTGTCTGCCATCATGACTGGTTGGGTCGGGGGAGGGGCCCGGACAGTCTCGGCCATCAGGACTGGTCGGGTCGGGGGGAGGGGCAGGGACAGTCTCGGCCATCAGGACTGGTCGGGGGAGGGGCGGGCACAGTCTCGGCCATCAGGAGTGGTCGGGTCTGGGGAGGGGCGGGGCCAGTCTCGGTCATCAGGACAGGTCGGGTCGGGGGAGGGGCGGGGCCAGTCTTGGCCCTCAGGACTGGTCGGGCCGGGGAATGGGTGGGGACAGTGTCGGCCATCAGGACTGGTCGGGTCGGGCGAGGGGCGGGGACAGTCTCGGCCATCAGGACTGGTCGGGCGAGGGGCGGGGACAGTCTCGGCCATCAGGACTGCTCGGGTCGGGGGAGGGGCGGGGACACTCTCGGCCAACAGGACTGGACGGGTCTTTTTGGGGGAGGGGCGGGGGACCGTCTCGGCCATCAGGACTGGTCAGGTCGGGTCGGGGGAGGGGTGGGGACAGTCTCGGCCGTCAGGACTGGTCGGGTCGGGTCGGGGTAGGGGCGGGGACAGTCTCGGCCATCAGGACTGGTCGGGTCGGTAGAGGGGCGGGGACAGTCTCGGCCATCAGGACTGGTCGGGTCGGTAGAGGGGCGGGGACAGTCTCGGCCATCAGGACTGGCCGGGTCGGGGGAGGGGCAGGGACAGTCTCGGCCATCAGGACTGGTCGGGTCGGGGGAGGAGCGGGGACAGTCTCGGCCATCAGGACTGGTCGGGTCGGGGGAGGGGGCGGGGACAGTCTCGGCCATCAGGACTGCACGGGTCGGGGGAGGGGCGGGGACACTCTCGGCCAACAGGACTGGACGGGTCTTTTCGGGGGAGGGGCGGGGACCGTCTCGGCCATCAGGACTGGTCAGGTCGGGTCGGGGGAGGGGTGGGGACAGTCTCGGCCGTCAGGACTGGTCGGGTCGGGTCGGGGTAGGGGCGGGGACAGTCTCGGCCATCAGGACTGGTCGGGTCGGTAGAGGGGCGGGGACAGTCTCGGCCATCAGGACTGGTCGGGTCGGTAGAGGGGCGGGGACAGTCTCGGCCATCAGGACTGGCCGGGTCGGGGGAGGGGCAGGGACAGTCTCGGCCATCAGGACTGGCCGGGTCGGGGGAGGGGCGGGGACAGTCTCGGCCATCAGGACTGGTCGGGTCCGGGAGGGGAGGGGACAGTCTCGGCCATCAGGACTGGTCGGGTCAGGGGAGGGGCGGGGACAGTCTCGGCCATCAGGTCTGGTCGGGTCGGGGGAGGGGCGGGGACAGTCTCGGCCATCAGGACTGGTCGGGTAGGGGGAGGGGCAGGGACAGTCTCGGCCATCAGGTTTGGTCGTGTCGGGGGAGGGGCGGGGACAGTCTCGGCCATCAGGACTGGTCGGGTCGGGGGAGGGGCGGGGACAGTCTCGGCCATCAGGTCTGGTCGGGTCGGGGGAGGGGCGGGGACAGTCTCAGCCATCAGAACTGGTCGGGTAGGGGGAGGGGCGGAGACAGTCTCTGCCATCAGGTCTGGACGGGTCGGGGAAGGGGCGGGGACGGTCTCGGCCATCAGGACTGCTCGGGTCGGGGGAGGGGCGGGGACACTCTCGGCCAACAGGACTGGACGGGTCTTTTCGGGGGAGGGGCGGGGACCGTCTCGGCCATCAGGACTGGTCAGGTCGGGTCGGGGGAGGGGTGGGGACAGTCTCGGCCGTCAGGACTGGTCGGGTCGGGTCGGGGTAGGGGCGGGGACAGTCTCGGCCATCAGGACTGGTCGGATCGGTAGAGGGGCGGGGACAGTCTCGGCCATCAGGACTGGTCGGGTCGGTAGAGGGGCGGGGACAGTCTCGGCCATCAGGACTGGCCGGGTCGGGGGAGGGGCAGGGACAGTCTCGGCCATCAGGACTGGTCGGGTCGGGGGAGGGGCGGGGACAGTCTCGGCCATCAGGACTGGCCGGGTCGGGGGAGGGGCAGGGACAGTCTCGGCCATCAGGACTGGCCGGGTCGGGGGAGGGGCGGGGACAGTCTTGGCCATCAGGACTGGTCGGGTCGGGGAGGGGAGGGGTCAGTCTCGGCCATCAGGACTGGTCGGGTCAGGGGAGGGGCGGGGACAGTCTCGGCCATCAGGTCTGGTCGGGTCGGGGGAGGGGCGGGGACAGTCTCGGCCATCAGGACTGGTCGGGTAGGGGGAGGGGCAGGGACAGTCTCGGCCATCAGGTTTGGTCGTGTCGGGGGAGGGGCGGGGACAGTCTCGGCCATCAGGACTGGTCGGGTCGGGGGAGGGGCGGGGACAGTCTCGGCCATCAGGTCTGGTCGGGTCGGGGGAGGGGCGGGGACAGTCTCGGCCATCAGGACTGGTCGGGTAGGGGGAGAGGCGGAGACAGTCTCTGCCATCAGGTCTGGACGGGTCGGGGAAGGGGCGGGGACGGTCTCGGCCATCAGGACTGGTCGGGTCGCGGGAGGGGCGGGGACAGTCTCGGCCATCAGGACTGGTCGGGTCGGGGGAGGGGCGGGGACATTCTCGGCCATCAGGACTGGTCCGGTTGGGGGAGGGGCGGGGACAGTCTCGGCCATCAGGACTGGTCGGATCGGGGGAGGGGCGGGGACAGTCTCGGCCATCAGGACTGTTCGGATCGGGGGAGGGGCGGGGACAGTCTCGGTCATCAGGACTGGTCGGGACGGGAGAGGGGCGGGGACAGTCTCGGCCATCAGGACTGGTCGGGTCGGGTGAGGGGCGGGGACAGTCTCGGCCATCAGGACTGGTCGGATCGGGGGAGGGGCGGGGACAGTCTCGGCCATCAGGACTGGTCGGGTTGGGGGAGGGGCGGGGACAGTCTCGGCCATCAGGACTGGTCGGGCCGGGGGAGGAGCGGGGACAGTCTCGGCCATCAGGACTGGTCGGGCGGGGGAGGGGCGGGGACAGTCTCGGCCATCAGGACCGGTCGGGTCGGGTCGGGGGAGGGGCGGGAACAGTCTCGGCCATCAGGACTGGTCGGGTCGGGGGAGAGGCGGGTACAGTCTCAGCCATCAGGACTGGTCGGGTCGGGGGAGGGGCGGGTACAGTCTCAGCCATCAGGACTGGTCGGGTCGGGGGAGGGGCGGGGACAGTCTCGGCCATCAGGACTGGACGGGTTGGGGGAGGGGCGGGGACAGTCTCGGCCATCAGGACTGGTCGGGCCGGGGGAGGAGCGGGGACAGTCTCGGCCATCAGGACTGGTCGGGCGGGGGTGGGGCGGGGAGAGTCTCGGCCATCAGGACCGGTCGGGTCGGGTCGGGGGAGGGGCGGGGACAGTCTCGGCCATCAGGACTGGTCGGGTCGGGGGAGGAGCGGGGACAGTCTCGGCCATCAGGACTGGTCGGGTCAGGGGAGGGGCGGGTACAGTCTCAGCCATCAGGACTGGTCGGGTCGGGGGAGGGGCGGGGACAGTCTCGGCCATCAGGACTGGTCGGATTGGGGGAGGGGCGCGGACAGTCTCGGCCATCAGGACTGGTCGGATCGGGGGAGGGGCGGGGACAGTCTCGGTCATCAGGACTGGTCGGGACGGGGGAGGGGCGGGGACAGTGTCGGACATCAGGAATGGTCGGGTCTGGGGAAGGGCGGGGACAGTCTCGGCCATCAGGACTGGTCGGGTCGGGGACAGTCTCGACCATCAGGACTGGTCGGGTCGGGGGAGGAGCGGGGACGGTCTCGGCCATCAGGACTGGTCGGGTTGGGGGAGGGGCGGGGACAGTCTAGGCCATCAGGACGGGTCGGGTCGGGGGAGGGGCGGGGACAGTGTCTGCCATCATGACTGGTTGGGTCGGGGGAGGGGCCCGGACAGTCTCGGCCATCAGGACTGGTCGGGTCGGGGGAGGGGCAGGGACAGTCTCGGCCATCAGGACTGGTCGGGGGAGGGGCGGGCACAGTCTCGGCCATCAGGAGTGGTCGGGTCTGGGGAGGGGCGGGGCCAGTCTCGGTCATCAGGACAGGTCGGGTCGGGGGAGGGGCGGGGCCAGTCTTGGCCCTCAGGACTGGTCGGGCCGGGGAATGGGTGGGGACAGTGTCGGCCATCAGGACTGGTCGGGTCGGGCGAGGGGCGGGGACAGTCTCGGCCATCAGGACTGGTCGGGCGAGGGGCGGGGACAGTCTCGGCCATCAGGACTGCTCGGGTCGGGGGAGGGGCGGGGACACTCTCGGCCAACAGGACTGGACGGGTCTTTTTGGGGGAGGGGCGGGGACCGTCTCGGCCATCAGGACTGGTCAGGTCGGGTCGGGGGAGGGGTGGGGACAGTCTCGGCCGTCAGGACTGGTCGGGTCGGGTCGGGGTAGGGGCGGGGACAGTCTCGGCCATCAGGACTGGTCGGGTCGGTAGAGGGGTGGGGACAGTCTCGGCCATCAGGACTGGTCGGGTCGGTAGAGGGGCGGCGACAGTCTCGGCCATCAGGACTGGCCGGGTCGGGGGAGGGGCAGGGACAGTCTCGGCCATCAGGACTGGTCGGGTCGGGGGAGGAGCGGGGACAGTCTCGGCCATCAGGACTGGTCGGGTCGGGGGAGGGGCGGGGACAGTCTCGGCCATCAGGACTGCACGGGTCGGGGGAGGGGCGGGGACACTCTCGGCCAACAGGACTGGACGGGTCTTTTCGGGGGAGGGGCGGGGACCGTCTCGGCCATCAGGACTGGTCAGGTCGGGTCGGGGGAGGGGTGGGGACAGTCTCGGCCGTCAGGACTGGTCGGGTCGGGTCGGGGTAGGGGCGGGGACAGTCTCGGCCATCAGGACTGGTCGGGTCGGTAGAGGGGCGGGGACAGTCTCGGCCATCAGGACTGGTCGGGTCGGTAGAGGGGCGGGGACAGTCTCGGCCATCAGGACTGGCCGGGTCGGGGGAGGGGCAGGGACAGTCTCGGCCATCAGGACTGGCCGGGTCGGGGGAGGGGCGGGGACAGTCTCGGCCATCAGGACTGGTCGGGTCGGGGAGGGGAGGGGACAGTCTCGGCCATCAGGACTGGTCGGGTCAGGGGAGGGGCGGGGACAGTCTCGGCCATCAGGTCTGGTCGGGTCGGGGGAGGGGCGGGGACAGTCTCGGCCATCAGGACTGGTCGGGTAGGGGGAGGGGCAGGGACAGTCTCGGCCATCAGGTTTGGTCGTGTCGGGGGAGGGGCGGGGACAGTCTCGGCCATCAGGACTGGTCGGGTCGGGGGAGGGGCGGGGACAGTCTCGGCCATCAGGTCTGGTCGGGTCGGGGGAGGGGCGGGGACAGTCTCGGCCATCAGGACTGGTCGGGTTGGGGGAGGGGCGGGGACAGTCTCGGCCATCAGGACTGGTCGGGCCGGGGGAGGAGCGGGGACAGTCTCGGCCATCAGGACTGGTCGGGCGGGGGAGGGGCGGGGACAGTCTCGGCCATCAGGACCGGTCGGGTCGGGTCGGGGGAGGGGCGGGAACAGTCTCGGCCATCAGGACTGGTCGGGTCGGGGGAGGAGCGGGGACAGTCTCAGCCATCAGGACTGGTCGGGTCGGGGGAGGGGCGGGTACAGTCTCAGCCATCAGGACTGGTCGGGTCGGGGGAGGGGCGGGGACAGTCTCGGCCATCAGGACTGGACGGGTTGGGGGAGGGGCGGGGACAGTCTCGGCCATCAGGACTGGTCGGGCCGGGGGAGGAGCGGGGACAGTCTCGGCCATCAGGACTGGTCGGGCGGGGGTGGGGCGGGGAGAGTCTCGGCCATCAGGACCGGTCGGGTCGGGTCGGGGGAGGGGCGGGGACAGTCTCGGCCATCAGGACTGGTCGGGTCGGGGGAGGAGCGGGGACAGTCTCGGCCATCAGGACTGGTCGGGTCGGGGGAGGGGCGGGTACAGTCTCAGCCATCAGGACTGGTCGGGTCGGGGGAGGGGCGGGGACAGTCTCGGCCATCAGGACTGGACGGGTCGTGTCGGGAGAGGGGCGGGGACAGTCTCGACCATCAGGACTGGTCGGGTCGGGGAATGGGTGGGGACAGTATCGGCCATCAGGACTGGTCGGGTCGGGGGAGGGGCGGGGACAGTCTCGGCCACCAGGACTGCTCGGGTCGGGGGAGGGGTGGGGTCAGTCTCGGCCATCATGACTGGTCGGGTTGGCGGAGGGGCGGGGACAGTCTCGGCCTTCAGGACTGGTCGGGTGGGGGGAGGGGCGGGGACAGTGTCGGCCATCAGGACTGTTCGGGTCGGGGGAGGGGCGGGGACACTCTCGGCCAACAGGACTGGACGGGTCTTGTCGGGGGAGGGGCGGGGACCGTCTCGGCCATCAGGACTGGTCAGGTCGGGTCGGGGGAGGGGTGGGGACAGTCTCGGCCTTCAGGACTGGTCGGGTCGGGTCGGGGGAGGGGCGGGGATAGTCTCGGCCATCAGGACTGGTCGGGTCGGGGTAGGGGCGGGGACAGTCTCGGCCATCAGGACTGGTCGGGTCGGTAGAGGGGCGGGGACAGTCTCGGCCATCAGGACTGGTCGGGTCGGGGGAGGGGCGGGGACAGTCTCGGCCATCAGGACAGGTCGGGTCGGGTCGGGGTAGGGGCGGGGACAGTCTCGGCCATCAGAACTGGTCGGGTCGGCAGAGGGGCGGGGACAGTCTCGGACATCAGAACTGGTCGGGTCGGTAGAGGGGCGGGGACAGTCTCGGCCATCAGGACTGGCCAGGTCGGGGGAGGGGCAGGGAAAGTCTCGGCCATCAGGACTGGCCGGGTCGGGGGAGGGGCGGGGAGAGTCTCGGCCATCAGGACTGGTCGGGTCGGGGGAGGGGCGGGGACAGTCTCGGCCATCAGGACTGGTCGGGTCGGGGGAGGGGAGGGGACAGTCTCGGCCATCAGGACTGGTCGGGTAGGGGGAGGGGCGGGGACAGTCTCGGCCATCAGGACTGGTTGGGTCAGGGGAGGGGCGGGGACAGTCTCGGCCATCAGGTCTGGTCGGGTCGGGGGAGGGGCGGGGACAGTCTCGGCCATCAGGACTGGTCGGGTAGGGGGAGGGGCAGGGACAGTCTCGGCCATCAGGATTGGTTGGGTCGGGGGAGGGGCGGGGACAGTCTCGGCCATCAGGACTGGTTGAGTCAGGGGAGGGGCGGGGACAGTCTCGGCCATCAGGTCTGGTCGGGTCGTGGGAGGGGCGGGGACAGTCTCGGCCATCAGGACTGGTCGGGTAGGGGTGGGGCCGAGACAGTCTCCGCCATCAGGTCTGGACGGGTCGGGGAAGGGGCGGGGACAGTCTCGGCCATCAGGACTGGTCGGGTCGGGGGAGGGGCGGGGACAGTCTCGGCCATTAGGACTGGTCGGGTCGGGGGAGGGGCGGGGACATTCTCTGCCATCAGGACTGGTCGGGTCGGGGGAGGGGCGGGGACAGTGTCGGCCATCAGGACTGGTCGGATCGGGGGAGGGGCGGGGACAGCCTCGGCCATCAGGACTGGTCGGATCGGGGGAGGGGCGGGGCCAGTCTCGGTCATCAGGACTGGTCGGGTCGGGAGAGGGGCGGGGACAGTCTCGACCATCAGGACTGGTCGGGTCGGGTGAGGGGCGGGGACAGTCTCGGCCATCAGGACTGGTCGGATCGGGGGAGGGGCGGGGACAGTCTCGGCCATCAGGACTGGTCGGATCGGGGGAGGGGCGGGGACAGTCTCGGCCATCAGGACTGGTCGGATCGGGGGAGGGGCGGGGACAGTCTCGACCATCAGGACTGGTCGGGTCGGGTGAGGGGCGGGGACAGTCTCGGCCATCAGGACTCGTCGGATCGGGGGAGGGGCGGGGACAGTCTCGGCCATCAGGACTGGTCGGGTCGGGTGAGGGGCGGGGACAGTCTCGACCATCAGGACTGGTCGGGTTGGGGGAGGGGCGGGGACAGTCTCGGCCATCAGGACCGGCCGGGTCGGGTCGGGGGAGGGGCGGGGACAGTCTCGGCCATCAGGACTGGTCGGATCGGGGGGGGCGGGGACAGTCTCGGCCATCAGGACTGGTCGGGTTGGGGGAGGGGCGGGGACAGTCTCGGCCATCAGGACTGGTCGGGACGGGGGAGTGGTGGGGACAGTCTCGGCCATCAGGACTGGTCGGGACGGGGGAGGAGCGGGGACAGTCTCGGCCATCAGGACTGGTCGGGCGGGGGAGGGGCGGGGACAGTCTCGGCCATCAGGACCGGTCAGGTCGGGTCGGGTCGGGAGAGGGGCGGGGACAGTCTCGGCCATCAGGACTGGTCGGGACGGGGGAGGAGCGGGGACAGTCTCGGCCATCAGGACTGGTCGGGTTGGGGGAGGGGCGGGGGACAGTCTCGGCCATCGGGACTGGACGGGTCGGGGGAGGGGCGGGGACAGTCTCAGCCATCAGGACTGGTCGGGTTGGGGGAGGGGCGGGGACAGTCTCGGTCATCAGGACAGGTCGGGTCGGGGGAGGGGCGGGGACAGTCTCAGCCATCAGGACTGGTCGAGTCGGGGGAGGGGCGGGGACAGTCTCGGTCATCAGGACTGGACGGGTCGGGTCGGGAGAGGGGCGGGGACAGTCTTGGCCGTCAGGACAGATCGGATCGGGGGAGGGGCGGGGACAGTCTCGACCATCAGGACTGGTCGGGTCGGGGAATGGGTGGGGACAGTATCGGCCATCAGGACTGGTCGGGTCGGGGGAGGGGCGGGGACAGTCTCGGCCATCAGGAGTGGTCGTGTCGGGGAGTGTCTCGGCCATCAGGACAGGTCGGGTCGGGTGAGGGGCGGGGAGAGTCTCGGCCATCAGGACTGGTCGGGTCGGGGGAGGGGCGTGGACAGTCTCGGCCATCAGGAATGGTCGGCTCGGGTCGGGGGAGAGGCGGGGACATGCTCGGCCATTAGGACTGGTCGGGTCGGGGGAGCGGCGGTGACAGTCTCGGCCTTCAGGACTGGTCGGGTCGGGGACAGTGTCGGCCATCAGGACTGGTCGGGTCGGGTCAGGGGAGGGGCGGGGTCAGTCTCGGCCATCAGGAATGGACTGGTCGGGGACAGTCTCGGGCATCAGGACTGGTCGGGTCAGGTCGGGGACAGTCTCGGCCATCAGGACAGGTCGGGTCGGGGGAGTGGCGTGGACAGTCTTGGCCATCAGGACTGTTCGGGTCGGGTCGGGGGAGGGGCGGGGACAGTCTCGGACATCAGGACTGGTCGGGTTGGGGGAGGGGCGGGGACAGTCTCGGCCATCAGGACTGGTCGGGTCGGGGACAGTCTCGGACATCAGGACTGGTCGGGTCGGGGGAGGGGCGGGGACAGTCTCGGCTATCAGTACTGGTCGGGTCGGGTCGGGGGAGGGGCGGGGACAGTCTCGGACATCAGGACTGGTCGGGTTGGGGGAGGGGCGGGGACAGTCTCGGCCATCAGGACTGGTCGGGTCGGGGACAGTCTCGGACATCAGGACTG
Organism: Somniosus microcephalus; assembly: GCF_052327205.1. Taxonomy (NCBI): domain Eukaryota; kingdom Metazoa; phylum Chordata; class Chondrichthyes; order Squaliformes; family Somniosidae; genus Somniosus; species Somniosus microcephalus. The sequence goes on along the minus strand of NW_028225187.1, from coordinate 3,184,078 downwards.
GTCGGGTTGGGGGAGGGGCGGGGACAGTCTCGGCCATCAGGACTGGTCGGGTCGGGGGAGGGGCGGGGACAGTCTAGGCCATCAGGACTGGTCGGGTCGGGGGAGGGGCGGGGACAGTGTCGGACATCAGGAATGGTCGGGTCTGGGGAAGGGCGGGGACAGTCTCGGCCATCAGGACTGGTCAGGTCGGGGACAGTCTCGACCATCAGGACTGGTCGGGTCGGGGGAGGAGCGGGGACAGTCTCGGCCATCAGGACGGGTCGGGTCGGGGGAGGGGACAGTGTCTGCCATCATGACTGTTTGGGTCGGGGGAGGGGCCCGGACAGTCTCGGCCATCAGGACTGGTCGGGTCGGGGGAGGGGCAGGGACAGTCTCGGCCATCAGGACTGGTCGGGGGAGGGGCGGGCACAGTCTCGGCTATCAGGAGTGGTCGGGTCTGGGGAGGGGCGGGGCCAGTCTCGGTAATCAGGACAGGTCGGGTCGGGGGAGGGGCGGGGACATTCTCGGCCATCAGGACTGGTCGGGTCGGGGGAGGGGCGGGGACAGTCTCGACCATCAGGACTGGTCGGGTCGGGTCGGGGACAGTCTCGACCATCAGGACTGGTCGGGTCGGGTCGGGGACAGTCTCGGCCATCAGGACTGGTCGGGTTGGGTCGGGGGAGGGGCGGGGAAAGTCTCGGCCATCAGGACTGATCAGGTTGGGTCGGGGGAGGGGCGGGGACACTCTCGGCCATCAGGACTGGTCGGGTCGGGTCGGGGGAGGGGCGGGGACAGTCTCGGCCATCAGGACTTGTCGGGTCGGGTCGGGGACAGTATCGGCCATCAGGGCTGTTCGGGTCGTGTCGGGGACAGTCTCGGCCATTTGACTGGTCGGGTCGGGTCGGGGACAGTCTCGGCCATCAGGACTGGTCGGGTCGGGTCGGCGGAGGGGCGGGGACAGTCTCGGCCATCAGGACAGGTCGGGTTGGGGGAGGGGCGGGGACAGTCTCGGCCATCAGGACTGGTCGGGTCGGGGGAGGGGTGGGGACAGTCTCGGCCATCAGGACTGGTCGGGTCGGGTCGGGGGAGGGGCGGGGACAGTCTCGGCCATGAGGATTGGTCGGGTAGGGGGAGGGGCGGGGACAGTCTCGGCCATCAGGACAGGTCGGGTCGGGGGAGGGGCGGGGACAGTCTCGGCCATCAGGACTGGTCGGGTCGGGGGAGCGGCGGGGACAGTGTCGGCCATCAGGACTGGTCGGGTCGCGTCGGGGGAGGGGCGGGGACAGTCTCGGCCATCAGGACTGGTCGGGTCGGGGGATGGGCGGGGACAGTCTCGGCCATCACGATTGGTCGGGTCGGGTGGTGTCGGGGGAGGGGCAGGGACAGTCTCGGCCATCAGGATTTGTCGGGTCTGGTCGGGGACAGTCTCAGTCATCAGGACTGGTCGGGTCGGGGGAGGGGCGGGGACAGTCTCGGCCATCAGGACAGGTCGGGTCGCGTCGGGGGAGGGGCGGGGACAGTCTCGGCCATCAGGACTGGTCGGGTCGGGGGATGGGCGGGGACAGTCTCGGCCATCACGATTGGTCGGGTCGGGTGGTGTCGGGGGAGGGGCAGGGACAGTCTCGGCCATCAGGATTTGTCGGGTCTGGTCGGGGACAGTCTCAGTCATCAGGTCTGGACGGGTCGGGGGAGGGGCGGGGACAGTCTCGGCCATCAGGACTGGTCGGGTCGGGGGAGGGGCGCGGACAGTCTCGGCCATCAGGACTGGTCGGGTCGGGGGAGGGGCGGGGACAGTCTCGGCCATCAGGACTGGTCGGGTCGGGGGAGGGGCGGGGACAGTCTCGGCCATCAGGACTGGTCGGGTCAGGGGAGGGGCGGGGACAGTCTCGGCCATCAGGTCTGGTCGGGTCGGGGGAGGGGCGGGGACAGTCTCGGCCATCAGGACTGGTCGGGTAGGGGGAGGGGCGGAGACAGTCTCTGCCATCAGGTCTGGACGGGTCGGGGAAGGGGCGGGGACAGTCTCGGCCATCAGGACTGGTCGGGTCGGGGGAGGGGAGGGGACAGTCTCGGCCATCAGGACTGGTCGGGTCAGGGGAGGGGCGGGGACAGTCTCGGCCATCAGGTCTGGTCGGGTCGGGGGAGGGGCGGGGACAGTCTCGGCCATCAGGACTGGTCGGGTCGGGGGAGGGGCGGGGAGAGTCTCGGCCATCAGGACTGGTCGGGTCGGGGGAGGGGCGGGGACAGTCTCGGCCATCAGGACTGGTCGGGTCGGGGGAGGGGCGGGGACATTCTCGGCCATCAGGACTGGTCCGGTCGGGGGAGGGGCGGGGACAGTCTCGGCCATCAGGACTGGTCGGGTCGGGGGAGGGGCGGGGACAGTCTCGGCCATCAGGACTGGTCGGGTAGGGGGAGGGGCGGAGACAGTCTCTGCCATCAGGTCTGGACGGGTCGGGGAAGGGGCGGGGACGGTCTCGGCCATCAGGACTGGTCGGGTCGGGGGAGGGGCGGGGACAGTCTCGGCCATCAGGACTGGTCGGGTCGGGGGAGGGGCGGGGACATTCTCGGCCATCAGGACTGGTCCGGTCGGGGGAGGAGCGGGGACAGTCTCGGCCATCAGGACTGGTCGGATCGGGGGAGGGGCGGGGACAGTCTCGGCCATCAGGACTGGTCGGATCGGGGGAGGGGCGGGGACAGTCTCGGTCATCAGGACTGGTCGGGACGGGGGAGGGGCGGGGACAGTGTCGGACATCAGGAATGGTCGGGTCTGGGGAAGGGGGGGGACAGTCTCGGCCATCAGGACTGGTCAGGTCGGGGACAGTCTCGACCATCAGGACTGGTCGGGTCGGGGGAGGAGCGGGGACGGTCTCTGCCATCAGGACTGGTCGGGTTGGGGGAGGGGCGGGGACAGTCTAGGCCATCAGGACGGGTCGGGTCGGGGGAGGGGCGGGGACAGTGTCTGCCATCATGACTGGTTGGGTCGGGGGAGGGGCCCGGACAGTCTCGGCCATCAGGACTGGTCGGGTCGGGGGAGGGATCGGGACAGTCTCGGCCATCAGGACTGGTCGGGGGAGGGGCGGGCACAGTCTCGGCCATCAGGAGTGGTCGGGTCTGGGGAGGGGTGGGGCCAGTCTCGGTCATCAGGACAGGTCGGGTCGGGGGAGGGGCGGGGCCAGTCTTGGCCCTCAGGACTGGTCGGGCCGGGGAATGGGTGGGGACAGTGTCGGCCATCAGGACTGGTCGGGTCGGGCGAGGGGCGGGGACAGTCTCGGCCATCAGGACTGCTCGGGTCGGGGGAGGGGCGGGGACACTCTCGGCCAACAGGACTGGACGGGTCTTTGCGGGGGAGGGGCGGGGACCGTCTCGGCCATCAGGACTGGTCAGTTCGGGTCGGAGGAGGGGTGGGGACAGTCTCGGCCGTCAGGACTGCTCGGGTCGGGTCGGGGGAGGGGCGGGGACAGTCTCGGCCATCAGGACTGGTCGGGTCGGGGGAGGGGCGGGGACAGTCTCGGCCATCAGGACTGGTCGGGTAGGGGGAGGGGCGGAGACAGTCTCTGCCATCAGGTCTGGACGGGTCGGGGAAGGGGCGGGGACGGTCTCGGCCATCAGGACTGGTCGGGTCGGGGGAGGGGCGGGGACAGTCTCGGCCATCGGGACTGGTCGGGTCGGGGGAGGGGCGGGGACATTCTCGGCCATCAGGACTGGTCCGGTTGCGGGAGGGGCGGGGACAGTCTCGGCCATCAGGACTGGTCGGATCGGGGGAGGGGCGGGGGACAGTCTCGGCCATCAGGACTGGTCGGATCGGGGGAGGGGCGGGGACAGTCTCGGTCATCAGGACTTTTCGGGACGGGATAGGGGCGGGGACAGTCTCGGCCATCAGGACTGGTCGGGTCGGGTGAGGGGCGGGGACAGTCTCGGCCATCAGGACTGGTCGGATCGGGGGAGGGGCGGGGACAGTCTCGGCCATCAGGACTGGTCGGGTTGGGGGAGGGGCGGGGACAGTCTCGGCCATCAGGACTGGTCGGGCGGGGGAGCGGCGGGGACAGTCTCGGCCATCAGGACTGGTCGGGCCGGGGGAGGAGCGGGGACAGTCTCGGCCATCAGGACTGGTCGGGCGGGGGAGGGGCGGGGACAGTCTCGGCCATCAGGACCGGTCGGGTCGGGGGAGGGGCGGGAACAGTCTCGGCCATCAGGACTGCTCGGGTCGGGGGAGGAGCGGGGACAGTCTCAGCCATCAGGACTGGTCGGGTCGGGGGAGGGGCGGGTACAGTCTCAGCCATCAGGACTGGTCGGGTCGGGGGAGAGGCGGGGACAGTCTCGGCCATCAGGACTGGACGGGTTGGGGGAGGGGCGGGGACAGTCTCGGCCATCAGGACTGGTCGGGCGGGGGTGGGGCGGGGAGAGTCTCGGCCATCAGGACCGGTCGGGTCGGGTCGGGGGAGGGGCGGGGACAGTCTCGGCCATCAGGACTGGTCGGGTCGGGGGAGGAGCGGGGACAGTCTCGGCCATCAGGACTGGTCGGGTCGGGGGAGGGGCGGGTACAGTCTCAGCCATCAGGACTGGTCGGGTCGGGGGAGGGGCGGGGCCAGTCTCGGTCATCAGGACTGGTCGGGTCGGGAGAGGGGCGGGGACAGTCTCGGCCATCAGGACTGGTTGGGTCGGGTGAGGGGCGGGGACAGTCTCGGCCATCAGGACAGATCGGGTCGGGGGAGGGGCGGGGACAGTCTCGACCATCAGGACTGGTCGGGTCGGGGAATGGGTGGGGACAGTATCGGCCATCAGGACTGGTCGGGTCGGGGGAGGGGCGGGGACAGTCTCGGCCATCAGGACTGCCCGGGTCGGGGGAGGGGTGGGGTCAGTCTCGGCCATCATGACTGGTCGGGTTGGCGGAGGGGCGGGGACAGTCTCGGCCTTCAGGACTGGTCGGGTAGGGGGAGGGGCGGGGACACTCTCGGCCAACAGGACTGGACGGGTCTTGTCGGGGGAGGGGCGGGGACCGTCTCGGCCATCAGGACTGGTCAGGTCGGGTCGGGGGAGGGGTGGGGACAGTCTCGGCCGTCAGGACTGGTCGGGTCGGGTCGGGGTAGGGGCGGGGATAGTCTCGGCCATCAGGACTGGTCGGGTCGGGGTAGGGGCGGGGACAGTCTCGGCCATCAGGACTGGTCGGGTCGGTAGAGGGGCGGGGACAGTCTCGGCCATCAGGACTGGTCGGGTCGGGGGAGGGGCGGGGACGGTCTCGGCCATCAGGACTGGTCGGGTCGGGGGAGGGGCGGGGACAGTCTCGGCCATCGGGACTGGTCGGGTCGGGGGAGGGGCGGGGACATTCTCGGCCATCAGGACTGGTCCGGTTGCGGGAGGGGCGGGGACAGTCTCGGCCATCAGGACTGGTCGGATCGGGGGAGGGGCGGGGACAGTCTCGGCCATCAGGACTGGTCGGATCGGGGGAGGGGCGGGGACAGTCTCGGTCATCAGGACTGTTCGGGACGGGATAGGGGCGGGGACAGTCTCGGCCATCAGGACTGGTCGGGTCGGGTGAGGGGCGGGGACAGTCTCGGCCATCAGGACTGGTCGGATCGGGGGAGGGGCGGGGACAGTCTCGGCCATCAGGACTGGTCGGGTTGGGGGAGGGGCGGGGACAGTCTCGGCCATCAGGACTGGTCGGGCGGGGGGAGCGGCGGGGACAGTCTCGGCCATCAGGACTGGTCGGGCCGGGGGAGGAGCGGGGACAGTCTCGGCCATCAGGACTGGTCGGGCCGGGGGAGGAGCGGGGACAGTCTCGGCCATCAGGACTGGTCGGGCGGGGGAGGGGCGGGGACAGTCTCGGCCATCAGGACCGGTCGGGTCGGGGGAGGGGCGGGAACAGTCTCGGCCATCAGGACTGCTCGGGTCGGGGGAGGAGCGGGGACAGTCTCAGCCATCAGGACTGGTCGGGTCGGGGGAGGGGCGGGTACAGTCTCAGCCATCAGGACTGGTCGGGTCGGGGGAGGGGCGGGGGACAGTCTCGGCCATCAGGACTGGACGGGTTGGGGGAGGGGCGGGGACAGTCTCGGCCATCAGGACTGGTCGGGCGGGGGTGGGGCGGGGAGAGTCTCGGCCATCAGGACCGGTCGGGTCGGGTCGGGGGAGGGGCGGGGACAGTCTCGGCCATCAGGACTGGTCGGGTCGGGGGAGGAGCGGGGACAGTCTCGGCCATCAGGACTGGTCGGGTCGGGGGAGGGGCGGCTACAGTCTCAGCCATCAGGACTGGTCGGGTCGGGGGAGGGGCGGGGCCAGTCTCGGTCATCAGGACTGGTCGGGTCGGGAGAGGGGCGGGGACAGTCTCGGCCATCAGGACTGGTCGGGTCGGGTGAGGGGCGGGGACAGTCTCGGCCATCAGGACAGATCGGGTCGGGGGAGGGGCGGGGACAGTCTCGACCATCAGGACTGGTCGGGTCGGGGAATGGGTGGGGACAGTATCGGCCATCAGGACTGGTCAGTTCGGGTCGGAGGAGGGGTGGGGACAGTCTCGGCCGTCAGGACTGCTCGGGTCGGGTCGGGGGAGGGGCGGGGGACAGTCTCGGCCATCAGGACTGGTCGGGTCGGGGGAGGGGCGGGGACAGTCTCGGCCATCAGGACTGGTCGGGTAGGGGGAGGGGCGGAGACAGTCTCTGCCATCAGGTCTGGACGGGTCGGGGAAGGGGCGGGGGACGGTCTCGGCCATCAGGACTGGTCGGGTCGGGGGAGGGGCGGGGACAGTCTCGGCCATCGGGACTGGTCGGGTCGGGGGAGGGGCGGGGACATTCTCGGCCATCAGGACTGGTCCGGTTGCGGGAGGGGCGGGGACAGTCTCGGCCATCAGGACTGGTCGGATCGGGGGAGGGGCGGGGACAGTCTCGGCCATCAGGACTGGTCGGATCGGGGGAGGGGCGGGGACAGTCTCGGTCATCAGGACTTTTCGGGACGGGATAGGGGCGGGGACAGTCTCGGCCATCAGGACTGGTCGGGTCGGGTGAGGGGCGGGGACAGTCTCGGCCATCAGGACTGGTCGGATCGGGGGAGGGGCGGGGACAGTCTCGGCCATCAGGACTGGTCGGGTTGGGGGAGGGGCGGGGACAGTCTCGGCCATCAGGACTGGTCGGGCGGGGGAGCGGCGGGGACAGTCTCGGCCATCAGGACTGGTCGGGCCGGGGGAGGAGCGGGGACAGTCTCGGCCATCAGGACTGGTCGGGCGGGGGAGGGGCGGGGACAGTCTCGGCCATCAGGACCGGTCGGGTCGGGGGAGGGGCGGGAACAGTCTCGGCCATCAGGACTGCTCGGGTCGGGGGAGGAGCGGGGACAGTCTCAGCCATCAGGACTGGTCGGGTCGGGGGAGGGGCGGGTACAGTCTCAGCCATCAGGACTGGTCGGGTCGGGGGAGAGGCGGGGACAGTCTCGGCCATCAGGACTGGACGGGTTGGGGGAGGGGCGGGGACAGTCTCGGCCATCAGGACTGGTCGGGCGGGGGTGGGGCGGGGAGAGTCTCGGCCATCAGGACCGGTCGGGTCGGGTCGGGGGAGGGGCGGGGACAGTCTCGGCCATCAGGACTGGTCGGGTCGGGGGAGGAGCGGGGACAGTCTCGGCCATCAGGACTGGTCGGGTCGGGGGAGGGGCGGGTACAGTCTCAGCCATCAGGACTGGTCGGGTCGGGGGAGGGGCGGGGCCAGTCTCGGTCATCAGGACTGGTCGGGTCGGGAGAGGGGCGGGGACAGTCTCGGCCATCAGGACTGGTCGGGTCGGGTGAGGGGCGGGGACAGTCTCGGCCATCAGGACAGATCGGGTCGGGGGAGGGGCGGGGACAGTCTCGACCATCAGGACTGGTCGGGTCGGGGAATGGGTGGGGACAGTATCGGCCATCAGGACTGGTCGGGTCGGGGGAGGGGCGGGGACAGTCTCGGCCATCAGGACTGCCCGGGTCGGGGGAGGGGTGGGGTCAGTCTCGGCCATCATGACTGGTCGGGTTGGCGGAGGGGCGGGGACAGTCTCGGCCTTCAGGACTGGTCGGGTAGGGGGAGGGGCGGGGACACTCTCGGCCAACAGGACTGGACGGGTCTTGTCGGGGGAGGGGCGGGGACCGTCTCGGCCATCAGGACTGGTCAGGTCGGGTCGGGGGAGGGGTGGGGACAGTCTCGGCCGTCAGGACTGGTCGGGTCGGGTCGGGGTAGGGGCGGGGATAGTCTCGGCCATCAGGACTGGTCGGGTCGGGGTAGGGGCGGGGACAGTCTCGGCCATCAGGACTGGTCGGGTCGGTAGAGGGGCGGGGACAGTCTCGGCCATCAGGACTGGTCGGGTCGGGGGAGGGGCGGGGACGGTCTCGGCCATCAGGACTGGTCGGGTCGGGGGAGGGGCGGGGACAGTCTCGGCCATCGGGACTGGTCGGGTCGGGGGAGGGCGGGGACATTCTCGGCCATCAGGACTGGTCCGGTTGCGGGAGGGGCGGGGACAGTCTCGGCCATCAGGACTGGTCGGATCGGGGGAGGGGCGGGACAGTCTCGGTCATCAGGACTGTTCGGGACGGGATAGGGGCGGGGACAGTCTCGGCCATCAGGACTGGTCGGGTCGGGTGAGGGGCGGGGACAGTCTCGGCCATCAGGACTGGTCGGATCGGGGGAGGGGCGGGGACAGTCTCGGCCATCAGGACTGGTCGGGTTGGGGGAGGGGCGGGGACAGTCTCGGCCATCAGGACTGGTCGGGCGGGGGGAGCGGCGGGGACAGTCTCGGCCATCAGGACTGGTCGGGCCGGGGGAGGAGCGGGGACAGAGTCTCGGCCATCAGGACTGGTCGGGCCGGGGGAGGAGCGGGGACAGTCTCGGCCATCAGGACTGGTCGGGCGGGGGAGGGGCGGGGACAGTCTCGGCCATCAGGACCGGTCGGGTCGGGGGGAGGGGCGGGAACAGTCTCGGCCATCAGGACTGCTCGGGTCGGGGGAGGAGCGGGGACAGTCTCAGCCATCAGGACTGGTCGGGTCGGGGGAGGGGCGGGTACAGTCTCAGCCATCAGGACTGGTCGGGTCGGGGGAGGGGCGGGGACAGTCTCGGCCATCAGGACTGGACGGGTTGGGGGAGGGGCGGGGACAGTCTCGGCCATCAGGACTGGTCGGGCGGGGGTGGGGCGGGGAGAGTCTCGGCCATCAGGACCGGTCGGGTCGGTCGGGGGGAGGGGCGGGGACAGTCTCGGCCATCAGGACTGGTCGGGTCGGGGGAGGAGCGGGGACAGTCTCGGCCATCAGGACTGGTCGGGTCGGGGGAGGGGCGGCTACAGTCTCAGCCATCAGGACTGGTCGGGTCGGGGGAGGGGCGGGGCCAGTCTCGGTCATCAGGACTGGTCGGGTCGGGAGAGGGGGCGGGGACAGTCTCGGCCATCAGGACTGGTCGGGTCGGGTGAGGGGCGGGGACAGTCTCGGCCATCAGGACAGATCGGGTCGGGGGAGGGGCGGGGACAGTCTCGACCATCAGGACTGGTCGGGTCGGGGAATGGGTGGGGACAGTATCGGCCATCAGGACTGGTCGGGTCGGGGGAGGGGGCGGGGACAGTCTCGGCCATCAGGACTGCCCGGGTCGGGGGAGGGGTGGGGTCAGTCTCGGCCATCATGACTGGTCGGGTTGGCGGAGGGGCGGGGACAGTCTCGCCTTCAGGACTGGTCGGGGTAGGGGGGAGGGGCGGGGACACACTCGGCCAACAGGACTGGACGGGTCTTGTCGGGGGAGGGGCGGGGACCGTCTCGGCCATCAGGACTGGTCAGGTCGGGTCGGGGGGAGGGGTGGGGACAGTCTCGGCCGTCAGGACTGGTCGGGTCGGGTCGGGGTAGGGGCGGGGATAGTCTCGGCCATCAGGACTGGTCGGGTCGGGGTAGGGGCGGGGACAGTCTCGGCCATCAGGACTGGTCGGGTCGGTAGAGGGGCGGGGACAGTCTCGGCCATCAGGACTGGTCGGGTCGGGGGAGGGGCGGGGACAGTCTCGGACATCAGAACTGGTCGGGTCGGCAGAGGGGCGGGGACAGTCTCGGACATCAGAACTGGTCGGGTCGGTAGAGGGGCGGGGGACAGTCTCGGCCATCAGGACTGGCCAGGTCGGGGGAGGGGCAGGGACAGTCTCGGCCATCAGGACTGGCCGGGGCGGGGGAGGGGCGGGGAGAGTCTCGGCCATCAGGACTGGTCGGGTCGGGGGAGGGGCGGGGACAGTCTCGGCCATCAGGACTGGTCGGGTCGGGGGAGGGGAGGGGACAGTCTCGGCCATCAGGACTGGTCGGGTCGGGGGAGGGGCGGGGACAGTCTCGGCCATCAGGAGTGGTCGGGTCGGGGAGGGGCGGGGACAGTCTCGGCCATCAGGACTGGTTGGGTCAGGGGAGGGGCGGGGACAGTCTCGGCCATCAGGTCTGGTCGGGTCGGGGGAGGTGCGGGGACAGTCTCGGCCATCAGGACTGGTCGGGTAGGGGGAGGGGCAGGGACAGTCTCGGCCATCAGGATTGGTCGGGTCGGGGAGGGGCGGGGACAGTCTCGGCCATCAGGACTGGTTGGGTCAGGGGGAGGGCAGGGACAGTCTCGGCCATCAGGTCTGGTCGGGTCGGGGGAGGGGCGGGGACAGTCTCGGCCATCAGGACTGGTCGGGTAGGGGGAGGGGCCGAGACAGTCTCCGCCATCAGGTCTGGATGGGTCGGGGAAGGGGCGGGGACAGTCTCGGCCATCAGGACTGGTCGGGTCGGGGGAGGGGCGGGGACAGTCTCGGCCATTAGGACTGGTCGGGTCGGGGGAGGGGCGGGGACATTCTCGGCCATCAGGACTGGTCGGGTCGGGGAGGGGCGGGGACAGTCTCGGCCATCAGGACTGGTCGGATCGGGGGAGGGGCGGGGACAGTCTCGGCCATCACGACTGGTCGGATCGGGGGAGGGGCGGGGCCAGTCTCGGTCATCAGGACTGGTCGGGTCGGGAGAGGGGCGGGGACAGTCTCGGCCATCAGGACTGGTCGGGTCGGGTGAGGGGCGGGGACAGTCTCGGCCATCAGGACTGGTCGGATCGGGGGAGGGGCGGGGACAGTCTCGGCCATCAGACTGGTCGGGTTGGGGGAGGGGCGGGGACAGTCTCGGCCATCAGGACTGGTCGGGACGGGGGGAGGGGCGGGGACAGTCTCGGCCATCAGGACCGGTCAGGTCGGGTCGGGGGAGGGGCGGGAACAGTCTCGGCCATCAGGACTGGTCGGGTCGGGGGAGGGGCGGGGACAGTCTCGGCCATCAGGGCCGGTCAGGTCGGGTCGGGGGAGAGGCGGGGACAGTCCTCGGCCATCAGGACTGGTCGGGTCGGGGGAGGGGCGGGGACAGTCTCGGCCATCAGGACTGGTCGGGTCGGGTCGGGTCGGGAGAGGGGCGGGGACAGTCTTGGCCGTCAGGACAGATCGGGTCGGGGGAGGGGCGGGGACAGTCTCGGCCATCAGGACTGGTCGGGTCGGGGGAGGGGCGGGGACAGTCTCGGCCATCAGGACTGGACGGGTCGGCTCGGGTCGGGAGAGGGGCGGGGACAGTCTCGGCCATCAGGACTGGTCGGGTCGGGGGAGGGGCGGGGACAGTCTCGACCATCAGGACTGGTCGGGTCGGGGAATGGGTGGGGACAGTATCGGCCATCAGGACTGGTCGGGTCGGGGGAGGGGCGGGGACAGTCTCGGCCATCAGGACAGGTCGGGTCGAGGGAGGGGCGGGGACAGTCTCGGCCATCAGGACTGGTCGGGTCGGGGGAGGGGCGTGGACAGTCTCGGTCATCAGGAGAGGTCGGGTCGGCGGAGGGGCGGGGACAGTCTCGGCCATCAGGAATGGTCGGCTCGGGTCGGGGGAGAGGCGGGGACATGGTCGGCCATTGGGACTGGTCGGGTCGGGGGAGCGGCGGGTGACAGTCTCGGCCTTCAGGACTGGTCGGGTCGGGGGAGGGGCGGGGACAGTGTCGGCCATCAGGACTGGTCGGGTCAGGGGAGGGGCGGGGTCGGTGTCGGCCATCAGGACTGGTCGGGTCGGGTCAGGGGAGGGGCGGGGTCAGTCTCGGCCATCAGGAATGGACTGGTCGGGGACAGTCTCGGGCATCAGGACTGGTCGGGTCAGGTCGCGGACAGTCTCGGCCATCAGGACTGGTCGGGTCGGGGACAGTCTCGACCATCAGGACTGGTCGGGTCGGGGGAGGAGCGGGGACAGTCTCGGCCATCAGGACTGGTCGGGTCGGGGGAGGGGCAGGGACAGTCTCGGCCATCAGGACTGGTCGGGGGAGGGGCGGGCACAGTCTCGGCCATCAGGAGTGGTCGGGTCTGGGGAGGGGCAGGGACAGTCTCGGCCATCAGGACTGGTCGGGGGGAGGGGCGGGCACAGTCTCGGCCATCAGGAGTGGTCGGGTCGGGGGAGGGGCAGGGACAGTCTCGGCCATCAGGACTGGTCGGGGGAGGGGGGCGGGCACAGTCTCGGCCATCAGGATGTGGTCGGGTCTGGGGAGGGGCGGGGCCAGTCTCGGTCATCAGGACAGGTCGGGTCGGGGGAGGGGCGGGGACAGTCTCGGCCATCAGGACTGGTGGGGTCAGGGGAGGGGCAGGGACAGTCTCGGTCATCAGGACAGGTCGGGTCGGGGGAGGGGCGGGGACAGTCTCGACCATCAGGACTGGTCGGGTCGGGTCGGGGACAGTCTCGACCATCAGGACTGGTTGGGTCGGGTCGGGGACAGTCTCGGCCATCAGGACTGGTCGGGTTGGGTCGGGGGAGGGGCGGGGAAAGTCTCGGCCATCAGGACTGGTCGGGTCGGGTCGGGGGAGGGGGTGGACAGTCTCGGCCATGAGGACTGGTCGGGTCGGGTCGGGGACAGTCTCAGCCATTTGACTGGTCGGGTCGGGTCGGGGACAGTCTCGGCCATCAGGACTGGTCGGTCGGGTCGGGGGAGGGGCGGGGACAGTCTCGGCCATCAGGACAGGTCGGGTTGGGGGAGGGGCGGGGACAGTCTCGGCCATCAGGACTGGTCGGGTCGGGGGAGGGGTGGGGACAGTCTCGGCCATCAGGACTGGTCGGGTCGGGTCGGGGGAGGGGCGGGGACAGTCTCGGCCATCAGGACTGGTCGGGTAGGGGGAGGGGCGGAGACAGAGTCGGCCATCAGGACAGGTCGCGTCGGGGAGGGGCGGGGACAGTCTCGGCCATCAGGACTGGTCGGGTCGGGGGAGGGGCGGGGACAGTCTCGGCCATCAGGACAGGTCGGGTCGGGGGAGGGGCGTGGACAGTGTCAGCCATCAGGTCTGGTCGGGTCGGGGGAGGGGTCGGGGACAGTGTCGGCCATCAGGACTGGTCGGGTCGCGTCGGGGGAGGGGCGGGGACAGTCTCGGCCATCAGGACTGGTCGGGTCGGGGGATGGGCGGGGACAGTCTCGGCCATCACGATTGGTCGGGTCGGGTGGGGTCGGGGGAGGGGCGGGGACAGTCTCGGCCATCAGTACTGGTCGGGTCAGGTCGGGGGAGGGGCAGGGACAGTCTCGGCCATCAGGATTTGTCGGATCTGGTCGGGGACAGTCTCGGCCATCAGGACTGGTCTGGTCGGGTCGGGGGAGGGGCGGGGGGAGGGGCGGGGACAGTCTCGGCCATCAGGACTGGTCGGGTCATGTTGGGGGAGGGGCGGGGACAGTCCTCGGCCATCAGGACTGGTCGGGTCGGGGGAGGGGCAGGGACAGTATCGGCCATCAGGATTTGTCGGGTCTGGTCGGGGACAGTCTCGGTCATCAGGACTGGTCGGGTCGGGTCGGGGGAGGGGCGGGGACAGTCTCGGCCATCAGGACTGGTCGGGTCATGTTGGGGGAGGGGCGGGGACAGTCTCGGCCATCAGGACTGGTCGGGTCGGGGGAGGGGCAGGGACAGTCTCGGCCATCAGGACCGGTCGGGTCGGGGGAGGGGCGGGGACAGTCTCGGCCATCAGGACTGGTCGGGTCGGGGGAGGGACGGGGAGTGTCTCGGCCATCAGGACAGGTCGGGTCGGAGGGAGGGGCGGGGACAGTCTCGGGCATCAGGACTGGTCGGGTCAGGGGAGGGGCGGGGGACAGTCTCGGCCATCAGGACTGGTCGGGTCGGGGGAGGGGGCGGGGACAGTCTCGGCCATCAGGACTGGTCGCGTCGGGGGGATGGGCGAGGACAGTCTCGGCCTTCAGGACCGGTCGGGTTGGGGGAGGGGCGGGGACAGTCTCGGTCATCAGGACAGGTCGGGTTGGGGGAGGGGCGGGGACAGTCTCGGCCATCAGGACTGGTCGGGTCGGGGGAGGGGCTGAGACAGTCTCGGCCATCAGGACTGGTCGGGTCGGGTCGGGGGAGGGTCGGGGACAGTCTCGGCCATCAGGACTGGTCGGGGTCGGGGGAGGGTCGGGGACAGTCTCGGCCAGCAGGACTGGTCGGGTCGGGGGAGGGGCGGGCTCAGTCTCGGCCATCAGGACTGGTCGGGGCCGGGGGAGGGGCGGGGACAGTCTCGGCCATCACGACTGGTCGGATCGGGGGAGGGGCGGGGCCAGTCTCGGTCATCAGGACTGGTCGGGTCGGGGGAGGGGCTGAGACAGTCTCGGCCATCAGGACTGGTCGGGTCGGGCCGGGGGAGGGGCGGGGACAGTCTCGGCCATCACGACTGGTCGGATCGGGGGAGGGGCGGGGCCAGTCTCGGTCATCAGGACTGGTCGGGTCGGGAGAGGGGGCGGGGGACAGTCTCGGCCATCAGGACTGGTCGGATCGGGGGAGGGGCGGGGACAGTCTCGGCCATCAGGACTGGTCGGGTTGGGGGGAGGGGCGGGGACAGTCTCGGCCATCAGGACTGGTCGGGACGGGGGGAGGGGCGGGGACAGTCTCGGCCATCAGGACCGGTCAGGTCGGGTCGGGGGAGGGGCGGGAACAGTCTCGGCCATCAGGACTGGTCGGGTCGGGGGAGGGGCGGGGACTGTCTCGGCCATCAGGACCGGTCAGGTCGGGTCGGGGGAGAGGCGGGGACAGTCTCGGCCATCAGGACTGGTCGGGTCGGGGGAGGGGGCGGGGACAGTCTCGGCCATCAGGACTGGTCGGGTCGGGTCGGGTCGGGAGAGGGGCGGGGACAGTCTTGGCCGTCAGGACAGATCGGGTCGGGGGAGGGGCGGGGACAGTCTCGGCCATCAGGACTGGTCGGGTCGGGGGAGGGCGGGGGACAGTCTCGGCCATCAGGACTGGACGGGTCGGGTCGGGTCGGGAGAGGGGCGGGGACAGTCTCGGCCATCAGGACTGGTCGGGTCGGGGGAGGGGCGGGGACAGTCTCGACCATCAGGACTGGTCGGGTCGGGGAATGGGTGGGGACAGTATCGGCCATCAGGACTGGTCGGGTCGGGGGAGGGGCGGGGACAGTCTCGGCCATCAGGACAGGTCGGGTCGAGGGAGGGGCGGGGACAGTCTCGGCCATCAGGACTGGTCGGGTCGGGGGAGGGGCGTGGACAGTCTCGGTCATCAGGAGAGGTCGGGTCGGCGGAGGGGCGGGGACAGTCTCGGCCATCAGGAGAGGTCGGGTCGGCGGAGGGGCGGGGACAGTCTCGGCCATCAGGAATGGTCGGCTCGGGTCGGGGGAGAGGCGGGGACATGGTCGGCCATTAGGACTGGTCGGGTCGGGGGAGCGGCGGTGACAGTCTCGGCCTTCAGGACTGGTCGGGTCGGGGGAGGGGCGGGGACAGTGTCGGCCATCAGGACTGGTCGGGTCAGGGGAGGGGCGGGGTCGGTGTCGGCCATCAGGACTGGTCGGGGTCGGGTCAGGGGGAGGGGCGGGGTCAGTCTCGGCCATCAGGAATGGACTGGTCGGGGACAGTCTCGGGCATCAGGACTGGTCGGGTCAGGTCGCGGACAGTCTCGGCCATCAGGACTGGTCGGGTCGGGGACAGTCTCGACCATCAGGACTGGTCGGGTCGGGGGAGGAGCGGGGGACAGTCTCGGCCATCAGGACTGGTTGGGTCGGGGGAGGGGCAGGGACAGTCTCGGCCATCAGGACTGGTCGGGGGAGGGGCGGGCACAGTCTCGGCCATCAGGAAGTGGTCGGGTCTGGGGAGGGGCAGGGACAGTCTCGGCCATCAGGACTGGTCGGGGGAGGGGCGGGCACAGTCTCGGCCATCAGGAGTGGTCGGGTCGGGGGAGGGGCAGGGACAGTCTCGGCCATCAGGACTGGTCGGGGGAGGGGCGGGCACAGTCTCGGCCATCAGGAGTGGTCGGGTCTGGGGAGGGGCGGGGCCAGTCTCGGTCATCAGGACAGGTCGGGTCGGGGGAGGGGCGGGGACAGTCTCGGCCATCAGGACTGGTCGGGTCAGGGGAGGGGCAGGGACAGTCTCGACCATCAGGACTGGTCGGGTCGGGTCGGGGACAGTCTCGACCATCAGGACTGGTTGGGTCGGGTCGGGGACAGTCTCGGCCATCAGGACTGGTCGGGTTGGGTCGGGGGAGGGGCGGGGAAAGTCTCGGCCATCAGGACTGGTCGGGTCGGGTCGGGGGAGGGGGTGGACAGTCTCGGCCATGAGGACTGGTCGGGTCGGGACGGGGACAGTCTCGGCCATTTGACTGGTCGGGTCGGGTCGGGGACAGTCTCGGCATCAGGACTGGTCGGGTCGGGTCGGGGGAGGGGCGGGGACAGTCTCGGCCATCAGGACAGGTCGGGTTGGGGGAGGGGCGGGGACAGTCTCGGCCATCAGGACTGGTCGGGTCGGGGGAGGGGTGGGGACAGTCTCGGCCATCAGGACTGGTCGGGTCGGGTCGGGGGAGGGGCGGGGACAGTCTCGGCCATCAGGACTGGTCGGGTAGGGGGAGGGGCGGAGACAGAGTCGGCCATCAGGACAGGTCGCGTCGGGGAGGGGCGGGGACAGTCTCGGCCATCAGGACTGGTCGGGTCGGGGGAGGGGCGGGGACAGTCTCGGCCATCAGGACAGGTCGGGTCGGGGGAGGGGCGTGGACAGTGTCAGCCATCAGGTCTGGTCGGGTCGGGGGAGGGTCGGGGACAGTGTCGGCCATCAGGACTGGTCGGGTCGCGTCGGGGGAGGGGCGGGGACAGTCTCGGCCATCAGGACTGGTCGGGTCGGGGGATGGGCGGGGACAGTCTCGGCCATCACGATTGGTCGGGTCGGGTGGGGTCGGGGGAGGGGCGGGGACAGTCTCGGCCATCAGTACTGGTCGGGTCAGGTCGGGGGAGGGGCAGGGACAGTCTCGGCCATCAGGATTTGTCGGATCTGGTCGGGGACAGTCTCGGCCATCAGGACTGGTCGGGTCGGGTCGGGGGAGGGGCGGGGACAGTCTCGGCCATCAGGACTGGTCGGGTCATGTTGGGGGAGGGGCGGGGACAGTCTCGGCCATCAGGACTGGTCGGGTCGGGGGAGGGGCAGGGACAGTATCGGCCATCAGGATTTGTCGGGTCTGGTCGGGGACAGTCTCGGTCATCAGGACTGGTCGGGTCGGGTCGGGGGAGGGGCGGGGACAGTCTCGGCCATCAGGACTGGTCGGGTCATGTTGGGGGAGGGGCGGGGACAGTCTCGGCCATCAGGACTTGTCGGGTCGGGGGAGGGGCAGGGACAGTCTCGGCCATCAGGACCGGTCGGGTCGGGGGAGGGGCGGGGACAGTCTCGGCCATCAGGACTGGTCGGGTCGGGGGAGGGACGGGGAGTGTCTCGGCCATCAGGACAGGTCGGGTCGAGGGAGGGGCGGGGACAGTCTCGGGCATCAGGACTGGTCGGGTCAGGGGAGGGGCGGGGACAGTCTCGGCCATCAGGACTGGTCGGGTCGGGGGAGGGGCGGGGACAGTCTCGGCCATCAGGACTGGTCGCGTCGGGGGATGGGCGAGGACAGTCTCGGCCTTCAGGACCGGTCGGGTTGGGGGAGGGGCGGGGACAGTCTCGGTCATCAGGACAGGTCGGGTTGGGGGAGGGGCGGGGACAGTCTCGGCCATCAGGACTGGTCGGGTCGGGGGAGGGGCTGAGACAGTCTCGGCCATCAGGACTGGTCGGGTCGGGTCAGGGGAGGGTCGGGGACAGTCTCGGCCATCAGGACTGGTCGGGTCGGGGGAGGGTCGGGGACAGTCTCGGCCAGCAGGACTGGTCGGGTCGGGGGAGGGGCGGGCTCAGTCTCGGCCATCAGGACTGGTCGGGCCGGGGGAGGGGCGGGGACAGTCTCGGCCATCAGGACTGGTCGGGTCGGTAGAGGGGCGGGGACAGTCTCGGCCTTCATGACTGGTCGGGTAGGGGGAGGGGCGGGGACAGTCTCGGCCATCAGCACTGGTCAGGTCGGGGTAGGGGCGGGGACAGTCTCGGCCATCAGGACTGGTCGGGTTGGGGGAGGGGCGGGGACAGTCTCGGCCATCAGGACTGGTCGGGTCGGGGGATGGGCGGGGACAGTCTCGGCCATCAGGACTGGTCGGGTCGGGGGAGGGGCGGGGACAGTCTCGGCCATCAGGACTGGTCGGGTCGGGGGATGGGCGGGGACAGTCTCGGCCATCAGGACTGGTGGGGTCGGGGGAGGGGCGGGGACAGTCTCGGTCATCAGGACAGGTCGGGTCGGGGGAGGGGCGGGGACAGTCTCGGCCATCAGGACTGGTCGGGTCGGGGGAGGGGCGGAGACAGTCTCGGCCATCAGGACTGGTCGGGTTGGTTCGGGGGAGGGGCGGGGACAGTCTCGGCCATCAGGACTGGTCGGGTCGGGGGAGGGGCGGAGTCAGTCTCGGCCATCAGGACTGGTCGGGTCGGGGACAGTCTCAGCCATCAGGACTGGTCGGGTCGGGGGAGGGGCGGTGGCAGTCTCGGCCATCAGGACTGGTCGGGTCGGGGGATGGGCGGGGACAGTCTCGGCCATCAGGACTGGTCGGGTCGGGGGAGGGGCGGGGACAGTCTCGGCCATCAGGACTGGTCGGGTCGGGGGAGGGGCGGGGACAGTCTCGGCCATCAGGACTGGTCGGGTCGGGGAGGAGCGGGGACAGTCTCGGCCATCAGGACTGGTCGGGTCGGGGGATGGGCGGGGACAGTCTCGGCCATCAGGAATGGTCGGGTCGGGGGAGGGGCGGAGACAGTCTCGGCCATCAGGACTGGTCGGGTTGGTTCGGGGGAGGGGCGGGGACAGTCTCGGCCATCAGGACTGGTCGGGTCGGGGGAGGGGCGGAGTCAGTCTCGGCCATCAGGACTGGTCGAGTTGGGGGAGGGGCGGGGACAGTCTCGGCCATCAGGACTGGTCGGGTCGGGGGAGGGGCGGGGTCAGTCTCGGCCATCAGGACTGGTAGTGTCGGGGGAGGGGCGGGCACAGTCTCGGCCATCAGGACTGGCCGGGTCGGGGGAGGGGCGGGGACAGTCTCAGCCATCAGGGCTGGTCGGGTCGGGGGAGGGGCGGGCTCAGTCTCAGCCATCAGGACTGGTCGGGTCGGGGGAGGGGCGGGGACAGTCTCGGCCATCAGGACTGGTCGGGTCGGGGGAGGGGCGGGGACAGTCTCGGCCTTCAGGACTGGTCGGGTCGGGTGCGGGGCGGGGACATTCTCGGCCATCAGGACTGGTCGGATCGTGGGGGGCGGGTACAATCTCGGCCATCAGGACTGGTCGGGTCGGGGGAGGGGCGGGGACAGTCTCGGCCATCAGGACTGGTCGGGTCGGGGGAGGGGCGGGGACAGTCTCGGCCATCAGGACCAGTCGGGGGAGGGGCGGGAACAGTCTGGGCCATCAGGATAGGTCGGGTCGGGGGAGGGGCGGGGACAGTCTCGGCCATCAGGACTGGTCGGGTCGGGGGAGGGGCGGGGACAGTCTCGGCCATCAGGACTGGTCGGGTCAGGGGAGGGGCGGGGACAGTCTCGGCCATCAGGACGGGTCGGGGGAGGGGCGGGGACAGTATCGGTCATCAGGACTGGTCGGTTCGGGGGAGGGGCGTGGACAGTCTCGGCCATCAGGACTGGTCGGGTCGGGGGAGGGGCGGGGACAGTCTCGGCCATCAGGACGGGTCGGGGGAGGGGCGGGGACAGTATCGGTCATCAGGACTGGTCGGGTCGGGGGAGGGGCGGGGTCAGTCTCGGCCATCAGGACTGGTCGGGTCGGGTAGGGGCGTGGCCAGTCTCGGCCTTCAGGACTGGTCGGGTCGTGGGAGGTGCGGGGACAGTATCGGTCATCAGGACTGGTCGGGTCGGGTGAGGGGCGGGGACAGTCTCGGCCATCAGGACTGGTCGGGTCGGGGGAGGGGCGGGGACAGCCTCAGCCATCAGGACTGGTCGTGTCGGGGGAGGGGCGGGGACAGTCTCGGTCATCAGGACTGGTCGGGTCGGGTCGGGGGAGGGGCGGGGACAGACTCGGCCATCAGGACTGGTCGGGTCGGGTCGGGGGAGGGGCGGGGACAGTCTCGGTCATCAGGACTGGTCCGGTCGGGTCGGGGGAGGGGCGGGGACAGTCTCGGCCATCAGGACTGGTCGGGTCATGTTGGGGGAGGGGCGGGGACAGTCTCGGCCATCAGGACTGGTCGGGTCGGGGGAGGGGCGGGGACAGTTTCGGCCATCAGGACTGGTCGGGTCGGGGGAGGGGCGGGGACAGTCTCGGCCATCAGGACTGGTCGGGTCGGGTCGGGTCGGGGGAGGGGCGGGGACAGTCTCGGCCATCAGGACTGGTCAGGTCGGGGGAGGGGCAGGGACAGTCTCGGCCATCAGGACTGGTCGGGTCGGGGGAGGGGCTGAGGCAGTCTCGGCCATCAGGACAGTTCGGGTTGGGGGAGGGGCGGGGACAGTCTCGGCCATCAGGACTGGTCGGGTCGGGGGAGGGGCTGAGACAGTCTCGGCCGTCAGGACTGGTCGGGTCGGGTCGGGGGAGGGGCGGGGACAGTCTCGGCCAGCAGGACTGGTCGGGTCGGGGGAGGGGCGGGCTCAGTCTCGGCCATCAGGACTGGTCGGGCCGGGGGAGGGGCGGGGACAGTCTCGGCCATCAGGACTGGTCGGGTCGGTAGAGGGGCGGGGACAGTCTCGGCCATCAGGACTGG
Source organism: Somniosus microcephalus (assembly GCF_052327205.1). Taxonomy (NCBI): domain Eukaryota; kingdom Metazoa; phylum Chordata; class Chondrichthyes; order Squaliformes; family Somniosidae; genus Somniosus; species Somniosus microcephalus. Next base: position 3,163,126 of record NW_028225187.1, on the reverse strand, counting down.
TCGGGTCGGGGGAGGGGCGGGGACAGTCTCGGCCATCAGGACTGGTCGGGTCAGGGGAGGGGCGGGGACAGTCTCGGCCATCAGGACGGGTCGGGGGAGGGGCGGGGACTGTATCGGTCATCAGGACTGATCGGGTCGGGGGAGGGGCGTGGACAGTCTCGGCCATCAGGACTGGTCGGGTCGGGTCGGGGGAGGGGCGGGGACAGTCTCGGCCATCAGGACTGGTCGGGTCGGGGGAGGGGCGGGGACAGTCTCGGCCATCAGGACTGGTCGGGTCGGGTCGGGGGAGGGGCGGGGACAGTCTCGGCCATCAGGACTGGTCGGGTCGGGGGAGGGTCGGCGTCAGTCTCGGCCTTCAGGACTGGTCAGGTCGGGGGAGGGGCGGGGACAGTCTCGGCCATCAGGACCGGTCGGGTCGGGGGAGGGGCGGGGACAGTGTCGGCCATCCGGACTGGTCAGGTCGGGGGAGGGGCAGGGACAGACTCGGCCATCAGGACTGGTCGGGTCGGGGGAGGGGCGTTGACAGTCTCGGCCATCAGGACTGGTCGGGTCGGGGGAGGGGGATTGACAGTGTCGGCCATCAGGACTGGTCGGGTCAGGGGAGGGGCGGGGACAGTCTAGGCCATCAGGACTGGTCGGGTCGGGGGAGGGGCGGGGACAGTCTAGGCCATCAGGACTGGTCGGGTCGGGGGAGGGGCGGGGCCAGTCTCGGTCATCAGGACTGGTCGGGTCGGGGGAGGGGGAGGGGCGGGGACAGTCTCGGCCATCAGGACTGGCCGGTCGGGGGAAGGGCGGTGACAGTCTCAGCCATCAGGACATGTCGGGTCGGGGGAAGGGCGGAGACAGTCTGGGCCATCAGCACTGGTCGGGTCGGGGGAGGGGTGGGGACAGTCTCGGCCATCAGGACTGGTCAGGTCGGGGGAAGGGCGGAGACAGTCTGGGCCATGAGGACTGGTCGGGTCAGGGGAGGGGCGGGGACAGTCTCGGCCATCAGGACTGGTTGGTTCGGGGGAGGGGCGGGGACAGTCTCGGCCATGAGGACTGGTCGGGTCGGGGACAGTCTCGGCCATCAGGACTGGTCGTGTCGGGGGTGGGGCGGGTACAGTCGCAGCCAACAGGACTGGTCGGGTCGGGTCGGGGGAGGGGCGGGGACCGTCTCGGCCATCAGGACTGGTCGGGTCGGGTCGGTGGAGGGGCGGCGACAGCCTCGGCCATCAGGACTGGTCGGGTCGAGGGAGGGGCGGCGTCAGTCTCGGCCATCAGGACTGGTCAGGTCGGGGGAGGGGCGGGGCCAGTCTCGGCCATCAGGACTGGTCGGGTCGGGTCGGGGGAGGGGCGGCGACAGCCTCAGCCATCAGGACTGGTCGGGTCGGGGGAGGGGCGGCGTCAGTCACGGCCATCAGGACTGGTCAGGTCGGGGGAGGGGCGGGGACAGTCTCGGCCATCAGGACTGGTCGGGTCGGGACGGGGAGGGGCGGGGACAGTCTCGGCCATCAGGACTGGTCGGGTCGGGTCGGGGGAGGGGCGGGGACAGTCTCGGCCATCAGGACTGGTCGGGTCGGGGGAGTGGCGGCGTCAGTGTCGGCCATCAGGACTGGTCAGGTCGGGGGAGGGGCGGGTACAGTCTCGGCCATCAGGACTGGTCGGGTCGGGTCGGGGGAGGGGCGGGGACAGTCTTGGCCATCAGGACTGGTCGGGTCGGGTCGGGGGAGGGGCGGGGACAGTCTCGGCCATCAGGAGTGGTCGGGTCGGGGGAGGGGCGGCGTCAGTCTCGGCCATCAGGACTGGTCAGGTCGGGGGAGGGGGGGGACAGTCTCGGCCATCAGGACTGGTCGGGTCGGGTCGGGGGAGGGGCGGGGACAGTCTCGGCCATCAGGACTGGTCGGGTCGGGTCGGGGGAGGGGCGGGGACAGTCTCGGCCATCAGGACTGGTCTGGTCGGGGGAGGGGCGGCGTCAGTGTCGGCCATCAGGACTGGTCAGGTCGGGGGAGGGGCGGGGACAGTCTCGGCCATCAGGACTGGTCGGATCGGGTCGGGGGAGGGGCGGGGACAGTCTCGGCCATCAGGACTGGTCGGGTCGGGGGAGGGGCGGGGACAGTATCGGTCATCAGGACTGGTCGGGTCGGGTCGGGGGAGGGGCGGGGACAGTCTCGGCCATCAGGACTGGTCGGGTCGGGGGAGGGGCGGGTACAGTCGCGGCCATCAGGACTGGTCTGGTCCGGTCGGGGGAGGGTACAGTCGCGGCCATCAGGACTGGTCGGGTCGGGTCGGGGGAGGGGCGGGGACAGTCTCGGCCATCAGGACTGGTCGGGTCGGGTCGGGGGAGGGTCGGGGGAGGGGCGGCGTCAGTGTCGGCCATCAGGACTGGTCAGGTCGGGGGAGGGGCGGGGACAGTCTCAGCCATCAGGACTGGTCGGGTCGGGTCGGGGGGTGGGGCGGGGACAGTCTCGGCCATCAGGACTGGTCGGGACGTGTCGGGGGAGGGGCGGGGACAGTCTCGGCCATCAGGAGTGGTCGGGTTGGGGGAGGGGCGGCGTCAGTCACGGCCATCAGGACTGGTCAGGTCGGGGGTGGGGCGGGGACAGTCTCGGCCATCAGGACAGGTCGGGTCGGGAGAGGGGCGGGGACAGTCTTGGCCATCAGGACAGGTCGGGTCGGGAGAGGGGAGGGGACAGTCTTGGTCATCAGGATTGGTCGGGTTGGGGGAGGGGCGGGGACAGTCTCGGCCATCAGGACTGGTCGGGTCGGGTAGGGGCGGGGAGTGTCTCGGCCATCAGGACAGGTCGGGTCGAGGGAGGGGCGGCGTCAGTCTCGGCCATCAGGACTGGTCAGGTCGGGGGAGGGGCGGGGACAGTCTCGGCCATCAGGACTGGTCGGGTCGGGTCGGGGGAGGGGCGGGGACAGTCTCGGCCATCAGGAGTGGTCGGGTCGGGGGAGGGGCGGCGTCAGTCACGGCCATCAGGACTGGTCGGGTCGGGGGAGGGGCTGAGACAGTCTCGGCCATCAGGACAGGTCGGGTTGGGGGAGGGGCGGGGACAGTCTCGGCCATCAGGACTGGTCGGGTCGGGGGAGGGGCTGAGACAGTCTCGGCCATCAGGACTGGTCGGGTCGGGTCGGGGGAGGGGCGGGGACAGTCTCGGCCAGCAGGACTGGTCGGGTCGGGGGAGGGGCGGGCTCAGTCTCGGCCATCAGGACTGGTCGGGCCGGGGGAGGGGCGGGGACCGTCTCGGCCATCAGGACTGGTCGGGTCGGTAGAGGGGCGGGGACAGTCTCGGCCTTCAGGACTGGTCGGGTAGGGGGAGGGGCGGGGACAGTCTCGGCCATCAGCACTGGTCAGGTCGGGGTAGGGGCGGGGACAGTCTCGGCCATCAGGACTGTTCGGGTCGGGGGAGGTGCGGGGTCAGTCTCGGCCATCAGGACTGGTCGGGTCGGGGGAGGGGCGTGGACAGTCTCGGCCATCAGGACTGGTCGGGTCGGGGGAGGTGCGGGGACAGTATCGGTCATCAAGACTGGGTGGGTAGGGGGAGGGGCGGGGACAGTCTCGGCCATCAGGACTGGTCAGGTCGGGGGAGGGGCGGGGATAGTATCGGTCATCAGGACTGGTCGGATCGGGGGGGGCAGGGACAGTATCGGTTATCAGGACTGATTGGGTCGGGGGAGGGGCGTGGACAGTGTCAGCCATCAGGTCTGGTCGGGTTGGGGGAGGGGCGGGGACAGTATCGGCCATCAGGACTGGTCGGGTCGGGGGAGGGGCGGGGACAGTCTCAGCCATCAGGACTGATCGGGTCGGGGGAGGGGCGGGGACAGTCTCAGCCATCAGGACTGGTCGGGTCGGGGGAGGGGCGGGGACTGGTCGGGTCGGGTCGGGGGAGGGGCGGGGACAGTCTCGGCCATCAGGACTGGTCGGGTCGGGTCGGGGGAGTGGCGGGGACAGTCTCGGCCATCCGGACTGGTCGGGTCGGTGGAGGGGCGGGGACAGTCTCGGCCATCAGGACTGGTCGGGTCGGGTTGGGGGAGGGGCGGGGACAGTCTCGGCCATCAGGACTGGGCGGGTCAGGTCGGGGGAGGGGCGCGGACAGTCTCGGCCATCAGGACTGGTCGGGTCAGGTCGGGGACAGTCTCGGCCATCAGGACTGGTCGGGTCGGGTCGGGGGAGGGGCGGGGACAGTCTCGGCCATCAGGATTGGTCGGGTCAGGTCGGGGACAGTCTCGGCCATCAGGACTGGTCGGGTCGGGTTGGGGGAGGGGCGGGGACAGTCTCGGCCATCAGGACTGGTCGGGCCGGGTCGGGGAAGGGGCGGGGACAGTCTCGGACATCATGATTGGTCGGGTCGTGTCAGGTCGGGGACAGTCTTGGCCATCAGAACTGGTCGGGTCGGGGGAGGGGCGGGGCAGTGTCGGCCCTCAGGACAGGTCGGGTCGGGGAATGGGCGGGGACAGTATCGGTCATCAGGACTGGTCGGGTCGGGGGAAGGGCGGGGACAGTCTCGTCCATCAGGACTGGTCGGGTCGGGGGAGGGGCGGGGACAGTCTCGGCCATCAGGACTGGTCTGGTCGGGGGTGGGGCGTTGAGTGTCTCGGCCATCAGGACAGGTCGGGTCGGGTCGGGGGAAGGGCGGGGACAGTCTCGGCCATCAGGACTGGTTGGGTCGGTAGGGTCGGGGGAGGGGCGGGGACAGTCTCGGCCATCAGGACTGGTCGGGGGAGGGGCGGGGACAGTCTCGGCCATCAGGACTGGTCGGGTCTGGGGAGGGGCGGAGCCAGTCTCGGGCATCAGAACAGGTCGGGTAGGGGTCGGGGGAGGGGCGGGGACAGTCTCAGCCATCAGGAATGTTCGGGTCGGGGGAAGGGCGGGGACAGTCTCGGCCATCAGGACTGGTCAGGTCGGGGGAGTGGCGGGGACACTCTCGACCATCAGGACTGGTCGGGTCGGGGGAGGGGCGGGGACACTCTCGACCATCAGGACTGGTCGGGTCGGGGAGGGGCGGGGACAGTCTAGGCCATCAGGACTGGTCGGGTCGGGGGAGGGGCGGGGCCAGTCTCGGTCATCAGGACTGGTCGGGTCGGGGTCGGGGGAGGGGCGGCGACAGTCTCGGCCATGAGGACTGGCCAGGTCGGGGGAAGGGCGGAGACAGTCTCGGCCATAAGGACTGGTCGGGTCGGGGGAAGGGCGGAGACAGTCTGGGCCATCAGCACTGGTCGGGTCGGGGGAGGGGCGGGGACAGTCTCGGCCATCAGGACTGGTAGGGTCGGGGGAGGGGCGGGGACAGTCTTGGCCATCAGGACTGGTCAGGTCGGGTCGGGGAGAGTCCCGGCCATGAGGACTGGTCGGGTCGGGGGAGGGTCGGGGACAGTCGCAGCCAACAGGACTGGTCGGGTTGGGTCGGGTCGGGGGAGGGGCGGGGACAGTCTCGGCCATCAGGACTGGTCGGGTCGGGGGAGAGGCGGGGACAGCCTCCGCCATCAGGACTGGTCGGGTCGGGGAAGGGGCGGGGACAGTCTCGGCCATCAGGACTGGTCGGGTCATGTTGGGGGAGGGGCGGGGACAGTCTCGGCCATCAGGACTGGTCGGGTCGGGGGAGGGGCAGGGACAGTCTCGGCCATCAGGACCGGTCGGGTCGGGGGAGGGGCGGGGACAGCCTCAGCCATCAGGACTGGTCGGGTCGGGGGAGGGGCGGGGACAGTCTCGGCCATCAGGACTGGTCGGGTCGGGGGAGGGACGGGGAGTGTCTCGGCCATCAGGACAGGTCGGGTCGAGGGAGGGGCGGGGACAGTCTCGGGCATCAGGACTGGTCGGGTCAGGGGAGGGGCGGGGACAGTCTCGGCCATCAGGACTGGTCGGGTCGGGGGAGGGGCGGGGACAGTCTCGGCCATCAGGACTGGTCGCGTCGGCGGATGGGCGGGGACAGTCTCGGCCATCAGGACTGGTCGGGTCGGGGGAGGGGCGGGGACAGTCTCGGTCATCAGGACAGGTCGGGTTGGGGGAGGGGCGGGGACAGTCTCGGCCATCAGGACTGGTCCGGTCGGGGGAGGGGCGGGGACAGTCTCGGTCATCAGGACAGGTCGGGTTGGGGGATGGGAGGGGGCAGTCTCGGCCTTCAGGACCGGTCGGGTCGGGGGAGGGGCGGGGACAGTCTCGGTCATCAGGACAGGTCGGGTTGGGGGAGGGGCGGGGACAGTCTCGGCCATCAGGACTGGTCGGGTCGGGGGAGGGGCTGAGACAGTCTCGGCCATGAGGACTGGTCGGGTCGGGTCGGGGGAGGGGCGGGGACAGTCTCGGCCATCAGGACTGGTCGGGTCGGGGGAGGGTCTGGGACAGTCTCGGCCATCAGGATTGTTCGGGTTGGGGGAGGGGCGGGGACAGTCTCGGCCATCAGGACTGGTCGGGTCAGGGGAGGGTCGGGGACAGTCTCGGCCATCAGGACTGGTCGGCTCGGGTCGTGTCGGGGGAGGGGCGGGGACAGTCTCGGCCATCAGGACTGGTCGGGTCGGGGGAGGGGCGGGCTCAGTCTCGGCCATCAGGACTGGTCGGGCCGGGGGAGGGGCGGGGACAGTCTCGGCCATCAGGACTGGTCGGGTCGGTAGAGGGGCGGGGACAGTCTCGGCCTTCAGGACTGGTCGGGTAGGGTGAGGGGCGGGGACAGTCTCGGCCATCAGAACTGATCGGGTCGGGGGAGGGGCGGGGACAGCCTCAGCCATCAGGACTGGTCGGGTCGGGGGAGGGGCGGGGACAGTCTCGGCCATCAGGACTGGTCGGATTGGGGGGGGGGCAGGGACAGTCTCGGCCATCAGGACTGGTCGGGTCGGGGGAAGGGCGGAGACAGTCTCGGCCATCAGGACTGGTCGGGTCGGGGGAAGGGCGGAGACAGTCTCGGCCATCAGGACTGGTCGGGTCGGGGGAAGGGCGGAGACAGTCTCGGCCATCAGGACTGGTCGGGTCGGGGGAAGGGCGGGGACAGTCTCGGCCATCAGGACTGGTCATGTCGGGTCGGGGGAAGGGCGGAGACAGTCTCGGCCATCAGGACTGGTCAGGTCGGGGGAAGGGCGGAGACAGTCTGGGCCATCAGGACTGGTCGGGTCAGGGGAGGGGCGGGGACAGTCTCGGCCATCAGGACTGGTCATGTCGGGTCGGGGGATGGGCGGGGACAGTCTCGGCCATGAGGACTGGTCGGGTCGGGGGAGGGTCGGGGACAGTCTCGGCCATCAGGACTGGTCTTGTCGGGGGAGGGGCGGTTACAGTCGCAGCCAACAGGACTGGTCGGGTCGGGTCGGGGGAGGGGCGGCGACAGCCTCGGCCATCAGGACTGGTCGGGTCGGGGGAGGGGCGGGGACAGTCTCGGCCATCAGGACTGGTCAGGTCGGGGGAGGGGCGGGGACAGTCTCGGCCATCAGGACTGGTCAGGTCGGGTCAGGGGAGGGGCGGGGACAGTCTCGGCCATCAGGACTGGTCGGGTCGGGTCGGGGGAGGGGCGGGGACAGTCTCGGCCATCAGGACTGGTCGGGTCAGGGGAGGGTCGGCGTCAGTCTCGGTCTTCAGGACTGGTCAGGTCGGGGGAGGGGCGGGGACAGTCTCGGCCATCAGGACCGGTCGGGTCGGGGGAGGGGCGGGGACAGTGTCGGCCATCCGGACTGGTCAGGTCGGGGGAGGGGCAGGGACAGACTCGGCCATCAGGACTGGTCGGGTCGGGGGAGGGGCGTTGACAGTGTCGGCCATCAGGACTGGTCGGGTCAGGGGAGGGGCAGGGACAGTCTCGGCCATCAGGACTGGTCGGGTCGGGGGAGGGGGATTGACAGTGTCGGCCATCAGGACTGGTCGGGTCAGGGGAGGGGCGGGGACAGTCTAGGCCATCAGGACTGGTCGGGTCGGGGGAGGGGGATTGACAGTGTCGGCCATCAGGACTGGTCGGGTCAGGGGAGGGGCGGGGACAGTCTAGGCCATCAGGACTGGTCGGGTCGGGGGAGGGGCGGGGACAGTCTAGGCCATCAGGACTGGTCGGGTCGGGGGAGGGGGATTGACAGTGTCGGCCATCAGGACTGGTCGGGTCAGGGGAGGGGCGGGGACAGTCTAGGCCATCAGGACTGGTCGGGTCGGGGGAGGGGCGGGGACAGTCTAGGCCATCAGGACTGGTCGGGTCGGGGGAGGGGCGGGGCCAGTCTCGGTCATCAGGACTGGTCGGGTCGGGGGAGGGGGAGGGGCGGGGACAGTCTCGGCCATCAGGACTGGCCGGTCGGGGGAAGGGCGGTGACAGTCTCAGCCATCAGGACATGTCGGGTCGGGGGAAGGGCGGAGACAGTCTGGGCCATCAGCACTGGTCGGGTCGGGGGAGGGGTGGGGACAGTCTCGGCCATCAGGACTGGTCAGGTCGGGGGAAGGGCGGAGACAGTCTGGGCCATGAGGACTGGTCGGGTCAGGGGAGGGGCGGGGACAGTCTCGTACATCAGGACTGGTTGGTTCGGGGGAGGGGCGGGGACAGTCTCGGCCATGAGGACTGGTCGGGTCGGGGACAGTCTCGGCCATCAGGACTGGTCGTGTCGGGGGTGGGGCGGGTACAGTCGCAGCCAACAGGACTGGTCGGGTCGGGTCGGGGGAGGGGCGGGGACCGTCTCGGCCATCAGGACTGGTCGGGTCGGGTCGGGGGAGGGGCGGCGACAGCCTCGGCCATCAGGACTGGTCGGGTCGAGGGAGGGGCGGCGTCAGTCTCGGCCATCAGGACTGGTCAGGTCGGGGGAGGGGCGGGGCCAGTCTCGGCCATCAGGACTGGTCGGGTCGGGTCGGGGGAGGGGCGGCGACAGCCTCAGCCATCAGGACTGGTCGGGTCGGGGGAGGGGCGGCGTCAGTCACGGCCATCAGGACTGGTCAGGTCGGGGGAGGGGCGGGGACAGTCTCGGCCATCAGGACTGGTCGGGTCGGGACGGGGGAGGGGCGGGGACAGTCTCGGCCATCAGGACTGGTCGGGTCGGGTCGGGGGAGGGGCGGGGACAGTCTCGGCCATCAGGACTGGTCGGGTCGGGGGAGTGGCGGCGTCAGTGTCGGCCATCAGGACTGGTCAGGTCGGGGGAGGGGCGGGTACAGTCTCGGCCATCAGGACTGGTCGGGTCGGGTCGGGGGGTGGGGCGGGGACAGTCTTGGCCATCAGGACTGGTCGGGTCGGGTCGGGGGAGGGGCGGGGACAGTCTCGGCCATCAGGAGTGGTCGGGTCGGGGGAGGGGCGGCGTCAGTCTCGGCCATCAGGACTAGTCAGGTCGGGGGAGGGGGGGGGACAGTCTCGGCCATCAGGACTGGTCGGGTCGGGTCGGGGGAGGGGCGGGGACAGTCTCGGCCATCAGGACTGGTCGGGTCGGGTCGGGGGAGGGGCGGGGACAGTCTCGGCCATCAGGACTGGTCGGGTCGGGGGAGGGGCGGCGTCAGTGTCGGCCATCAGGACTGGTCAGGTCGGGGGAGGGGCGGGGACAGTCTCGGCCATCAGGACTGGTCGGGTTGGGTCGGGGGGTGGGGCGGGGACAGTCTCGGCCATCAGGACTGGTCGGATCGGGTCGGGGGAGGGGCGGGGACAGTCTCGGCCATCAGGACTGGTCGGGTCGGGGGAGGGGCGGGGACAGTATCGGTCATCAGGACTGGTCGGGTCGGGTCGGGGGAGGGGCGGGGACAGTCTCGGCCATCAGGACTGGTCGGGTCGGGGGAGGGGCGGGTACAGTCGCGGCCATCAGGACTGGTCTGGTCCGGTCGGGGGAGGGTACAGTCGCGGCCATCAGGACTGGTCGGGTCGGGTCGGGGGAGGGGCGGGGACAGTCTCGGCCATCAGGACTGGTCGGGTCGGGTCGGGGGAGGGTCGGGGGAGGGGCGGCGTCAGTGTCGGCCATCAGGACTGGTCAGGTCGGGGGAGGGGCGGGGACAGTCTCAGCCATCAGGACTGGTCGGGTCGGGTCGGGGGGTGGGGCGGGGACAGTCTCGGCCATCAGGACTGGTCGGGACGTGTCGGGGGAGGGGCGGGGACAGTCTCGGCCATCAGGAGTGGTCGGGTTGGGGGAGGGGCGGCGTCAGTCACGGCCATCAGGACTGGTCAGGTCGGGGGTGGGGCGGGGACAGTCTCGGCCATCAGGACAGGTCGGGTCGGGAGAGGGGCGGGGACAGTCTTGGCCATCAGGACAGGTCGGGTCGGGAGAGGGGAGGGGACAGTCTTGGTCATCAGGATTGGTCGGGTTGGGGGAGGGGCGGGGACAGTCTCGGCCATCAGGACTGGTCGGGTCGGGTAGGGGCGGGGAGTGTCTCGGCCATCAGGACAGGTCGGGTCGAGGGAGGGGCGGCGTCAGTCTCGGCCATCAGGACTGGTCAGGTCGGGGGAGGGGCGGGGACAGTCTCGGCCATCAGGACTGGTCGGGTCGGGTCGGGGGAGGGGCGGGGACAGTCTCGGCCATCAGGAGTGGTCGGGTCGGGGGAGGGGCGGCGTCAGCCACGGCCATCAGGACTGGTCGGGTCGGGGGAGGGGCGGGGACAGTCTCGGCCAACAGGACCGGTCGGGTCGGGGGAGGGGCGGGGACAGTCTCGGCCATCAGGACTGGTCGGGTCGGGGGAGGGGTGGGGACAGTCTCGGCCATCAGGACTGGTCAGGTCGGGGGAGGGGCGGGGACAGTATCGCTCATCAGGACTGGTCGGGTCGGGTCGGGGGAGGGGCGGGGACAGTCTCAGCCATCAGGACTGGTCGGGTCAGGGGAGGGGCGGGGACAGTCTCGGCCATCAGGACTGGACGGGTCGGGAGAGGGGAGGGGACAGTCTCGGTCATCAGGATTGGTCGGGTTGGGGGAGGGGCGGGGAGTGTCTCGGCCATCAGGACAGGTCGGGTCGAGGGAGGGGCGGCGTCAGTCTCGGCCATCAGGACAGGTCAGGTTGAGGGAGGGGCGGGGACAGTCTCGGCTATCAGGACTGGTCGGGTCATGTCGGGGGAGGGGCGGGGACAGTCTCGGCCATCAGGACTGGTCGGGTCGGGTCGGGGGAGGGGTGGGGACAGTCTCGGCCATCAGGACTGGTCGGGTCGGGGGAGGGGCGGCGTCAGTCTCGGCCTTCAGGACTCGTCAGGTCGGGGGAGGAGCGGGGACAGTCTCGGCCATCAGGACCGGTCGGGTCGGGGGAGGGGCGGTGACAGTGTCGGCCATCAGGACTGGTCAGGTCGGGGGAGGGGCAGGGACAGACTCGGCCATCAGGACCGGTCGGGTCGGGGGAGGGGCGGTGACAGTGTCGGCCATCAGGACTGGTCAGGTCGGGGGAGGGGCAGGGACAGACTCGGCCATCAGGACTGGTCGGGTCGGGGGAGGGTCGTTGACAGTGTCGGCCATCAGGACTGGTCGGGTCAGGGGAGGGGCAGGGACAGTCTCGGCCATCAGGACTGGTCGGGTCGGGGGAGGGGGAGGGGCGTTGACAGTGTCGGCCATCAGGACTGGTCGGGTCAGGGGAGGGGCGGTGACAGTCTAGGCCATCAGGACTGGTCGGGTCGGGGGAGGGGCGGGGCCAGTCTCGGTCATCAGGACTGGTCGGGTCGGGGGAGGGGGAGGGGCGGGGACAGTCTCGGCCATCAGGACAGGCCAGGTCGGGGGAAGGGCGGAGACAGTCTCGGCCATCATGACTGGTCGGGTCGGGGGAAGGGCGGAGACAGTCCGGGCCTCAGCACTGGTCGGGTCGGGGGAAGGGCGGGGACAGTCTCAGCCAACAGGACTGGTCGGGTCGGGGGAGGGGTGGAGCCAGTCTCAGCCATCAGGAATGGTCGGCTCGGGTCGGGGGAGAGGCGGGGACATGCTCGGCCATCAGGACTGGTCGGGTCGGGGGAGGGGCAGGGACAGTCTCGGCCATCAGGACTGGTCGGGTCGGGGGAGGGGCGGGGACAGTCTCGGCCATCAGGACTGGTCGGGTCGGGGGAGGGGCGTTGACAGTGTCGGCCATCAGGACTGGTCGGGTCAGGGGAGGGGCGGGGACAGTCTCGGCCATCAGGACTGGTCGGGTCGGGGGAGGGGCAGGGACAGACTCGGCCATCAGGACTGGTCGGGTAGGGGGAGGGGCGGGGACAGTCTCGGCCATCAGGACAGGTCGGGTCGGGGGAGGGGCGTTGACAGTGTCGGCCATCAGGACTGGTCGGGTCAGGGGAGGGGCGGGGACAGTCTCGGCCATCAGGACTGGTCGGGTCGGGTCAGGGGAGGGGCGGGGTCAGTCTCGGCTATCAGGAATGGACTGGTCGGGGGAGGGGCGGGGACAGTCTCGGCCATCAGGACTGGTCGGGTCAGGTCGGGGACAGTCTCGGCCATCAGGACTGGTCGGTTCGGGTCGGGGGAGGGGCGGGGACAGTCTCGGCCATCTGGACTGGTCGGGTCGGGTCGGGGGACGGGCGGGTCAGTCTCGGACATCATGATTGGTCGGGTCGGGTCAGGTCGGGGGAGGGGCGGGGACAGTCTCGGCCATCAGTACTGGTCGGGTCGGGTCGGGGGAGGGGCAGGGACAGTCTCGGCCATCAGGACTGGTCGGGTCGGGGACAGTCTCGGCCATCAGGACTGGTCGGGTCGGGGACAGTCTCGGCCATCAGGACTGGTCGGGTTGGGGGAGGGGCGGGGACAGTCTCGGCCATCAGGACTGGTCGGGTCGGGGGAGGGGCGGCGACAGTGTCGGCCATCAGGACTGGTCGGGTCGGGGGAGGGGCGGGGACAGTCTCGTCCATCAGAACTGGTCGGGTCGGGGGAGGAGCGGGGACAGTCTCGGCCATCAGGACTGGTCGGGTCGGGGGAGGGGCGGGGACAGTCTCGGCCATCGGGACTGGTAGGGTCGGGGGAGGGGCGGGGACAGTGTCGGCCATCAGGACTGGTTGGGTCGGGGGAGGGGCGGGGACAGTCTCGGCCATCAGGACTGGTCGGCTCGGGGGAGGGGCAGGGACAGTCTCGGCCATCAGGACTGGTCGGGGGAGGGGCGGGGACAGTCTCGGCCATCAGGACTGGTCGGGTCGGGGGAGGGGCGGGGACAGTCTCGGCCATCAGGACTGGTCGGGTCAGGGGAGGGGCGGGGCCAGTCTCGGTCATCAGGACTGGTCGGGTCGGGGTCGGGGGAGGGGCGGGGACTGTCTCGGCCATCAGGACTGGTCAGGTCGGGGGAAGGGCGGGGACAGTCTCGGCCATCAGGACTGGTCGGGTCGGGGGAGGGGCGGGGACAGTCTGGGCCATCAGGACTGGTCGGGTCAGGGGAGGGGCGGGGACAGTCTCGGCCATCAGGACTGGTCGGGTCGGGGGAGGGGCGGGGACAGTCTCAGCCAGCAGGACTGGTCGGGTCGGGGGAGGGGCGGTGTCAGTCTCGGCCATCAGGACTGGTCGGGGGAGGGGCGGGGACCGTCTCGGCCATCAGGACTGGTCGGGTCTGGGGAGGGGCGGGGCCAGTCTCGGTCATCAGGACTGGTCGGGTCGGGGGAGTGGCGGGGAGAGTCTCGACCATCAGGACTGGTCGGGTCGGGGGAGGAGCGGGGACAGTCTCGGCCATCAGGACCGGTCGGGTCGGGGGAGGGGCGGGGACAGTCTCGGCCATCAGGACTGGTCGGGTCGGGGGAGTGGCGGGGACAGTCTCGACGATCAGGGCTGTCGGGTCAGGGGAGGAGCGGGGACAGTCTCGGCCATCAGGACTGGTCGGGTCGGGGGAGGGGCGGGGACAGTCTAGGATATCAGGACTGGTTGGGTCGGGGGAGGGTCGGGGACAGTCTCGGCCATCAGGACTGGTCGGGTCTGGTCGGGGGAGGGGCGGGGACAGTCTCGGCCATCAGGACTGGTCGGGTCGGGGGAGGGGTGGGGACAGTCTCGGCGATCAGGACTGGTCGGGTCGCTGGAGGGGCGGGTACAGTCGCGACCATCAGGACTGGTCGGGTCGGGTCAGGGGAGGGTACAGTCGCGGCCATCAGGGCTGGTCGGGTCGGGTCGGGGGAGGGGCGGGGACAGTCTCGGCCATCAGGACTGGTCGGATCGGGTCGGGGGAGGGGCAGGGACAGTCTCGGCCAGCAGGACTGGTCGGGTCGGGGGAGGGGCGGCGTCAGTGTCGGCCATCAGGACTGGTCAGGTCGGGGGAGGGGCGGGGACAGTCTCGGCCATCAGGACTGGTTGGGTCGAGGGAGGGGCGGGGACAGTCTCGGCCATCAGGACTGTTTGGGTCGGGGGAGGGGCGGGGACAGTCTAGGATATCAGGACTGGTTGGGTCGATGGAGGGTCGGGGACAGTCTCGGCCATCAGGACTGGTCGGGTCGGGTCGGGGGAGGGGTGGGGACAGTCTCGGCCATCAGGACTGGTCGGGTCGGGGGAGGGGCGGGGACAGTCTCGGCCATCAGGACTGGTCGGGTTGGGGGAGGGGCGGGGACAGTCTCGGCCATCAGGACTGGTCGGGTCAGGGGAGGGGCGGGTACTGTCGCGGCCGTCAGGGCTGGTCGGGTCGGGTCGGGGGAGGGGCGGGGACAGTCTCGGCCATCAGGACTGGTCGGGTCGTGTCGGGGGAGGGGCGGGGACAGTCTCGGCCAGCAGGACTGGTCGGGTCGGGGGAGGGGCGGCGTCAGTGTTGGCCATCAGGACTGGTCAGGTCGGGGGAGGGGCGGGGACAGTCTCGGCCATCAGGACTGGTCGGGTCGAGTCGGGGGTGGGGCGGGGACAGTCTCGGCCATCAGGACTGGTTGGGTCGGGGGAGGGGCGGGGACAGTCTCGGCCATCAGGACCGGTCGGGTCGGGGGAGGGGTGGGGACAGTCTCGGCCATCAGGACTGGTCGGGTCGGGGGAGGGGTGGGGACAGTCTCGGCCATCAGGACTGGTTGGGTCGGGGGAGGGGCGGGGACAGTCTCGGCCATCAGGACTGGTCGGGTCGGGGGAGGGGTGGGGACAGTCTCGGCCATCAGGACTGGTCGCGTCGGGGGAGGGGCGGGGATAGTCTCGGCCATCAGGACTGGTCGGGTCGGGTCTGGGGAGGGGCGGGGACAGTCTCAGCCATCAGGACTGTTCGGGTCAGGGGAGGGGCGGGGACAGTCTCAGCCATCAGGACTGGACGGGTCGGGAGAGGGGCAGGGACAGTCTTGGCCATCAGGACAGGTCGGGTTGGGAGAGGGGAGGGGACAGTCTCGGTCATCAGGATTGGTCGGGTTGGGGGCGGGGCAGGGACAGTCTCGGCCATCAGGACTGGTCGGGTCGGGTCGGGGGAGGGGCGGGGACAGTCTCAGCCATCAGGACTGTTCGGGTCAGGGGAGGGGCGGGGACAGTCTCGGCCATCAGGACTGGACGGGTCGGGAGAGGGGCGGGGACAGTCTTCGCCATCAGGACAGGTCGTGTCGGGGGAGGGGCGGGGACAGTCTCGGTCATCAGGATTGGTCGGGTTGGGGGAGAGGCAGGGACAGTCTCGGCCATCAGGACTGGTCGGGTCGGGGGAGGGGCGGGGACAGTCCTGGCCATCAGGACTGGTCGGGTTGGGGGAAGGGCGGGGACAGTCTCGGCCAACAGGACTAGTCGGGTCGGGGGAGGGGTGGAGCCAGTCTCAGCCATCAGGAATGGTCGGCTCGGGTCGGGGGAGAGGCGGGGACATGCTCGGCCATCAGGACTGGTCGGGTCGGGGGAGGGGCAGGGACAGTCTCGGCCATCAGGACTGGTCGGGTCGGGGGAGGGGCGGGGACAGTCTCGGCCATCAGGACTGGTCAGGTCGGGGGAGGGGCGGGGACAGTCTCGGCCATCAGGACTGGTCGGGTCGGGGGAGGGGCGTTGACAGTGTCGGCCATCAGGACTGGTCGGGTCAGGGGAGGGGCGGATACAGTCTCGGCCATCAGGACTGGTCGGGTCAGGTCGGGGACAGTCTCGGCCATCAGGACTGGTCGGGTCGGGTCGGGGGAGGGGCGGGGACAGTCTCGGCCATCTGGAATGGTCGGGTCGGGTCGGGGGAGGGGTGGGGACAGTCTCGGACATCATGATTGGTCGGGTCGGGTCAGGTCGGGGGAGGGGCGGGGACAGTCTCGGCCATCAGTACTGGTCGGGTCGGGTCGGGGGAGGGGCAGGGACAGTCTCGGACACCAGGACAGTTCGGGTCGGGGGAGGGGCAGGGACAGTCTCGGCCATCAGGACTGGTCGGGTCGGGGGAGGGGCGGGGACAGTCTCGGCCATCAGGACTGGTCGGGTCGGGGGAGGGGCGGGGACAGTCTCGGCCATCAGGACTGGTCAGGTCGGGGGAGGGGCGGGGACAGTCTCGGCCATCAGGACTGGTCGGGTCGGGGGAGGGGCGTTGACAGTGTCGGCCATCAGGACTGGTCGGGTCAGGGGAGGGGCGGATACAGTCTCGGCCATCAGGACTGGTCGGGTCAGGTCGGGGACAGTCTCGGCCATCAGGACTGGTCGGGTCGGGTCGGGGGAGGGGCGGGGACAGTCTCGGCCATCTGGAATGGTCGGGTCGGGTCGGGGGAGGGGTGGGGACAGTCTCGGACATCATGATTGGTCGGGTCGGGTCAGGTCGGGGGAGGGGCGGGGACAGTCTCGGCCATCAGGACTGGTCGGGTCGGGGGAGGGGCGGGGACAGTCTCGGCCATCAGGACTGGTCAGGTCGGGGGAGGGGCGGGGACAGTCTCGGCCATCAGGACTGGTCGGGTCGGGGGAGGGGCGTTGACAGTGTCGGCCATCAGGACTGGTCGGGTCAGGGGAGGGGCGGATACAGTCTCGGCCATCAGGACTGGTCGGGTCAGGTCGGGGACAGTCTCGGCCATCAGGACTGGTCGGGTCGGGTCGGGGGAGGGGCGGGGACAGTCTCGGCCATCTGGAATGGTCGGGTCGGGTCGGGGGAGGGGTGGGGACAGTCTCGGACATCATGATTGGTCGGGTCGGGTCAGGTCGGGGGAGGGGCGGGGACAGTCTCGGCCATCAGTACTGGTCGGGTCGGGTCGGGGGAGGGGCAGGGACAGTCTCGGCCACCAGGACAGTTCGGGTCGGGGGAGGGGCAGGGACAGTCTCGGCCATCAGGACTGGTCGGGTCGGGGGAGGGGCGGGGACAGTCTCGGCCATCAGGACTGGTCGGGTCGGGGGAGGGGCGGGGACAGTCTCGGCCATCAGGACTGGTCAGGTCGGGGGAGGGGCGGGGACAGTCTCGGCCATCAGGACTGGTCGGGTCGGGGGAGGGGCGTTGACAGTGTCGGCCATCAGGACTGGTCGGGTCAGGGGAGGGGCGGATACAGTCTCGGCCATCAGGACTGGTCGGGTCAGGTCGGGGACAGTCTCGGCCATCAGGACTGGTCGGGTCGGGTCGGGGGAGGGGCGGGGACAGTCTCGGCCATCTGGAATGGTCGGGTCGGGTCGGGGGAGGGGTGGGGACAGTCTCGGACATCATGATTGGTCGGGTCGGGTCAGGTCGGGGGAGGGGCGGGGACAGTCTCGGCCATCAGTACTGGTCGGGTCGGGTCGGGGGAGGGGCAGGGACAGTCTCGGCCACCAGGACAGTTCGGGTCGGGGGAGGGGCAGGGACAGTCTCGGCCATCAGGACTGGTCGGGTCGGGGGAGGGGCGGGGACAGTCTCGGCCATCAGGACCGGTCGGGTCGGGGGAGGGTCGGGGACAGTCTCGGCCATCAGGACCGGTCGGGTCGGGGGAGGGGCGGGTACAGTCTCGGCCATCAGGATCGGTCGGGTCGGGGGAGGGGCGGGGACAGTCTCGGCCATCAGGACTGGTCGGGTCGGGGGAGGGGTGGGGACAGTCTCGGCCATCAGGTGTGATCAGGTCGGGGGAGGGGAAGGGACAGTCTCGGCCATCAGGACTGGTCGGGTCGGGGGAGGGGCGGGGACAGTACCGGTCATCAGGACTGGTCGGGTCGGGTCGGGGGAGAGGCGGGCCAGTCTCAGCCATCAGGACTGGTCGGGTCAGGGGAGGGGTGGGGACAGTCTCGGCCATCAGGACTGGACGGGTCGGGAGAGGGGCGGGGACAGTCTCGGTCATCAGGATTGGTCGGGTTGGGGGAGGGGCAGGGAAAGTCTCGGCCATCAGGACTGGTCGGGTCGGGGGAGGGGCGGGGACAGTCCTGGCCATCAGGACTGGTCGGGTTGCGGGAAGGGCGGGGACAGTCTCGGCCAACAGGACTGGTCGGGTCGGGGGAGGGGTGGAGCCAGTCTCAGCCATCAGGACTGGTCGGGTCGGGGGAGGGGCATTGACAGTGTCGGCCATCAGGACTGGTCGGGTCAGGGGAGGGGCGGGGTCAGTCTCGGCCATCAGGACTGGTCGGGTCAGGTCGGGGACAGTCTCGGCCATCAGGACTGGTCGGGTCGGGTCGGGGGAGGGGCGGGGACAGTCTCGGCCATCTGGACTGGTCGGGTCGGGTCGGGGGAGGGGTGGGGACAGTCTCGGACATCATGATTGGTCGGGTCGGGTCAGGTCGGGGACAGTCTCGGCCATCAGTACTGGTCGGGTCGGGTCGGGGGAGGGGCAGGGACAGTCTCGGCCACCAGGACAGTTCGGTTCGGGGGAGGGGCAGGGACAGTCTCGGCCATCAGGACTGGTCGGGTTGGGGGAGGAGCGGGGACAGTCTCGGCAATCAGGACTGGTCGGGTCGGGGGAGGGGCGGGGACAGTCCAGGCCATCAGGACTGGTAGGGTCGGGGGAGGGGCGGGGGACAGTCTCGGCCATCAGGACTGGTCGGGTCGGGGGAGGGCGGGGCCAGTGTCGGCCATCAGGACTGGTCGGGTCGAGTCGGGGGTGGGGCGGGGACAGTCTCGGCCATCAGGACTGGTCAGGTCGGGGGAAGGGCGGGGACAGTCTCGGCCATCAGGACTGGTCGGGTCGGGGGAGGGGCGGGGACAGTCTGGGCCA
The DNA here is from genome assembly GCF_052327205.1 of Somniosus microcephalus. Lineage (NCBI taxonomy): Eukaryota > Metazoa > Chordata > Chondrichthyes > Squaliformes > Somniosidae > Somniosus > Somniosus microcephalus. The sequence continues at coordinate 3,144,311 of NW_028225187.1, read as the reverse complement.
TCAGGACTGGTCGGGTCAGGGGAGGGGCGGGGACAGTCTCGGCCATCAGGACTGGTCGGGTCGGGGGAGGGGCGGGGACAGTCTCAGCCAGCAGGACTGGTCGGGTCGGGGGAGGGGCGGTGTCAGTCTCGGCCATCAGGACTGGTCGGGGGAGGGGCGGGGACAGTCTCGGCCATCAGGACTGGTCGGGTCTGGGGAGGGGCGGGGCCAGTCTCGGTCATCAGGACTGGTCGGGTCGGGGGAGTGGCGGGGAGAGTCTCGACCATCAGGACTGGTCGGGTCGGGGGAGGAGCGGGGACAGTCTCGGCCATCAGGACCGGTCGGGTCGGGGGAGGGGCGGGGACAGTCTCGGCCATCAGGACTGGTCGGGTCGGGGGAGTGGCGGGGACAGTCTCGACGATCAGGGCTGTCGGGTCAGGGGAGGAGCGGGGACAGTCTCGGCCATCAGGACTGGTCGGGTCGGGGGAGGGGCGGGGACAGTCTAGGATATCAGGACTGGTTGGGTCGGGGGAGGGTCGGGGACAGTCTCGGCCATCAGAACTGGTCGGGTCTGGTCGGGGGAGGGGCGGGGACAGTCTCGGCCATCAGGACTGGTCGGGTCGGGGGAGGGGTGGGGACAGTCTCGGCGATCAGGACTGGTCGGGTCGCTGGAGGGGCGGGTACAGTCGCGACCATCAGGACTGGTCGGGTCGGGTCAGGGGAGGGTACAGTCGCGGCCATCAGGGCTGGTCGGGTCGGGTCGGGGGAGGGGCGGGGACAGTCTCGGCCATCAGGACTGGTCGGGTCGGGTCGGGGGAGGGGCAGGGACAGTCTCGGCCAGCAGGACTGGTCGGGTCGGGGGAGGGGCGGCGTCAGTGTCGGCCATCAGGACTGGTCAGGTCGGGGGAGGGGCGGGGACAGTCTCGGCCATCAGGACTGGTCGGGTCGAGTCGGGCGTGGGGCGGGGACAGTCTCTGCCATCAGGACTGGTCGGGTCGGGGGAGGGGCGGGGACAGTCTCGGCCATCGGGACCGGTCGGGTCGGGGGAGGGGTGGGGACAGTCTCGGCCATCAGGACTGGTTGGGTCGAGGGAGGGGCGGGGACAGTCTCGGCCATCAGGACTGTTTGGGTCGGGGGAGGGGCGGGGACAGTCTAGGATATCAGGACTGGTTGGGTCGATGGAGGGTCGGGGACAGTCTCGGCCATCAGGACTGGTCGGGTCGGGTCGGGGGAGGGGTGGGGACAGTCTCGGCCATCAGGACTGGTCGGGTCGGGGGAGGGGCGGGGACAGTCTCGGCCATCAGGACTGGTCGGGTCAGGGGAGGGGCGGGGTACTGTCGCGGCCGTCAGGGCTGGTCGGGTCGGGTCGGGGGAGGGGCGGGGACAGTCTCGGCCATCAGGACTGGTCGGGTCGTGTCGGGGGAGGGGCGGGGACAGTCTCGGCCAGCAGGACTGGTCGGGTCGGGGGAGGGGCGGCGTCAGTGTCGGCCATCAGGACTGGTCAGGTCGGGGGAGGGGCGGGGACAGTCTCGGCCATCAGGACTGGTCGGGTCGAGTCGGGGGTGGGGCGGGGACAGTCTCGGCCATCAGGACTGGTTGGGTCGGGGGAGGGGCGGGGACAGTCTCGGCCATCAGGACCGGTCGGGTCGGGGGAGGGGTGGGGACAGTCTCGGCCATCAGGACTGGTCGGGTCGGGGGAGGGGTGGGGACAGTCTCGGCCATCAGGACTGGTTGGGTCGGGGGAGGGGCGGGGACAGTCTCGGCCATCAGGACTGGTCGGGTCGGGGGAGGGGTGGGGACAGTCTCGGCCATCAGGACTGGTCGCGTCGGGGGAGGGGCGGGGATAGTCTCGGCCATCAGGACTGGTCGGGTCGGGTCTGGGGAGGGGCGGGGACAGTCTCAGCCATCAGGACTGTTCGGGTCAGGGGAGGGGCGGGGGACAGTCTCAGCCATCAGGACTGGACGGGTCGGGAGAGGGGCGGGGACAGTCTTGGCCATCAGGACAGGTCGGGTTGGGAGAGGGGAGGGGACAGTCTCGGTCATCAGGATTGGTCGGGTTGGGGGCGGGGCAGGGACAGTCTCGGCCATCAGGACTGGTCGGGTCGGGTCGGGGGGAGGGGGCGGTGACAGTCTCAGCCATCAGGACTGTTCGGGTCAGGGGGAGGGGCGGGGACAGTCTCGGCCATCAGGACTGGACGGGTCGGGAGAGGGGGCGGGGACAGTCTTCGCCATCAGGACAGGTCGTGTCGGGGGAGGGGCGGGGACAGTCTCGGTCATCAGGATTGGTCGGGTTGGGGGAGGGGCAGGGACAGTCTCGGCCATCAGGACTGGTCGGGTCGGGGGAGGGGCGGGGACAGTCCTGGCCATCAGGACTGGTCGGGTTGGGGGAAGGGCGGGGACAGTCTCGGCCAACAGGACTAGTCGGGTCGGGGGAGGGGTGGAGCCAGTCTCAGCCATCAGGAATGGTCGGCTCGGGTCGGGGGAGAGGCGGGGACATGCTCGGCCATCAGGACTGGTCGGGTCGGGGGAGGGGCAGGGACAGTCTCGGCCATCAGGACTGGTCGGGTCGGGGGAGGGGCGGGGACAGTCTCGGCCATCAGGACTGGTCAGGTCGGGGGAGGGTCGGGGACAGTCTCGGCCATCAGGACTGGTCGGGTCGGGGGAGGGGCGTTGACAGTGTCGGCCATCAGGACTGGTCGGGTCAGGGGAGGGGCGGATACAGTCTCGGCCATCAGGACTGGTCGGGTCAGGTCGGGGACAGTCTCGGCCATCAGGACTGGTCGGGTCGGGTCGGGGGAGGGGCGGGGACAGTCTCGGCCATCTGGAATGGTCGGGTCGGGTCGGGGGAGGGGTGGGGACAGTCTCGGACATCATGATTGGTCGGGTCGGGTCAGGTCGGGGGAGGGGCGGGGACAGTCTCGGCCATCAGTACTGGTCAGGTCGGGTCGGGGGAGGGGCAGGGACAGTCTCGGCCACCAGGACAGTTCGGGTCGGGGGAGGGGCAGGGACAGTCTCGGCCATCAGGACTGGTCGGGTCGGGGGAGGGGCGGGGTCAGTCTCGGCCATCAGGACCGGTCGGGTCGGGGGAGGGTCGGGGACAGTCTCGGCCATCAGGACCGGTCGGGTCGGGGGAGGGGCGGGTACAGTCTCGGCCATCAGGACCGGTCGGGTCGGGGGAGGGGCGGGGACAGTCTCGGCCATCAGGACTGGTCGGGTCGGGGGAGGGGTGGGGACAGTCTCGGCCATCAGGTGTGATCAGGTCGGGGGAGGGGAAGGGACAGTCTCGGCCATCAGGACTGGTCGGGTCGGGGGAGGGGCGGGGACAGTACCGGTCATCAGGACTGGTCGGGTCGGGTCGGGGGAGAGGCGGGCCAGTCTCAGCCATCAGGACTGGTCGGGTCAGGGGAGGGGTGGGGACAGTCTCGGCCATCAGGACTGGACGGGTCGGGAGAGGGGCGGGGACAGTCTCGGTCATCAGGATTGGTCGGGTTGGGGGAGGGGCAGGGAAAGTCTCGGCCATCAGGACTGGTCGGGTCGGGGGAGGGGCGGGGACAGTCCTGGCCATCAGGACTGGTCGGGTTGCGGGAAGGGCGGGGACAGTCTCGGCCAACAGGACTGGTCGGGTCGGGGGAGGGGTGGAGCCAGTCTCAGCCATCAGGACTGGTCGGGTCGGGGGAGGGGCGTTGACAGTGTCGGCCATCAGGACTGGTCGGGTCAGGGGAGGGGCGGGGACAGTCTCGGCCATCAGGACTGGTCGGGTCAGGTCGGGGACAGTCTCGGCCATCAGGACTGGTCGGGTCGGGTCGGGGGAGGGGCGGGGACAGTCTCGGCCATCTGGACTGGTCGGGTCGGGTCGGGGGAGGGGTGGGGACAGTCTCGGACATCATGATTGGTCGGGTCGGGTCAGGTCGGGGACAGTCTCGGCCATCAGTACTGGTCGGGTCGGGTCGGGGGAGGGGCAGGGACAGTCTCGGCCACCAGGACAGTTCGGTTCGGGGGAGGGGCAGGGACAGCCTCGGCCATCAGGACTGGTCGGGTTGGGGGAGGAGCGGGGACAGTCTCGGCAATCAGGACTGGTCGGGTCGGGGGAGGGGCGGGGACAGTCCAGGCCATCAGGACTGGTAGGGTCGGGGGAGGGGCGGGGACAGTCTCGGCCATCAGGACTGGTCTGGTCGGGGGAGGGCGGGGCCAGTGTCGGCCATCAGGACTGGTTGGGTCGGGGGAGGGGCGGGGACAGTCTCGGCCATCAGGACTGGTCGGCTCGGGGGAGGGGCAGGGACAGTCTCGGCCATCAGGACTGGTCGTGGGAGGGGCGGGGACAGTCTCGGCCATCAGGACTGGTCGGGTCTGGGGAGGGGCGGGGCCAGTCTTGGTCATCAGGACTGGTCGGGTCGGGGTCGGGGGAGGGGCGGGGGACAGTCTCGGCCATCAGGACTGGTCGGGTCGGGTGAGTGGCGGGGACAGTCTCGACCATCAGGACTGGTCGGGTCGGGGGAGGAGCGGGGACAGTCTCGGCCATCAGGACTGGTCAGGTCGGGGGAAGGGCGGGGACAGTCTCGGCCATCAGGACTGGTCGGTTCGGGGGAGGGGCGGGGGACAGTCTCGGCCATCAGGACTGGTCGGGTCGGGTGAGTGGCGGGGACAGTCTCGACCATCAGGACTGGTCGGGTCGGGGGAGGAGCGGGGACAGTCTCGGCCATCAGGACTGGTCGGGTCGGGGGAGGGGCGGGGCCAGTCTCGGTCTTCAGGACTGGTCGGGTCGCGGTCGGGGGAGGGGCGGGGACAGTCTCGGCCATCAGGACTGGTCAGGTCGGGGGAAGGGCGGGGACAGTCTCGGCCATCAGGACTGGTCGGGTGGGGTCGGGGGAGGGGCGGGGACAGTCTGGGCCATCAGGACTGGTCGGGTCAGGGGAGGGGCGGGGACAGTCTCGGCCATCAGGACTGGTCGGGTCGGGGGAGGGGCGGGGACTGTCTCAGCCATCAGGACTGGTCGGGTCGGGTGAGGGGCAGGGACAGTCTCAGCCATCAGGACTGGTCGGGTCGGGGGAGGTGCGGGGACAGTCTCGGCCATCAGGACTGGTCGGGGGAGGGGCGGGGACAGTCTCGGCCATCAGGACTGGTCGGGTCGGGGGAGGGGCGGGGACAGTCTCGGCCATCAGGACTGGTCGGGTCTGGGGAGGGGCGGGGCCAGCCTCGGTCATCAGAACTGGTCGGGTCGGGGGAGTGGCAGGGACAGTCTCGACCATCAGGACTGGTCGGGTCGGGGGATGGGCGGGGCAGTCTAGGCCATCAGGACTGGTCGGGTCGGGGGAGGGCGGGGCCAGTCTCGGTCATCAGGACTGGTCGGGTCAGGGGAGGGGCGGGGACAGTCTCGGCCATCAGGACTGGTCGGGTCAGGGGAGGGGCGGGGACAGTCTCGGCCATCAGGACTGGTCGGGTCAGGGGAGGGGCGGGGACAGTCTCGGCCATCAGGACAGGTCGGGTCGGGGGAGGGGCGGGGCCTGTCTCGGTCATCAGGACTGGTCGGGTCGGGGGAGGGGGAGGGGCGGGGACAGTCTCGGCCTTCAGGACTGGTCAGGTCGGCGGAAGGGCGGAGACAGTCTCGGCCATCAGGACTGGTCGGGTCGGGTCGGGGGAGGGCGGGGACAGTCTCGGCCATCAGGACTGGTTGGGTCGGGGGAGGGGCGGGGGACAGTCTCGGCCATCAGGACTGGTCGGTTCGGGTCGGGGGAGGAGCGGGGACAGTCTCGGCCATCAGGACTGGTCGGGTCGGGGGATGGGCGGGGACAGTCTAGGCCATCAGGACTGGTCGGGTCGGGGGAGGGCGGGGCCTGTCTCGGTCATCAGGACTGGTCGGGTCAGGGGAGGGGCGGGGACAGTCTCGGCCATCAGGACTGGTCGGGTCGGGGGAGGGGCGGGGCCAGCCTCGGTCATCAGGACTGGTCGGGTCAGGGGAGGGGCGGGGACAGTCTCGGCCATCAGGACTGGTCGGGTCAGGGGAGGGGCGGGGACAGTCTCGGCCATCAGGACTGGTCGGGTCAGGGGAGGGGCGGGGACAGTCTCGGCCTTCAGGACTGGTCAGGTCGGGGGAAGGGCGGAGACAGTCTCGGCCATCAGGACTGGTCGGGTCGGGTCGGGGGAGGGCGGGGACAGTCTCGGCCATCAGGACTGGTCGGGTCGGGGGAGGGGCGACTTCAGTCTCGGCCATCAGGACTGATCAGGTCGGGGGAGGGGCGGGGACAGTCTCGGCCATCAGGACCGGTCGGGTCGGGTCGGGGGAGGGGCGGGGACAGTCTCGAACATCAGGACTGGTCGGGTCGGGGGAGGGGCGGGGACAGTCTCGGCCATCAGGGCTGGTCGGGTCGGGGGAGGGGCAGGGACAGTCTCGGCCATCAGGACTGGTCGGGTCGGGGGAGGGGCAGGGACAGTCTCGGCCATCAGGACTGGTCGGGTCGGGTCGGGGGAGGGGCGGGGACAGTCTCGAACATCAGGACTGGTCGGGTCAGGGGAGGGGCGGGGACAGTCTCGGCCATCAGGGCTGGTCGGGTCGGGGGAGGTGCGGGGACAGTCTCGATGATCAGGGCTGGTCGGGTCGGGGGAGGTGCGGGGACAGTCTAGGATATCAGGACTGGTCGGGTCGGGGGAGGGGCGGGGACAGTCTCGGCCATCAGGACTGTTCGGGTCGGGGGAGGGGCGGGTACAGTCGCGGCCATCAGGACTGGTCGGGTCGGGTCGGGGGAGGTTACAGCCGCGGCCATCAGGACTGGTCGGGGAGGGGCGGGGACAGTCTCGGCCTTCAGGACTGGTCGGGTCAGGTCGGGGGAGGGGCGGGGACAGTGTCGGCCATCAGGACTGGTCAGGTCGGGGGAGGGGCGGGGACAGTCTCGGCTATCAGGACTGGTCGGGTCGGGTCGGGGGTGTGGCGGGGACAGTCTCGGCCATCAGGACTGGTCGGGTCGGGTCGGGGGAGGGGCGGGGACAGTCTCGGCCATCAGGACTGGTCGGGTCGGGGGAGGGGCGGCGTCAGTCACGGCCATCAGGACCGGTCAGGTCGGGGGAGGGGCGGGTACAGTCTCGGCCATCAGGACCGGTCGGGTCGGGGGAGGGGCGGGGACAGTCTCGGCCATCAGGACTGGTTGGGTCGGGGGAGGGGCGGGGACAGTCTCGGCCATCAGGACTGGTCGGGTCGGGGGAGGGGTGGGGACCGTCTCGGCCATCAGGTGTGATCGGGTCGGGGGAGGGGAAGGGACAGTCTCGTCCATCAGGACTGGTCGGGTCGGGGGAGGGGCGGGGACAGTATCGGTCATCAGGACTGGTCGGGTCGGGTCGGGGGAGGGGCGGGGACAGTCTTGGCCATCAGGACAGGTCGGGTTGGGAGAGGGGACGGGACAGTCTCGGTCATCAGGATTGGTCGGGTTGGGGGAGGGGCAGGGACAGTCTCGGCCATCAGGACTGGTCGGGTCAGGGGAGGGGCGGGGACAGTCCTGGCCATCAGGACTGGTCGGGTTGCGGGAAGGGCGGGGACAGTCTCGGCCAACAGGACTGGTCGGGTCGGGGGAGGGGTGGAGCCAGTCTCAGCCATCAGGAATGGTCGGCTCGGGTCGGGGGAGAGGCGGGGACATGCTCGGCCATCAGGACTGGTCGGGTCGGGGGAGGGGCAGGGACAGTCTCGGCCATCAGGACTGGTCGGGTCGGGGGAGGGGCGGGGACAGTCTCGGCCATCAGGACTGGTCGGGTCGGGGGAGGGGCGTTGACAGTGTCGGCCATCAGGACTGGTCGGGTCAGGGGAGGAGCGGGGACAGTCTCGGCCATCAGGACTGGTCGGGTCAGGTCGGGGCAGTCTCGGCCATCAGAACTGGTCGGGTCGGGTCGGGGGAGGGGCGGGGACAGTCTCGGCCATCTGGACTGGTCGGGTCGGGTCGGGGGAGGGGTGGGGACAGTCTCGGACATCATGATTGGTCGGGTCGGGTCAGGTCGGGGGAGGGGCGGGGACAGTCTCGGCCATCAGTACTGGTCGGGTCGGGTCGGGGGAGGGGCAGGGACAGTCTCGGCCACCAGGACAGTTCGGGTCGGGGGAGGGGCAGGGACAGTCTCGGACATCAGGCCTGGTCGTGTCGGGGACAGTCTCGGCCATCAGGACTGGTCGGGTTGGGGGAGGGGCGGGGACAGTCTCGGCAATCAGGACTGGTCGGGTCGGGGGAGGGGCAGCGACAGTGTCGGCCATCATGACTGGTCGGGTCGAGGGAGGGGCGGGGACAGTCTCGTCCATCAGAACTGGTCGGGTCGGGGGAGGAGCGGGGACAGTCTCGGCCATCAGGACTGGTCGGGTCGGGGGAGGGGCGGGGACAGTACAGGCCATCAGGACTGGTAGGGTCGGGGGAGGGGCGGGGACAGTGTCGGCCATCAGGACTGGTTGGGTCGGGGGAGGGGCGGGGACAGTCTCGGCCATCAGGACTGGTCGGCTCGGGGGAGGGGCAGGGAGCTCGGGGGAGGGGCAGGGACAGTCTCGGCCATCGGGACTGGTCGGGGGAGGGGCGGGGACAGTCTCGGCCATCAGGACTGGTCGGGTCTGGGGAGGGGCGGGGCCAGTCTTGGTCATCAGGACTGGTCGGGTCGGGGTCGGGGGAGGGGCGGGGACAGTCTCGGCCATCAGGACTGGTCGGGTCGGGGGAGGGGCGGGGACAGTCTCGTCCATCAGGACTGGTCGGGTCGGGGGAGGTGCGGGGACAGTCTCGACCATCAGGACTGGTCGGGTCGGGGGAGGAGCGGGGACAGTCTCGGCCATCAGGACTGGTCAGGTCGTGGGAAGGGCGGGGGACAGTCTCGGCCATCAGGACTGGTCGGGTCGGGGGAGGGGCGGGGGACAGTCGAGGCCATCAGGACTGGTCGGGTCGGGGGAGGGGCGGGGCCAGTCTCGGTCTTCAGGACTGGTCGGGTCGGGTCGGGGAGGGGCGGGGACAGTCTCGGCCATCAGGACTGGTCAGGTCGGGGGAAGGGCGGGGACAGTCTCGGCCATCAGGACTGGTCGGGTCGGGTCGGGGGAGGGGCGGGGACAGTCTCGGCCATCAGGACTGGTCGGGTCGGGGGAGGGGCGGGGACAGTCGAGGCCATCAGGACTGGTCGGGTCGGGGGAGGGGCGGGGCCAGTCTCGGTCTTCAGGACTGGTCGGGTCGGGTCGGGGAGGGGCGGGGACAGTCTCGGCCATCAGGACTGGTCAGGTCGGGGGAGGGGCGGGGACAGTCTCGGCCATCAGGACTGGTCAGGTCGGGGGAAGGGTGGGGACAGTCTCGGCCATCAGGACTGGTCGGGTCGGGTCGGGGGAGGGGCGGGGACAGTCTGGGCCATCAGGACTGGTCGGGTCGGGGGAGGTGCGGGGACAGTCTCGGCCATCAGGACTGGTCGGGTCGGGGGAGGGGCGGGGACAGTCTCAGCCATCAGGACTGGTCGGGTCGGGGGAGGGGCAGGGACAGTCTCGGCCATCAGGACTGGTCGGGTCGGGGGAGGGCGGGGCCAGTCTCGGTCATCAAGACTGGTCGGGTCAGGGGAGGGGCGGGGACAGTCTCGGCCATCAGGACTGGTCGGGTCGGGGGAGGGGCGGGGCCAGCCTCGGTCATCAGGAAGGGTCGGGTCTGGGGAGGGGCGGGGACAGTCTCGGCCATCAGGACTGGTCGGGTCGGGGTCGGGGGAGGGGCGGGGACAATCTCGGCCATCAGGACTGGTCAGGTCGGGGGAAGGGCGGAGACAGTCTCGGCCATCAGGACTGGTCGGGTCGTGTCGGGGGAGGGCGGGGACAGTCTGGGCCATCAGGACTGGTCAGGTCAGGGGAGGGGCGGGGACAGTCTCGGCCATCAGGACTGGTTGGGTCGGGGGAGGGGCGGGGACAGTCTCGGCCATCAGGACTGGTCGGGTCGGGTCGGGGGAGGAGCGGGGACAGTCTCGGCCATCAGGACCGGTCGGGTCGGGGGAGGGGCGGGGACAGTCTCGGCCATCAGGACTGGTCGGGTCGGGGGAGGGGCGGGGACAGTCTCGGCCATCAGGACTTGTCGGGTCGGGGGAGGGGCGGGGACAGTCTCGGCCATCAGGACTGGTCGGGTCGGGGGAGGGGCGGGGACAGTCTCGGCCATCAGGACTGGTCGGGTCGGGTCAGGGGAGGGGCGGGGACAGTCTCGGCCATCAGGACTGGTCGGGTCGGGGGATGGGCGGGGACAGTCTCGGCCATCAGGACTGGTCGGGTCGGGGGATGGGTGGGGACAGTCTCGGCCATCAGGACTGGTCGGGCCGGGGGAGGGTCGGGGACAGTCTCGGCCATCAGGACTGGTCGGGTCGGGGGAAGGGCGGGGACAGTCTCGGCCATCAGGACTGGTCGGGTCGGGGGAGTGGCGGGGTCAGTCTCGACCATCAGGACTGGTCGGGTCGGGGGAGGAGCGGGGACAGTCTCGGCCATCAGGACTGGTCGGGTCGGGGGAGGGGCAGGGACAGTCTAGGCCATCAGGACTGGTCGGGTCGGGGGAGGGCGGGGCCAGTCTCGACCATCAGGACTGGTCGGGTCGGGGGAGGAGCGGGGACAGTCTCGGCCATCAGGACTGGTCAGGTCGGGGGAAGGGCGGGGACAGTCTCGGCCATCAGGACTGGTCGGGTCGGGGGAGGGGACAGTTTTGGCCATCAGGACTGGTCGGGTCGGGGGAGGGGCGGGGCCAGTCTCGGTCTTCAGGACTGGTCGGGTCGCGGTCGGGGGAGGGGCGGGGACAGTCTCGGCCATCAGGACTGGTCAGGTCGGGGGAAGGGCGGGGACAGTCTCGGCCATCAGGACTGGTCGGGTCGGGTCGGGGGAGGGGAGGGGAAAGTCTGGGCCATCAGAACTGGTCGGGTCAGGGGAGGGGCGGGGACAGTCTCGGCCATCAGGACTGGTCGGGTCGGGGGAGGGGCGGGGACAGTCTCGGCCATCAGGACTGGTCGGGTCGGGGGAGGGGCTGGGACAGTCTCGGCCATCAGGACTGGTCGGGTCGGGGGAGGGGCGGGGACAGTCTCGGCCATCAGGACTGGTCGGGTCGGGGGAGCGGCGGGGACAGACACGGCCATCAGGACTGGTCGGGTCGGGGGATGGGCGGGGACAGTCTCAGCCATCAGGACTGGTCGGGTCGGGGGAGGGGCAGGGACATTCTCAGCCATCAGGACGGGTCGGGTCGGGGGATGGGCGGGGCAGTCTCGGCCATCAGGACTGGTCGGGTCGGGGGATGGGCGGGGACTGTCTCGGCCACCAGGACTGGTCGGGTCGGGGGAGGGGCGGGGCCAGTCTAGGCCATCAGGACTGGTCGGGTCGGGGGAGGGGCGGGGACAGTCTCGGCCATCAGGACTGGTCGGGTCGGGTCGGGGGAGGGGAGGGGAAAGTCTGGGCCATCAGAACTGGTCGGGTCAGGGGAGGGGCGGGGACAGTCTCGGCCATCAGGTCTGGTCGGGTCGGGGGAGGGGCGGGGACAGTCTCGGCCATCAGGACTGGTCGGGTCGGGGGAGGGGCGGGGACAGTCTCGGCCATCAGGACTGGTCGGGTCGGGGGAGGGGCGGGGACAGTCTCGGCCATCAGGACTGGTCGGGTCGGGTCAGGGGAGGGGCGGGGACAGTCTCGGCCATCAGGACTGGTCGGCTCGGGGTATGGGCGGGGACAGTCTCGGCCATCAGGACTGGTCGGGTCGGGGGATGGGCGGGGACAGTCTCGGCCATCAGGACTGGTCGGGTCGGGGGAGGGGCAGGGACAGTCTCAGCCATCAGGACGGGTCGGGTCGGGGGATGGGCGGGGCAGTCTCGGCCATCAGGACTGGTCGGGTCGGGGGATGGGCGGGGACTGTCTCGGCCACCAGGACTGGTCGGGTCGGGGGAGGGGCGGGGCCAGTCTAGGCCATCAGGACTGGTCGGGTCGGGGGAGGGGCGGGGACAGTCTCGGCCATCAGTACTGGTCGGGTCGGGGGAGGAGCGGGGACAGTCTCGGCCATCAGGAGTGGTCGGGTCGGCGGAGGGTCGGGGACAGTCTCGGCCATCAGGACTGGTCGGGTCGGGGGAGGGGCGGAGACAGTCTCGGTCATCAGGACTGGTCGGGTCGGGGGAGGGGCGGGGACAGACTCGGCCATCAGGACTGGTCGGGTCGGGGGATGGGCGGGGACAGTCTCGGCCATCAGGAGTGGTCGGGTCGGGGGAGGGTCGGGGACAGTCTCGGCCATCAGGACTGGTCGGGTCGGGGGAGGGGCGGGGACAGACTCGGCCATCAGGACTGGTCGGGTCGGGGGATGGGCGGGGACAGTCTCGGCCATCAGGAGTCGTCGGGTCGGGGGAGGGTCGGGGACAGTCTCGGCCATCAGGACTGGTCGGGTCGGGGGAGGGGCAGGGACAGTCTTGGCCATCAGGACTGGTCGGGCCGGGGGAGGGTCGGGGACAGTCTCGGCCATCAGGACTGGTCGGGTCGGGGGAGGGGCGGGGACAGTCTCGGCCATCAGGACTGGTCGGGTCGGGGGAGGGGCAGGGACAGTCTTGGCCATCAGGACTGGTCGGGCCGGGGGAGGGTCGGGGACAGTCTCGGCCATCAGGACTGGTCGGGTCGGGGGAAGGGCGGGGACAGTCTCGGCCATCAGGACTGGTCGGGTCGGGGGAGTGGCGGGGTCAGTCTCGACCATCAGGACTGGTCGGGTCGGGGGAGGGCGGGGCCAGTCTCGGTCATCAGGACTGGTCGGGTCAGGGGAGGGGCGGGGACAGTCTCGGCCATCAGGACTGGTCGGGTCGGGTCGGGGGAGGGGCGGAGACAGTCTCGGCCATCAGGACTGGTCGGGTCGGGGGAGGGGCGGGGACAGTCTCGGCCATCAGGACAGGTCGGGTCGGGGGAGGAGCGGGGACAGTCTCGGCCATCAGGACAGGTCGGGTCGGGGGAGGAGCGGGGACAGTCTCGGCCATCAGGAGTGGTCGGGTCGGGGGAGGGTCGGGGACAGTCTCGGCCATCAGGACTGGTTGGGTCGGGGGAGGGGCAGCGACAGTCTTGGCCATCAGGAGTGGTCGGGTCGGGGGAGGGTCGGGGAAAGTCTCGGCCATCAGGACTGGTTGGGTCGGGGGAGGGGCAGCGACAGTCTCGGCCATCAGGACTGGTATCGTCGGGGGAGGGGCGGGGACAGTGTCGGCCATCAGGACTGGTTGGGTCGGGGGAGGGGCGGGGACAGTCTCGGCCATCAGGACTGCTCGGCTCGGGGGAGGGGCAGGGACAGTCTCGGCCATCAGGACTGGTCGGGGGAGGGGCTGGGACAGTTTCGGCCATCAGGACTGGTCGGGTCGGTGTCGGGGGAGGGGCGGGGACAGTCTCGGCCATCAGGACTGGTCGGGTCGGGTGAGTGGCGGGGCCAGTCTCGGTCTTCAGGACTGGTCGGGTCGGGTCGGGGAGGGGCGGGGACAGTCTCGGCCATCAGGACTGGTCAGGTCGGGGGAAGGGCGGGGACAGTCTCGGCCATCAGGACTGGTCGGGTCGGGTCGGGGGAGGGGCGGGGACAGTCTGGGCCATCAGGACTGGTCGGGTCAGGGGAGGGGCGAGGACAGTCTCGGCCATCAGGACTGGTCAGGTCGGGGGAGAGGCGGGGACAGTCTCGGCCATCAGGACTGGTCAGGTCGGGGGAAGGGTGGGGACAGTCTCGGCCATCAGGACTGGTCGGGTCGGGTCGGGGGAGGGGCGGGGACAGTCTGGGCCATCAGGACTGGTCGGGTCGGGGGAGGTGCGGGGACAGTCTCGGCCATCAGGACTGGTCGGGTCGGGGGAGGGGCGGGGACAGTCTCAGCCATCAGGACTGGTCGGGTCGGGGGAGGGGCAGGGACAGTCTCGGCCATCAGGACTGGTCGGGTCGGGGGAGGGCGGGGCCAGTCTCGGTCATCAAGACTGGTCGGGTCAGGGGAGGGGCGGGGACAGTCTCGGCCATCAGGACTGGTCGGGTCGGGGGAGGGGCGGGGCCAGCCTCGGTCATCAGGAAGGGTCGGGTCTGGGGAGGGGCGGGGACAGTCTCGGCCATCAGGACTGGTCGGGTCAGGGGAGGGGCGGGGACAGTCTCGGCCATCAGGGCAGGTCGGGTCGGGGGAGGGGCGGGGCCAGTCTCGGTCATCAGGACTGGTCGGGTCGGGGTCGGGGGAGGGGCGGGGACAATCTCGGCCATCAGGACTGGTCAGGTCGGGGGAAGGGCGGAGACAGTCTCGGCCATCAGGACTGGTCGGGTCGTGTCGGGGGAGGGCCGGGACAGTCTGGGCCATCAGGACTGGTCAGGTCAGGGGAGGGGCGGGGACAGTCTCGGCCATCAGGACTGGTTGGGTCGGGGGAGGGGCGGGGACAGTCTCGGCCATCAGGACTGGTCGGGTCGGGTCGGGGGAGGAGCGGGGACAGTCTCGGCCATCAGGACCGGTCGGGTCGGGGGAGGGGCGGGGACAGTCTCGGCCATCAGGACTTGTCGGGTCGGGGGAGGGGCGGGGACAGTCTCGGCCATCAGGACTGGTCGGGTCGGGGGAGGGGCGGGGACAGTCTCGGCCATCAGGACTGGTCGGGTCGGGTCAGGGGAGGGGCGGGGACAGTCTCGGCCATCAGGACTGGTCGGGTCGGGGGATGGGCGGGGACAGTCTCGGCCATCAGGACTGGTCGGGTCGGGGGATGGGTGGGGACAGTCTCGGCCATCAGGACTGGTCGGGCCGGGGGAGGGTCGGGGACAGTCTCGGCCATCAGGACTGGTCGGGTCGGGGGAAGGGCGGGGACAGTCTCGGCCATCAGGACTGGTCGGGTCGGGGGAGTGGCGGGGTCAGTCTCGACCATCAGGACTGGTCGGGTCGGGGGAGGGGCAGGGACAGTCTCAGCCATCAGGACTGGTCGGGTCAGGGGAGGGGCGGGGACAGTCTCGGCCATCAGGACTGGTCGGGTCGGGGGAGGGGCGGGGCCAGCCTCGGTCATCAGGAAGGGTCGGGTCTGGGGAGGGGCGGGGACAGTCTCGGCCATCAGGACTGGTCGGGTCAGGGGAGGGGCGGGGACAGTCTCGGCCATCAGGGCAGGTCGGGTCGGGGGAGGGGCGGGGCCAGTCTCGGTCATCAGGACTGGTCGGGTCGGGGTCGGGGGAGGGGCGGGGACAATCTCGGCCATCAGGACTGGTCAGGTCGGGGGAAGGGCGGAGACAGTCTCGGCCATCAGGACTGGTCGGGTCGTGTCGGGGGAGGGCGGGGACAGTCTGGGCCATCAGGACTGGTCAGGTCAGGGGAGGGGCGGGGACAGTCTCGGCCATCAGGACTGGTTGGGTCGGGGGAGGGGCGGGGACAGTCTCGGCCATCAGGACTGGTCGGGTCGGGTCGGGGGAGGAGCGGGGACAGTCTCGGCCATCAGGACCGGTCGGGTCGGGGGAGGGGCGGGGACAGTCTCGGCCATCAGGACTGGTCGGTCGGGGGAGGGGCGGGGACAGTCTCGGCCATCAGGACTTGTCGGGTCGGGGGAGGGGCGGGGACAGTCTCGGCCATCAGGACTGGTCGGGTCGGGGGAGGGGCGGGGACAGTCTCGGCCATCAGGACTGGTCGGGTCGGGTCAGGGGAGGGGCGGGGACAGTCTCGGCCATCAGGACTGGTCGGGTCGGGGGATGGGCGGGGACAGTCTCGGCCATCAGGACTGGTCGGGTCGGGGGATGGGTGGGGACAGTCTCGGCCATCAGGACTGGTCGGGCCGGGGGAGGGTCGGGGACAGTCTCGGCCATCAGGACTGGTCGGGTCGGGGGAAGGGCGGGGACAGTCTCGGCCATCAGGACTGGTCGGGTCGGGGGAGTGGCGGGGTCAGTCTCGACCATCAGGACTGGTCGGGTCGGGGGAGGAGCGGGGACAGTCTCGGCCATCAGGACTGGTCGGGTCGGGGGAGGGGCAGGGACAGTCTAGGCCATCAGGACTGGTCGGGTCGGGGGAGGGCGGGGCCAGTCTCGACCATCAGGACTGGTCGGGTCGGGGGAGGAGCGGGGACAGTCTCGGCCATCAGGACTGGTCAGGTCGGGGGAAGGGCGGGGACAGTCTCGGCCATCAGGACTGGTCGGGTCGGGGGAGGGGACAGTTTTGGCCATCAGGACTGGTCGGGTCGGGGGAGGGGCGGGGCCAGTCTCGGTCTTCAGGACTGGTCGGGTCGCGGTCGGGGGAGGGGCGGGGACAGTCTCGGCCATCAGGACTGGTCAGGTCGGGGGAAGGGCGGGGACAGTCTCGGCCATCAGGACTGGTCGGGTCGGGTCGGGGGAGGGGAGGGGAAAGTCTGGGCCATCAGAACTGGTCGGGTCAGGGGAGGGGCGGGGACAGTCTCGGCCATCAGGACTGGTCGGGTCGGGGGAGGGGCGGGGACAGTCTCGGCCATCAGGACTGGTCGGGTCGGGGGAGGGGCTGGGACAGTCTCGGCCATCAGGACTGGTCGGGTCGGGGGAGGGGCGGGGACAGTCTCGGCCATCAGGACTGGTCGGGTCGGGGGAGCGGTGGGGACAGACACGGCCATCAGGACTGGTCGGGTCGGGGGATGGGCGGGGACAGTCTCAGCCATCAGGACTGGTCGGGTCGGGGGAGGGGCAGGGACATTCTCAGCCATCAGGACGGGTCGGGTCGGGGGATGGGCGGGGCAGTCTCGGCCATCAGGACTGGTCGGGTCGGGGGATGGGCGGGGACTGTCTCGGCCACCAGGACTGGTCGGGTCGGGGGAGGGGCGGGGCCAGTCTAGGCCATCAGGACTGGTCGGGTCGGGGGAGGGGCGGGGACAGTCTCGGCCATCAGGACTGGTCGGGTCGGGTCGGGGGAGGGGAGGGGAAAGTCTGGGCCATCAGAACTGGTCGGGTCAGGGAAGGGGCGGGGACAGTCTCGGCCATCAGGTCTGGTCGGGTCGGGGGAGGGGCGGGGACAGTCTCGGCCATCAGGACTGGTCGGGTCGGGGGAGGGGCGGGGACAGTCTCGGCCATCAGGACTGGTCGGGTCGGGGGAGGGGCGGGGACAGTCTCGGCCATCAGGACTGGTCGGGTCGGGTCAGGGGAGGGGCGGGGACAGTCTCGGCCATCAGGACTGGTCGGCTCGGGGTATGGGCGGGGACAGTCTCGGCCATCAGGACTGGTCTGGTCGGGGGATGGGCGGGGACAGTCTCGGCCATCAGGACTGGTCGGGTCGGGGGAGGGGCAGGGACAGTCTCAGCCATCAGGACGGGTCGGGTCGGGGGATGGGCGGGGCAGTCTCGGCCATCAGGACTGGTCGGGTCGGGGGATGGGCGGGGACTGTCTCGGCCACCAGGACTGGTCGGGTCGGGGGAGGGGCGGGGCCAGTCTAGGCCATCAGGACTGGTCGGGTCGGGGGAGGGGCGGGGACAGTCTCGGCCATCAGTACTGGTCGGGTCGGGGGAGGAGCGGGGACAGTCTCGGCCATCAGGAGTGGTCGGGTCGGCGGAGGGTCGGGGACAGTCTCGGCCATCAGGACTGGTCGGGTCGGGGGAGGGGCGGAGACAGTCTCGGTCATCAGGACTGGTCGGGTCGGGGGAGGGGCGGGGACAGACTCGGCCATCAGGACTGGTCGGGTCGGGGGATGGGCGGGGACAGTCTCGGCCATCAGGAGTGGTCGGGTCGGGGGAGGGTCGGGGACAGTCTCGGCCATCAGGACTGGTCGGGTCGGGGGAGGGGCGGGGACAGACTCGGCCATCAGGACTGGTCGGGTCGGGGGATGGGCGGGGACAGTCTCGGCCATCAGGAGTGGTCGGGTCGGGGGAGGGTCGGGGACAGTCTCGGCCATCAGGACTGGTCGGGTCGGGGGAGGGGCAGGGACAGTCTTGGCCATCAGGACTGGTCGGGCCGGGGGAGGGTCGGGGACAGTCTCGGCCATCAGGACTGGTCGGGTCGGGGGAGGGGCGGGGACAGTCTCGGCCATCAGGACTGGTCGGGTCGGGGGAGGGGCAGGGACAGTCTTGGCCATCAGGACTGGTCGGGCCGGGGGAGGGTCGGGGACAGTCTCGGCCATCAGGACTGGTCGGGTCGGGGGAAGGGCGGGGACAGTCTCGGCCATCAGGACTGGTCGGGTCGGGGGAGTGGCGGGGTCAGTCTCGACCATCAGGACTGGTCGGGTCGGGGGAGGGCGGGGCCAGTCTCGGTCATCAGGACTGGTCGGGTCAGGGGAGGGGCGGGGACAGTCTCGGCCATCAGGACTGGTCGGGTCGGGTCGGGGGAGGGGCGGAGGCAGTCTCGGCCATCAGGACTGGTCGGGTCGGGGGAGGGGCGGGGACAGTCTCGGCCATCAGGACAGGTCGGGTCGGGGGAGGAGCGGGGACAGTCTCGGCCATCAGGAGTGGTCGGGTCGGGGGAGGGTCGGGGACAGTCTCGGCCATCAGGACTGGTTGGGTCGGGGGAGGGGCAGCGACAGTCTTGGCCATCAGGAGTGGTCGGGTCGGGGGAGGGTCGGGGACAGTCTCGGCCATCAGGACTGGTTGGGTCGGGGGAGGGGCAGCGACAGTCTCGGCCATCAGGACTGGTATCGTCGGGGGAGGGGCGGGGACAGTGTCGGCCATCAGGACTGGTTGGGTCGGGGGAGGGGCGGGGACAGTCTCGGCCATCAGGACTGCTCGGCTCGGGGGAGGGGCAGGGACAGTCTCGGCCATCAGGACTGGTCGGTGGAGGGGCTGGGACAGTTTCGGCCATCAGGACTGGTCGGGTCGGTGTCGGGGGAGGGGCGGGGACAGTCTCGGCCATCAGGACTGGTCGGGTCGGGTGAGTGGCGGGGACAGTGTCGACCATCAGGACTGGTCGGGTCGGGGGAGGGGCGGGGACAGTCTCGGCCATCAGGACTGGTCGGGTCGGGGGAGGTGCGGGGACAGTCTCGGCCATCAGGACTGGTCAGGTCGGGGGATGGGCGGGGACAGTCTCGGCCATCAGGACTGGTCGGGTCGGGGGAGGGGCGGGGTCTGTCTCGGCCATCAGGACTGGTCGGGTCGGGGGAGGGGCGGGGAAAGACTCGGCCATCAGGACTGGTCGGGTCGGGGGATGGGCGGGGACAGTCTCGGCCATCAGGACTGGTCGGGTCGGGGGAGGGGCGGGGACAGTCTCGGCCATCAGGACGGGTCGGGTCGGGGGATGGGCGGGGACAGTCTCGGCATTCAGGACTGGTCGGGTCGGGGGAGGGGCGGGGACAGTCTCGGTCATCAGGACTGGTCGGTTCGGGGGAGGAGCGGGGACAGTCTCGGCCATCAGGACTGGTCAGGTCGGGGGAAGGGCGGGTACAGTCTCGGCCATCAGGACTGGTCGGGTTGGGGGAGGGGCGGGGCCAGTCTCGGCCATCAGGACTGGTCGGGTCGGGGGAGGGGCGGGGACAGTCTCGGTCATCAGGACTGGTCGGGTTGGGGGAGGGGCGGGGACAGTCTCGGCCTTCAGGACTGGTCGGGTCGGGGGAGGGGCGGGGACAGTCTCGGTCATCAGGACTGGTCGGTTCGGGGGAGGAGCGGGGACAGTCTCGGCCATCAGGACTGGTCGGGTCGGGGGAGGGGCGGGGACAGTCTCGGTCATCAGGACTGGTCGGTTCGGGGGAGGAGCGGGGACAGTCTCGGTCATCAGGACTGGTCGGTTCGGGGGAGGAGCGGGGACAATCTCGGCCATCAGGACTGGTCAGGTCGGGGGAAGTGCGGGTACAGTCTCGGCCATCAGGACTGGTCGGGTTGGGGGAGGGGCGGGGCCAGTCTCGGCCATCAGGACTTGTCGGGTCAGGGGAGGGGCGGGGACAGTCTCGGCCATCAGGACTGGTCGGGTCAGGGGAGGGGCGGGGACAGTCTCGGCCATCAGGACTGGTCGGGTCGGGGAAGGGGCGGGGACTGTCTCAGCCATTAGGACTGTTCGGGTCGGGGGAGGGGCAGGGACAGTCTCGGCCATCAGGACTGGTCGGGTCGGGGGAGGGGCTGGGACAGTCTCGGCAATCAGGACTGGTCGGGGGAGGGGCGGGGACAGTCTCGGCCATCAGGACTGGTCGGGTCGGGGGATGGGCGGGGACAGTCTCGGCCATCAGGACTGGTCGGGTCGGGGGATGGGCGGGGACAGTCTCGGCCATCAGGACTGGTCGGGTCGGGGGAGGGGCGGGGACAGTCTCGGCCATCAGGACGGGTCGGGTCGGGGGATGGGCGGGGACAGTCTCGGCCCTCAGGACTGGTCGGGTCGGTGGAGGGGCGGGGACAGTCTCGACCATCAGGACTGGTCGGTTCGGGGGAGGAGCGGGGACAGTCTCGGCCATCAGGACTGGTTGGGTCGGGGGAAGGGCGGGGACAGTCTCGGCCATCAGGACTTGTCAGGTCGGGGGAAGGGCGGGGACAGTATCGGCCATCAGGACTGGTCGGGTCAGGGGAGGGGCGGGGACAGTCTCGGCCATCAGGACTGGTCGGGTCTCGGGAGGGGTGGGGGCAGTCTCGGCCATCAGGACTGGTCGGGTCGGGGGAGGGGCGGGGACAGTCTCGGCCATCAGGACTGGTCGGGTCTCGGGAGGGGTGGGGGCAGTCTCGGCCATCGGGACTGGTCGGGTCGGGGGAGGGGCGGGGACAGTCTCGGCCATCAGGACTGGTCGGGGGAGGGGCGGGGACAGTCTCGGCCATCAGGACTGGTCGGGTCTGGGGAGGGGTGGGGGCAGTCTCGGCCATCAGAA
Source organism: Somniosus microcephalus (assembly GCF_052327205.1). Taxonomy (NCBI): domain Eukaryota; kingdom Metazoa; phylum Chordata; class Chondrichthyes; order Squaliformes; family Somniosidae; genus Somniosus; species Somniosus microcephalus. Next base: position 3,123,680 of record NW_028225187.1, on the reverse strand, counting down.
CTGGTCGGGTCTGGGGAGGGTCGGGGACAGTCTCGGCCATCAGGGCTGGTCGGGTCGGGGGATGGGCAGGGACAGTCTCGGCCATCAGGACTGGTCGGGTCGGGGGAGGGGCGGGGACAGTCTCGGCCATCAGAACTGGTCGGGTCGGGGGAGGTGCGGGGACAGTCTCGGCCATCAGGACTGGTCGGGTCGGGGGAGGGGCGAAGACAGTCTCGGCCATCAGGACTGGTCGGGTCGGGGGATGGGTGGGGACAGACTCGGCCATCAGGACTGGTCGGGTCGGGGACAGTCTCGGCCATCAGGACTGGCCGGGTCGGGGAATGGGCGGGGACAGTCTCGGCCTTCAGGACTGGTCGGGTCGGGGGAGGGGCGGGGACAGTCTCGGTCATCAGGACAGGTCGGGTCGGGGGAGGGGCGGGGACAGTCTCGGCCATCAGGACTGGTCGGGTCGGGGGAGGGGCGGGGACAGTCTTGGCCATCAGGACTGGTCGGGTCGGGTCGGGGGAGGGTCGGGGACAGTCTCGGCCATCAGGACTGGTCGGGTCGGGGGAGGGGCGGGGACAGTCTCGGCCATCAGGACTGGTCGGGTCGGGGGAGGGGCGGGTACAGTCGCGGCCATCAGGACTGGTCGGGTCGGGTCGGGGGAGGGGCGGGGACAGTCTCGGTCACAAGGACTGGTCGGGTCGGGTTGGGGGAGGGGCGGGGACACTCTCGGCCATCAGGACTTGTCAGGTCGGGGGAAGGGCGGGGACACTCTCGGCCATCATGACTGGTCGGGTCGGTTCGGGTCGGGGGAGGGGTGGGGACAGTCTCGGCCATCAGGACTGGTCGGGTCAGGGGAGGGGCGGGGACAGTCTCGGCCATCAGGACTGGTCGGGTCGGGGAAGGGGCGGGGACTGTCTCAGCCATCAGGACTGGTCGGGTCGGGGGAGGGGCAGGGACAGTCTCGGCCATCAGGACTGGTCGGGTCGGGGGAGGGGCTGGGACAGTCTCGGCCATCAGGACTGGTCGGGGGAGGGGCGGGGACAGACTCGGCCATCAGGACTGGTCGGGTCGGGGGAGGGGTGGGGGCAGTCTCGGCCATCAGGACTGGTCGGGTCGGGGGAGGGGTGGGGGCAGTCTCGGCCATCAGGACTGGTCGGGTCGGGGGATGGGTGGGGACAGACTCGGCCATCAGGACTGGTCGGGTCGGGGACAGTCTCGGCCATCAGGACTGGCCGGGTCGGGGAATGGGCGGGGACAGTCTCGGCCTTCAGGACTGGTCGGGTCGGGGGAGGGGCGGGGACAGTCTCGGTCATCAGGACAGGTCGGGTCGGGGGAGGGGCGGGGACAGTCTCGGCCATCAGGACTGGTCGGGTCGGGGGAGGGGCGGGGACAGTCTTGGCCATCAGGACTGGTCGGGTCGGGTCGGGGGAGGGTCGGGGACAGTCTCGGCCATCAGGACTGGTCGGGTCGGGGGAGGGGCGGGGACAGTCTCGGCCATCAGGACTGGTCGGGTCGGGGGAGGGGCGGGTACAGTCGCGGCCATCAGGACTGGTCGGGTCGGGTCGGGGGAGGGGCGGGGACAGTCTCGGTCACAAGGACTGGTCGGGTCGGGTTGGGGGAGGGGCGGGGACACTCTCGGCCATCAGGACTTGTCAGGTCGGGGGAAGGGCGGGGACACTCTCGGCCATCATGACTGGTCGGGTCGGTTCGGGTCGGGGGAGGGGTGGGGACAGTCTCGGCCATCAGGACTGGTCGGGTCAGGGGAGGGGCGGGGACAGTCTCGGCCATCAGGACTGGTCGGGTCGGGGAAGGGGCGGGGACTGTCTCAGCCATCAGGACTGGTCGGGTCGGGGGAGGGGCAGGGACAGTCTCGGCCATCAGGACTGGTCGGGTCGGGGGAGGGGCTGGGACAGTCTCGGCCATCAGGACTGGTCGGGGGAGGGGCGGGGACAGACTCGGCCATCAGGACTGGTCGGGTCGGGGGAGGGGTGGGGGCAGTCTCGGCCATCAGGACTGGTCGGGTCGGGGGAGGGGTGGGGGCAGTCTCGGCCATCAGGACTGGTCGGGTCGGGGGAGGGGTGGGGGCAGTCTCGGCCATCAGGACTGGTCGGGTCGGGGGAGGGGCGGGGACAGTCTCGGCCATCAGGACTGGTCGGGTCGGGGGATGGGCAGGGACAGTCTCGGCCATCAGGACTGGTCGTGTCGGGGGAGGGGCGGGGACAGTCTCGGCCATCAGAACTGGTCGGGTCGGGGGAGGTGCGGGGACAGTCTCGGCCATCAGGACTGGTCGGGTCGGGGGAGGAGCGGGGACAGTCTCGGCCATCAGGACTGGTCGGGTCGGGGGATGGGTGGGGACAGACTCGGCCATCAGGACTGGTCGGGTCGGGGGATGGGCAGGGACAGTCTCGGCCATCAGGACTGGTCGGGTCGGGGGAGGGGCGGGGACAGTCTCGGCCATCAGAACTGGTCGGGTCGGGGGAGGTGCGGGGACAGTCTCGGCCATCAGGACTGGTCGGGTCGGGGGAGGGGCGAAGACAGTCTCGGCCATCAGGACTGGTCGGGTCGGGGGAGGGGCGGGGACAGTCTCGGCCATCAGGACTGGTCGGGTCGGGGGATGAGCGGGGACAGTCTCGGTCATCAGGACAGGTCGGGTCGGGGGAGGGGCGGGGACAGTCTCGGCCATCAGGACTGGTCGGGTCGGGGGAGGGGCGGGGACAGTCTTGGCCATCAGGACTGGTCGGGTCGGGTCGGGGGAGGGGCGGGGACAGTCTCGGCCATCAGGACTGGTCGGGTCGGGGGAGGGGCGGGGACAGTCTCGGCCATCAGGACTGGTCGGGTCGGGGGAGGGGCGGGTACAGTCGCGGCCATCAGGACTGGTCGGGTCGGGTCGGGGGAGGGTACAGTCGCGGCCATCAGGACTGTTCGGGTCGGGTCGGGGGAGGGGCGGGGACAGTCTCGGTCACAAGGACTGGTCGGGTCGGGTCGGGGACAGTCTCGGCCATCAGGACTGGTCGGGTCGGGGGAGGGGCGGCGTCAGTGTCGGCCATCAGGACTGGTCAGGTCGGGGGAGGGGCGGGGACAGTCTCGGCCATCAGGACTGGTCGGGTCGGGTCGGGGTAGGGGCGGGGACAGTCTCGGCCATCAGGACTGGTCGGGTCGGGGGAGGGGCGGCGTCAGTCACGGCCATCAGAACTGGTCAGGTCGGGGGAGGGGCGGGGACAGTCTCGGCCATCAGGACCGGTCGGGTCGGGGGAGGGGCGGGGACAGTCTCGGCCATCAGGACTGGTTGGGTTGGGGGAGGGTCGGGGACAGTATCGGTCATCAGGACTGGTCGGGTCGGGGGAGGGGCGGGGACAGTCTCAGTCATCAGGACTGGTCGGGTCAGGGGAGGGGCGGGGACAGTCTCGGCCATCAGGACTAGTCGGGTCGGGGGAGGGGCGGGGACAGTATCGGTCATCAGGACTGGTCGGGTCGGGTCGGGTCGGGGGAGGGGCGGGGACAGTCTCAGCCATCAGGACTGGTCGGGTCAGGGGAGGGGCGGGGACAGTCTCGGCCATCAGGACTGGACGGGTCGGATCGGGAGAGGGGCGGGGACAGTCTTGGCCATCAGGACAGGTCGGGTTGGGAGAGGGGAGGGGACAGTCTCGGTCATCAGGATTGGTCGGGTTGGGGGAGGGGCAGGGACCGTCTCGGCCATCAGGACTGGTCGGGTCGGGGGAGGGGCGGGGACAGTCCTGGCCATCAGGACTGGTCGGGTTGGGGGAAGGGCGGGGACAGTCTCGGCCAACAGGACTGGTCGGGTCGGGGGAGGGGTGGAGCCAGTCTCAGCCATCAGGAATGGTCGGCTCGGGTCGGGGGAGAGGCGGGGACATGCTCGGCCATCAGGACTGGTCGGGTCGGGGGAGGGGCAGGGACAGTCTCGGCCATCAGGACTGGTCGGGTCGGGGGAGGGGCGGGGACAGTCTCGGCCATCAGGACTGGTCAGGTCGGGGGAGGGGCAGGGACAGTCTCGGCCATCAGGACTGGTCGGGTCAGGGGAGGGGCGGGGACAGTCTCGGCCATCAGGACTGGTCGGGTCAGGTCGGGGACAGTCTCGGCCATCAGGACTGGTCGGGTCGGGTCGGGGGAGGGGCGGGGACAGTCTCGGCCATCAGGACTGGTCGGGTCGGGGGAGGGGCGGGGACAGACACGGCCATCAGGACTGGTCGGGTCGGGGGAGGGGCGGGGACAGACACGGCCATCAGGACGGGTCGGGTCGGGGGATGGGCGGGGACAGTCTCGGCCATCAGGACTGGTCGGGTCGGGGGAGGGGCGGGGACAGTCTCAGCCATCAGGACTGGTCAGGTCGGGGGAGGGGCGGGGACAGACACGGCCATCAGGACTGGTCGGGTCGGGGGAGGGGCAGGGACAGTCTCAGCCATCAGGACGGGTCGGGTCGGGGGATGGGCGGGGCAGTCTCGGCCATCAGGACTGGTCGGGTCGGGGGAGGGGCAGGGACAGTCTTGGCCATCAGGACTGGTCGGGCCGGGGGAGGGTCGGGGACAGTCTCGGCCATCAGGACTGGTCGGGTCAGGGGAGGGGCGGGGACAGTCTCGGCCATCAGGACTGGTCGGGTCGGGGGAGTGGCGGGGTCAGTCTCGACCATCAGGACTGGTCGGGTCGGGGGAGGAGCGGGGACAGTCTCGGCCATCAGGACTGGTCGGGTCGGGGGAGGGGCAGGGACAGTCTAGGCCATCAGGACTGGTCGGGTCGGGGGAGGAGCGGGGACAGTCTCGGCCATCAGGACTGGTCGGGTCGGGGGAGGGCGGGGCCAGTCACGACCATCAGGACTGGTCGGGTCGGGGGAGGAGCGGGGACAGTCTCGGCCATCAGGACTGGTCGGGTCGGGGGAGGAGCGCGGACAGTCTCGGCCATCAGGACTGGTCGGGTCGGGGGAGGGGCAGGGACAGTCTAGGCCATCAGGACTGGTCGGGTCGGGGGAGGGCGGGGCCAGTCTCGACCATCAGGACTGGTCGGGTCGGGGGAGGAGCGGGGACAGTCTCGGCCATCAGGACTGGTCAGGTCGGGGGAAGGGCGGGGACAGTCTCGGCCATCAGGACTGGTCGGGTCGGGGGAGGGGACAGTCTAGGCCATCAGGACTGGTCGGGTCGGGTCGGGGGAGGGGAGTGGAAAGTCTGGGCCATCAGAACTGGTCAGGTCGGGTGAAGGGCGGGGACAGTCTCGGCCTTCAGGACTGGTCGGGTCGCGGTCGGGGGAGGGGCGGGGACAGTCTCGGTCTTCAGGACTGGTCGGGTCGCGGTCGGGGGAGGGGCGGGGACAGTCTCGGCCATCAGGACTGGTCAGGTCGGGGGAAGGGCGGGGACAGTCTCGGCCATCAGGACTGGTCGGGTCGGGTCGGGGGAGGGGAGGGGAAAGTCTGGGCCATCAGAACTGGTCGGGTCAGGGGAGGGGCGGGGACAGTCTCGGCCATCAGGACTGGTCGGGTCGGGGGAGGGGCGGGGACAGTCTCGGCCATCAGGACTGGTCGGGTCGGGGGAGGGGCGGGGACAGTCTCGGCCATCAGGACTGGTCGGGTCGGGGGAGGGGCGGGGACAGTCTCGGCCATCAGGACTGGTCGGGTCGGGTCAGGGGAGGGGCGGGGACAGTCTCGGCCATCAGGACTGGTCGGGTCGGGGGATGGGCGGGGACAGTCTCGGCCATCAGGACTGGTCGGGTCAGGGGAGGGGCGGGGACAGTCTCGGCCATCAGGGCAGTTCGGGTCGGGGGAGGGGCGGGGCCAGTCTCGGTCATCAGGACTGGTCGGGTCGGGGTCGGGGGAGGGGCGGGGACAATCTCGGCCATCAGGACTGGTCAGGTCGGGGGAAGGGCGGAGACAGTCTCGGCAATCAGGACTGGTCGGGTCGGGTCGGGGGAGGGCGGGGACAGTCTGGGCCATCAGGACTGGTCAGGTCAGGGGAGGGGCGGGGACAGTCTCGGCCATCAGGACTGGTTGGGTCGGGGGAGGGGCGGGGACAGTCTCGGCCATCAGGACTGGTCGGGTCGGGTCGGGGGAGGAGCGGGGACAGTCTCGGCCATCAGGACTGGTCGGGTCGGGGGAGGGGCGGGGACAGTCTCGGCCATCAGGACTGGTCGGGTCGGGGGAGGGGCGGGGACAGTCTCGGCCATCAGGACTGGTCGGGTCGGGGGAGGGGCGGGGACAGTCTCGGCCATCAGGACTGGTCGGGTCGGGGGAGGGGCGGGGACAGTCTCGGCCATCAGGACTGGTCGGGTCGGGTCACGGGAGGGGCGGGGACAGTCTCGGCCATCAGGAGTGGTCGGGTCGGGGGATGGGCGGGGACAGTCTCGGCCATCAGGACTGGTCGGGTCGGGGGATGGGTGGGGACAGTCTCGGCCATCAGGACTGGTCGGGTCGGGGGAGGGGCGGAGACAGTCTCGGCCATCAGGACTGGTCGGGTCGGGGGAGGGGCGGGGACAGACACGGCCATCAGGAGTGTTCGGGTCGGGGGAGGGGCGGGGACATTCTCAGCCATCAGGACTGGTCGGGTCGGGGGAGGGGCAGGGACAGTCTCGGCCATCAGGACTGGTCGGGTCGGGGGAGTGACGGGGTCAGTCTCGGCCATCAGGACTGGTCGGGTCGGGGGAGAGGCAGGGTCAGTCTAGGCCATCAGGACTGGTCGGGTCGGGGGAGGGCGGGGCCAGTCTCGACCATCAGGACTGGTCGGGTCGGGGGAGGAGCGGGGACAGTCTCGGCCATCAGGACTGGTCGGGTCAGGGGAGGGGACAGTCTAGGCCATCAGGACTGGTCGGGTCGGGGGAGGGGCGGGGCCAGTCTCGGTCTTCAGGACTGGTCGGGTCGCGGTCGGGGGAGGGGCGGGGACAGTCTCGGCCATCAGGACTGGTCAGGTCGGGGGAAGGGCGGGGACAGTCTCGGCCATCAGGACTGGTCGGGTCGGGTCGGGGGAGGGGAGGGGAAAGTCTGGGCCATCAGGACTGGTCGGGTCGGGGGAGGGGCGGGGACAGTCTCGGCCATCAGGACTGGTCGGGTCGGGGGAGGGGCGGGGACAGTCTCGGCCATCAGGACTGGTCGGGTCGGGGACAGTCTCGGCCATCAGGACTGGTCGGGTCGGGTCAGGGGAGGGGCGGGGACAGTCTCGGCCATCAGGACTGGTCGGGTCGGGTCCGGGGAGGGGCGGGGACAGTCTCGGCCATCAGGACTGGTCGGGTCGGGTCGGGGGAGGGGCGGGGACAGTCTCGGCCATCAGGACTGGTCGGGTCGGGTCAGGGGAGGGGCGGGGACAGTCTCGGCCATCAGGACTGGTCGGGTCGGGTGATGGGTGGGGACAGTCTCGGCCATCAGGACTGGTCGGGTCGGGGGAGGGGCGGGGACAGTCTCGGCCATCAGGACTGGTCGGGTCGGGGGAGGGGCGGGGACAGACACGGCCATCAGGACTGGTCGGGTCGGGGGATGGGCGGGGACAGTCTCGGCCATCAGGACTGGTCGGGTCGGGGGAGGGGCAGGGACAGTCTCAGCCATCAGGACGGGTCGGGTCGGGGGATGGGCGGGGACTGTCTCGGCCACCAGGACTGGTCGGGTCGGTGGATGGGCGGGGACTGTCTCGGCCACCAGGACTGGTCGGGTCGGTGGATGGGCGGGGACAGTCTCAGTCATCAGGACTGGTCGGGTCGGGGGATGGGCGGGGACTGTCTCGGCCACCAGGACTGGTCGGGTCGGGGGATGGGCGGGGCAGTCTCGGCCATCAGGACTGGTCGGGTCGGGGGATGGGCGGGGACTGTCTCGGCCACCAGGACTGGTCGGGTCGGGGGAAGGGCGGGGCCAGTCCAGGCCATCAGGACTGGTCGGGTTGGGGGAGGGGCGGGGACAGTCTCGGCCATCAGCACTGGTCGGGTCGGGGGAGGAGCGGGGACAGTCTCGGCCATCAGGAGTGGTCGGGTCGGCGGAGGGTCGGGGACAGTCTCGGCCATCAGGACTGGTCGGGTCGGGGGAGGGGCGGAGACAGTCTCGGTCATCAGGACTGGTCGGGTCGGGGGAGGGGCGGGGACAGACTCGGCCATCAGGACTGGTCGGGTCGGGGGATGGGCGGGGACAGTCTCGGCAATCAGGAGTGGTCGGGTCGGGGGAGGGTCGGGGACAGTCTCGGCCATCAGGACTGGTCGGGTCGGGGGAGGGGCAGGGACAGTCTTGGCCATCAGGACTGGTCGGGTCGGGGGAGGGGCGGGGAGAGTCTCGGCCATCAGGACTGGTCGGGTCGGGGGAGTGGCGGGGTCAGTCTTGACCATCAGGACTGGTCGGGTCGGGGGAGGGCGGGGCCAGTCTCGGTCATCAGGACTGGTCGGGTCAGGGGAGGGGCGGGGACAGACTCGGCCATCAGGACTGGTCGGGTCGGGTCGGGGGAGGGGCGGAGACAGTCTCGGCCATCAGGACTGGTCGGGTCAGGGGAGGGGCAGGGACAGTCTCGGCCATCAGGATTGGTCGGGTCGGGGGAGGGCGGGGCCAGTCTCGGTCATCAGGACTGGTCGGGTCAGGGGAGGGGCGGGGACAGACTCGGCCATCAGGACTGGTCGGGTCGGGTCGGGGGAGGGGCGGAGACAGTCTCGGCCATCAGGACTGGTCGGGTCAGGGGAGGGGCAGGGACAGTCTCGGCCATCAGGACTGGTCGGGTCGGGGGAGGGGCGGGGACAGTCTCGGCCATCAGGACTGGTCGGGTCGGGGGAGGGGCGGGGACAGACACGGCCATCAGGAGTGTTCGGGTCGGGGGAGGGGCGGGGACATTCTCAGCCATCAGGACTGGTCGGGTCGGGGGAGGGGCAGGGACAGTCTCGGCCATCAGGACTGGTCGGGTCGGGGGAGTGACGGGGTCAGTCTCGGCCATCAGGACTGGTCGGGTCGGGGGAGGGGCAGGGTCAGTCTAGGCCATCAGGACTGGTCGGGTCGGGGGAGGGCGGGGCCAGTCTCGACCATCAGGACTGGTCGGGTCGGGGGAGGAGCGGGGACAGTCTCGGCCATCAGGACTGGTCGGGTCAGGGGAGGGGACAGTCTAGGCCATCAGGACTGGTCGGGTCGGGGGAGGGGCGGGGCCAGTCTCGGTCTTCAGGACTGGTCGGGTCGCGGTCGGGGGAGGGGCGGGGACAGTCTCGGCCATCAGGACTGGTCAGGTCGGGGGAAGGGCGGGGACAGTCTCGGCCATCAGGACTGGTCGGGTCGGGTCGGGGGAGGGGAGGGGAAAGTCTGGGCCATCAGGACTGGTCGGGTCGGGGGAGGGGCGGGGACAGTCTCGGCCATCAGGACTGGTCGGGTCGGGGGAGGGGCGGGGACAGTCTCGGCCATCAGGACTGGTCGGGTCGGGGACAGTCTCGGCCATCAGGACTGGTCGGGTCGGGTCAGGGGAGGGGCGGGGACAGTCTCGGCCATCAGGACTGGTCGGGTCGGGTCAGGGGAGGGGCGGGGACAGTCTCGGTCATCAGGACTGGTCGGGTCGGGTCGAGGGAGGGGCGGGGACAGTCTCGGCCATCAGGACTGGTCGGGTCGGGTCAGGGGAGGGGCGGGGACAGTCTCGGCCATCAGGACTGGTCGGGTCGGGTGATGGGTGGGGACAGTCTCGGCCATCAGGACTGGTCGGGTCGGGGGAGGGGCGGGGACAGTCTCGGCCATCAGGACTGGTCGGGTCGGGGGAGGGGCGGGGACAGACACGGCCATCAGGACTGGTCGGGTCGGGGGATGGGCGGGGACAGTCTCGGCCATCAGGACTGGTCGGGTCGGGGGAGGGGCAGGGACAGTCTCAGCCATCAGGACGGGTCGGGTCGGGGGATGGGCGGGGACTGTCTCGGCCACCAGGACTGGTCGGGTCGGTGGATGGGCGGGGACTGTCTCGGCCACCAGGACTGGTCGGGTCGGTGGATGGGCGGGGACAGTCTCAGTCATCAGGACTGGTCGGGTCGGGGGATGGGCGGGGACTGTCTCGGCCACCAGGACTGGTCGGGTCGGGGGATGGGCGGGGCAGTCTCGGCCATCAGGACTGGTCGGGTCGGGGGATGGGCGGGGACTGTCTCGGCCACCAGGACTGGTCGGGTCGGGGGAAGGGCGGGGCCAGTCCAGGCCATCAGGACTGGTCGGGTTGGGGGAGGGGCGGGGACAGTCTCGGCCATCAGCACTGGTCGGGTCGGGGGAGGAGCGGGGACAGTCTCGGCCATCAGGAGTGGTCGGGTCGGCGGAGGGTCGGGGACAGTCTCGGCCATCAGGACTGGTCGGGTCGGGGGAGGGGCGGAGACAGTCTTGGTCATCAGGACTGGTCGGGTCGGGGGAGGGGCGGGGACAGACTCGGCCATCAGGACTGGTCGGGTCGGGGGATGGGCGGGGACAGTCTCGGCAATCAGGAGTGGTCGGGTCGGGGGAGGGTCGGGGACAGTCTCGGCCATCAGGACTGGTCGGGTCGGGGGAGGGGCAGGGACAGTCTTGGCCATCAGGACTGGTCGGGTCGGGGGAGGGGCGGGGAGAGTCTCGGCCATCAGGACTGGTCGGGTCGGGGGAGTGGCGGGGTCAGTCTTGACCATCAGGACTGGTCGGGTCGGGGGAGGGCGGGGCCAGTCTCGGTCATCAGGACTGGTCGGGTCAGGGGAGGGGCGGGGACAGACTCGGCCATCAGGACTGGTCGGGTCGGGTCGGGGGAGGGGCGGAGACAGTCTCGGCCATCAGGACTGGTCGGGTCAGGGGAGGGGCAGGGACAGTCTCGGCCATCAGGATTGGTCGGGTCGGGGGAGGGCGGGGCCAGTCTCGGTCATCAGGACTGGTCGGGTCAGGGGAGGGGCGGGGACAGACTCGGCCATCAGGACTGGTCGGGTCGGGTCGGGGGAGGGGCGGAGACAGTCTCGGCCATCAGGACTGGTCGGGTCAGGGGAGGGGCAGGGACAGTCTCGGCCATCAGGACTGGTCGGGTCGGGGGAGGGGCGGGGACAGTCTCGGCCATCAGGACTGGTCGGGTCGGGGGAGGGGCGGGGACAGACACGGCCATCAGGAGTGTTCGGGTCGGGGGAGGGGCGGGGACATTCTCAGCCATCAGGACTGGTCGGGTCGGGGGAGGGGCAGGGACAGTCTCGGCCATCAGGACTGGTCGGGTCGGGGGAGTGACGGGGTCAGTCTCGGCCATCAGGACTGGTCGGGTCGGGGGAGGGGCAGGGTCAGTCTAGGCCATCAGGACTGGTCGGGTCGGGGGAGGGCGGGGCCAGTCTCGACCATCAGGACTGGTCGGGTCGGGGGAGGAGCGGGGACAGTCTCGGCCATCAGGACTGGTCGGGTCAGGGGAGGGGACAGTCTAGGCCATCAGGACTGGTCGGGTCGGGGGAGGGGCGGGGCCAGTCTCGGTCTTCAGGACTGGTCGGGTCGCGGTCGGGGGAGGGGCGGGGACAGTCTCGGCCATCAGGACTGGTCAGGTCGGGGGAAGGGCGGGGACAGTCTCGGCCATCAGGACTGGTCGGGTCGGGTCGGGGGAGGGGAGGGGAAAGTCTGGGCCATCAGGACTGGTCGGGTCGGGGGAGGGGCGGGGACAGTCTCGGCCATCAGGACTGGTCGGGTCGGGGGAGGGGCGGGGACAGTCTCGGCCATCAGGACTGGTCGGGTCGGGGACAGTCTCGGCCATCAGGACTGGTCGGGTCGGGTCAGGGGAGGGGCGGGGACAGTCTCGGCCATCAGGACTGGTCGGGTCGGGTCAGGGGAGGGGCGGGGACAGTCTCGGCCATCAGGACTGGTCGGGTCGGGTCGGGGGAGGGGCGGGGACAGTCTCGGCCATCAGGACTGGTCGGGTCGGGTCAGGGGAGGGGCGGGGACAGTCTCGGCCATCAGGACTGGTCGGGTCGGGTGATGGGTGGGGACAGTCTCGGCCATCAGGACTGGTCGGGTCGGGGGAGGGGCGGGGACAGTCTCGGCCATCAGGACTGGTCGGGTCGGGGGAGGGGCGGGGACAGACACGGCCATCAGGACTGGTCGGGTCGGGGGATGGGCGGGGACAGTCTCGGCCATCAGGACTGGTCGGGTCGGGGGAGGGGCAGGGACAGTCTCAGCCATCAGGACGGGTCGGGTCGGGGGATGGGCGGGGACTGTCTCGGCCACCAGGACTGGTCGGGTCGGTGGATGGGCGGGGACTGTCTCGGCCACCAGGACTGGTCGGGTCGGTGGATGGGCGGGGACAGTCTCAGTCATCAGGACTGGTCGGGTCGGGGGATGGGCGGGGACTGTCTCGGCCACCAGGACTGGTCGGGTCGGGGGATGGGCGGGGCAGTCTCGGCCATCAGGACTGGTCGGGTCGGGGGATGGGCGGGGACTGTCTCGGCCACCAGGACTGGTCGGGTCGGGGGAAGGGCGGGGCCAGTCCAGGCCATCAGGACTGGTCGGGTTGGGGGAGGGGCGGGGACAGTCTCGGCCATCAGCACTGGTCGGGTCGGGGGAGGAGCGGGGACAGTCTCGGCCATCAGGAGTGGTCGGGTCGGCGGAGGGTCGGGGACAGTCTCGGCCATCAGGACTGGTCGGGTCGGGGGAGGGGCGGAGACAGTCTCGGTCATCAGGACTGGTCGGGTCGGGGGAGGGGCGGGGACAGACTCGGCCATCAGGACTGGTCGGGTCGGGGGATGGGCGGGGACAGTCTCGGCAATCAGGAGTGGTCGGGTCGGGGGAGGGTCGGGGACAGTCTCGGCCATCAGGACTGGTCGGGTCGGGGGAGGGGCAGGGACAGTCTTGGCCATCAGGACTGGTCGGGTCGGGGGAGGGGCGGGGAGAGTCTCGGCCATCAGGACTGGTCGGGTCGGGGGAGTGGCGGGGTCAGTCTTGACCATCAGGACTGGTCGGGTCGGGGGAGGGCGGGGCCAGTCTCGGTCATCAGGACTGGTCGGGTCAGGGGAGGGGCGGGGACAGACTCGGCCATCAGGACTGGTCGGGTCGGGTCGGGGGAGGGGCGGAGACAGTCTCGGCCATCAGGACTGGTCGGGTCAGGGGAGGGGCAGGGACAGTCTCGGCCATCAGGATTGGTCGGGTCGGGGGAGGAGCGGGGACAGTCTCGGCCATCAGGAGTGGTCGGGTCGGGGGAGGGTCGGGGACAGTCTCGGCCATCAGGACTGGTTGGGTCGGGGGAGGAGCGGGGACAGTCTCGGCCATCAGGACTGGTCGCGTTGGGGGATGGGCGGGGACAGTCTCGGCCATCAGGACTGGTATCGTCGGGGGAGGGGCGGGGACAGTGTCGGCCATCAGGACTGGTTGGGTCGGGGGAGGGGCGGGGACAGTCTCGGCCATCAGGACTGCTCGGCTCGGGGGAGGGGCAGGGACAGTCTCGGCCATCAGGACTGGTCGGGGGAGGGGCGGGTACAGTTTCGGCCATCAGGACTGGTCAGGTCGGGGGAGGGGCGGGGACAGTCTCGGCCATCAGGACTGGTCGGTTCGTGGTCGGGGGAGGGGCGGGGACAGTCTCGGCCATCAGGACTGGTCGGGTAGGGGGAGGGGCGGGGACAGTGTCGACCATCAGGACTGGTCGGGTCGGGGGATGGGCGGGGACAGTCTCGACTATCAGGACTGGTCGGGTCCGGGGAGGGGCGGGGACAGTCTCGGCCATCAGGACTGGTCGGGTCCGGGGAGGGGCGGGGACAGTCTCGGCCATCAGGGCTGTTCGGGTCGGGGGAGGGGCGGGGACTGTCTCGGCCATCAGGACTGGTCGGGTCGGGGGAGGTGCGAGGACAGTCTCGGCCATCAGGACTGGTCGGGTCTGGGGAGGGGCGGGGCCAGTCTCGGTCATCAGGACTGGTCAGGTCGGGGTCGGGGGAGGGGCGGGGACAGTCTCGGCCATCAGGACTGGTCGGGTCTGGGGAGGGGCGGGGCCAGTCTCGGTCATCAGGACTGGTCGGGTCGGGGGAGGGGCGGGGACTGTCTCGGCCATCAGGACTGGTCGGGTCGGGGGAGGGGCGCGGACAGTCTCGGCCATCAGGACTGGTCGGTTCGGGGTCGGGGGAGGGGCGGGGACAGTCTCGGCCATCAGGACTGGTCGGGTAGGGGGAGGGGCGGGGACAGTGTCGACCATCAGGACTGGTCGGGTCGGGGGATGGGCGGGGACAGTCTCGACTATCAGGACTGGTCGGGTCCGGGGAGGGGCGGGGACAGTCTCGGCCATCAGGGCTGTTCGGGTCGGGGGAGGGGCGGGGACAGTCTCGGCCATCAGGACAGGTCGGGTCGGGGGAGGGGCGGGGACTGTCTCGGCCATCAGGACTGGTCGGGTCGGGGGAGGGGCGAGGACAGTCTCGGCCATCAGGACTGGTCGGGTCTGGGGAGGGGCGGGGCCAGTCTCGGTCATCAGGACTGGTCAGGTCGGGGTCGGGGGAGGGGCGGGGACAGTCTCGGCCATCAGGACTGGTCGGGTCCGGGGAGGGGCGGGGCCAGTCTCGGTCATCAGGACTGGTCGGGTCGGGTCGGGGGAGGGGCGGGGACAGTCTCGGCCATCAGGACTGGTCGGATCGTGTGAGTGGCGGGGACAGTCTCGACCATCAGGACTGGTCGGTTCGGGGGAGGAGCGGGGACAGTCTCGGCCATCAGGACTGGTCGGGTCGGGGGAGGAGCGGGGACAGTCTCGGCCATCAGGACTGGTCGCGTTGGGGGATGGGCGGGGACAGTCTCGGCCATCAGGACTGGTATCGTCGGGGGAGGGGCGGGGACAGTGTCGGCCATCAGGACTGGTTGGGTCGGGGGAGGGGCGGGGACAGTCTCGGCCATCAGGACTGCTCGGCTCGGGGGAGGGGCAGGGACAGTCTCGGCCATCAGGACTGGTCGGGGGAGGGGCGGGTACAGTTTCGGCCATCAGGACTGGTCAGGTCGGGGGAGGGGCGGGGACAGTCTCGGCCATCAGGACTGGTCGGTTCGTGGTCGGGGGAGGGGCGGGGACAGTCTCGGCCATCAGGACTGGTCGGGTAGGGGGAGGGGCGGGGACAGTGTCGACCATCAGGACTGGTCGGGTCGGGGGATGGGCGGGGACAGTCTCGACTATCAGGACTGGTCGGGTCCGGGGAGGGGCGGGGACAGTCTCGGCCATCAGGGCTGTTCGGGTCGGGGGAGGGGCGGGGACAGTCTCGGCCATCAGGACAGGTCGGGTCGGGGGAGGGGCGGGGACTGTCTCGGCCATCAGGACTGGTCGGGTCGGGGGAGGGGCGAGGACAGTCTCGGCCATCAGGACTGGTCGGGTCTGGGGAGGGGCGGGGCCAGTCTCGGTCATCAGGACTGGTCAGGTCGGGGTCGGGGGAGGGGCGGGGACAGTCTCGGCCATCAGGACTGGTCGGGTCTGGGGAGGGGCGGGGCCAGTCTCGGTCATCAGGACTGGTCGGGTCGGGGGAGGGGCGGGGACTGTCTCGGCCATCAGGACTGGTCGGGTCGGGGGAGGGGCGGGGACAGTCTCGGCCATCAGGACTGGTCGGTTCGGGGTCGGGGGAGGGGCGGGGACAGTCTCGGCCATCAGGACTGGTCGGGTAGGGGGAGGGGCGGGGACAGTGTCGACCATCAGGACTGGTCGGGTCGGGGGATGGGCGGGGACAGTCTCGACTATCAGGACTGGTCGGGTCCGGGGAGGGGCGGGGACAGTCTCGGCCATCAGGGCTGTTCGGGTCGGGGGAGGGGCGGGGACAGTCTCGGCCATCAGGACAGGTCGGGTCGGGGGAGGGGCGGGGACTGTCTCGGCCATCAGGACTGGTCGGGTCGGGGGAGGGGCGAGGACAGTCTCGGCCATCAGGACTGGTCGGGTCTGGGGAGGGGCGGGGCCAGTCTCGGTCATCAGGACTGGTCAGGTCGGGGTCGGGGGAGGGGCGGGGACAGTCTCGGCCATCAGGACTGGTCGGGTCCGGGGAGGGGCGGGGCCAGTCTCGGTCATCAGGACTGGTCGGGTCGGGTCGGGGGAGGGGCGGGGACAGTCTCGGCCATCAGGACTGGTCGGATCGTGTGAGTGGCGGGGACAGTCTCGACCATCAGGACTGGTCGGTTCGGGGGAGGAGCGGGGACAGTCTCGGCCATCAGGACTGGTCGGGTCGGGGGAGGGGCGGGGACAGTCTCGGCCATCAGGACTGGTCAGGTCGGGGGAAGGGCGGGGACAGTCTCGGCCATCAGGACTGATCGGGTCGGGGGAGGGGCGGGGACAGTCTCGGCCATCAGGACTGATCGGGTCGGGGGAGGGGCGGGGACAGTCTCGGCCATCAGGACTGGTCGGGTCGGTGTCGGGGGAGGGGCGGGGACAGCCTCGGCCATCAGGACTGGTCGGGTCGTGTGAGTGGCGGGGACAGTCTCGGCCATCAGGAGTGGTCGGGTCGGGGGATGGGCGGGGACAGTCTCGGCCATCAGGACTGGTCGGGTCGGGGGAGGGGCGGGGACAGTCTCGGCCATCAGGACGGGTCGGGTCGGGGGATGGGCGGGGACAGTCTCGGCCATCAGGACTGGTCGGGTCGGGGGAGGGGCGGGGACAGTCTCGGCCATCAGGACTGGTCGGGTCGGGGGAGGGGCGGGGACAGTCTCGGCCATCAGCACGGGTCGGGTCGGGGGATGGGCGGGGACAGTCTCGGCCATCAGGACTGGTCGGGTCGGGGGAGGGGCGGGGACAGTCTCGGTCATCAGGACAGGTCGGGTCGGGTGAGTGGCGGGGACAGTCTCGACCATCAGGACTGGTCGGTTCGGGGGAGGAGCGGGGACAGTCTCGGCCATCAGGACTGGTCAGGTCGGGGGAAGGGCGGGTACAGTCTCGGCCATCAGGACTGGTCGGGTCGGGGGAGGGGCGGGGGACAGTTTAGGCCATCAGGACTGGTCGGGTTGGGGGAGGGGCGGGGCCAGTCTCGGCCATCAGGACTTGTCAGGTCGGGAGAAGGGCGGGGACTCTCTTGGCCATCAGGACTGGTCGGGTCGGGTCGGGTCGGGGGAGGGGCGGGGACAGTCTCGGCCATCAGGACTAGTCGGGTCGGGGGAGGGGCGGGGACAGTCTCGGCCCTCAAGACTGTTCGGGTCGGGGGAGGGGCGGGGACAGCCTCGGCCATCAGGACTGGTCGGGTCGGGGGAGGGGCGGGGACAGTCTCGGCCATCAGGACTGGTCGGGTCGGGTCGGGGGAGGGGCGGGGACAGTCTCGGCCATCAGGACTGGTCGGATCGTGTGAGTGGCGGGGACAGTCTCGACCATCAGGACTGGTCGGTTCGGGGGAGGAGCGGGGACAGTCTCGGCCATCAGGACTGGTCGGATCGTGTGAGTGGCGGGGACAGTCTCGACCATCAGGACTGGTCGGGTCTGGGGAGGGGCGGGGCCAGTCTCGGTCATCAGGACTGGTCAGGTCGGGGTCGGGGGAGGGGCGGGGACAGTCTCGGCCATCAGGACTGGTCGGATCGTGTGAGTGGCGGGGACAGTCTCGACCATCAGGACTGGTCGGGGTCGGGGAGGGGCGGGGACAGTCTCGGCCATCAGGACTGGTCGGATCGTGTGAGTGGCGGGGACAGTCTCGACCATCAGGACTGGTCGGTTCGGGGGAGGAGCGGGGACATTCTCGGCCATCAGGACTGGTCAGGTCGGGGGAAGGGCGGGGACAGTCTCGGCCATCAGGACTGATCGGGTCGGGGGAGGGGCGGGGACAGTCTCGGCCATCAGGACTGATCGGGTCGGGGGAGGGGCGGGGACAGTCTCGGCCATCAGGACTGGTCGGGTCGGTGTCGGGGGAGGGGCGGGGACAGCCTCGGCCATCAGGACTGGGCGGGTCGTGTGAGTGGCGGGGACAGTCTCGGCCATCAGGACTGGTAAGGTCGGGGGATGGGCGGGGACAGTCTCGGCCATCAGGACTGGTCGGGTCGGGGGAGGGGCGGGGACAGTCTCGGCCATCAAGACTGGTCGGGTCGGGGGAGGGGCGGGGACAGTCTCGGTCATCAGGACAGGTTGGGTCGGGTGAGTGGCGGGGACAGTCTCGACCATCAGGACTGGTCGGTTCGGGGGAGGAGCGGGGACAGTCTCGGCCATCAGGACTGGTCAGGTCGGGGGAAGGGCGGGTACAGTCTCGGCCATCAGGACTGGTCGGGTCGGGGGAGGGGCGGGGACAGTTTAGGCCATCAGGACTGGTCGGGTTGGGGGAGGGGCGGGGCCAGTCTCGGCCATCAGGACTTGTCAGGTCGGGAGAAGGGCGGGGACACTCTTGGCCATCAGGACTGGTCGGGTCGGGTCGGGTCGGGGGAGGGGCGGGGACAGTCTCGGCCATCAGGACTGGTCGGGTCGGGGGGAGGGGCGGGGACAGTCTCGGCCCTCAGGACTGTTCGGGTCGGGGGAGGGGCGGGGACAGCCTCGGCCATCAGGACTGGTCGGGTCGGGGGAGGGGCGGGGACAGTCTCGGCCATCAGGACTGGTCGGGTCGGGTCGGGGGAGGGGCGGGGACAGTCTCGGCCATCAGGACTGGTCGGATCGTGTGAGTGGCGGGGACAGTCTCGACCATCAGGACTGGTCGGTTCGGGGGAGGAGCGGGGACAGTCTCGGCCATCAGGACTGGTCGGATCGTGTGAGTGGCGGGGACAGTCTCGACCATCAGGACTGGTCGGGCCTGGGGAGGGGCGGGGCCAGTCTCGGTCATCAGGACTGGTCAGGTCGGGGTCGGGGGAGGGGCGGGGACAGTCTCGGCCACCAGGACTGGTCGGATCGTGTGAGTGGCAGGGACAGTCTCGACCATCAGGACTGGTCGGGGTCGGGGGAGGGGCGGGGGACAGTCTCGGCCATCAGGACTGGTCGGATCGTGTGAGTGGCGGGGACAGTCTCGACCATCAGGACTGGTCGGTTCGGGGGAGGAGCGGGGACAGTCTCGGCCATCAGGACTGGTCAGGTCGGGGGAAGGGCGGGGACAGTCTCGGCCATCAGGACTGATCGGGTCGGGGGAGGGGCGGGGACAGTCTCGGCCATCAGGACTGATCGGGTCGGGGGAGGGTCGGGGACAGTCTCGGCCATCAGGACTGGTCGGGTCGGTGTCGGGGGAGGGGCGGGGACAGCCTCGGCCATCAGGACTGGTCGGGTCGTGTGAGTGGCGGGGACAGTCTCGACCATCAGGACTGGTCGGGTCTGGGGAGGGGCGGGGCCAGTCTCGGTCATCAGGACTGGTCGGATCGTGTGAGTGGCGGGGACAGTCTCGACCATCAGGACTGGTCGGGTCTGGGGAGGGGCGGGGCCAGTCTCGGTCATCAGGACTGGTCAGGTCGGGGTCGGGGGAGGGGCGGGGACAGTCTCGGCCATCAGGACTGGTCGGATCGTGTGAGTGGCGGGGACAGTCTCGACCATCAGGACTGGTCGGGGTCGGGGGAGGGGCGGGGACAGTCTCGGCCATCAGGACTGGTCGGATCGTGTGAGTGGCGGGGACAGTCTCGACCATCAGGACTGGTCGGTTCGGGGGAGGAGCGGGGACAGTCTCGGCCATCAGGACTGGTCAGGTCGGGGGAAGGGCGGGGACAGTCTCGGCCATCAGGACTGATCGGGTCGGGGGAGGGGCGGGGACAGTCTCGGCCATCAGGACTGGTCGGGTCGGTGTCGGGGGAGGGGCGGGGACAGCCTCGGCCATCAGGACTGGTCGGGTCGTGTGAGTGGCGGGGACAGTCTCGGCCATCAGGACTGGTCAGGTCGGGGGATGGGCGGGGACAGTCTCGGCCATCAGGACTGGTCGGGTCGGGGGAGGGGCGGGGACAGTCTCGGCCATCAAGACTGGGTCGGGTCGGGGGAGGGGCGGGGACAGTCTCGGTCATCAGGACAGGTCGGGTCGGGTGAGTGGCGGGGACAGTCTCGACCATCAGGACTGGTCGGTTCGGGGGAGGAGCGGGGACAGTCTCGGCCATCAGGACTGGTCAGGTCGGGGGAAGGGCGGGTACAGTCTCGGCCATCAGGACTGGTCGGGTCGGGGGAGGGGCGGGGACAGTCTCGGCCATCAGGACTGGTCAGGTCGGGGAAGGGCGGGTACAGTCTCGGCCATCAGGACTGGTCGGGTCGGGGGAGGGGCGGGGACAGCCTCGGCCATCAGGACTGGTCGGGTCGTGTGAGTGGCGGGGACAGTCTCGGCCATCAAGACTGGTCAGGTCGGGGGAAGGGCGGGGACTGTCTCGGCCATCAGGACTGGTCGGGTCGGGGGATGGGCGGGGACAGTCTCGGCCATCAGGACTGGTCAGGTCGGGGGAGGGGTGGGGACAGTCTCGGCCATCAGGACTGGTCGGGTCGGGGTAGGGGCGGGGACAGTCTCGGCCATCAGGACTAGTCGGGGGAGGGGGCGGGGACAGTCTCGGCCATCAGGACTGGTCGGGTCTGGGGAGGGGCGGGGCCAGTCTCGGTCATCAGGACTGGTCGGGACGGGGTCGGGGGAGGGGCGGGGACAGTCTCGGCCATCAGGACTGGTCGGGTCGGGTGAGTGGTGGGGACAGTCTCGACCATCAGGACCTGGTCGGTTCGGGGGAGGAGCGGGGACAGTCTTGGCCATCAGGACTGGTCAGGTCGGGGTTGGGCGGGGACAGTCTCGACCATCAGGACTGGTCGGTTCGGGGGAGGAGGGGGGACAGTCTCGGCCATCAGGGCTGGTCGGGTCGGGGGAAGGGCGGGGACAGTCTCGGCCATCAGGACTGATCGGGTCGGGGGAGGGGCCGGGACAGTCTCGGCCATCAGGACTGGTCAGGTCGGGGGAAGGGCGGGGACAGTCTCGGCCATCAGGACTGGTCGGGTCGGGGGAGGGTCGGGGACAGTCTAGGCCATCAGGACTGGTCGGGTCGGGGGAGGGGCGGGGCCAGTCTCGGTCATCAGGAATGGTCGGGTCGGGGTCGGGGGAGGGGCGGGGACAGTCTCGGCTATCAGGACTGGTCAGGTCGGGGGAAGGGCGGGGACAGTCTCGGCCATCAGGACTGGTCGGGTCGGGTCGGGGGAGGGGCGGGGGACAGTCTGGTGCCATCAGGACTGGCCGGGTCAGGGGAGGGGCGGGGACAGTCTCGGCCATCAGGACTGGTCGGGTCGGGGGAGGGGCGGGGACAGTCTCGGCCATCAGGACTGGTCGGGTCGGGGGAGGGGCGGGGACTGTCTCAGCCATCAGGACTGGTTGGGTCGGGGGAGGGGCAGGGACAGTCTCGGCCATCAGGACTAGTCTGGTCGGGGGAGGGGCGGGGACAGTCTCGGCCATCAGGACTGGTCGGGGGAGGGGCGGGGACAGTCTCGGCCATCAGGACTGGTCGGGTCGGGGGATGGGCGGGGACAGTCTCGGCCATCAGGACTGGTCGGGTCGGGGGAGGGGCGGGGACAGTCTCGGCTATCAGGACTGGTCGGGTCGGGGGAGGTGCGGGGACAGTCTCGGCCATCAGGACTGGTCGGGTCGGGGGCGGGGCGAAGACAGTCTCGGCCATCAGGACTGGTCGGGTCGGGGGATGGGTGGGGACAGTCTCGGCCATCAGGACTAGTCGGGTCGGGAGAGGGGCGGGGACAGTCTCAGCCATCAGGACTGGTCGGGTCGGGGGAAGGGCGGGGACAGACTCGGCCATCAGGACTGGTCGGGTCGGGGGATGGGCGGGGACAGTCTCGGCCATCAGGACTGGTCGGGTCGGGTCGGGGGAGGGGCGGGGACAGTCTGGGCCATCAGGACTGGTCGGGTCAGGGGAAGGGCGGGGACAGTCTCGGCCATCAGGACTGGTCGGGTCGGGGGAGGGGCGGGGACAGTCTCGGCCATCAGGACTGGTCGGGTCGGGGGAGGGGCGGGGACAGTGTCGGCCATCAGGACTGTTCGGGTCGGGGGAGGAGCGGGGACAGTCTCGGCCATCAGGACTGGTCGGGCCGGGGGAGGTGCGGGGACAGTCTCAGCCATCAGGACTGGTCGGGTCGGGTGATGGGCCGGGACAGTCTCGGCCATCAGGACTGGTCGGGTCGCGTCGGGGGAGGGGCGGGGACAGTCTCGGCCATCAGGACCGGGTCGGGGTCGGGTCGGGGACCGTCTCGGCCATCAGGACTGGTCGGGTCGGGGGAGGGGCGGCGTCAGTCTCGGCCTTCAGGACTGATCGGGTCGGGTCGGGGGAGGGGCGGGGACAGTCTCGGCCATCAGGACCGGTCGGGTCGGGGGAGGGGCGGGGACAGTCTCGGCCATCAGGACTGGTCGGGTCGGGGGAGGGTTGGGGAAAGTCTCGACCATCATGCCTGGTCGGGTCGGGGGAGGGGCGGGGACAGTCTCGGCCATCAGGACTGGTCGGGTCGGGGGAGGGGCGGGGACAGTCTCGGCCATCATGACTGGTCGGGTCGGGTCGGGGGAGGGGCGGGGTCAGTCTCGGCCATCAGGACTGGTCGGGTCGGGGGAGGGGCGGGGACAGTCTCGGCCATCAGGACTGGTCGGGTCGGGGGAGGGGCGGGGACAGTCTCGGCCTTCAGGACTGGGAGGGGCGGGGGAGGGGCGGGGACAGTCTCGGCCATCAGGACTGGTCGGGTCGGTGGAGGGGCGGGGACAGTCTCGGCCATCAGGACTGGTCGGGTCGGGGGAGGGGCGGGGACAGTCTCGGCCATCAGGACTGGTCGGGTCGGGGGAGGGGCGGGGACAGTCTCGGCCATCAGGACTGGTCGGGTCGGGGGAGGGGCGGGGACAGTCTCGGCCATCAGGACTGGTCGGGTCGGGACGGGGGAGGGGCGGGGACAGTCTCGGCCATCAGGACTGGTCGGGGTCGGGGGAGGGGCGGGGACAGTCTCGGCCATGAGGACTGGTCGGGTCGGGGGAGGAGTGGGGACAGTCTCGGCCATCAGGACTGGTCGGGTCGGGGGGAGGGTCGGGGACAGTCTCGGCCATCAGGACTGATCGGGTCGGGGGAGGGGCGGGGACAGTCTCGGCCATCAGGACTGGTCGGGTCGGGGGAGGGGAGGGGACAGTCTCGGCCATCAGGACTGCTCGGGTCGGGGGAGTGGCGGGGACAGTCTCGACCATCAGGACTGGTCGGGTCGGGGGAGTAGCGGGGACAGTCTCGGCCATCAGGACTGGTCGGGTCGGGGGAGGGGCGGGGACAGTCTCGGCCATCAGGACAGGTCGGGTCGGGGGAGGGGCGGGGTCAGTCTCGGCCCTCAGGACTGGTCGGGTCGGGGGAGGGGCGGGGTCAGTCTCGGCCATCAGGACTGGTCGGGTCGGGGGAGGGGCGGGGACAGTCTCGGCCATCAGGACTGGTCAGGTCGGGTCGTGTCGGGGGAGGGGCGGGGACAGTCTCGGCCATCAGGACTGGTCGGATCGGGGGGGGCGGGGACAGTCTCGGCCATCAGGACTGGTCGGGTAGGGGGAGGGGCGGGGACAGTCTCGGCCATCAGGACTTGTCGGGGGAGGGGTGGGGACAGTATCGGTCATCAGGACTGGTCGGGTCGGGGGAGGGGCGGGGACAATCTCGGTCATCAGGACTGGTCGGGTCGGGGGAGGGGCGGGGATAGTCTCGGCCATCAGGACTGGTCGGGTCGGGGGAGGGGCGGGGATAGTCTCGGCCATCAGGACTGGTCGGGTCGGGGGAGGGGATAGTCTCGGCCATCAGGACTGGTCGGGTCGGGTCAGGGGAGAGGCGGGGACAGTCTCGGCCATCAGGACTGGTCGGGTCGGGGGAGGGGCGGGGACAGTCTCGGCCATCAGGACTGGTCGGGTCGGGGGAGGGGCGGGGACAGTCTCGGCCATCAGGACTGGTCGGGTCGGGGGAGGTGCGGGGACAGTCTCGGCCATCAGGACTGGTCGGGTCGGGGGATGGGTGGGGACAGTCTCGGCCATCAAGACTGGTCGGGTCGGGGGAGGGGCGGGGACAGTCTCGGCCATCAGGACTGGTCGGGTCGGGGGAGGGGCGGGGACCGACTCGGCCATCAGGACTGGTTGGGTCGGGGGAGGTTCAGGGACAGTCTCGGCCATCAGGACGGGTCGGGTCGGGGGATGGGCGGGGACAGTCTAGGCCATCAGGACTGGTCGGGTCGGGGGATGGGCGGGGACAGTCTCGGCCATCAGGACTGGTCGGGTCAGGGACAGTCTCGGTCATCAGGACAGGTCGGGTCGGGGGAGGGGCAGGGACAGTCTCGGCCATCAGGACTGGTCGGGTCAGGGGAGGAGCGGGGACAGTCTCGGCCATCAGGACTGGTCGGGTCGGGTCGGGGGAGGGGCGGGGACAGTCTCGGCCATCAGGACAGGTCGGGTCGGGGGAGTGGCGGGGACAGTCTCGGCCATCAGGACCGGTCTCGACCATCAGGATCGATCGGGTCGAGGGATTGGCGGGGACAGTCTCGGCCATCAGGACAGGTCGGGTCGGGGGAGGGGCGGGGACAGTCTCGGCCATCAGGACTGGTCGGGTCGGGGGAGGGGCGGGGACAGTCTCGGCCATCAGGACTGGTCGGGTCGGGGGACGGGCGGGGACAGTCTCGGCCATCAGGACTTGTCGGGTCGGGGGAGGGGCGGGGACAGTCTCGGCCATCAGGACTGGTCGGGTCGGGGGAGGGGCGGGGATAGTCTCGGCCATCAGGACTGGTCGGGTCGGGTCAGGGGAGAGGCGGGGACAGTCTCGGCCATCAGGACTGGTCGGGTCGGGGGAGGGGCGGGGACAGTCTAGGCCATCAGGACTGGTCGGGTCGGGGGAGGGGCGGTGAAAGTCTCGGCCATCAGGACTGGTCGGGTCGGGGGATGGGCGGGGACTGTCTCGGCCATCAGGACTGGTCGGGTCGGGGGATGGGCGGGGACAGTCTCGGCCTTCAGGACAGGTCGGGTCGGGGGAGGGGCAGGGACAGTCTCGGCCATCAGGACTGGTCGGGTCAGGGGAGGGGCGGGGACAGTCTCGGCCATCAGGACTGGTCGGGTCAGGGGAGGGGCGGGGACAGTCTCGGCCATCAGGACAGGACTGGTCGGGTCGGGTCGGGGAGGGGCGGGGACAGTCTCGGCCATCAGGACAGGTCGGGTCGGGGGAGTGCCGGGGACAGTCTCGGCCATCAGGACCGGTCGGGTCGGGGGAGTGGCGGGGACAGTCTCGACCATCAGGACAGGTCGGGTCGGGGGAGGGGCAGGGACAGTCTCGGCCATCAGGACTGGTCGGGTCAGGGGAGGGGCGGGGACAGTCTCGGCCATCAGGACTGGTCGGGTCGGGTCGGGGGAGGGGCGGGGACAGTCTCGGCCATCAGGACAGGTCGGGTCGGGGGAGTGCCGGGGACAGTCTCGGCCATCAGGACTGGTCGGGTCAGATCGGGGGAGTGGCGGGGACAGTCTCGACCATCAGGATCGATCGGGTCGAGGGAGTGCCGGGGACAGTCTCGGCCATCAGGACTGGTCGGGTCAGATCGGGGGAGTGGCGGGGACAGTCTCGACCATCAGGACCGGTCGGGTCGGGGGAGGGGCGGGGACAGTCTCGGCCA
This sequence comes from Somniosus microcephalus, assembly GCF_052327205.1. NCBI lineage: Eukaryota > Metazoa > Chordata > Chondrichthyes > Squaliformes > Somniosidae > Somniosus > Somniosus microcephalus. The sequence continues at coordinate 3,098,319 of NW_028225187.1, read as the reverse complement.
TCAGGACTGGTCGGGTCAGATCGGGGGAGTGGCGGGGACAGTCTCGACCATCAGGATCGATCGGGTCGAGGGAGTGGCGGGGACAGTCTCGGCCATCAGGACAGGTCGGGTCGGGGGAGTGGCGGGGACAGTCTCGGCCATCAGGACTGGTCGGGTCGGGGGAGGGGCGGGGACAGTCTCGGCCATCAGGACTGGTCAGGTCGGGGGAGTGGCGGGGACAGTCTCGACCATCAGGACTGGTCGGGTCGGGGGAGGAGCGGGGACAGTCTCGGCCATCAGGACTGGTCGGGTCGGTAGAGGGGCGGGGACAGTCTCGGCCATCAGGACTGGTCGGGTCGGGGGAGGGGCGGGGTCAGTCTCGGCCATCAGTACTGGTCGGGTCGGGGAAGGGGCGGGGTCATTCTCGGCCATCAGGACTGGTCGGGTCGGGGGAGGGGCGGGGGACAGTCTCGGGAATCAGGACTGGTCGGGTTGGGTCGTGTCGGGGGAGGGGCGGGGACAGTCTCGGCCATCAGGACTGGTCGGATCGGGGGGGGCGGGGACAGTCTCGGCCATCAGGACTGGTCGGGTAGGGGGAGGGGCGGGGACAGTCTCAGCCATCAGGACTGGTCGGGTCGGGGGAGGGGCGGGGACAGTCTCGGCCATCAGGACTAGTCGGGGGAGGGGCGGGGATAGTATCGGTCATCAGGACTGGTCAGGTCGGGGGAGGGGCGTGGACAGTGTAAGCCATCAGGTCTGGTCGGGCTGGGGGAGGGGCGGGGACAGTCTCGGCGATCAGGACTGGTCGGGTTGGGGGAGGGGCGGGGACAGTCTCGGCCATCAGGACTGGTCGGGTCGGGGACAGTCTTGGCCATCAGGACGGGTCGGGTCGGGGGAGGGGCGGGGCAGTCTCGATCATCAGGACTGGTCGGGTCTGGTCGGGGGAGGGGCGGGAACAGTCTCGGCCATCAGGACAGGTCGGGTCGGGGGAGGGGCGGGGACAGTCTCTGCCATCAGGACTGGTCGGGTCGGGGGGCGGGGCGGGGACAGTCTCGGCCATCAGGACTGGTCGGGTCGGGTCGGGAGAGGGGCGGGGAGAGTCTCGGCCATCAGGACTGGTCGGGTCGGGGGAAGGGAGGGGACAGTCTCGGCCATCAGGACTGGACGGGTCGGGTCGGGTCGGGTCGGGGGAGGTGCGGGAAAGTCTCGGCCATCAGGGCTGGTTGGGTCGGTAGGGTCGGGGGAGGTGCGGGGACAGTCTCGGCCATCAGGACTGGTCGGGTCGGGGGAGGTGCGAAGACAGTCTCGGCAATCAGGACTGGTCGGGTCGGGGGATGGGTGGGGACAGTCTCGGCCATCAGGACTGGTCGGGTCGGGGGAGGGGCGGGGACAGTCTCGGGCATCAGGACTGGTCGGGTTGGGTCGTGTCGGGGGAGGGGCGGGGACAGTCTCGGCCATCAGGACTGGTCGGATCGGGGGGGGCGGGGACAGTCTCGGCCATCAGGACTGGTCGGGTAGGGGGAGGGGCGGGGACAGTCTCAGCCATCAGGACTGGTCGGGTCGGGGGAGGGGCGGTGACAGTCTCGGCCATCAGGACTGGTCGGGTCGGGGGAGGGGCGGGGACAGTCTCGGCCATCAGGACTGGTCGGGTCGGGGGAGGGGCGGGGACAGTCTCGGCCATCAGGACTAGTCGGGGGAGGGGCGGGGATAGTATCGGTCATCAGGACTGGTCAGGTCGGGGGAGGGGCGTGGACAGTGTAAGCCATCAGGTCTGGTCGGGCTGGGGGAGGGGCGGGGACAGTCTCGGCCATCAGGACTGGTCGGGTTGGGGGAGGGGCGGGGACAGTCTCGGCCATCAGGACTGGTCGGGTCGGGTGAGGGGCGGGGACAGTCTTGGCCATCAGGACTGGTCGGGTCGGGGGAGGGGCGGGGCAGTCTCGATCATCAGGACTGGTCGGGTCTGGTCGGGGGAGGGGCGGGGACAGTCTCGGCCATCAGGACAGGTCGGGTCGGGGGGCGGGGCGGGGACAGTCTCGATCATCAGGACTGGTCGGGTCTGGTCGGTGGAGGTGCGGGGACAGTCTCTGCAATCAGGACTGGTCGGGTCGGGGGGCGGGGCGGGGACAGTCTCGGCCATCAGGATCTGGTCGGGTCGGGTCGGGAGAGGGGCGGGGACAGTCTCGGCCATCAGGACTGGTCGGGTCGGGGGAAGGGAGGGGACAGTCTCGGCCATCAGGACTGGACGGGTCGGGTCGGGTCGGGGGAGTGGCGGGGACAGTCTCGACCATCAGGACTGGGTCGGGGTCGGGGAGGAGCGGGGACAGTCTCGGCCCATCAGACTGGTCGGGTCGGTAGAGGGGCGGGGACAGTCTCGGCCATCAGGACTGGTCGGGTCGGGGGAGGGGCGGGGTCAGTCTCGGCCATCAGTACTGGTCGGGTCGGGGGAGGGGCGGGGTCATTCTCGGCCATCAGGACTGGTCGGGGTCGGGGGAGGGGGCGGGGACAGTCTCGGGCATCAGGACTTGGTCGGATCGGGGGGGGCGGGGACAGTCTCGGCCATCAGACTGGTCGGGTAGGGGGAGGGGCGGGGACAGTCTCAGCCATCAGGACTGGTCGGGTCGGGGGGAGGGGCGGGGACAGTCTCGGCCATCAGGACGAGTCGGGGGAGGGGCGGGGATAGTATCGGTCATCAGGACTGGTCAGTCGGGGGAGGGGCGTGGACAGTGTAAGCCATCAGGTCTGGTCGGGCTGGGGGAGGGGCGGGGACAGTCTCGGCCATCAGGACGGGTCGGGTCGGGTGAGGGGCGGGGACAGTCTTGGCCATCAGGACGGGTCGGGTCGGGGGAGGGGCGGGGGCAGTCTCGATCATCAGGACTGGTCGGGTCTGGTCGGGGGAGGGGCGGGGACAGTCTCGGCCATCAGGACTGGTCGGGGTAGGGGGAGGGGCGGGACAGTCTCGGCCATCAGGACTGGTCGGGTCGGGGGAGGGGCGGGGACAGTCTCGGCCATCAGGACTGGTCGGGGTAGGGGGAGGGGCGGGGACAGTCTCAGCCATCAGGACTGGTCGGGTCGGGGGAGGGGCGGGGACAGTCTCGGCCATCAGGACTAGTCGGGGGAGGGGCGGGGATAGTATCGGTCATCAGGACTGGTCAGGTCGGGGGGAGGGGCGTGGACAGTGTAAGCCATCAGGTCTGGTCGGGCTGGGGGAGGGGCGGGGACAGTCTCGGCCATCAGGACTGGTCGGGTTGGGGGAGGGGCGGGGACAGTCTCGGCCATCAGGACTGGTCGGGTCGGGTGAGGGGCGGGGGACAGTCTTGGCCATCAGGACTGGTCGGGGTCGGGGGAGGGGCGGGGCAGTCTCGATCATCAGGACTGGTCGGGTCTTGGTCGGGGGAGGGGCGGGGGACAGTCTCTGCCATCAGGACTGGTCGGGTCGGGGGGCGGGGCGGGGGACAGTCTCGGCCATCAGGACTGGTCGGGGTCGGGTCGGGAGAGGGGCGGGGACAGTCTCGGCCATCAGGACTGGTCGGGTCGGGGGAAGGGAGGGGACAGTCTCGGCCATCAGGACTGGACGGGTCGGGTCGGGTCGGGTCGGGGGAGGGGCGGGGGACAGTCTCGGCCATCAGGACCGGTCGGGTCGGGGGTAGTGGCGGGGACAGTCTCGACCATCAGGATCGATCGGGTCGAGGGAGTGGCGGGGACAGTCTCGGCCATCAGGACAGGTCGGGTCGGGGGAGTGGCGGGGACAGTCTCAGCCATCAGGACTGGTCGGGTCGGGGGAGTGGCGGGGACAGTCTCGACCATCAGGATCGATCGGGTCGAGGGAGTGGCGGGGACAGTCTCGGCCATCAGGGACAGGTCGGGTCGGGGGAGTGGCGGGGACAGTCTCGGCCATCAGGACTGGTCGGGTCGGGGGAGGGGCGGGGACAGTCTCAGCCATCAGGACTGGTCGGGTCGGGGGAGTGGCGGGGACAGTCTCGACCATCAGGACTGGTCGGGGTCGGGGGAGGAGCGGGGACAGTCTCGGCCCATCAGGACTGGTCGGGTCGGTAGAGGGGCGGGGGACAGTCTCGGCCCATCAGGACTGGTCGGGTCGGGGGAGGGGCGGGGGTCAGTCTCGGCCATCTGTACTGGTCGGGTCGGGGGAGGGGTGGGGTCATTCTCGGCCATCAGGACTGGTCGGGTCGGGGGAGGGGCGGGGACAGTCTCGGGCATCAGGACTGGTTGGGTTGGGTCGTGTCGGGGGAGGGGCGGGGGACAGTCTCGGCCATCAGGACTGGTCGGATCGGGGGGGGCGGGGACAGTCTCGGCCATCAGGACTGGTCGGGTAGGGGGAGGGGCGGGGACAGTCTCAGCCATCAGGACTGGTCGGGTCGGGGGAGGGGCGGGGACAGTCTCGGCCATCAGGACTAGTCGGGGGAGGGGCGGGGATAGTATCGGTCATCAGGACTGGTCAGGTCGGGGGAGGGGCGTGGACAGTGTAAGCCATCAGGTCTGGTCGGGCTGGGGGAGGGGCGGGGGACAGTCTCGGCCATCAGGACTGGTCGGGTTGGGGGAGGGGCGGGGACAGTCTCGGCCATCAGGACTGGTCGGGTCGGGTGAGGGGCGGGGACAGTCTTGGCCATCAGGACGGGTCGGGTCGGGGGAGGGGCGGGGCAGTCTCGATCATCAGGACTGGTCGGGTCTGGTCGGGGGAGGGGCGGGGACAGTCTCGGCCATCAGGACAGGTCGGGTCGGGTCGGTGGAGGGGCGGGGACAGTCTCTGCCATCAGGACTGGTCGGGTCGGGGGGCGGGGCGGGGACAGTCTCGGCCATCAGGACTGGTCCGGGTCGGGGGAAGGGAGAGGACAGTCTCGGCCATCAGGACTGGACGGGTCGGGTCGGGTCGGGGGAGGGGCGGGGACAGTCTCGGCCATCAGGACCGGTCGGGTCTGGAGAGGGGCGGGGACAGTCTCGGCCATCAGGACGGGACGGGTCGGGGGAGGGGCGGGGCAGTCTCGATCATCAGGACAGGTCGGGTCTGGTCGGGGGAGGGGCGGGGGACAGTCTCGGCCATCAGGACAGGTCGGGTCGGGTCGGTGGAGGGGCGGGGACAGTCTCTGCCATCAGGACTGGTCGGGTCGGGGGGCGGGGCGGGGACAGTCTCGGCCATCAGGACTGGTCGGGTCGGGGGAAGGGAGGGGACAGTCTCGGCCATCAGGACTGGACGGGTCGGGTCGGGTCGGGTCGGGGGAGGGGCGGGGGACAGTCTCGGCCATCAGGGACCGGTCGGGTCGGGAGAGGGGCGGGGACAGTCTCGGCCATCAGGACGGGCCGGGTCGGGAGAGGGGCGGGGACAGTCTCGGCCATCAGGGCTGGTTGGGTCGGTAGGGTCGGGGGAGGTGCGGGGACAGTCTCGGCCATCAGGAGTGGTCGGGTCGGGGGAGGTGCGAAGACAGTCTCGGCCATCAGGACTGGTCGGATCGGGGGATGGGTGGGGACAGTCTCGGCCATCAGGACTGGTCGGGTCGGGGGAGGGGCGGGGACAGTCTCGGCCATCAGGACTGGTCGGGTAGGGGGAGGGGCGGGGACCGACTCGGCCATCAGGATCGATCGGGTCGAGGGAGTGGCGGGGACAGTCTCGGCCATCAGGACAGGTCGGGTCGGGGGCGTGGCGGGGACAGTCTCGACCATCAGGACTGGTCAGGTCAGGGGAGGAGCGGGGACAGTCTCAGCCATCAGGACTGGTCGAGTCGGGGGAGTGGCGGGGACAGCCTCGACCATCAGGACTGGTCGGGTCGGGGGAGGAGCGGGGACAGTCTCAGCCATCAGGAATGGTCGGGTCGGGGGAGGGGCGGGGACAGTCTGGGCCATCAGGACTGGTCGGGTCGGGGGAGGGGCGGGGACAGTCTCGACCATCAGGACAGGTCGGGGTCGGGGGAGGGGTGGGGACAGTCTCAGCCATCAGGACTGGTCGGGTCGGGGGAGTGGCGGGGACAGTCTCGACCATCAGGACTGGTCGGGTCGGGGGAGGAGCGGGGACAGTCTCAGCCATCAGGACTGGTCGGGTCGGTAGAGGGGCGGGGACAGTCTCGGCCATCAGGACTGGTCGGGTCGGGGGAGGGGCGGGGTCAGTCTCGGCCATCAGGACTGGTCGGGTCGGGGGAGGGGCGGGGTCATTCTCGGCCATCAGGACTGGTCGGGTCGGGGGTGGGGCGGGGACAGTCTCGGCCATCAGGACTGGTCGGGTTGGGTCGTGTCGGGGGAGGGGCGGGGACAGTCTCGGCCATCAGGACTGGTCGGGTCGGGGGAGGTGCGGGAAAGTCTCGGCCATCAGGACTGGTTGGGTCGGTAGGGTCGGGGGAGGGGCGGGGACAGTCTCGGCCATCAGGACTGTTCGGGTCGGGGGAGGGGCGGGGACAGTCTCGTCCATCAGGACTGGTCGGGTCGGGGGAGGGGCGGGGACAGTCTCGGCCATCAGGACTGGTCGGGTCGGGGGAGGGGCGGGGACAGTCTCGGCCATCAGGACTGGTCGGGTCGGGGGAGGGGCGGGGACAGTCTCGGCCATCAGGACTGGTCGGCTCGGGGGAGGGGCGGGGACAGTCTCGGCCATCAGGACTGATCGGGTCGGGGGAGGGGCGGGGACAGTCTGGGCCATCAGGACTGGTCGGGTCGGGGGAGGGGCGGGGATAGTCTCGGCCATCAGGACTGGTCTGGTCGGGGAAGGGGCGGGGACAGTGTCGGCCATCAGGACAGGTCGGGTCGGGGGAGGGGCGGGGACAGTCTCGGCCATCAGAACTGGTCGGGTCGGGGGAGGGGCGGGGACAGTGTCGGCCCTCAGGACAGGTCGGGTAGGGGGAGGGGTGGGGACAGTCTCGGCCATCAGGACTGGTCGGGTCGGGGGAGGGGCGTGGACAGTGTTGGCCATCAGCTGTGGTCTGGTCGGGCGAGGGGCGGGGACAGTCTCGGCCATCAGGACTGGTCGAGTCGGGTCAGGTCGGGGGAGAGGCAGAGACAGTCTCGGCCACCAGGACTGGTCGGGTCGGGGGAGGGGCGGGGAGAGTCTCGGCCATCAGGACTGGTCATGTTGGGGGAGGGGCGGGGACAGTCTCGGCCATCAGGACTGGTCGGGACGGGGGAGGGGTGGCGACAGTCTCGGCCATCAGGACTGGTCGGGTCGGGGGAGGGGCGGGGACAGTCTTGTCCATCAGGACTGGTCGGGTCGGGGGAGGAGCGGGGACAGTCTCGGCCATCAGGACTGGTCGGGTCGGGGGAGGGGCGGGGACAGTCTCGGCCATCAGGACTGGTCGGGTCGGGGGAGGGGCGGGGACAGTCTAGGCCATCAGGACAGGTCGGGTCGGGGACAGTCTCGGCCATCCGGACTGCTTGGGTCGGGGGAGGGGCGGGGACAGTCTCGGCCATCAGGACTGGTCGGGTCCGGGCAGGGGCGGGGACAGTCTAGGCCCTCAGGACTGGTCGGGTCGGGGGAGGGACGGGGATAGTGACGGCCATCAGGACTGGTCGGGTCGGGGGAGGGGCGGGGACCGTCTCGGCCATCAGGACTGGTCGGGTCGGGGGAGGGGCAGGGACAGTCTCGGCCATCAGGATTGGTCGGGGGAGGGGCGGCGACAGTCTCGGCCATCAGGACTGGTCGGGTCTGGGGAGGGGCGGGGACAGTCTCGGCCATCAGGACTGGTCGGGTCGTGTCGGGGGAAGGGCGGGGTACAGTCTCGGCCATCAGGACTGGTCGGTTCGGGGGAAGGGCGGGGACAGTCTCGGCCATCAGGACTGGTCGGGTCGGGTCGGGGGAGGGGACAGTCTCGGTCATCAGGACTGGTCGGGTCGGGGGAGGGGCGGGGACAGTCTCGGCCATCAGGACTGGTCGGGTCGGGGGAGGGGCGGGGACAGTCTCGGCCATCAGGACTGGTCGGGTCGGGGGAGGGGCGGGGAGAGTCTCGGCCATCAGGACTGGTCGGGTCGGGGGATGGGCGGGGACAGTCTCGGCCATCAGGACTGGTCGGGTCGGGGACAGTCTCGGCCATCAGGACTGGTCGGGTCGGGGGAGGGGCGGGGACAGTCTCGGCCATCAGGATTGGTCGGGTCGGGGGAGGGGCGGGGACAGTCTCGGCCATCAGGACTGGTCGGGTCGGGGGAGTGGCGGGGACAGTCTCGGCCATCAGGACTGGTCGGGGGAAGGGCGGGGAAAGTCTCGGCCATCAGGACTGGTCGGGTCGGGGAAGGGGCGGCGACAGTCTCGGCCATCAGGACTGGTCGGGTCGGGGAAGGGGCGGCGACAGTCTCGGCCATCAGGACTGGTCGGGTCGGGGGAGGGGCGGCGACAGTCTCGGCCATCAGGACTGGTCGGGTCGGGGTAGGGGCGGGGACAGTCTCGGCCATCAGGACAGGTCGGGTCGGGGGAAGGGCGGGGAAAGTCTCGGCCATCAGGACTGGTCGGGTCGGGCAGGGGCGGGGACAGTCTCGGCCATCAGGACAGGCCGGGTCGGGGGAAGGGCGGGGACAGTCTCGGCCATCAGGACTGGTCGGGTCGGGGGAGGGGCGGGGACAGTCTCGGCCATCAGGACTGGTCGGGTCGGGGGAGGGGCGGGGACAGTCTCGGCCATCAGGACTGGTCGGGTCTGGGGTGGGGCGGGGCCAGTCTCGGTCATCAGGACTGGTGGGGTCGGGGGAGGGGCGGGGACAGTCTCGGCCATCAGGACTGGTCGGGTCAGGGGGAAGGGCGGGGACAGTTTCGGAAATCAGGATTGGTCGGGTCGGGTCGGGGACAGTCTCGGCCATCAGGACTGGTCGGGTCCGCTCGGGGAAGGGGCGGGGACAGTCTCGGCCATCAGGACTGGTCGGGTCGGGTCGGGGGAGGGGCGGGGTCAGTCTCGGCCATCAGGACTGGTCGGGTCGGGGGAGCGGCGGGGACAGTCTCGGACATCATGATTGCTCGGGTCGGGTCAGGTCGGGGACAGTCTCGGCCATCAGAACTGGTCGGGTCGGGGGAGGGGCGGGGACAGTCTCGGCCATCAGGACTGGTCGGGTCGGGGGAGGGGCGGGGACAGTGTCGGCCATCAGGACTGGTCGGGTCGGGTCGGGGGAGGGGCGGGGACATTCTCAGCCATCAGGACTGGTCCGGTCGGGGGAGGAGTGGGGACAGTCTCGGCCATCAGGACTGGTCGGGTCAGGTCGGGGGAGGGGCGGGGACAGTCTTGGCCATCAGGACTGGTCGGGTCGGGGGAGGAGTGGGGACAGTCTCGGCCATCAGGACTGGTCGGGTCAGGGGAGGGGCGGGGACAGTCTCGGCCATCAGGACTGGTCGGGTCAGGGGAGGGGTGGGGACAGTCTCGGCCATCAGGACTGGTCGGGTCAGGTCGGGGGAGGGGCGGGGACAGTCTCGGCCATCAGGACTGGTCGGGTCGGGGGAGGGGCGGGGACAGTCTCAGCCATCAGGACTGGTCGGGTCGGGGGAGGAGTGGGGACAGTCTCGGCCATCAGGACTGGTCGGGTCGGGGGAGGGGCGCGGCAGTCTCAGCCATCAGGACTGTTTGGGTCGGGGGAGGAGTGGGGACAGTCTCGGCCATCAGGACTGGTCGGGGGAGGGGCGGGGACAATTTCGGCCATTAGGATTGGTTGGGTCGGGGGAGGGGCGGGGACAGCCTCGGCCATCAGGACTGGTCGGTTCGGGGAGGTGTGGGGACAGTCTCGGCCATCAGGACTGGTCGGGTCGGGGAATGGCGGGAACTATCTCGGCCATCAGGGCTGGTCGGGGCGGGTCGGGGGAGGGTCGGGGACAGTCTCGGCCATCAGGACTGTTCGGGTAGGGTCGGGGGAGGGGCGGGGACAGTCTCGGCCATCATGACTGGTCGGGTCGGGGACAGTCTCGGCCATCAGGACTGGTCGGGTCGGGGGAAGGGCAGGGACAGTCTTGGCCATCAGGACTGGTTGGGTCGGGTGAGGGGCGCTGACAGTCACGGCTATCAGGACTGCTCGGGTCGGGTAAGGGGTGGGGACAACCTCGGTCATCAGGACTGGTCGGGTCGGGGGAGGGGGAGGGGTGGGGACTGTCTCGGCCATCACGACTGGTCGGGTCGGGGGAAGGGCGGGGACAGGCTCGGCCATCAGAACAGGTCGGGTCGGGGACAGTCACACAATGGGAGCAGTGAGGTCATCACTTGGAATGGTCACACAATGGGAGCAGTCAAGGTCATCACTTGGAATGGTCACACAATGGGAGCAGTGACTTCATCACTTGGAATGGTCACACAATGGGAGCAGTGAGGTCATCACTTGTAATGGTCACACAATGGGAGCAGTGACGTCATCACTTGGAATGTTCACACAATGGGAGCAGTGAGGTCATCACTTGGAATGGTCACACAATGGGAGCAGTGAGGTCATCACTTGGACTGGTCACACAATGGGAGCAGTGAGGTCATCACTTGGAATGGTCACACAATGGGAGCAGTGAGGTCATCACTTGGAATGTTCACACAATGGGAGCAGTGAGGTCATCACTTGGAATGTTCACACAATGGGAGCAGTGAGGTCATCACTTGGAATGGTCACACAATGGGAGCAGTGAGGTCATCACTTGGAATGTTCACACAATGGGAGCAGTGAGGTCATCACTTGGAATGGTCACACAATGGGAGCAGTGAGGTCATCACTTGGAATGGTCAAAATGGGAGCAGTGACGTCATCACTTGGAATGGTCACACAATGGGAGCAGTGAGGTCATCACTTGGAATGGTCACACAATGGGAGCAGTGACGTCATCACTTGGAATGTTCACACAATGGGAGCAGTGAGGTCATCACTTGGAATGTTCACACAATGGGAGCAGTGAGGTCATCACTGGGACTGGTCACACAATGGGAGCAGTGACATCACTTGGAATGGTTACACAATGGGAGTAGTGCGGTCATCACTTGGAATGTTCACACAATGGGAGCAGTGAGGTCATCACTTGGAATGGTCACACAATGGGAGCAGTGAGGTCATCACTTGGAATGGTCACACAATGGGAGCAGTGAGGTCATCACTTGGAATGGTCACACAATGGGAGCAGTGAGGTCATCACTTGGAATGGTCACACAATGGGAGCAGTGAGGTCATCACTTGGAATGGTCACACAATGGGAGCAGTGAGGTCATCACCTGGAATGGTCACACAATGGGAGCAGTGAGGTCATCACTTGGACTGTTCACACAATGGGTGCAGTGAGGTCATCACTTGGAATGGTCACACAATGTGAGCAGTGAGGTCATCACTTGGAATGGTCACACAATGGGATCAGTGAGGTCATCACTTGGAATGGTCACACAATGGGAGCAGTGACGTCACCACTCGGAATGTTCACACAATGGGAGCAGTGAGGTCATCACTTGGAATGGTCACACAATGGGGGCAGTGAGGTCATCACTTGGAATGGTCACACAATGGGAGCAGTGAGGTCATCACTTGGAATGGTCACACAATGGGAGCAGTGACATCACTTGGAATGTTCACACAATGGGAGCAGTGAGGTCATCACTTCGACTGTTCACACAATGGGAGCAGTGAGGTCATCAATTGAAATAGTCACACAATGGGAGCAGTGAGATCATCACTTGGAATGGTCACACAATGGGAGCAGTGACGTCATCACTTGGAATGGTCACACAATGGGAGCAGTGAGGTCATCACTTGGACTGTTCACACAATGGGAGCAGTGAGGTCATCACTTGGAATGGTCACACAATGGGAGCAGTGAGGTCATCACTTGGACTGTTCACACAATGGGAGCAGTGAGGTCATCACTTGGAATGGTCACACAATGGGAGCAGTGAGGTCATCACTTGGACTGGTCACACAATGGGAGCAGTGAGGTCATCACTTGGAATGGTCACACAATGGGAGCAGTGAGGTCATCACTTGGAATGGTCACACAATGGGAGCAGTGAGGTCATCACTTGGAATGGTCACACAATGGGAGCAGTGACAGCATCACTTGGAATGTTCACACAATGGGAGCAGTGAGGTCATCACTTGGAATGGTCACACAATGGGAGCAGTGAGGTCATCACTTGGAATGGTCACACAATGGGAGCAGTGAGGTCATCACTTGGAATGGTCACACAATGGGAGCAGTGAGGTCATCACTTGGAATGGTCACACAATGGGAGCAGTGACAGCATCACTTGGAATGTTCACACAATGGGAGCAGTGAGGTCATCACTTGGAATGGTCACACAATGGGAGCAGTGAGGTCATCACTTGAAATGTTCACACAATGGGAGCAGTGAGGTCATCACTTGGAATGGTAACACAATGGGAGCAGTGAGGTCATCACTTGGAATGGTCACACAATGGGAGCAGTGAGGTCATCACTTGGAATGGTCACACAATGGGAGCAGTGAGGTCATCACTTGGAATGGTCACACAATGGGAGCAGTGAGGTCATCACTTGGAATGGTCACACAATGGGAGCAGTGACATCATCACTTGGAATGGTCACACAATGGGAGCAGTGAGGTCATCACTTGGAATGGTCACAGAATGGGAGCAGTGAGGTCATCACTTGGACTGGTCACACAATGGGAGCAGTGAGGTCATCACTCGGAATCGTCACACAATGGGAGCAGTGAGGTCATCACTTGGAATGGTCACACAATGGGAGCAGTGAGGTCATCACCTGGAATGGTCACACAATGGGAGCAGTGAGGTCATCACTTGGACTGTTCACACAATGGGAGCAGTGAGGTCATCACTTGGAATGGTCACACAATGTGAGCAGTGAGGTCATCACTTGGAATGGTCACACAATGGGATCAGTGAGGTCATCACTTGGAATGGTCACACAATGGGAGCAGTGACGTCATCACTCGGAATGTTCACACAATGGGAGCAGTGAGGTCATCACTTGGAATGGTCACACAATGGGGCAGTGAGGTCATCACTTGGAATGGTCACACAATGGGAGCAGTGAGGTCATCACTTGGAATGGTCACAATGGGAGCAGTGAGGTCATCACTTGGAATGGTCACACAATGGGAGCAGTGAGGTCATCACTTGGAATGGTCACACAATGGGAGCAGTGAGGTCATCACTTGGAATGGTCACACAATGGGAGCAGTGACATCACTTGGAATGTTCACACAATGGGAGCAGTGAGGTCATCACTTCGACTGTTCACACAATGGGAGCAGTGAGGTCATCAATTGAAATAGTCACACAATGGGAGCAGTGAGATCATCACTTGGAATGGTCACACAATGGGAGCAGTGACGTCATCACTTGGAATGGTCACACAATGGGAGCAGTGAGGTCATCACTTGGACTGTTCACACAATGGGAGCAGTGAGGTCATCACTTGGAATGGTCACACAATGGGAGCAGTGAGGTCATCACTTGGACTGTTCACACAATGGGAGCAGTGAGGTGATCACTTGGAATGGTCACACAATGGGAGCAGTGAGGTCATCACTTGGAATGGTCACACAATGGGAGCAGTGAGGTCATCACTTGGAATGGTCACACAATGGGAGCAGTGAGGTCATCACTTGGAATGGTCACACAATGGGAGCAGTGACAGCATCACTTGGAATGTTCACACAATGGGAGCAGTGAGGTCATCACTTGGAATGGTCACACAATGGGAGCAGTGAGGTCATCACTTGGAAAGGTCACACAATGGGAGCAGTGAGGTCATCACTTGGAATGGTCACACAATGGGAGCAGTGAGGTCATCACTTGGAATGGTCACACAATGGGAGCAGTGACATCATCACTTGGAATGTTCACACAATGGGAGCAGTGAGGTCATCACTTGGAATGGTCACACAATGGGAGCAGGGAGGTCATCACTTGGAATGGTCACACAATGGGAGCAGTGAGGTCATCACTTGAAATGTTCACACAATGGGAGCAGTGAGGTCATCACTTGGAATGGTAACACAATGGGTGCAGTGAGGTCATCACTTGGAATGGCCTCAATGGGAGCAGTGACGTCATCACTTGGAATGGTCACACAATGGGAGCAGTGAGGTCATCACTTGGAATGGTCACACAATGGGAGCAGTGAGGTCATCACTTGGAATGGTCACACAATGGGAGCAGTGACATCATCACTTGGAATGGTCACACAATGGGAGCAGTGAGGTCATCACTTGGAATGGTCACAGAATGGGAGCAGTGAGGTCATCACTTGGACTGGTCACACAATGGGAGCAGTGAGGTCATCACTTGGAATCGTCACACAATGGGAGCTGTGAGGTCATCACTTGGAATGGTCACACAATGGGAGCAGTGAGTTCATCACTTGGAATGGTCACACAATGGGAGCAGTGAGGTCATCACTTGGAATGGTCACACAATGGGAGCAGTGAGGTCATCACTTGGACTGTTCACACAATGGGAGCAGTGAGGTCATCACTTGGAATGGTCACACAATGGGAGCAGTGAGGTCATCACTTGGAATGGTCACACAATGGGATCAGTGAGGTCATCACTCGGAATGGTCACACAATGGGAGCAGTGACGTCATCACTCGGAATGTTCACACAATGGGAGCAGTGAGGTCATCACTTGGAATTGTCACAATGGGAGCAGTGAGGTCATCACTTGGAACGGTCACACAATGGGAGCAGTGAGGTCATCACTTGGAATGGTCACACAATGGGAGCAGTGAGGTCATCACTTGGAATGGTCACACAATGGGAGCAGTGAGGTCATCACTTGGAATGGTCACACAATGGGAGCAGTGAGGTCATCACTTGGAATGGTCACACAATGGGAGCAGTGAGGTCATCACTTGGAATGGTCACACAATGGGAGCAGTGACGTCATCACTTGGAATGGTCACACAATGGGAGCAGTGAGGTCATCACTTGGACTGGTCACACAATGGGAGCAGTGAGGTCATCACTTGGACTGTTCACCCAATGGGAGCAGTGAGGTCATCACTTGGAATGGTCACACAATGGGAGCAGTGAGGTCATCACTTGGAATGGTCCCACAATGGGAGCAGTGAGGTCATCACTTGGACTGTTCACAAAATGGGAGCAGTGAGGTCATCACTTGGAATGGTCACACAATGGGAGCAGTGACATCACTCGGACTGTTCACACAATGGGAGCAGTGATGTCATCACTTGGACTGGTCACACAATGGGAGCAGTGAGGTCATTAATGCGCCATCAATTACTCAAAAGACTGAGGTTAAGCGAGTAACAACCAGGCTTTTATTAACTAAAGAATGAAGGTCTTGTCTCGAGTGGTCGACCCGTCCAGAATACTAAGGGACTGGGAGGTAGTCACTTATATACCTGGAATAGTGGGAGGAGTCAGTCGAGGCATGTCCAGACATGTACCTAGTGGAATACACATACACATACAGACAGGTATAACAGTGCTTTACCACAGTCTTCACTTGGAATGTTCACACAATGGGAGCAGTGAGGTCATCATTTCGAATGTTCACACAATGGGAGCAGTGAGGTCATCACTTGGACTGTTCACACAATGGGAGCAGTGAGGTCATCACTTGGAATGGCCACACAATGGGAGCAGTGAGGTCATCACTTGGAATGGTCACACAATGGGATCAGTGAGGTCACCACTTGGAATGGTCACACAATGGGAGCAGTGACGTCATCACCTGGAATGGTCACACAATGGGAGCAGTGAGGTCATCACTTGGAATGGTCACACAATGGGAGCAGTGAGGTCATCACTTGGAATGGTCACACAATGGGAGCAGTGAGGTCATCACTTGGAATGGTCACACAATGGGAGCAGTGAGGTCATCACTTGGAATTGTCACAATGGGAGCAGTGAGGTCATCACTTGGAATGGTCACACAATGGGAGCAGTGAGGTCATCACTTGGAATGGTCACACAATGGGAGCACTGAGGTCATCACTTGGAACGGTCACACAATGAGAGCAGTGACATCACTTGGCATGTTCACACAATGGGAGCAGTGATGTCATCACTTCGACTGTTCACACAATCGGAGCAGTGAGGTCATCACTTGGAATGGTCACACAATGGGAGCAGTGAGGTCATCACTTGGAATGGTCACACAATGGGAGCAGTGACAGCATCACTTGGAATGTTCACACAATGGGAGCAGTGAGGTCATCACTTGGAATGGTCACACAATGGGAGCAGTGAGGTCATCACTTGGAATGGTCACACAATGGGAGCAGTGACGTCATCACTTGGAATGGTCACACAATGGGATCAGTGAGGTCATCACTTGGAATGGTCACACAATGGGATCAGTGAGGTCATCAGTTGGAATGTTCACACAATGGGAGCAGTGACGTCATCACTTGGAATGGTCACACAATGGGAGCAGTGACGTCATCACTTGGAATGGTCACACAATGGGAGCAGTGACGTCATCACTTGGAATGGTCACAATGGGAGCAGTGACGTCATCACTTGGACTGTTGACACAATGGGAGCAGTGAGGTCATCACTTGGACTATTCACACAATGGGAGCAGTGAGGTCATCACTTGGAATGGTCACACAATGGGAGCAGTGAGGTCATCACTTGGAATGGTCACAGAATGGGAGCAGTGAGGTCATCACTTGGACTGGTCACACAATGGGAGCAGTGAGGTCATCACTTGGAATGGTCACACAATGGGAGCTGTGAGGTTATCACTTGGAATGGTCACACAATGGGAGCAGTGAGGTCATCACTTGGAATGGTCACACAATGGGAGCAGTGAGGTCATCACTTGGAATGGTCACACAATGGGAGCAGTGAGGTCATCACTTGGAATGGTCACACAATGGGAGCAGTGACAGCATCACTTGGAATGTTCACACAATGGGAGCAGTGAGGTCATCACTTGGAATGGTCACACAATGGGAGCAGTGAGGTCATCACTTGAAATGTTCACACAATGGGAGCAGTGAGGTCATCACTTGGAATGGTCACAGTGAGGTCATCACTTGGAATGGCCTCAATGGGAGCAGTGACGTCATCACTTGGAATGGTCACACAATGGGAGCAGTGAGGTCATCACTTGGAATGGTCACACAATGGGAGCAGTGAAGTCATCACTTGGAATGGTCACACAATGGGAGCAGTGACATCATCACTTGGAATGGTCACACAATGGGAGCAGTGAGGTCATCACTTGGAATGGTCACAGAATGGGAGCAGTGAGGTCATCACTTGGACTGGTCACACAATGGCAGCAGTGAGGTCAGCACTTGGAATGGTCACACAATGGGAGCTGTGAGGTCATCACTTGGAATGGTCACACAATGGGAGCAGTGAGGTCATCACTTGGAATGGTCACACAATGGGAGCAGTGAGGTCATCACTTGGAATGGTCACACAATGGGAGCAGTGAGGTCATCACTTGGACTGTTCATAAAATGGGAGCAGTGAGGTCATCACTTGGAATGGTCACACAATGGGATCAGTGAGGTCATCACTTGGAATGGTCACACAATGGGAGCAGTGACGTCATCACTCGGAATGTTCACACAATGGGAGCAGTGAGGTCATCACTTGGAATGGTCACAATGGGAGCAGTGAGGTCATCACTTGGAATGGTCACACAATGGGAGCAGTGAGGTCATCACTTGGAATGGTCACACAATGGGAGCAGTGAGGTCATCACTTGGAATGGTCACACAATGGGAGCAGTGAGGTCATCACTTGGAATGGTCACACAATGGGAGCAGTGAGGTCATCACTTGGAATGGTCACACAATGGGAGCAGTGAGGTCATCACTTGGAAAGGTCACACAATGGGAGCAGTGAGGTCATCACTTGGACTGGTCACACAATGGGAGCAGTGAGGTCATCACTTGGACTGTTCACCCAATGGGAGCAGTGAGGTCATCACTTGGAATGGTCACACAATGGGAGCAGTGAGGTCATCACTTGGAATGGTCACACAATGGGAGCAGTGAGGTCATCACTTGGACTGTTCACAAAATGGGAGCAGTGAGGTCATCACTTGGAATGGTCACACAATGGGAGCAGTGACATCACTCGGACTGTTCACACAATGGGAGCAGTGATGTCATCACTTGGACTGGTCACACAATGGGAGCAGTGAGGTCATTAATGCGCCATCAATTACTCAAAAGACTGAGGTTAAGCGAGTAACAACCAGGCTTTTATTAACTGAAGAATGAAGGTCTTGTCTCGAGTGGTCGACCCGTCCAGAATACTAAGGGACTGGGAGGTAGTCACTTATATACCTGGAATAGTGGGAGGAGTCAGTCGAGGCATGTCCAGACATGTACCTAGTGGAATACACATACACATACAGACAGGTATAACAGTGGTTTACCACAGTCTTCACTTGGAATGTTCACACAATGGGAGCAGTGAGGTCATCACTTTGAATGTTCACACAATGGGAGCAGTGAGGTCATCACTTGGACTGTTCACACAATGGGAGCAGTGAGGTCATCACTTGGAATGGTCACACAATGGGAGCTGTGAGGTCATCACTTGGAATGGTCACACAATGGGAGCAGTGAGGTCATCACTTGGAATGTTCACACAATGGGAGCAGTGAGGTCATCACTTGCAATGGCCACACAATGGGAGCAGTGAGGTCATCACTTGGAATGGTCACACAATGGGATCAGTGAGGTCACCACTTGGAATGGTCACACAATGGGAGCAGTGACGTCATCATCTGGAATGGTCACACAATGGGAGCAGTGAGGTCATCACTTGGAATGGTCACACAATGGGAGCAGTGAGGTCATCACTTGGAATCGTCACACAATGGGAGCAGTGAGGTCATCACTTGGAATTGTCACAATGGGAGCAGTGAGGTCATCACTTGGAATGGTCACACAATGGGAGCAGTGAGGTCATCACTTGGAATGGTCGCACAATGGGAGCAGTGAGGTCATCACTTGGAATGGTCACACAATGAGAGCAGTGACATCACTTGGCATGTTCACACAATGGGAGCAGTGATGTCATCACTTCGACTGTTCACACAATGGGAGCAGTGAGGTCATCACTTGGAATGGTCACACAATGGGAGCAGTGAGGTCATCACTTGGAATGGTCACACAATGGGAGCAGTGACAGCATCACTTGGAATGTTCACACAATGGGAGCAGTGAGGTCATCACTTGGAATGGTCACACAATGGGAGAAGTGAGGTCATCACTTGGAATGTTCACACAATGGGAGCAGTGACGTCATCACTTGGAATGGTCACACAATGGGATCAGTGATGTCATCACTTGGAATGGTCACACAATGGGATCAGTGAGGTCATCAGTTGGAATGTTCACACAATGGGAGCAGTGACGTCATCACTTGGAATGGTCACACAATGGGAGCAGTGACGTCATCACTTGGAGTGGTCACAATGGGAGCAGTGATGTCATCACTTGGACTGTTGACACAATGGGAGCAGTGAGGTCATCACTTGGACTATTCACACAATGGGAGCAGTGAGGTCATCACTTGGAATGGTCACACAATGGGAGCAGTGACGTCATCACTTGGACTGTTCACACAATGGGAGCAGTGAGGTCATCACTTGGACTGTTCACACAATGGGAGCAGTGACATCACTCGGACTGTTCACACAATGGGAGCAGTGAGGTCATCACTTGGACTGGTCACACAATGGGAGCAGTGAGGTCATCACTTGGAATGGTCGCAAAATGGGAGCAGTGAGGTCATCACTTGGAATGGTCACACAATGGGAGCAGTGAGGTCATCACTTGGAATGGTCACACAATGGGAGCAGTGAGGTCATCACTTGGACTGGTCACACAATGGGAGCAGTGACATCACTCGGACTGTTCACACAATGGGAGCAGTGAGGTCATCACTTGGACTGGTCACACAATGGGAGCAGTGAGGTCATCACTTGGAATGTTCACACAATGGGAGCAGTGAGGTCATCACTTGGACTGTTCACACAATAGGAGCAGTGATGTCATCACTTGGAATGGTCACACAATGGGAGTAGTGACATCATCACTTGGAATGTTCACACAATGGGAGCAGTGAGGTCATCACTTGGAATGGTCACACAATGGGAGCAGTGAGGTCATCACTTGGAATGTTCACACAATGGGTGCAGTGAGGTCATCACTTGGACTGTTCACACAATGGGAGCAGTGAGGTCATCACTTGGAATGATCACACAATGGGAGCAGTGAGGTCATCACTTGGAATGGTCACACAATGGGAGCAGTGACATCACTCGGACTGTTCACACAATGGGAGCAGTGAGGTCATCACTTGGACTGGTCACACAATGGGAGCAGTGAGGTCATCACATGGACTATTCACACAATGGGAGCAGTGAGGTCATCACTTGGAATGGTCACACAATGGGAGCAGTGAGGTCATCACTTGGACAGTTCACACAATGGGGGCAGTGAGGTCATCACTTGGAATGGTCACACAATGGGAGCAGTGAGGTCATCACTTGGAATGGTCACACAATGGGAGCAGTGAGGTCATCACTTGGACTCGTCACACAATGGGACCAGTGACGTCATCACTTGGCATAGTCACACAATGGGAGCAGTGAGGTCATCACTTGGAATGGTCACACAATGGGAGCAGTGACGTCATCACTTGGAATGGTCACAGAATGGGAGCAGTGAGGTCATCACTTGGAATGGTCACACAATGGGAGCAGTGAGGTCATCACTTGGACTGTTCACACAATGGGAGCAGTGACGTCATCACTTGGACTGGTCACACAATGGGAGCAGTGAGGTCATCCCTTGGAATGGTCACACAATGCGAGCAGTGAGATCATCACTTCGAGTGTTCACACAATGGGAGCAGTGACGTCATCACTTGGAATGTTCACACAATGGGATCAGTGAGGTCATCACTTGGAATGGTCACACAATGGGAGCAGTGAGGTCATCACTTGGAATGGTCACACAATGGGAGCAGTGACGTCATCACTTGGAATGGTCACACAATGGGAGCAGTGAGGTCATCACTTGGAATGGTCACAGAATGGGAGCAGTGACATCATCACTTGGAATGGTCACACAATGAGAGCAGTGAGGTCATCACTTGGAATGGTCACACAATGGGAGCAGTGAGGTCATCACTTGGAATGGTCACACAATGGGAGCAGTGAGGTCATCACTTGGACTGTTCACACAATGGGAGCAGTGAGGTCATCACTTGGACTGTTCACACAATGGGAGCAGTGAGCTCATCACTTTGAATGGTCACACAATGGGAGCAGTGAGATCATCACTTGGAATGGTCACACAATGGGAGCAGTGAGGTCATCACTTGGACTGGTCACACAATGGGACCAGCGACGTCATCACTTGGAATGGTAACACAATGGGAGCAGTGAGGTCATCACTTGGAATGGTCACACAATGGGAGCAGTGAGGTCATCACTTGGACTGTTCACACAATGGGAGCAGTGACGTCATCACTTGGACTGGTCACACAATGGGAGCAGTGAGGTCATCACATGGAATGGTCACACAATGGGAGCAGTGACGTCATCACTTGGACTGGTCACACAATGGGAGCAGTGAGGTCATCACTTGGAATGGTCACACAATGGGAGCAGTGACGACACCACTTGGAATGGTCACACAATGGGAGCAGTGAGGTCATCACTTGGAATGGTCACAGAATGGGAGCAGTGACATCATCACTTGGAATGGTCACACAATGGGAGCAGTGAGGTCATCACTTGGAATGGTCACGCAATGGGAACAGTGAGGTCATCACTTGGACTGGTCACACAATGGGAGCAGTGACATCACTCGGACTGTTCACACAATGGGAGCAGTGAGGTCATCACTTGGACTGGTCACACAATGGGAGCAGTGAGGTCATCACTTGTAATGTTCACACAATGGGAGCAGTGAGGTCATCACTTGGACTGTTCACACAATAGGAGCAGTGATGTCATCACTTGGAATGGTCACACAATGGGAGTAGTGACAGCATCACTTGGAATGTTCACACAATGGGAGCAGTGAGGTCATCACTTGGAATGGTCACACAATGGGAGCAGTGAGGTCATCACTTGGAATGTTCACACAATGGGAGCAGTGAGGTCATCACTTGGACTGTTCACACAATGGGAGCAGTGACGTCATCACTTGGAATGGTCACACAATGGGAGCAGTGAGGTCATCACTTGGACTGTTCACACAATGGGAGCAGTGAGGTCATCACTTGGAATGATCACACAATGGGAGCAGTGAGGTCATCACTTGGAATGGTCACACAATGGGAGCAGTGACATCACTCGGACTGTTCACACAATGGGAGCAGTGAGGTCATCACTTGGACTGGTCACACAATGGGAGCAGTGAGGTCATCACATGGACTATTCACACAATGGGAGCAGTGAGGTCATCACTTGGAATGGTCGCACAATGGGAGCAGTGAGGTCATCACTTGGACAGTTCACACAATGGGGGCAGTGAGGTCATCACTTGGAATGGTCACACAATGGGAGCAGTGAGGTCATCACTTGGAATGGTCACACAATGGGAGCAGTGAGGTCATCACTTGGACTCGTCACACAATGGGACCAGTGACGTCATCACTTGGAATAGTCACACAATGGGAGCAGTGAGGTCATCACTTGGAATGGTCACACAATGGGAGCAGTGACGTCATCACTTGGAATGGTCACAGAATGGGAGCAGTGAGGTCATCACTTGGAATGGTCACACAATGGGAGCAGTGAGGTCATCACTTGGACTGTTCACACAATGGGAGCAGTGACGTCATCACTTGGACTGGTCACACAATGGGAGCAGTGAGGTCATCCCTTGGAATGGTCACACAATGGGAGCAGTGAGATCATCACTTCGACTGTTCACACAATGGGAGCAGTGACGTCATCACTTGGAATGTTCACACAATGGGAGCAGTGAGGTCATCACTTGGACTGTTCACACAATGGGAGCAGTGACGTCATCACTTGGACTGGTCACACAATGGGAGCAGTGAGGTCATCCCTTGGAATGGTCACACAATGGGAGCAGTGAGATCATCACTTCGACTGTTCACACAATGGGAGCAGTGACGTCATCACTTGGAATGTTCACACAATGGGAGCAGTGAGGTCATCACTTGGAATGGTCACACAATGGGAACAGTGAGGTCATCACTTGGACTGGTCACACAATGGGAGCAGTGACATCACTCGGACTGTTCACACAATGGGAGCAGTGAGGTCATCACTTGGACTGGTCACACAATGGGAGCAGTGAGGTCATCACTTGTAATGTTCACACAATGGGAGCAGTGAGGTCATCACTTGGACTGTTCACACAATAGGAGCAGAGATGTCATCACTTGGAATGGTCACACAATGGGAGTAGTGACATCATCACTTGGAATGTTCACACAATGGGAGCAGTGAGGTCATCACTTGGAATGGTCACACAATGGGAGCAGTGAGGTCATCACTTGGAATGTTCACACAATGGGTGCAGTGAGGTCATCACTTGGACTGTTCACACAATGGGAGCAGTGAGGTCATCACTTGGAATGATCACACAATGGGAGCAGTGAGGTCATCACTTGGAATGGTCACACAATGGGAGCAGTGACATCACTCGGACTGTTCACACAATGGGAGCAGTGAGGTCATCACTTGGACTGGTCACACAATGGGAGCAGTGAGGTCATCACATGGACTATTCACACAATGGGAGCAGTGAGGTCATCACTTGGAATGGTCGCACAATGGGAGCAGTGAGGTCATCACTTGGACAGTTCACACAATGGGGGCAGTGAGGTCATCACTTGGAATGGTCACACAATGGGAGCAGTGAGGTCATCACTTGGAATGGTCACACAATGGGAGCAGTGAGGTCATCACTTGGACTCGTCACACAATGGGACCAGTGACGTCATCACTTGGAATAGTCACACAATGGGAGCAGTGAGGTCATCACTTGGAATGGTCACACAATGGGAGCAGTGACGTCATCACTTGGAATGGTCACAGAATGGGAGCAGTGAGGTCATCACTTGGAATGGTCACACAATGGGAGCAGTGAGGTCATCACTTGGACTGTTCACACAATGGGAGCAGTGACGTCATCACTTGGACTGGTCACACAATGGGAGCAGTGAGGTCATCCCTTGGAATGGTCACACAATGGGAGCAGTGAAATCATCACTTCGACTGTTCACACAATGGGAGCAGTGACGTCATCACTTGGAATGTTCACACAATGGGAGCAGTGAGGTCATCACTTGGAATAGTCACACAATGGGAGCAGTGAGGTCATCACTTGGAATGGTCACACAATGGGAGCAGTGACGACATCACTTGGAATGGTCACACAATGGGAGCAGTGAGGTCATCACTTGGAATGGTCACAGAATGGGAGCAGTGACATCATCACTTGGAATGGTCACACAATGAGAGCAGTGAGGTCATGACTTGGAATGGTCACACAATGGGAGCAGTGAGGTCATCACTTGGAATGGTCACACAATGGGAGCAGTGAGGTCATCACTTGGACTGTTCACACAATGGGAGCAGTGAGGTCATCACTTGGACTGTTCACACAATGGGAGCAGTGAGCTCATCACTTTGAATGGTCACACAATGGGAGCAGTGAGATCATCACTTGGAATGGTCACACAATGGGAGCAGTGAGGTCATCACTTGGACTGGTCACACAATGGCAGCAGCGACGTCATCACTTGGAATGGTCACACAATGGGAGCAGTGAGGTCATCACTTGGAATGGTCACACAATGGGAGCAGTGAGGTCATCACTTGGACTGTTCACACAATGGGAGCAGTGACGTCATCACTTGGACTGGTCACACAATGGGAGCAGTGAGGTCATCACATGGAATGGTCACACAATGGGAGCAGTGACGTCATCACTTGGAATGGTCACACAATGGGAGCAGTGAGGTCATCACTTGGAATGGTCACAGAATGGGAGCAGTGACATCATCACTTGGAATGGTCACACAATGGGAGCAGTGAGGTCATCACTTGGACTGTTCACACAATGGGAGCAGTGAGGTCATCACTTGGAATGGTCACACAATGGGAGCAGTGAGGTCATCACTTGGAATGGTCACACAATGGGAGCAGTGACGTCATCACTCGGAATGGTCACACAATGGGAGCAGTGAGGTCATCACTTGGAATGGTCACAGAATGGGAGCAGTGACATCATCACTTGGAATGGTCACACAATGAGAGCAGTGAGGTCATGACTTGGAATGGTCACACAATGGGAGCAGTGAGGTCATCACTTGGAATGGTCACACAATGGGAGCAGTGAGGTCATCACTTGGACTGTTCACACAATGGGAGCAGTGAGGTCATCACTTGGACTGTTCACACAATGGGAGCAGTGAGCTCATCATTTTGAATGGTCACACAATGGGAGCAGTGAGATCATCACTTGGAATGGTCACACAATGGGAGCAGTGAGGTCATCACTTGGACTGGTCACACAATGGCACCAGCGACGTCATCACTTGGAATAGTCACACAATGGGAGCAGTAAGGTCATCACTTGGAATGGTCACACAATGGGAGCAGTGACGTCATCACTTGGAATGGTCACAGAATGGGAGCAGTGAGGTCATCACTTGGAATGGTCACACAATGGGAGCAGTGAGGTCATCACTTGGACTGTTCACACAATGGGAGCAGTGACGTCATCACTTGGACTGGTCACACAATGGGAGCAGTGAGGTCATCCCTTGGAATGGTCACACAATGGGAGCAGTGAGATCATCACTTGGAATGGTCACACAATGGGAGCAGTGAGGTCATCCCTTGGAATGGTCACACAATGGGAGCAGTGACATCATCACTTGGAATGTTCACACAATGGGAGCAGTGAGGTCATCACTTGGAATGGTCACACAATGGGAGCAGTGAGGTCATCACTTGGAATGTTCACACAATGGGTGCAGTGAGGTCATCACTTGGACTGTTCACACAATGGGAGCAGTGAGGTCATCACTTGGAATGATCACACAATGGGAGCAGTGAGGTCATCACTTGGAATGGTCACACAATGGGAGCAGTGACATCACTCGGACTGTTCACACAATGGGAGCAGTGAGGTCATCACTTGGACTGGTCACACAATGGGAGCAGTGAGGTCATCACATGGACTATTCACACAATGGGAGCAGTGAGGTCATCACTTGGAATGGTCGCACAATGGGAGCAGTGAGGTCATCACTTGGACAGTTCACACAATGGGGGCAGTGAGGTCATCACTTGGAATGGTCACACAATGGGAGCAGTGAGGTCATCACTTGGAATGGTCACACAATGGGAGCAGTGAGGTCATCACTTGGACTCGTCACACAATGGGACCAGTGACGTCATCACTTGGAATAGTCACACAATGGGAGCAGTGAGGTCATCACTTGGAATGGTCACACAATGGGAGCAGTGACGTCATCACTTGGAATGGTCACAGAATGGGAGCAGTGAGGTCATCACTTGGAATGGTCACACAATGGGAGCAGTGAGGTCATCACTTGGACTGTTCACACAATGGGAGCAGTGACGTCATCACTTGGACTGGTCACACAATGGGAGCAGTGAGGTCATCCCTTGGAATGGTCACACAATGGGAGCAGTGAAATCATCACTTCGACTGTTCACACAATGGGAGCAGTGACGTCATCACTTGGAATGTTCACACAATGGGAGCAGTGAGGTCATCACTTGGAATGGTCACACAATGGGAGCAGTGAGGTCATCACTTGGAATGGTCACACAATGGGAGCAGTGACGACATCACTTGGAATGGTCACACAATGGGAGCAGTGAGGTCATCACTTGGAATGGTCACAGAATGGGAGCAGTGACATCATCACTTGGAATGGTCACACAATGAGAGCAGTGAGGTCATGACTTGGAATGGTCACACAATGGGAGCAGTGAGGTCATCACTTGGAATGGTCACACAATGGGAGCAGTGAGGTCATCACTTGGACTGTTCACACAATGGGAGCAGTGAGGTCATCACTTGGACTGTTCACACAATGGGAGCAGTGAGCTCATCACTTTGAATGGTCACACAATGGGAGCAGTGAGATCATCACTTGGAATGGTCACACAATGGGAGCAGTGAGGTCATCACTTGGACTGGTCACACAATGGCAGCAGCGACGTCATCACTTGGAATGGTCACACAATGGGAGCAGTGAGGTCATCACTTGGAATGGTCACACAATGGGAGCAGTGAGGTCATCACTTGGACTGTTCACACAATGGGAGCAGTGACGTCATCACTTGGACTGGTCACACAATGGGAGCAGTGAGGTCATCACATGGAATGGTCACACAATGGGAGCAGTGACGTCATCACTTGGAATGGTCACACAATGGGAGCAGTGAGGTCATCACTTGGAATGGTCACAGAATGGGAGCAGTGACATCATCACTTGGAATGGTCACACAATGGGAGCAGTGAGGTCATCACTTGGACTGTTCACACAATGGGAGCAGTGAGGTCATCACTTGGAATGGTCACACAATGGCAGCAGTGAGGTCATCACTTGGAATGGTCACACAATGGGAGCATTGACGTCATCACTCGGAATGGTCACACAATGGGAGCAGTGAGGTCATCACTTGGAATGGTCACAGAATGGGAGCAGTGACATCATCACTTGGAATGGTCACACAATGAGAGCAGTGAGGTCATGACTTGGAATGGTCACACAATGGGAGCAGTGAGGTCATCACTTGGAATGGTCACACAATGGGAGCAGTGAGGTCATCACTTGGACTGTTCACACAATGGGAGCAGTGAGGTCATCACTTGGACTGTTCACACAATGGGAGCAGTGAGCTCATCATTTTGAATGGTCACACAATGGGAGCAGTGAGATCATCACTTGGAATGGTCACACAATGGGAGCAGTGAGGTCATCACTTGGACTGGTCACACAATGGCACCAGCGACGTCATCACTTGGAATAGTCACACAATGGGAGCAGTGAGGTCATCACTTGGAATGGTCACACAATGGGAGCAGTGACGTCATCACTTGGAATGGTCACAGAATGGGAGCAGTGAGGTCATCACTTGGAATGGTCACACAATGGGAGAAGTGAGGTCATCACTTGGAATGTTCACACAATGGGAGCAGTGACGTCATCACTTGGAATGGTCACACAATGGGATCAGTGATGTCATCACTTGGAATGGTCACACAATGGGATCAGTGAGGTCATCAGTTGGAATGTTCACACAATGGGAGCAGTGACGTCATCACTTGGAATGGTCACACAATGGGAGCAGTGACGTCATCACTTGGAGTGGTCGCAATGGGAGCAGTGATGTCATCACTTGGACTGTTGACACAATGGGAGCAGTGAGGTCATCACTTGGACTATTCACACAATGGGAGCAGTGAGGTCATCACTTGGAATGGTCACACAATGGGAGCAGTGACGTCATCACTTGGACTGTTCACACAATGGGAGCAGTGAGGTCATCACTTGGACTGTTCACACAATGGGAGCAGTGACATCACTCGGACTGTTCACACAATGGGAGCAGTGAGGTCATCACTTGGACTGGTCACACAATGGGAGCAGTGAGGTCATCACTTGGAATGGTCGCAAAATGGGAGCAGTGAGGTCATCACTTGGAATGGTCACACAATGGGAGCAGTGAGGTCATCACTTGGAATGGTCACACAATGGGAGCAGTGAGGTCATCACTTGGACTGGTCACACAATGGGAGCAGTGACATCACTCGGACTGTTCACACAATGGGAGCAGTGAGGTCATCACTTGGACTGGTCACACAATGGGAGCAGTGAGGTCATCACTTGGAATGTTCACACAATGGGAGCAGTGAGGTCATCACTTGGACTGTTCACACAATAGGAGCAGTGATGTCATCACTTGGAATGGTCACACAATGGGAGTAGTGACATCATCACTTGGAATGTTCACACAATGGGAGCAGTGAGGTCATCACTTGGAATGGTCACACAATGGGAGCAGTGAGGTCATCACTTGGAATGTTCACACAATGGGTGCAGTGAGGTCATCACTTGGACTGTTCACACAATGGGAGCAGTGAGGTCATCACTTGGAATGATCACACAATGGGAGCAGTGAGGTCATCACTTGGAATGGTCACACAATGGGAGCAGTGACATCACTCGGACTGTTCACACAATGGGAGCAGTGAGGTCATCACTTGGACTGGTCACACAATGGGAGCAGTGAGGTCATCACATGGACTATTCACACAATGGGAGCAGTGAGGTCATCACTTGGAATGGTCACACAATGGGAGCAGTGAGGTCATCACTTGGACAGTTCACACAATGGGGGCAGTGAGGTCATCACTTGGAATGGTCACACAATGGGAGCAGTGAGGTCATCACTTGGAATGGTCACACAATGGGAGCAGTGAGGTCATCACTTGGACTCGTCACACAATGGGACCAGTGACGTCATCACTTGGCATAGTCACACAATGGGAGCAGTGAGGTCATCACTTGGAATGGTCACACAATGGGAGCAGTGACGTCATCACTTGGAATGGTCACAGAATGGGAGCAGTGAGGTCATCACTTGGAATGGTCACACAATGGGAGCAGTGAGGTCATCACTTGGACTGTTCACACAATGGGAGCAGTGACGTTATCACTTGGACTGGTCACACAATGGGAGCAGTGAGGTCATCCCTTGGAATGGTCACACAATGGGAGCAGTGAGATCATCACTTCGAGTGTTCACACAATGGGAGCAGTGACGTCATCACTTGGAATGTTCACACAATGGGATCAGTGAGGTCATCACTTGGAATGGTCACACAATGGGAGCAGTGAGGTCATCACTTGGAATGGTCACACAATGGGAGCAGTGACGTCATCACTTGGAATGGTCACACAATGGGAGCAGTGAGGTCATCACTTGGAATGGTCACAGAATGGGAGCAGTGACATCATCACTTGGAATGGTCACACAATGAGAGCAGTGAGGTCATCACTTGGAATGGTCACACAATGGGAGCAGTGAGGTCATCACTTGGAATGGTCACACAATGGGAGCAGTGAGGTCATCACTTGGACTGTTCACACAATGGGAGCAGTGAGGTCATCACTTGGACTGTTCACACAATGGGAGCAGTGAGCTCATCACTTTGAATGGTCACACAATGGGAGCAGTGAGATCATCACTTGGAATGGTCACACAATGGGAGCAGTGAGGTCATCACTTGGACTGGTCACACAATGGGACCAGCGACGTCATCACTTGGAATGGTAACACAATGGGAGCAGTGAGGTCATCACTTGGAATGGTCACACAATGGGAGCAGTGAGGTCATCACTTGGACTGTTCACACAATGGGAGCAGTGACGTCATCACTTGGACTGGTCACACAATGGGAGCAGTGAGGTCATCACATGGAATGGTCACACAATGGGAGCAGTGACGTCATCACTTGGACTGGTCACACAATGGGAGCAGTGAGGTCATCACTTGGAATGGTCACACAATGGGAGCAGTGACGACACCACTTGGAATGGTCACACAATGGGAGCAGTGAGGTCATCACTTGGAATGGTCACAGAATGGGAGCAGTGACATCATCACTTGGAATGGTCACACAATGGGAGCAGTGAGGTCATCACTTGGAATGGTCACACAATGGGAACAGTGAGGTCATCACTTGGACTGGTCACACAATTGGAGCAGTGACATCACTCGGACTGTTTACACAATGGGAGCAGTGAGGTCATCACTTGGACTGGTCACACAATGGGAGCAGTGAGGTCATCACTTGTAATGTTCACACAATGGGAGCAGTGAGGTCATCACTTGGACTGTTCACACAATAGGAGCAGTGATGTCATCACTTGGAATGGTCACACAATGGGAGTAGTGACAGCATCACTTGGAATGTTCACACAATGGGAGCAGTGAGGTCATCACTTGGAATGGTCACACAATGGGAGCAGTGAGGTCATCACTTGGAATGTTCACACAATGGGAGCAGTGAGGTCATCACTTGGACTGTTCACACAATGGGAGCAGTGACGTCATCACTTGGAATGGTCACACAATGGGAGCAGTGAGGTCATCACTTGGACTGTTCACACAATGGGAGCAGTGAGGTCATCACTTGGAATGATCACACAATGGGAGCAGTGAGGTCATCACTTGGAATGGTCACACAATGGGAGCAGTGACATCACTCGGACTGTTCACACAATGGGAGCAGTGAGGTCATCACTTGGACTGGTCACACAATGGGAGCAGTGAGGTCATCACATGGACTATTCACACAATGGGAGCAGTGAGGTCATCACTTGGAATGGTCGCACAATGGGAGCAGTGAGGTCATCACTTGGACAGTTCACACAATGGGGGCAGTGAGGTCATCACTTGGAATGGTCACACAATGGGAGCAGTGAGGTCATCACTTGGAATGGTCACACAATGGGAGCAGTGAGGTCATCACTTGGACTCGTCACACAATGGGACCAGTGACGTCATCACTTGGAATAGTCACACAATGGGAGCAGTGAGGTCATCACTTGGAATGGTCACACAATGGGAGCAGTGACGTCATCACTTGGAATGGTCACAGAATGGGAGCAGTGAGGTCATCACTTGGAATGGTCACACAATGGGAGCAGTGAGGTCATCACTTGGACTGTTCACACAATGGGAGCAGTGACGTCATCACTTGGACTGGTCACACAATGGGAGCAGTGAGGTCATCCCTTGGAATGGTCACACAATGGGAGCAGTGAGATCATCACTTCGACTGTTCACACAATGGGAGCAGTGACGTCATCACTTGGAATGTTCACACAATGGGAGCAGTGAGGTCATCACTTGGAATGGTCACACAATGGGAACAGTGAGGTCATCACTTGGACTGGTCACACAATGGGAGCAGTGACATCACTCGGACTGTTCACACAATGGGAGCAGTGAGGTCATCACTTGGACTGGTCACACAATGGGAGCAGTGAGGTCATCACTTGTAATGTTCACACAATGGGAGCAGTGAGGTCATCACTTGGACTGTTCACACAATAGGAGCAGAGATGTCATCACTTGGAATGGTCACACAATGGGAGTAGTGACATCATCACTTGGAATGTTCACACAATGGGAGCAGTGAGGTCATCACTTGGACTGTTCACACAATGGGAGCAGTGAGGTCATCACTTGGAATGTTCACACAATGGGTGCAGTGAGGTCATCACTTGGACTGTTCACACAATGGGAGCAGTGAGGTCATCACTTGGAATGATCACACAATGGGAGCAGTGAGGTCATCACTTGGAATGGTCACACAATGGGAGCAGTGACATCACTCGGACTGTTCACACAATGGGAGCAGTGAGGTCATCACTTGGACTGGTCACACAATGGGAGCAGTGAGGTCATCACATGGACTATTCACACAATGGGAGCAGTGAGGTCATCACTTGGAATGGTCGCACAATGGGAGCAGTGAGGTCATCACTTGGACAGTTCACACAATGGGGGCAGTGAGGTCATCACTTGGAATGGTCACACAATGGGAGCAGTGAGGTCATCACTTGGAATGGTCACACAATGGGAGCAGTGAGGTCATCACTTGGACTCGTCACACAATGGGACCAGTGACGTCATCACTTGGAATAGTCACACAATGGGAGCAGTGAGGTCATCACTTGGAATGGTCACACAATGGGAGCAGTGACGTCATCACTTGGAATGGTCACAGAATGGGAGCAGTGAGGTCATCACTTGGAATGGTCACACAATGGGAGCAGTGAGGTCATCACTTGGACTGTTCACACAATGGGAGCAGTGACGTCATCACTTGGACTGGTCACACAATGGGAGCAGTGAGGTCATCCCTTGGAATGGTCACACAATGGGAGCAGTGAAATCATCACTTCGACTGTTCACACAATGGGAGCAGTGACGTCATCACTTGGAATGTTCACACAATGGGAGCAGTGAGGTCATCACTTGGAATAGTCACACAATGGGAGCAGTGAGGTCATCACTTGGAATGGTCACACAATGGGAGCAGTGACGACATCACTTGGAATGGTCACACAATGGGAGCAGTGAGGTCATCACTTGGAATGGTCACAGAATGGGAGCAGTGACATCATCACTTGGAATGGTCACACAATGAGAGCAGTGAGGTCATGACTTGGAATGGTCACACAATGGGAGCAGTGAGGTCATCACTTGGAATGGTCACACAATGGGAGCAGTGAGGTCATCACTTGGACTGTTCACACAATGGGAGCAGTGAGGTCATCACTTGGACTGTTCACACAATGGGAGCAGTGAGCTCATCACTTTGAATGGTCACACAATGGGAGCAGTGAGATCATCACTTGGAATGGTCACACAATGGGAGCAGTGAGGTCATCACTTGGACTGGTCACACAATGGCAGCAGCGACGTCATCACTTGGAATGGTCACACAATGGGAGCAGTGAGGTCATCACTTGGAATGGTCACACAATGGGAGCAGTGAGGTCATCACTTGGACTGTTCACACAATGGGAGCAGTGACGTCATCACTTGGACTGGTCACACAATGGGAGCAGTGAGGTCATCACATGGAATGGTCACACAATGGGAGCAGTGACGTCATCACTTGGAATGGTCACACAATGGGAGCAGTGAGGTCATCACTTGGAATGGTCACAGAATGGGAGCAGTGACATCATCACTTGGAATGGTCACACAATGGGAGCAGTGAGGTCATCACTTGGACTGTTCACACAATGGGAGCAGTGAGGTCATCACTTGGAATGGTCACACAATGGGAGCAGTGAGGTCATCACTTGGAATGGTCACACAATGGGAGCAGTGACGTCATCACTCGGCATGGTCACACAATGGGAGCAGTGAGGTCATCACTTGGAATGGTCACAGAATGGGAGCAGTGACATCATCACTTGGAATGGTCACACAATGAGAGCAGTGAGGTCATGACTTGGAATGGTCACACAATGGGAGCAGTGAGGTCATCACTTGGAATGGTCACACAATGGGAGCAGTGAGGTCATCACTTGGACTGTTCACACAATGGGAGCAGTGAGGTCATCACTTGGACTGTTCACACAATGGGAGCAGTGAGCTCATCATTTTGAATGGTCACACAATGGGAGCAGTGAGATCATCACTTGGAATGGTCACACAATGGGAGCAGTGAGGTCATCACTTGGACTGGTCACACAATGGCACCAGCGACGTCATCACTTGGAATAGTCACACAATGGGAGCAGTAAGGTCATCACTTGGAATGGTCACACAATGGGAGCAGTGACGTCATCACTTGGAATGGTCACAGAATGGGAGCAGTGAGGTCATCACTTGGAATGGTCACACAATGGGAGCAGTGAGGTCATCACTTGGACTGTTCACACAATGGGAGCAGTGACGTCATCACTTGGACTGGTCACACAATGGGAGCAGTGAGGTCATCCCTTGGAATGGTCACACAATGGGAGCAGTGAGATCATCACTTGGAATGGTCACACAATGGGAGCAGTGAGGTCATCCCTTGGAATGGTCACACAATGGGAGCAGTGACATCATCACTTGGAATGTTCACACAATGGGAGCAGTGAGGTCATCACTTGGAATGGTCACACAATGGGAGCAGTGAGGTCATCACTTGGAATGTTCACACAATGGGTGCAGTGAGGTCATCACTTGGACTGTTCACACAATGGGAGCAGTGAGGTCATCACTTGGAATGATCACACAATGGGAGCAGTGAGGTCATCACTTGGAATGGTCACACAATGGGAGCAGTGACATCACTCGGACTGTTCACACAATGGGAGCAGTGAGGTCATCACTTGGACTGGTCACACAATGGGAGCAGTGAGGTCATCACATGGACTATTCACACAATGGGAGCAGTGAGGTCATCACTTGGAATGGTCGCACAATGGGAGCAGTGAGGTCATCACTTGGACAGTTCACACAATGGGGGCAGTGAGGTCATCACTTGGAATGGTCACACAATGGGAGCAGTGAGGTCATCACTTGGAATGGTCACACAATGGGAGCAGTGAGGTCATCACTTGGACTCGTCACACAATGGGACCAGTGACGTCATCACTTGGAATAGTCACACAATGGGAGCAGTGAGGTCATCACTTGGAATGGTCACTCAATGGGAGCAGTGAGGTCATCACTTGGAATGGTCACACAATGGGAGCAGTGAGGTCATCACTTGGACTCGTCACACAATGGGACCAGTGACGTCATCACTTGGAATAGTCACACAATGGGAGCAGTGACATCACTTGGAATGGTCACACAATGGGAGCAGTGAGGTCATCACTTGGACTCGTCACACAATGGGACCAGTGACGTCATCACTTGGAATAGTCACACAATGGGAGCAGTGAGGTCATCACTTGGAATGGTCACAGAATGGGAGCAGTGACATCATCACTTGGAATGGTCACACAATGAGAGCAGTGAGGTCATGACTTGGAATGGTCACACAATGGGAGCAGTGAGGTCATCACTTGGAATGGTCACACAATGGGAGCAGTGAGGTCATCACTTGGACTGTTCACACAATGGGAGCAGTGAGGTCATCACTTGGACTGTTCACACAATGGGAGCAGTGAGCTCATCACTTTGAATGGTCACACAATGGGAGCAGTGAGATCATCACTTGGAATGGTCACACAATGGGAGCAGTGAGGTCATCACTTGGACTGGTCACACAATGGCAGCAGCGACGTCATCACTTGGAATGGTCACACAATGGGAGCAGTGAGGTCATCACTTGGAATGGTCACACAATGGGAGCAGTGAGGTCATCACTTGGACTGTTCACACAATGGGAGCAGTGACGTCATCACTTGGACTGGTCACACAATGGGAGCAGTGAGGTCATCACATGGAATGGTCACACAATGGGAGCAGTGACGTCATCACTTGGAATGGTCACACAATGGGAGCAGTGAGGTCATCACTTGGAATGGTCACAGAATGGGAGCAGTGACATCATCACTTGGAATGGTCACACAATGGGAGCAGTGAGGTCATCACTTGGACTGTTCACACAATGGGAGCAGTGAGGTCATCACTTCGAATGGTCACACAATGGGAGCAGTGAGGTCATCACTTGGAATGGTCACACAATGGGAGCAGTGACGTCATCACTCGGAATGGTCACACAATGGGAGCAGTGAGGTCATCACTTGGAATGGTCACAGAATGGGAGCAGTGACATCATCACTTGGAATGGTCACACAATGAGAGCAGTGAGGTCATGACTTGGAATGGTCACACAATGGGAGCAGTGAGGTCATCACTTGGAATGGTCACACAATGGGAGCAGTGAGGTCATCACTTGGACTGTTCACACAATGGGAGCAGTGAGGTCATCACTTGGACTGTTCACACAATGGGAGCAGTGAGCTCATCATTTTGAATGGTCACACAATGGGAGCAGTGAGATCATCACTTGGAATGGTCACACAATGGGAGCAGTGAGGTCATCACTTGGACTGGTCACACAATGGCACCAGCGACGTCATCACTTGGAATGGTCACACAATGGGAGCAGTGAGGTCATCACTTGGAATGGTCACACAATGGGAGCAGTGAGGTCATCACTTGGACTGTTCACACAATGGGAGCAGTGACGTCATCACTTGGACTGGTCACACAATGGGAGCAGTGAGGTCATCCCTTGGAATGGTCACACAATGGGAGCAGTGAGATCATCACTTCGACTGTTCACACAATGGGAGCAGTGACGTCATCACTTGGAATGTTCACACAATGGGAGCAGTGAGGTCATCACTTGGAATGGTCACACAATGGGAACAGTGAGGTCATCACTTGGACTGGTCACACAATGGGAGCAGTGACATCACTCGGACTGTTCACACAATGGGAGCAGTGAGGTCATCACTTGGACTGGTCACACAATGGGAGCAGTGAGGTCATCACTTGTAATGTTCACACAATGGGAGCAGTGAGGTCATCACTTGGACTGTTCACACAATAGGAGCAGTGATGTCATCACTTGGAATGGTCACACAATGGGAGTAGTGACATCATCACTTGGAATGTTCACACAATGGGAGCAGTGAGGTCATCACTTGGAATGGTCACACAATGGGAGCAGTGAGGTCGTCACTTGGAATGTTCACACAATGGGTGCAGTGAGGTCATCACTTGGACTGTTCACACAATGGGAGCAGTGAGGTCATCACTTGGACTGGTCACACAATGGGAGCAGTGAGGTCATCACATGGACTATTCACACAATGGCAGCAGTGAGGTCATCACTTGGAATGGTCGCACAATGGGAGCAGTGAGGTCATCACTTGGACAGTTCACACAATGGGGGCAGTGAGGTCATCACTTGGAATGGTCACACAATGGGAGCAGTGAGGTCATCACTTGGAATGGTCACACAATGGGAGCAGTGAGGTCATCACTTGGACTCGTCACACAATGGGACCAGTGACGTCATCACTTGGAATAGTCACACAATGGGAGCAGTGAGGTCATCACTTGGAATGGTCACACAATGGGAGCAGTGACGTCATCACTTGGAATGGTCACAGAATGGGAGCAGTGAGGTCATCACTTGGAATGGTCACACAATGGGAGCAGTGAGGTCATCACTTGGACTGTTCACACAATGGGAGCAGTGACGTCATCACTTGGACTGGTCACACAATGGGAGCAGTGAGGTCATCCCTTGGAATGGTCAAACAATGGGAGCAGTGAGATCATCACTTCGACTGTTCACACAATGGGAGCAGTGACGTCATCACTTGGACTGTTCAAAAATGGGAGCAGTGAGGTCATCACTTGGACTGTTCACACAATGGGAGCAGTGAGCTCATCACTTTGAATGGTCACACAATGGGAGCAGTGAGATCATCACTTGGAATGGTCACACAATGGGAGCAGTGAGGTCATCACTTGGACTGGTCACACAATGGCACCAGCGACGTCATCACTTGGAATGGTCACACAATGGGAGCAGTGAGGTCATCACTTGGAATGGTCACACAATGGGAGCAGTCAGGTCATCACTTGGACTGTTCACACAATGGGAGCAGTGACGTCATCACTTGGACTGGTCACACAATGGGAGCAGTGAGGTCATCACATGGAATGGTCACACAATGGGAGCAGTGACGTCATCACTTGGAATGGTCACACAATGGGAGCAGTGAGGTCATCACTTGGAATGGTCACAGAATGGGAGCAGTGACATCATCACTTGGAATGGTCACACAATGGGAGCAGTGAGGTCATCACTTGGAATGGTCACACAATGGGAACAGTGAGGTCATCACGTGGAATGGTCACACAATGGGAGAAGTGAGGTCATCACTTGGAATGGTCACACAATGGGAGCAGTGACGTCATCATTTGGACTGTTCGCACAATGGGAGCAGTGAGGTCATCACTTGGAATGGTCACACAATGGGAGCAGTGAGGTCATCACTTGGAATGGTCACACAATGGGAGCAGTGAGGTCATCACTTGGAATGTTCGCACAATGGGAGCAGTGAGGTCATCACTTGGAATGGTCACACAATGGGAGCAGTGAGGTCATCACTTGGAATGTTCACACAATGTGAGCAGTGAGGTCATCACTTGGAATCGTCACACATTGGGAGCAGTGAGGTCATCACTTGGAATGGTCACACAATGCGAGCAGTGAGGTCATCACTTGGAATCGTCACACAATGGGAGCAGTGAGGTCATCACTTGGAATGGTCACACAATGGGAGCAGTGAGGTCATCACTTCGAATGTTCACACAATGGGAGCAGTGAGGTCATCACTTCGAATGGTCACACAATGGGAGCAGTGAGGTCATCACTTGGAATGGTCACACAATGGGAGCAGTGAGGTCATCACTTGGAATGGTCACACAATGGGAGCAGTGACATCATCACTTGGAATGGTCACACAATGGGAGCAGTGAGGTCATCACTTGGAATGGTCACACAATGGGAGCAGTGACATCATCACTTGGAATGGTCACACAATGGGAGCAGTGAGGTCATCACTTGGAATGTTCACACAATGGGAGCAGTGAGGACATCACTTGGAATGGTCACACAATGGGAGCAGTGAGGTCATCACTTGGAATGGTCACACAATGGGAGCAGTGACATCATCACTTGGAATGGTCACACAATGGGAGCAGTGAGGTCATCACTTGGACTGTTCACACAATGGGAGCAGTGAGGTCATCACTTGGAATGGTCACACAATGGGAGCAGTGAGGTCATCACTTGGAATGGTCACACAATGGGAGCAGTGACGTCATCACTTGGAATGGTCACACAATGGGAGCAGTGAGGTCATCACTTGGAATGGTCACAGAATGGGAGCAGTGACATCATCACTTGGAATGGTCACACAATGAGAGCAGTGAGGTCATGACTTGGAATGGTCACACAATGGGAGCAGTGAGGTCATCACTTGGAATGGTCACACAATGGGAGCAGTGAGGTCATCACTTGGACTGTTCACACAATGGGAGCAGTGAGGTCATCACTTGGACTGTTCACACAATGGGAGCAGTGAGCTCATCACTTTGAATGGTCACACAATGGGAGCAGTGAGATCATCACTTGGAATGGTCACACAATGGGAGCAGTGAGGTCATCACTTGGACTGGTCACTCAATGGCACCAGCGACGTCATCACTTGGAATGGTCACACAATGGGAGCAGTGAGGTCATCACTTGGACTGTTCACACAATGGTTGCAGTGACGTCATCACTTGGACTGGTCACACAATGGGAGCAGTGAGGTCATCACATGGAATGGTCACACAATGGGAGCAGTGACGTCATCACTTGGAATGGTCACACAATGGGAGCAGTGAGGTCATCACTTGGAATGGTCACAGAATGGGAGCAGTGACATCATCACTTGGAATGGTCACACAATGGGAGCAGTGAGGTCATCACTTGGAATGGTCACACAATGGGAACAGTGAGGTTATCACTTGGAATGGTCACACAATGGGAGCAGTGAGGTCATCACTTGGAATGGTCACACAATGGGAGCAGTGACGTCATCATTTGGACTGTTCGCACAATGGGAGCAGTGAGGTCATCACTTGGAATGGTCACACAATGGGAGCAGTGAGGTCATCACTTGGAATGGTCACACAATGGGAGCAGTGAGGTCATCACTTGGAATGTTCACACAATGGGAGCAGTGAGGTCATCACTTGGAATCGTCACACATTGGGAGCAGTGAGGTCATCACTTGGAATGGTCACACAATGCGAGCAGTGAGGTCATCACTTGGAATCGTCACACAATGGGAGCAGTGAGGTCATCACTTGGAATGGTCACACAATGGGAGCAGTGAGGTCATCACTTCGAATGTTCACACAATGGGAGCAGTGAGGTCATCACTTCGAATGGTCACACAATGGGAGCAGTGAGGTCATCACTTGGAATGGTCACACAATGGGAGCAGTGAGGTCATCACTTGGAATGGTCACACAATGGGAGCAGTGACATCATCACTTGGAATGGTCACACAATGGGAGCAGTGAGGTCATCACTTGGAATGGTCACACAATGGGAGCAGTGACATCATCACTTGGAATGGTCACACAATGGGAGCAGTGAGGTCATCACTTGGAATGTTCACACAATGGGAACAGTGAGGTCATCACTTGGAATGGTCACACAATGGGAGCAGTGAGGTCATCACTTGGAATGGTCACACAATGGGAGCAGAGACATCATCACTTGGAATGGTCACACAATGGGAGCAGTGAGGTCATCACTTGGACTGTTCACACAATGGGAGCAGTGAGGTCATCACTTGGACTGTTCACACAATGGCAGCAGTGAGCTCATCACTTGGAATGGTCACACAATGGGAGCAGTGAGGTCATCCCTTGGAATGGTCACACAATGGGAGCAGTGAGGTCATCACTTGGAATGTTCACACAATGGGAGCAGTGAGGTCATCACTTGGAATGGTCACACAATGGGAGCAGTGAGGTCATCACTTGGACTGTTCACACAATGGGAGCAGTGAGGTCATCACTTGGACTGTTCACACAATGGGAGCAGTGAGGTCATCACTTGGAATGGTCACACAATGGGAGCAGTGAGGTCATCACT
Source organism: Somniosus microcephalus (assembly GCF_052327205.1). Classification (NCBI taxonomy): domain Eukaryota; kingdom Metazoa; phylum Chordata; class Chondrichthyes; order Squaliformes; family Somniosidae; genus Somniosus; species Somniosus microcephalus. The sequence goes on along the minus strand of NW_028225187.1, from coordinate 3,057,224 downwards.
TGGAATGGTCACACAATGGGAGCAGTGAGATCATCACTTGGAATGGTCACACAATGGGAGCAGTGATGCCATCACTTGGAATGGTCACACAATGGGAGCAGTGAGGTCATCACTTGGAATGTTCACACAATGGGAGCAGTGAGGTCATCACTTGGAATGGTCACACAATGGGAGCAGTGAGGTCATCACTTGGAATGTTCACACAATGGGAGCAGTGAGGTCATCACTTGGAATGGTCACACAATGGGAGCAGTGACGTCATCACTTGGAATGGTCACACAATGGGAGCAGTGAGGTCATCACTTGGAATGTTCACAAAATGGGAGCAGTGAGGTCATCACTTGGAATGTTCACACAATGGGAGCAGTGAGGTCATCACTTGGAATGGTCACACAATGGGAGCAGTGAGGTCATCACTTGGAATGGTCACACAATGGGAGCAGTGAGGTCATCACTTGGAATGGTCACACAATGGGAGCAGTGAGGTCATCACTTGGAATGGTCACACAATGGCACCAGCGACGTCATCACTTGGAATGGTCACACAATGGGAGCAGTGAGGTCATCACTTGGAATGGTCACACAATGGGAGCAGTGAGGTCATCACTTGGACTGTTCACACAATGGGAGCAGTGACGTCATCACTTGGACTGGTCACACAATGGGAGCAGTGAGGTCATCCCTTGGAATGGTCACACAATGGGAGCAGTGAGATCATCACTTCGACTGTTCACACAATGGGAGCAGTGACGTCATCACTTGGAATGTTCACACAATGGGAGCAGTGAGGTCATCACTTGGAATGGTCACACAATGGGAACAGTGAGGTCATCACTTGGACTGGTCACACAATGGGAGCAGTGACATCACTCGGACTGTTCACACAATGGGAGCAGTGAGGTCATCACTTGGACTGGTCACACAATGGGAGCAGTGAGGTCATCACTTGTAATGTTCACACAATGGGAGCAGTGAGGTCATCACTTGGACTGTTCACACAATAGGAGCAGTGATGTCATCACTTGGAATGGTCACACAATGGGAGTAGTGACATCATCACTTGGAATGTTCACACAATGGGAGCAGTGAGGTCATCACTTGGAATGGTCACACAATGGGAGCAGTGAGGTCGTCACTTGGAATGTTCACACAATGGGTGCAGTGAGGTCATCACTTGGACTGTTCACACAATGGGAGCAGTGAGGTCATCACTTGGACTGGTCACACAATGGGAGCAGTGAGGTCATCACATGGACTATTCACACAATGGGAGCAGTGAGGTCATCACTTGGAATGGTCGCACAATGGGAGCAGTGAGGTCATCACTTGGACAGTTCACACAATGGGGGCAGTGAGGTCATCACTTGGAATGGTCACACAATGGGAGCAGTGAGGTCATCACTTGGAATGGTCACACAATGGGAGCAGTGAGGTCATCACTTGGACTCGTCACACAATGGGACCAGTGACGTCATCACTTGGAATAGTCACACAATGGGAGCAGTGAGGTCATCACTTGGAATGGTCACACAATGGGAGCAGTGACGTCATCACTTGGAATGGTCACAGAATGGGAGCAGTGAGGTCATCACTTGGAATGGTCACACAATGGGAGCAGTGAGGTCATCACTTGGACTGTTCACACAATGGGAGCAGTGACGTCATCACTTGGACTGGTCACACAATGGGAGCAGTGAGGTCATCCCTTGGAATGGTCAAACAATGGGAGCAGTGAGATCATCACTTCGACTGTTCACACAATGGGAGCAGTGACGTCATCACTTGGAATGTTCACACAATGGGAGCAGTGAGGTCATCACTTGGAATGGTCACACAATGGGAGCAGTGAGGTCATCACTTGGAATGGTCACACAATGGGAGCAGTGACGTCATCACTTGGAATGGTCACACAATGGGAGCAGTGAGGTCATCACTTGGAATGGTCACAGAATGGGAGCAGTGACATCATCACTTGGAATGGTCACACAATGAGAGCAGTGAGGTCATGACTTGGAATGGTCACACAATGGGAGCAGTGAGGTCATCACTTGGAATGGTCACACAATGGGAGCAGTGAGGTCATCACTTGGACTGTTCACACAATGGGAGCAGTGAGGTCATCACTTGGACTGTTCACACAATGGGAGCAGTGAGCTCATCACTTTGAATGGTCACACAATGGGAGCAGTGAGATCATCACTTGGAATGGTCACACAATGGGAGCAGTGAGGTCATCACTTGGACTGGTCACACAATGGCACCAGCGACGTCATCACTTGGAATGGTCACACAATGGGAGCAGTGAGGTCATCACTTGGAATGGTCACACAATGGGAGCAGTCAGGTCATCACTTGGACTGTTCACACAATGGGAGCAGTGACGTCATCACTTGGACTGGTCACACAATGGGAGCAGTGAGGTCATCACATGGAATGGTCACACAATGGGAGCAGTGACGTCATCACTTGGAATGGTCACACAATGGGAGCAGTGAGGTCATCACTTGGAATGGTCACAGAATGGGAGCAGTGACATCATCACTTGGAATGGTCACACAATGGGAGCAGTGAGGTCATCACTTGGAATGGTCACACAATGGGAACAGTGAGGTCATCACGTGGAATGGTCACACAATGGGAGAAGTGAGGTCATCACTTGGAATGGTCACACAATGGGAGCAGTGACGTCATCATTTGGACTGTTCGCACAATGGGAGCAGTGAGGTCATCACTTGGAATGGTCACACAATGGGAGCAGTGAGGTCATCACTTGGAATGGTCACACAATGGGAGCAGTGAGGTCATCACTTGGAATGTTCGCACAATGGGAGCAGTGAGGTCATCACTTGGAATGGTCACACAATGGGAGCAGTGAGGTCATCACTTGGAATGTTCACACAATGTGAGCAGTGAGGTCATCACTTGGAATCGTCACACATTGGGAGCAGTGAGGTCATCACTTGGAATGGTCACACAATGCGAGCAGTGAGGTCATCACTTGGAATGGTCACACAATGGGAGCAGTGAGGTCATCACTTGGAATGGTCACACAATGGGAGCAGTGAGGTCATCACTTCGAATGTTCACACAATGGGAGCAGTGAGGTCATCACTTCGAATGGTCACACAATGGGAGCAGTGAGGTCATCACTTGGAATGGTCACACAATGGGAGCAGTGAGGTCATCACTTGGAATGGTCACACAATGGGAGCAGTGACATCATCACTTGGAATGGTCACACAATGGGAGCAGTGAGGTCATCACTTGGAATGGTCACACAATGGGAGCAGTGACATCATCACTTGGAATGGTCACACAATGGGAGCAGTGAGGTCATCACTTGGAATGTTCACACAATGGGAGCAGTGAGGACATCACTTGGAATGGTCACACAATGGGAGCAGTGAGGTCATCACTTGGAATGGTCACACAATGGGAGCAGTGACATCATCACTTGGAATGGTCACACAATGGGAGCAGTGAGGTCATCACTTGGACTGTTCACACAATGGGAGCAGTGAGGTCATCACTTGGAATGGTCACACAATGGGAGCAGTGAGGTCATCACTTGGAATGGTCACACAATGGGAGCAGTGACGTCATCACTTGGAATGGTCACACAATGGGAGCAGTGAGGTCATCACTTGGAATGGTCACAGAATGGGAGCAGTGACATCATCACTTGGAATGGTCACACAATGAGAGCAGTGAGGTCATGACTTGGAATGGTCACACAATGGGAGCAGTGAGGTCATCACTTGGAATGGTCACACAATGGGAGCAGTGAGGTCATCACTTGGACTGTTCACACAATGGGAGCAGTGAGGTCATCACTTGGACTGTTCACACAATGGGAGCAGTGAGCTCATCACTTTGAATGGTCACACAATGGGAGCAGTGAGATCATCACTTGGAATGGTCACACAATGGGAGCAGTGAGGTCATCACTTGGACTGGTCACTCAATGGCACCAGCGACGTCATCACTTGGAATGGTCACACAATGGGAGCAGTGAGGTCATCACTTGGACTGTTCACACAATGGGAGCAGTGACGTCATCACTTGGACTGGTCACACAATGGGAGCAGTGAGGTCATCACATGGAATGGTCACACAATGGGAGCAGTGACGTCATCACTTGGAATGGTCACACAATGGGAGCAGTGAGGTCATCACTTGGAATGGTCACAGAATGGGAGCAGTGACATCATCACTTGGAATGGTCACACAATGGGAGCAGTGAGGTCATCACTTGGAATGGTCACACAATGGGAACAGTGAGGTTATCACTTGGAATGGTCACACAATGGGAGCAGTGAGGTCATCACTTGGAATGGTCACACAATGGGAGCAGTGACGTCATCATTTGGACTGTTCGCACAATGGGAGCAGTGAGGTCATCACTTGGAATGGTCACACAATGGGAGCAGTGAGGTCATCACTTGGAATGGTCACACAATGGGAGCAGTGAGGTCATCACTTGGAATGTTCACACAATGGGAGCAGTGAGGTCATCACTTGGAATCGTCACACATTGGGAGCAGTGAGGTCATCACTTGGAATGGTCACACAATGCGAGCAGTGAGGTCATCACTTGGAATCGTCACACAATGGGAGCAGTGAGGTCATCACTTGGAATGGTCACACAATGGGAGCAGTGAGGTCATCACTTCGAATGTTCACACAATGGGAGCAGTGAGGTCATCACTTCGAATGGTCACACAATGGGAGCAGTGAGGTCATCACTTGGAATGGTCACACAATGGGAGCAGTGAGGTCATCACTTGGAATGGTCACACAATGGGAGCAGTGACATCATCACTTGGAATGGTCACACAATGGGAGCAGTGAGGTCATCACTTGGAATGGTCACACAATGGGAGCAGTGACATCATCACTTGGAATGGTCACACAATGGGAGCAGTGAGGTCATCACTTGGAATGTTCACACAATGGGAACAGTGAGGTCATCACTTGGAATGGTCACACAATGGGAGCAGTGAGGTCATCACTTGGAATGGTCACACAATGGGAGCAGAGACATCATCACTTGGAATGGTCACACAATGGGAGCAGTGAGGTCATCACTTGGACTGTTCACACAATGGGAGCAGTGAGGTCATCACTTGGACTGTTCACACAATGGCAGCAGTGAGCTCATCACTTGGAATGGTCACACAATGGGAGCAGTGAGGTCATCCCTTGGAATGGTCACACAATGGGAGCAGTGAGGTCATCACTTGGAATGTTCACACAATGGGAGCAGTGAGGTCATCACTTGGAATGGTCACACAATGGGAGCAGTGAGGTCATCACTTGGACTGTTCACACAATGGGAGCAGTGAGGTCATCACTTGGACTGTTCACACAATGGGAGCAGTGAGGTCATCACTTGGAATGGTCACACAATGGGAGCAGTGAGGTCATCACTTGGAATGGTCACACAATGGGAGCAGTGAGGTCATCACTTGGAATGGTCACACAATGGGAGCAGTGATGCCATCACTTGGAATGGTCACACAATGGGAGCAGTGAGGTCATCACTTGGAATGTTCACACAATGGGAGCAGTGAGGTCATCACTTGGAATGGTCACACAATGGGAGCAGTGAGGTCATCACTTGGAATGTTCACACAATGGGAGCAGTGAGGTCATCACTTGGAATGGTCACACAATGGGAGCAGTGACGTCATCACTTGGAATGGTCACACAATGGGAGCAGTGAGGTCATCACTTGGAATGTTCACAAAATGGGAGCAGTGAGGTCATCACTTGGAATGTTCACACAATGGGAGCAGTGAGGTCATCACTTGGAATGGTCACACAATGGGAGCAGTGAGGTCATCACTTGGAATGGTCACACAATGGGAGCAGTGAGGTCATCACTTGGAATGGTCACACAATGGGAGCAGTGAGGTCATCACTTGGAATGGTCACACAATGGGAGCAGTGAGGTCATCACTTGGAATGGTCACACAATGGGAGCAGTGAGGTCATCACTTGCACTGGTCACACAATGGGAGCAGTGAGGTCATCACTTGGAATGGTCACACAATGGGAGCAGTGAGGTCATCACTTGGAATGTTCACACAATGGGAGCAGTGAGGTCATCACTTGGAATGGTCACAATGGGGGCAGTGAGGTCATCACTTGGAATGGTCACACAATGGGAGCAGTGAGGTCATCACTTGGAATGGTCACACAATGGGAGCAGTGAGGTCATCACTTGGAATGGTCACACAATGGAAGCAGTGAGGTCATCACTTGGAATGTTCACACAATGGGAGCAGTGAGGTCATCACTTGGACTGTTCACACAATGGGAGCAGTGAGGTCATCACTTGGAATGGTCACACAATGGGAGCAGTGAGGTCATCACTTGGAATGATCACACAATGGGAGCAGTGACATCATCACTTGGAATGGTCACACAATGAGAGCAGTGAGGTCATCACTTGGAATGGTCACACAATGGGAGCAGTGAGGTCATCACTTGGAATGTTCACACAATGGGAGCAGTGAGGTCATCACTTGGACTGTTCATACAATGGGAGCAGTGAGGTCATCACTTGGACTGTTCACACAATGGGAGCAGTGACATCACTCGGACTGTTCACACAATGGGAGCAGTGAGGTCATCACTTGGACTGGTCACACAATGGGAGCAGTGAGGTCATCACTTGGAATGGTCACACAATGGGAGCAGTGAGGTCATCACTTGGAATGGTCACACAATGGGAGCTGTGAGGTCATCACTTGGAATGGTCACACAATGGGAGCAGTGACATCACTCGGACTGTTCACACATTGGGAGCAGTGAGGTCATCACTTGGACTGGTCACACAATGGGAGCAGTGAGGTCATCACTTGGAATGGTCACACAATGGGAGCAGTGAGGTCATCACTTGGAATGGTCATACAATGGGAGCAGTGACGTCATCACTTGGAATGGTCACACAATGGGAGCAGTGAGGTCATCACTTGGAATGGCCACAGAATGGGAGCAGTGACATCATCACTTGGAATGGTCACACAATGGGAGCAGTGAGGTCATCACTTGGAATGCTAGCACAATGGGAGCAGTGAGGTCATCACTTGGAATTGTCACACAATGGGAGCAGTGACGTCATCACTTGGAATAGTCACACAATGGGAGCAGTGAGGTCATCACTTGGAATGGTCACACAATGGGAGCAGTGACGTCATCACTTGGAATGGTCACACAATGGGAGCAGTGAGGTCATCACTTGGAATGGTCACACAATGGGAGCAGTGAGGTCATCACTTGGAATGGTCACACAATGGGAGCAGTGAGGTCATCACTTGGAATGGTCACACAATGGGAGCAGTGAGGTCATCACTTGGACTGTTCGCACAATGAGAGCAGTGAGGTCATCACTTGGAATGGTCACACAATGGGAGCAGTGAGGTCATCACTTGGGATGGTCACACAATGGGAGCAGTGAGGTCATCACTTGGACTGGTCACACAATGGGAGCAGTGAGGTCATCACTTGGAATGGTCACACAATGGGAGCAGTGAGGTCATCACTTGGAATGGTCACACAATGGGAGCAGTGACATCATCACTTGGAATGGTCACACAATGGGAGCAGTGAGGTCATCACTTGGAATGGTCACACAATGGGAGCAGTGAGGTCATCACTTGGAATGGTCACACAATGGAAGCAGTGAGGTCATCACTTGGAATGGTCACACAATGGGAGCAGTGACATCATCACTTGGAATGGTCACACAATGGGAGCAGTGAGGTCATCACTTGGAATGGTCACACAATGGGAGCAGTGAGGTCATCACTTGGAATGGTCACACAATGGGAGCAGTGATGTCATCACTTGGAATGGTCACACAATGGGAGCAGTGAGGTCATCACTTGGAATGGTCACACAATGGGAGCAGTGAGGTCATCACTTGGAATGTTCACACAATGGGAGCAGTGAGGTCATCACTTGGAATGGTCACTCAATGGGAGCAGTGAGGTCATCACTTGGAATGGTCACACAATGGGAGCAGTGATGTCATCACTTGGAATGGTCACACAATGGGAGCAGTGAGGTCATCACTTGGAATGTTCACACAATGGGAGCAGTGAGGTCATCACTTGGAATGTTCACACAATGGGAGCAGTGAGGTCATCACTTGGAATGGTCACACAATGGGAGCAGTGAGGTCATCACTTGGAATGGTCACACAATGGGAGCAGTGAGGTCATCACTTGGAATGTTCACACAATGGGAGCAGTGACGTCATCACTTGGACTGTTCGCACAATGTGAGCAGTGAGGTCATCACTTGGAATGTTCACACAATGGGAGCAGTGAAGTCATCACTTGGAATGGTCACACAATGGGAGCAGTGAGGTCATCAATTCGAATGGTCACACAATGGGAGCAGTGAGGTCATCACTTGGATTCTTCACACAATGGGAGCAGTGAGGTCATCACTTGGACTGTTCACACAATGGCAGCAGTGAGCTCATCACTTGGAATGGTCACACAATGGGAGCAGTGAGGTCATCACTTGGAATGGTCACACAATGGGAGCAGTGAGGTCATCACTTGGAATGGTCACACAATGGGAGCAGTGAGGTCATCACTTGGAATGGTCACACAATGGGAGCAGTGAGGTCATCACTTGGAATGGTCACACAATGGGAGCAGTGAGGTCATCACTTGGAATGGTCACACAATGGGAGCAGTGAGGTCATCACTTGGAATGGTCACACAATGGGAGCAGTGAGGTCATCACTCGGACTGTTCACACAATGGGAGCAGTGAGGTCATCACTTGGAATGGTCACACAATGGGAGCAGTGAGGTCATCACTTGGAATGGTGACACAATGGGAGCAGTGAGGTCATCACTTGGATTGGTCACACAATGGGAGCAGTGAGGTCATCACTTGGAATGTTCACACAATGGGAGCAGTGAGGTCATCACTTGGAATGGTCACACAATGGGAGCAGTGAGGTCATCACTTGGAACGGTCACACAATGGGAGCAGTGAGGTCATCACTTGGAATGTTCACACAATGGGAGCAGTGAGGTCATCACTTGGAATGGTCACACAATGAGAGCAGTGAGGTCATCACTTGGAATGGTCACACAATGGGAGCAGTGAGGTCATCACTTGGAATGTTCACACAATGGGAGCAGTGAGGTCATCACTTGGAATGGTCACACAATGGGAGCAGTGAGATCATCACTTGGAATGGTCACACAATGGGAGCAGTGAGGTCATCACTTGGAATGGTCACACAATGGGAGCAGTGAGGTCATCACTTGGACTGTTCACACAATGGGAGTGATATGCCTATCAATTAGTCCAATAAAAGGCGACGAGTTAAGAACGTAACTGAAGGTTTTTATTGGCTAAATAACAGAGCCCACCCTCGTGGGTGATCCGATCCAACAGGGAGGAATACTAGCCAGTCAGCTACCTTTATACCTGGGCAGGTAATGGGCGGAGTCGGAGGTGGTCAGCCCAGGTATAACAGTGCGACAAGAGGCGACCTCGTGTAGTGATGTGACAGTGAGAACAGTGAGAACAATATACAGTGATAACTATAACAGTGGTTTACCACATTCACCCCTTGTTTAGATTAGAGTCCGGCGGGGTGAAGTGTATTACCAGCTCTGGTATGTCAGTCTGTCCGGAGGCTTCGTTAGCCTCTCCGATCGTCGCAGCGGCGGTGTTACATTATCCGGTGTTAAAGCTGGTGTCTGCGTAGTCGGCAAAGGCTCGTGGGGTTCCGGCATGCCGTCTACCTCGGCTGGACTCGGGGGGTTGGGAGGGGGGGGTGAGGGTGCGAGGTCTCGTAAGGAGACAGTGTCCTCCCGTCCGTCTGGGTAAGCCACATAGGCGTACTGGGGGTTGGCGTGCAGGAGGTTCACCTTCTCGACCAGGGGGTCCGTTTTATGGGCCCTCACGTGCTTTCGCAGCAAGACGGGTCCCGGAGAGGTCAGCCAGGTTGGTAGGGTGGTTCCCGTAGTCGACTTCCTGGGGAAGACAAACATTCGAGCATGGAGGGTGGTGTTAATGGCAGTGCAAAGTAGTGACCGGATGGAGTGCAGCGCAATCGGGAGGACCTCTTGCCAGCGGGAGGTTGGGAGGCCCTTAGACTTTAAGGCTAAGAGGGTGGCCTTCCATACCGTCGCGTTCTCTCTTTCCACCTGGCCGTTCCCTCGGGGGTTGTAGCTGGTGGTCCTGCTTGCTGCAATACCCCTCTCCAATAGGAACTGACGGAGTTCCTCGCTCATGAAGGAGGCGCCCCGGTCACTATGTATATAGTTCGGGAACCCGAACAAGGCGAAGAGTTTGTTCAGGCATTTAATGACCGTGTTACTGGTCATGTCTGGGCAGGGGAAGGCAAAGGGGAAACGGGAGTACTCATCAACGATGTTGAGGAAGTACACATTACGGTCGGATGACGGTAGGGGCCCCTTGAAGTCGATGCTCAGACGCTCGAAGGGGCGGGTGGCCTTGATCAGGCTTGCTCTGTCCGGCTTATAGAAGTGCGGTTTGCACTCAGCACAGATCTGGCAGTTCCTGGTCATGGTCCTGACCTCCTCGATGGAGTATGGCAGGTTGCGGGCCTTAATGAAATGGTAGAGTCTGGTGACTCCGGGGTGGCAGAGGTCATTGTGGAGGGTCTGAAGTCTATCACTTTGCGCGCTGGCGCATGTAATGCGTGAAAGAGCATCAGGGGGGTCGTTCAGTTTACCGGGCCGGTACAAGATCTCATAATCATAGGTGGAAAGCTCGATTCTCCACCTCAAGATTTTGTCGTTCTTGATCTTGCCCCTCAGCTTGTTATTAAACATGAAGGCAACCGAGCGTTGGTCGGTGAGGAGGGTAAATCGTTTATAACAACAGAAAATGCTGGAAAAACTCAGCAAGTCAGGCAACATCCGTGGAGAGAAATTTGAGTTGACGTTTCGGGTTTGACCCTTCTTCAAAACTGGAGAGAAAAGGAACTAGCCCCCCCCCCTTTCCTTTTGTTTCTCTCTCACACCTGGCAGCTATCTTTTGCCCTGCCAGTACACTTTACACCTAATCACAGCCTATTACCATCTCGTCTAGCTTCTAATCTCTTTTACTTCTTTTGGTTCTTTTATTCTTTTGTCCGATCGCAGCCCTGCCTTCGATCTAGTTCCTTTTCTCTCCAGTTTTGAAGAAGGGTCAAACCCGAAACGTCAACTCAAATTTCTCTCCACGGATGTTGCCTGACTTGCTGAGTTTTTCCAGCATTTTCTGTTGTTATTTCGGATTTCCAACATCTGCAGTATTTTGCTATCGTACTAGGGTAAATCGTTTGCCTGCCAAGTAGTGCCTCCAGCGCCGTACTGCCTCCACAATTGCCTGGGCTTCCTTCTCGACCGACGAGTGTCGGGTCTCGGGGCCCTGTAGGGTCCTTGAGAAGAAGGCTACCGGCCTACCCTCCTGGTTAAGGGTAGCGGCTAGGGCGAAGTCGGATGCATCGCTCTCCACTTGGAAGGGGATTGACTCATCCACTGCGTGCATTGTGGCCTTGGCTATGTCTCCCTTAATGAGGGAGAAGGCCGCGCACGCCTCTTCCGTGAGGGGGAAGGATGTGGTTTTCAGGAGGGGTCTGGCTTTGTCCGCATAATTGGGTACCCATTGGGCATAGTAGGCGAAAAGCCCCAGGGTTCTCCTAAGTGCTTTTGGACAGTGGGGGAGGGGTAGCTCCATGAGGGGGCGCATTCTTTCGGGGTCGGGGCCGATGACTCCGTTCTCTACTACACAGCCAAGGATGGCAAGGCGTGCTGTGTTAAACACGCATTTCTCCTTATTGTAGGTGAGGTTCAGCCGTTGGGCCGTACGGAGGAATTTCTCCAGATTCACGTCATGGTCCTGCCGGTTGCGGCCGCAGATGGTGACGTTATCGAGATAGGGGAAAGTGGCCTGTAGTCCGTTCTGGTCAACCATCCGGTCCATCTCCCGTTGGAAAACCGAGACCCCGTTGGTGACACCAAAGGGGACCCTAAGGAATTGGTAGAGGCGGCCATTCGCCTCGAAGGCGGTGTACTGGCTGTCCTCCGGACTGATGGGGAGTTGGTGGTAGGCCGACTTGAGGTCGATGGTCGAGAATACGCGGTATTGTGCAATCTCATTGACCATGTCCGATATGCGGGGGAGGGGGTATGCGTCCAGCTGGGTGTATCTGTTTATGGTCTGGCTGTAGTCGATAACCAGGCGATTTTTGTCGCCGGTCTTGACTACCACCACCTGGGCACGCCAGGGGCTGCTGCTCCCCTCAATAATGCCCTCTTTCAGGAGTCGCTGCACCTCAGAGCTAATGAAGGCTCTGTCCCCAGCGCTGTACCGCCTGCTCTTAGTAGCGACAGGTTTGCAGTCGGGGGTGAGGTTAGCGAACAGGGAAGGTGGCGGTACCTTGAGGGTGGATAGGCTGCAGGTGTTACGCGGTGGGCGGTTTAACTTTCGCTGGTTGTCGACTGTGAGTGGGGGGAGGGGTCCACCGTATGCTAGGGTTACACTTTGGAGGTGGGATTGGAAGTCCAGCCCTAGTATGACGGCAGCGCACAGCTGGGGGAGTACGAGGAGTTTAAAATTTTTATACTCTGTCCCTTTAACCGACAATGTCACGACACAGTAGCCGCTGATGTCTGTGGCGTGCGACCTCGATGCCATCGAGATGCGGCTGCGCGTTGGCAGGACGGGGAGGGAGTAGTGGCTCACCGTGTCTGGGTGGATGAAGCTCTCCGTGCTTCCGCTGTCGAACAGGCAGGTCGTGGCGTGGCCGTTGACTTTGATGTCCATCATTGAGCTGGCCAGGTGGTGCGGGCGGGCTTGATCCAGGGTCACGGAAGCTAGGGTGTAGATGAGCGCGTCGTTGTCATGACAAGATGGCGGCGAAGATGGCGGCCCCCGTAGTTCACATGAGGCTCTGTTTAAATCGTTTGCCCCGCACAAAGATGGCCGCCCCTGCTGTTCCCATGAGGCTCTGCAGGCTTCGGCTGCCCCGCACAAAGATGGCCGCCCCTGGTTTTCCCATGAGGCTCTGCAGGCTTCGGCTGCCCCGCACAAAGATGGCCGCCCCTGGTTTTCCCATGAGGCTCTGCAGGCTTCGGCTGCCCCGCACAAAGATGGCCGCCCCCAGGGTTCGCATGAGGCACTGCTGGCTTCTGAGGATTTGCTTCTGCAGGCCTTGGAGAAGTGGCCTTTCTTGAGGCAGGTTTTGCAGGTCGAGTTTTTGGCTGGGCAGCGCGACCTCGGATGCTTCTCCTGGCCGCAAAAGAAGCAGCCAGCGGCCCGATCGGGGTTGCCTGATGTCGGGGCCGGTACCGGGGCTAGCGGGCCCGGTCGGATCCGTGATGCAGACGCTGAGGTAGGTCCCGGGGGCAGCGCTGTGAAGGGTGGTGGGGTGGGGGTCGGGCCCGAGTCCCAGGGTCGCGAATAGTACCTGGCAAACGCTTCCTGGTCTTGCTGGGTGGCCTCTAGGGTGAGGGCGAGGGCTTCGGCCTTGTCCAGGTCTATGTCCTTAGCTTCAAGCAGTCTTTGCCGTGTGTAGTCGGAACGTAGGCCTCTCACCAAGGCGTCGCGGACATTGTCTTCCATGTTCGCAGTAGCCGTCACCGCTTTAAAGTCACAGTTCCTGCCGAGTTGTCTCAGCGCTCGTGAAAATTCAGCTATCGATTCTCCTGGCTGTTGCTGGCGAGATCTTAAGAGATGCCTAGTGTACATGTAGTTTACCGGGCTCCGGTACTGCTGTTTCAGTAGGTTGATGGCGTCGTCGTACGTAGTCATGTCCTGGATGAGTGTATATACTCTCGGGCTCGCTTGGGCTTTCAGGACTCTTAGTTTGGATCTCTGAGGGACGACGGCTTCCTCCAGGTACGATTCGAAGCAGTCCAGCCAGTGTTTGAAGTCGTTGGCTGAGTTTGGTGCCTGTGGGTTTAGATCCAGGTATGGTGGTTTCAAGGCTTGCAGCCAAGCCGGCTGGTGTGGCCCGTTGTCTGGAGGCTGCTGTTGCTGTGCTGCTGGGTGAGCTCCTTGCTGTTGCTGTTCATTATCAGACATCTTTAAAATTTAGCCAATAAAATTGATATGCCTATCAATTAGTCCAATAAAAGGCGACGAGTTAAGAACGTAACTGAAGGTTTTTATTGGCTAAATAACAGAGCCCACCCTCGTGGGTGATCCGATCCAACAGGGAGGAATACTAGCCAGTCAGCTACCTTTATACCTGGGCAGGTAATGGGCGGAGTCGGAGGTGGTCAGCCCAGGTATAACAGTGCGACAAGAGGCGACCTCGTGTAGTGATGTGACAGTGAGAACAGTGAGAACAATATACAGTGATAACTATAACAGTGGTTTACCACACTCACTATTTACCACCCCACCAATTTTCGTGTCATCTGCGAACTTACTGATCATACCTTTTACATTCACATCCAAATCATTAATGTAGACCACAAACAGCAAGGGACCCAGCACCCGGTATCCCTGCGGTACCCCACTGGACACAGGCTTCCAGTCACAAAAACAACCTTCCACCATCACCCTCTGCCTTCTGCCACTAAGCCAGTTTTGGATCCAATGTGCCAAGGCACCCTGGATCCCATGGGCTCTTACCTTCTTGACCAGTCTCCTATGCGGGACTTTATCAAAAGCCTTACTGAAATCCATGTATACCACATCCACTGCACTACCCTCATCCACACACCTCGTCACCTCCTCGAATATTCAATCAAGTTAGTCAGACATGATCTTCCCTTGACAAAGCCATGCTGACTATCCCTGATTAATCCTTGCCTCTCCAATTGGGGACTAATTCTGTCCCTCAGAAATTTTTCCAATAATTTCCCTACCACTGATGTTAGGCTCACTGGCCTGTAATTCCCTGGTTTATCCCCACTACCCTTCTTGAATAATGGTACTACGTTAGCTGTTCTCCAGTCCTCTGGCACATCCCCTGTGGCCAGAGAGGTTCTGAAAATTTGTGTCAGAGCCCCTGCAATCTCCTCCTTTGCCTCACACAGCAGCCTGGGATACATCTCGCCCGGGCCTGGGGATTTATCCACTTTTAAGCCTGCTAAAACCACCAGTACCTCTTCCCTCTCGATGCTAATATGTTCAAGTATATCACAGTCCCCCTGCCCAATTTCTATGTCTGCATCGTCCTTCTCCATAGTGAACACAGATGCAAAAAATTCATTTAGAACCCCACCTACATCTTCCGGCTCCACACACAGATTGCCACTTTGGTCCCTAATGGGCCCTACTTTTTCCCTAGTTATCCTCTTACCCTTAATATACTTATAAAACACCTTAGGATTTTCCTTTATTTTGCTCGCCAGTGTTATTTCATGGCCCCTCCTCGCTCTCCTAATTTCTTTTTTAAGTATGCCCCTGCACTTTTTATACTCCTCTAGGGCTTCCTCTGTCTTTAGTCCTTTGTATCTGCCAAAAGCCCTCCTTTTTTTCCTAATCCATTCTCGTATATCCCTTGACATCCAAGGTTCCCTGGGGTTTTTGGACCCACCCTTGACCTTTACGGGAACATGTTGCCATTGTACTCTCTCAATTTCCCTTCTGAAAGACTCCCATTGCTCCGATGTGGATTTTCCTTCAAGTAGCTGATCCCAGTCCACTTTGGCCAGATCCTGCCTTATCCTATTAAAATCGGCCTTCCCCCAATTTAGAACCTTTATTTCCGGTCCATCTCTGTCCTTTTCCATGACTACCTTAAATCTCACCGAATTATGGTCACTGTCACCAAAGTGCTCAGCTACTAACACTTCTTCCACTTGGCCGGCCACATTCCCTAGAATTAGGTCCAGTACCGCCCCCTCTCTTGTAGGACTTTCTACATGTTGGCTCAAAAAGCTCTCCTGGATGCACTTTAAGAATTCTGCACCCTCTGAGCCTTTCACACTCTGACTATCCCAGTTAATATTGGGGAAGTTGAAATCCCCCACTATTATTACCCTATTATTTGCACATTTCTGAGATTTGCCTACATATGCACGGTGGCATACTGGTTAGCACTGTTGCCTCACAGCGCCAGGGACCCGGGTTCGAATCTGGCCTCGGGTGACTGTCTGTGTGGAGTTTGCACATTCTCCCCGTGTTTGCGTGGGTTTTCTCCGGGTGCTCCGGTTTCCTCCCACAGTCCAAAGATGTGCGGGTTAGGTTGATTGACTATGATAAATTGACCCTTAGTGTTAGGGGGATTAAATATGTGGGGTTACGGGGATAGGGTGGGATATGTGTTGGTGTAGGGGTTACAGGGATCGGGTGGGATATGTGTCGGTGCAGGCTCGATGGGCAGAAATGGCCTCTATCTGCACTGTGGGGTTTCTGTGATTCTGTGATATCTGTTCCTCTATCTCCCCCTGACTGTTTGGGGGCCTATAGTACACTCCCAGCAAAGTGCTTGCCCCCTTTTTGTTTTTAAGTTCAACCCATATGGCCTCATTAGAGGAACCTGCGAAGATATCATCCCTCCTTACAGCAGAAATTGACTCCTTAATTAATATTGCAACACCCCCTCCTCTGTTACCACCCCCTCTGTCTCGCCTGAAGATTCTATACCCCGGAATATTGAGCTGCCAGTCCTGCCCCTCCCTCAACCATGTCTCCGTGACAACAACAATATCATACTCCCATGTGTTCATCAATACCTTCAGTTCATCCACCTTATTCACAAGACTCCTTGCATTAAAATAAGTGCCATCCAGCCTTGCCATACTCCCTTGTGCCGTTACATATTTGCTCTGCCTTCCAAGCTGACTTGTTTTTTCCTCTATATTTGGCTGTACATCACCCCCTATTATAGCTCCACTCTGTATCCCATCCCCCTTCCAAGTTCATTTAAACCCCCCCAACAGTGCTAGCAAACCTCCCTGCAAGGATATTTGTCCCGCTCTGGTTCAGGTGCAACCCGTCCGACTTGTACAAGTCCCACCTTCCCCAGAAGCAGACCCAGTGATCCAGGAAAAAGCCCTCCCTCCTGCACCAACTCCTTAGCCACGCATTCATCTGCTCTATCCTCCTATTCCTATACTCACTAGCACGTGGCACCAGGAGTAATCCAGAGATTACAACCTTTGAGGTCCTGCTCTTTAATCTGCTATCTAGCTCCCTAAACTCTTGCTGCAGGACCTCATCCCTCTTCCTACCCATGTCGTTGGTCCCAATGTGAACCATGACCTCTGCCTGTTCACCCTCCCCCTTCAGAATGCCCTGCAGCCATTCAGTGACATCCTTGACCCTGGCACCAGGGAGGCAACAAACCATCCTGGAGTCACATCTACGGCCACAGAAACGCCTATCTGTTCCCCTTACGATAGAATCCCCTACCACTATTGCTCTCCCATTCTTTTTCCTCCCTTCCTGAGCAGCAGAAGCACCCCTGGTGCCAGGAAGTTGGCTGCTGCTGCCTTCCCCTGGTAAGTCATCCCCCTCAACAGTATCCAAATCGGTATACCTGTTTGAAAGGGGGATGGCCACAGGGGTCCCCTGCACTACCTGCCTGCCTCTACTGCTCTGCCTGATGTCCTCTCCTTGGATCTTATGCTATCCCTAATTTCCCTTGTTAGCCACGGTTGAGTCACCTTTTTTGTTTTATTTTTGTGCCAAACTGGGATGAACAACTTCTGTAGTTCATCCATGCGGCATGTTTGCCATTGCCTATCCACCGTCAACCCTTTGAGTGACATTCCCCAATCAATCCTACCCAACTCGCTCCTCAGACCATCGTAGTTTCCTTTATTTAAATTTAGGACCCAAGTCTCTGAGTCAACAACTTCATTCTCCATCTTAATGAAGAATTCAATCATGTTATCATTCCGACCCAAGGGGCCTCGTACAACAATATTGCTAATTAATCCTTTCTTGTTACATAATACCCAGTGTAAGATGGCCTGATCTCTGGTTGGTTCCTTGACATATTGGTCCAGGAATCCATCCTGTAAACACTCCAGGAATTCCTCCTCCACAGTAGAGGACATGAGAGGGGGGGGGGAGGGAGTCCCTTTAAATGAGGAAGAGTTGGGTGTCCCTTTAAATGTGGAGGGGGTGGGTGTCCCTTTAAATGTGGAGGGGGTGGGTGTCCCTTTAAATGTGGAGGGGGTGGGTGTCCCTTTAAATGTGGAGGGGTGGTGTCCCTTTAAATGTGGAGGGGGCGGGTGTCCCTTTAAATGTGGAGGGGGTGGGTGTCCCTTTAAATGTGGAGGTGGTGGGTGTCCCTTTAAATGTGGAGAGGCGGGGCCGCGCATGCTTATTCGGCCCCACCACAAAACCAGGCTTCCAGTGGGCCTGCGCGGGGCCTATGGGCAGGAAACGGAAGGCCGGGCCCAGGCGGAATCAGCGGCCGGGGTAAAGTCAAGTGTTGGGGAATCGATTTAAATCGAGGTGAGGGGGGAGCGGAGAGCGAGATTATAAAGTAAAAGACGAGAAAAACCAAACCTGAGAGTCGGGCGGGCGGGACCTCCGCGGACACCGAGCGGAGCGGATTGAGCCTCGCGGGGGGGCGGAGTGAGCCGGAGCAATGTGATTCTGACTGACGGGAGCGCGGACCAATAGGAAGAGGGCTGAGCTGGGAGGACTGAACTGGGCGTCCTGGTCCTCCAACCAATGGCGGCGCGGCAAGGGGGCGGGGCCTCCTCTCCAGCTCAGGTGCGCTGGGGCCGATTGTGACGCGCTGTCCCCAGGTGAGAGCAGCTCAGGCAGCACAGAGCTGGGGCTGGAATCTGGGAGAGGGGCCGCAGGCAGCACAGAGCTGGGGCTGGAATCTGGGAGAGGGGCCGCAGGCAGCACAGAGCTGGGGCTGGAATCTGGGAGAGGGGCCGCAGGCAGCACAGAGCTGGGGCTGGAATCTGGGAGAGGGGCCGCAGGCAGCACAGAGCTGGGGCTGGAATCTGGGAGAGGGGCCGCAGGCAGCACAGAGCTGGGGCTGGAATCTGGGAGAGGGGCCGCAGGCAGCACAGAGCTGGGGCTGGAATCTGGGAGAGGGGCCGCAGGCAGCACAGAGCTGGGGCTGGAATCTGGGAGAGGGGCCGCAGGCAGCGGGCCTGGCAAAGGGGCACAAGCTTCACAATACAAGCTTCTTTCAAATGCACAATTGTTTCCTACACACAGACGTAAAAGATCCCGTGGTGCTATTTCGATGACGTTATCCCCGGTGTTTTGAACCCAATATTTATCCCTCAATCAACATGACGAAAAAGCATTAATCTGGTCATTATCACATTGCTGTTTGTGGGAGCTTGCTGTGCGCAAATTCGCTGCCACGTTTCCCACATTACAACAGTACACTTCAAAAGTACTTCATTGGCTGTGGAGCGCTTTGGGACGTCCGGTGGTCGTGAAAGGCAGTTAAGAAGGCAAATGGTATGCTGGCCTTCATTACAAGAGGATTTGAGTACAGGAGTAAAGAAGTCTTACTGCAATTATATCTTCTTCTTTCTTCTTAGGCAGTCCCCCAGAACCGAGGATGACTTGCTTCCACATTAAAAATGAGTTCTCAGGTGTAAGGGTAAACCGGGAGAGCTTCTGCTCCCCGAGACGGACCCTCTGATCGACTGGATCCTTGTTTATCTGTAATTTAAACAGAGGTCTGCTCGTCTTCCGAGCTCTTTCCCCTAGAGGAGAGGGTAGAATGGGGGTCTTTAGTGTTAAATGGTTTCACCTGGGTCCATTGCTTCCATCGCATACCCATCGGTTCCTGTAGACAAACACACGTATCACTTGTCATTAATACAGTACATGGCCCCATCCAACGGGCCCTATTCCCTTCCTTCCGATAACTTGCGTCATTACCTGTTGACCTATTCTGGGCAACTCGTCTGGTTTAAGTCCAGCATTCTGCCTTTCTAGATCTTTAATCTGTTGTTGGTTCCTTACTTCTTTATTTAGTGCTTGTACCTCCTGATTTAGTTGTACTAAGTATCGCCTTAATCTATCTTGCACTGGTCCTGGTCTTAAACACATACTTTGGTTCTGTCTTCACAAAGGAGGACACAAATAACCTCCCAGAGATGTCGGGGAACATAGGGTCTGATGAAACGGAGGAACTGAATGAAATCCGTATTTGTAGGGAAATGGTGTTGGGGAAATTGATGGGATTGAATGCCGATAAATCCCCAGGGCCTGATAATCTGCATCCTAGGGTACTTAAGGAAGTGGCCCTAGAAATAGTAGATGCATTGCTGATCATCTTCCAAAATTCGATAGACTCTGGAACAGTACCCATGGATTGGAGGGTAGCTAATGTTACCCCACTGTTCAAAAAAGGTGGGAGAGAGAAACCAGGTAATTGCAGACCGGTAAGCCTGACATCGGTAGTGGGGAAAATGCTAGAGTCCATTATAAAGGATGTAATAGCAGAGCACTTGGAAAAAAGTGACCGGATCGGACAAAGTCAACATGGAGTTACAAAAGGTAAATCATGCTTGACTAATCTACTGGAATTTTTTGAGGATGTAACTGGTAAAATAGATAAGGGAGAACCAGTGGATGTGGTGTATTTGGATTGTCAGAAGGCTTTCGATAAGGTCCCGCATAAGAGATTAGCGTGTAAAGTTAAGGCACATGGGATTGGGAGCAAGGTATTGACTTGGATAGAGAACTGGTTGGTGGACAGGAAGCAAAGAGTTGGAATAAACGGCTCTTTTTCCGAGTGGCAGGCAGTGACTAGTGGGGTACCGCAGGGCTGTTCTTGGACCCCAGCAATTCACAATATATATTAATGATCTGGGCGAGGGAACTAGATGTAATATCTCCAAGTTTGCAGATGACACAAAGCTGGGTGGGCGTGTGTGCTGTGAGGAGGATGCCGAGAAACTCCAGTATGATTTGGACAGGTTGGGTGATTGGACAGAAGCATGGCAGATGCAATATAATGTGGATAAATGTGAGGTTATCCACTTTGGTGTCAAAAACAGGAAGGCAGATTATTATCTGAATGGCAATAGATTGGGAGAAGGGGAACTGCAACGAGACCTGGGTGTCCTTGTTCACCAGTCGCTGAAGGTAAGCATGCAGGTGCAGCAGGCGGTTAAGAAGGCAAATGGTATATTGGCCTTCGTAGCGAGAGGGTTCGAGTACAAGAACAAGGATGTCTTGCTGCAGTTGTACAGGGCCTTGGTGAGACCACATCTTGAGTATTGTGTGCAGTTTTGGTCGCCTAATCTGAGGAAGGATGTTCTTGCCATGGAGGGAGTGCAGCGAAGATTCACCAGGCTGATACCTGGGATGGCAGGAATGACGTATGAGGAGAGATTGTGTAAGAATTCGCAATAATTTACAGTTCTGAAGATTCATTTTTTTGATTAAAGAATCCCTGGCGATGTGCTTATAAATTTCCAGGGATAAAAATGTCTGTCACCACATGGCCGAAGACAAAGGACAATGCTTTGTTTACAAAGCAATTGAATGCTATTAGCATTTGTTTGTATATCGAGTGGATACATCTAAACTGCAGAAGAGACTTTTGCACCTTGAATGGGAATCGTTCAAGATTTGAATGGGTTTTAAATCACCCAGCGCTGGACAATAGAGCAGTTGTATCTCCCTTTTGTTTCAGCCCAGGGAGCTCCGGAAGACACATTAATCCAGTCCAACCACTCCGAGGTAGCCAATCACAGCTTTCTCTTGTGTATTGGACCCTTTTGGGTGGGGAATTTTGCACACAGCCCTTGCGAGGCAGGACGGCAGGGGCCGCACCAGGTATAAAGATAGCGGCTGAAGCTATCTCTCTCGCTTACTTCGCTGGACCACAGGTGAGCCGAGTGTTCTGACTCCTCAGCATAGCAACCTAGTTAAGGAGTTTGGGGGATGGTGATTTAAGGGAATTGCTAAGATTGTTTAAATAACATTGTAGCCATTGTATCCCTCGTTTTCGCCATCTGCAACCCCTGTTATGCAATTTTCCTGTAATTACTGTGTCCGTGTGGGATAGTTTGATATTTTGATTATAGTTTCTTTTAATTAATAAAACTTGATTTTTTTCTCTCACCCAAACTACGTGTCTGTTTTAATATCAATAATTATAAGCCCTGCAGTCAGAACTGGAAGGTGGGGTAGCGATTCGAAACCGCTGTTTTAAAATTGGTTTTATTTTAAAATTGGTCTGCGTGCAGGCAAAGGCTGCAAGACCAGGAAAATTACTTTAAACCAGTTTAAAGAAGCCCCAAACCCTTACAATGGCGACCGTGGGCAGGACTGCAGGCCGTTTTTGATATGATAAGTGGTCTGGATCTAGAGAAAGCATCAGTTATTGTCTTTCTTCCTTTCAGTCTGTGGGCAGCCCTGCGGAAGGTAGTGGCAGTGTGTAAGCTGACCTATCAGGGTATAGGTGGCTGGGCTAGGAAGGGTGAGATGGGAGAGCAGGAGGAGTTTAAAGAGGCCAAGAATCGGGAGTCCCAGCTTGAAAAATGCCAGGCAGAGGTAGAACGCCTCAGAGAGGTGTATGAGGCCAGAGCGAGTGCTTTGAGGGTGCGGGAAGAGAATGCACGCCTCCCACTAGAGGTCACGAAATGCCAGGCATTTACAGAGCGCCTTGTGCAGGAAGTCACAGAGGTGAGGGACAGAGAGATGAGGCTACAAGAGGAGAATGCACACCTCACCCAAGAAGCTAGCGAGGGAGAGAGTCATGCGAGAAACGAGATAGAATTCCTAAAGTACCAAATCACTGAGGCCAGGGAAAATGAGATGAGACTGCGGGAAGAGAATGTCAGGTTTGGTGAAGCAGATCATGGCCCCTGTAGGGCAGAGATAGAAAGCCTTAACATGGCTTTAAAGGCATCAAAGGGAATGACTTGCATGATCAGCCCGAAGGCAGGTCAGCCGGATTTTACTGGCAGCCCAAATCAAACCGCCCCACAGGCAACACCCAGGGAAAGGCTGGCTAGGGAATTAGAGATCCCAAGACAGCAGCCCACAGCTCCGGGTTTTGAGGAGCTCTGGCAGCAAGGAGGGGTGGACAATGGGGTGGTAGGAGAACACCAGCAGATCCCGTTGGCAGGCAGGGACCAGGACCAGTGTACCCCCTCCAACAACGGAGGTACGGTCCGCCCGTGAGGAGTGAGCCTGAGAATAGGAATCCTCAGCCCACAGCATGTTCGAGTTCACAAGCAAGCACGGTGGCTTGTGTGGGGGGAGGAGCCATTCATATTCAGAGTAAGCTGTTTAAGCCAGGGAACAGGAAAGGAGAGTTCTGGGACCCCTGTAGAGCAGATCCAGTAGCAGAAATCCGAGACAAGGGAGGCACACAGGGGATAGTTTTGGCCCCAGACGAAAGGCAGGTCCAAAATTCCCCAGTTAAAGCCACCTGGGTGAGGGAACATGAGTTTGCTGTCCATGCAAGTTCAAGGAGTCAATTACTGCAGTAAGGAGGGATGATATATTAGCAGGTTCCTCTAATGAGGCCATATGGGTGGAGCTTAAAAACAAAAAGGGGGCAAGCACTTTGCTGGGAGTGTACTATAGGCCTCCAAACAGTCAGGGGGAGATAGAGGAACAGATACGTAGGCAAATCTCAGAGAAATGTGCAAATAATAGGGTAATAATAATGGGGGATTTCAACTTCCCCAATATTAACTGGGATAGTCAGAGTGTGCAAGGCTCAGAGGGTGTAGAATTCTTAAAGTGCATCCAGGAGAGCTTTTTGAGCCAGCATGTAGAAAGTTCTACAAGAGAGGGGGCGGTACTGGACCTAATCCTAGGGAATGTGGCCGGCCAAGTGGAAAAAGTGTTAGTAGGTGAGCACTTTGGTAACAGTGACCATAATATGGTGAGATTTAAGGTGGTCATGGAAAAGGACAGGGATGGGCCGGAAATAAAGGTTCTAAATTGGGGGAAGGCCGATTTTAATAGGATAAGGCAGGATCTGGCCAAAATGGACTGGGATCAGCTACTTGTAGGAAAATCCGCATCGGAGCAATGGGAGGCTTTCAGAAGGGAGATTGAGATCATACAATGGCAACATGTTCCCATAAAGGTCAAGGGTGGTTCCAAAAACCACAGGGAACCTTGGATGTCAGGGGATATACGGGAATGGATTAGGAAAAAAAGGAGGGCTTTTGGCAGATACAAAAGGATAAAGACGGAGGAAGCCATAGAGGAGTACAAAAAGTGCAGGGGGATACTTAAAAAAGAAATTAGGAGATCAAGGAGGGGCCATGAAATAACACTGGCGAGCAAAATAAAGGAAAATCCTAAGATGTTTTATAAGTATATTAAGGGTAAGAGGATAACTAGGGAAAAAATAGGGCCCATTAGGGACAAAAGTGGCAATCTGTGTGTGGAGCCGGAAGATGTAGGAGGGGTTCTAAATGTATTTTTTGCATCTGTTTTCACTACGGAGAAGGACGATGTAGACATAGAAATAGGGCGGGGGGACTGTGATATGCTCGAACATATTAACATCGAGAGGGAAGAGGTATTGGCGGTTTTAGCAGGCCTAAAAATGGATAAATCCCCAGGCCCGGACGAAATGTATCCCAGGCTGCTGTGTGAGGCAAAGGAAGAGATTGCGGGGGCTCTAACACATATATTTAGGACCTCTCTGGCCACAGGGGATGTGCCAGAGGACTGGAGAACCGCTAATGTAGTACTATTATTCAAGAAGGGAAGTAGGGAAAAACCGGGGAATTACAGGCCAGTGAGCCTAACATCAGTGGTAGGAAAATTATTGGAAAAAATTCTGAGGGACAAAATTAGTCTCCACTTGGAGAGGCAAGGATTAATCAGGGATAGTCAACATGGCTTTGCCAAGGGAAGATCATGTCTGACTAATTTGATTGAATTTTTTGAGGGGGTGACTAGGAGTGTGGATGAGGGTAACGCAGTGGATGTGGTATACATGGATTTCAGTAAGGCCTTCGATAAAGTCCCGCACAGGAGACTGGTCAAGAAGGTAAGAGCCCATGGAATCCAGGGTGCCTTGGCACATTGGATACAAAACTGGCTTAGTGGCAGAAGGCAGAGGGTGATGGTCGATGGTTGTTTTTGTGACTGGAAGCCTGTGGCCAGTGGGGTACCACAGGGATTGGTGCTGGGTCCCTTGCTGTTTGTGGTCTACATTAATGACTTGGATATGAATGTAAAAGGTATGATCAGTAAGTTCGCGGATGATACAAAAATTGGTAGGGTGGTAAATAGCGAGGAGGGTAGCCTCAGTCTGCAGGACGATATAGATGGGTTGGTCAGATGGGCGGAACAGTGGCAAATGGAATTTAACCCGGAAAAATGCGAGGTGCTGCACTTTGGGGGGACTAACAAGGCAAGGGAATACACAATGAATGATAAGACCCTAGGCAAGACGGAGGGTCAGAGGGATCTGGGTGTGCAAGTACACAGATCCCTGAAGACGGCAGAGCAGGTGGATAAGGTGGTAAAAAAGGCATATGGGATACTTGCCTTCATTAGCCGAGGCATTGAATATAAGAGCAAGGAGGTTATGATGGAGCTGTATAAAACACTGGTTAGGCCACAGCTGGAATACTGTGTGCAGTTCTGGTCGCCACACTACAGGAAGGATGTGATCGCTTTGGAGAGGGTGCAGAGGAGATTCACCAGGATGTTACCAGGGCTGGAGCGCTTCAGCTATGAAGAGAGACTGGGCAGATTGGGTTTGTTTTCCTTGGAGCAGAGGAGGCTGAGGGGGGACATGATTGAGGTGTACAAAATTATGAGGGGCATAGATAGGATGGATACTAAGGAGCTTTTTCCCTTAGTAGAAGGGTCAATAACTAGGGGGCATAGATTCAAGGTAAAGGGCGGGAGGTTTAGAGGGGATTTGAGAAAGAACTTTTTCACCCAGAGGGTGGTTGGAGTCTGGAACTCACTGCCTGAAAGGGTTGTGGAGGCAGGAACCCTCACAACATTTAAGAAGCATTTGGATGAGCACTTGAAATGCCAGAGCATACAAGGCTACGGACCAAATGCTGGAATATGGGATTAGATTTGACAGGGCTTGATGGCCGGCGTGGACACGATGGGCCGAAGGGCCTCTATCCATGCTGTATAACTCTATGATTCTATGACTCTAAGTTCACAGCCTACAAAAATAGGAACTGTGACTTGTTTCCAGGGAAGAGCAGACAAACCCAGAGAGAGATTTGCACCGGCAGGCTGCCAGGTACATTATACAGTGCGGGCTACTTGGACATGGGGGAGAAGGTTCCCAGCCAGCTGGGGCTGTGACCCAAGCTCAGGGTCCGCCAGCCAAAGTTTCCCCCATAGAGACACCCCTCAGAAGGTCTCAGCGGGTGCCCCAGCCTAAGAAAGCATGGTCACCCACTTTACAGTGGAGTAAGGCGGTCTCCCGAACCAGGGGGAAGCCAGAGAACAGAGGCCCCCACTCAACAGCCATAAGCTGCGGGGGACCAGAGACAGGAGACAGTCCAGCTTCGCTGCAGCCAGCAGCAATCTGCGACAGTGCCAGAGATTAGACTGGCTGTCCGGAGACGGGCGGCATTTGTATTAAAGCTATGTGTGTGAATATAGCGTGTACCAAAGGTGTATTTTAAGTTTTGGATTTAACTAGTTTCAAGTTAAAGTTTAAAGAGTTTAAGTTTACATGTTTGCCGAATGTTTGTGTTTTGGTCCGAGGTCGAGGGACCCGACCATGTCTCCACCTAAGGCAGCAGGTCAGTGAGACCTGGCTGCATGTCCTTTTAAGTTTTTGCAGGAGATTGGAAAATGAAGCAGCCATGTTCGCCCAGCCCGAGCTGGACATCGAATGAAGATACGGAATGTTGGGGATCACCTCGCCACTGGACGAATCCAGGAGACCCCGCAGCGGTCTTCGGGAAAAACCGGACAGAGTCCGGAGGAACTTGCCTACTCCTCCTACGGGGAGGAGATGGCCCCAGCTGGGTGGGGCACGGCCCCCAACCCAGCACTATCCTGACCGAAGTTCACTTGCGGGAGACCTCGCTGTCGAGGAGTCACGATGGGGAAGCGTGGGCGCCTTGTGATAGGGACGCGTTCCTCGGGGGTGGGTGGTGATGGCCCGGGAATGATTGTATAGAGGAGGGGGGAGACCCAAGAGTCGCGTGGGTGCAGTCGGGGGAGGGAGGAACTCACCCTGGGGCCCACAGGCAAAGAGGATAAGTGTGGCTGGGAAGGATGAGTGGGTGGCCGGATCAGCGTGGGGCCAGGGAGAGCCGCCACACAGGCACCCATCATTTTCTGCAGCCAGTCGAGGGAAGATGGGAGGGGGAGGGACTGGGAGTCATGAGATCCCATACTCCCCGGTCTCGGTCTGTGCCAAGGTAATTTAAATGTGAGGGGTACCCCTCCTCCACAAAGGGACAAGGGAACGGCTCGGGGCGGTCGGAGCAGGCTGGTCGGTAAATCCATTCTGCCTGTTTTAAAGTTTAAGCTGATCAAAGGGGGGTGGAAGGTACTTTTACTGCCCGAGTGGGAGGAGCAATACCCACTCGAATTTCGCGACCCATCATCGGCACGTGATGATCGGGGTTCATTTTAGCATGTTGTTTAATGATTTTTTGTATTTTGTGTTACAGCCCCAAGTTGAGCAGAGGCGTCGGATCCTCTCCGTGCTTGGGACCAGTTTGTGACAACTCCAAGTTGAGCAGAGGCGTAGGACCCTCTCCGTGCTTGCGACAATTTGAGTACATTGTGTAACTAAGATTGCAACATTTTGTAATAACTTATGATGTAAAAAAAAAAGGTGATTGTAAATTTGGTTTACACTGTATAATTTTACAAGCGTGTAGGGGTATGAGACCCCTTATTGAAAACTGAAGTATCTGTAAGATGCCTACCGTACCATGGTTTTTTCTTGAATTTAAGGGGAATAGACGGGACGGGGATCAGTGGCAGATAGCTATTAGGTAAATACAGGGGATGGTTGTTTGTGGGGGATCAGAAATTATTGCTAATTTCTTCAAGAGGATACTACAAGCAAGCTGGAAGTATCCAAGGGCGGACTGTAAGAATTCGCAATAATTTACAGTTCTGAAGATTCATTTTTTTGATTAAAGAATCCCTGGCGATGTGCTTATAAATTTCCAGGGATAAAAATGTCTGTCACCACATGGCCGAAGACAAAGGACAATGCTTTGTTTACAAAGCAATTGAATGCTATTAGCATTTGTTTGTATATCGAGTGGATACATCTAAACTGCAGAAGAGACTTTTGCACCTTGAATGGGAATCGTTCAAGATTTGAATGGGTTTTAAATCACCCAGCGCTGGACAATAGAGCAGTTGTATCTCCCTTTTGTTTCAGCCCAGGAAGCTCCGGAAGACACATTAATCCAGTCCAACCACTCTGAGTTAGCCAATCACAGCTTTCTCTTGTGTATTGGACCCTTTTGGGTGGGGAATTTTGCACACAGCCCTTGCGAGGCAGGACGGCAGGGGCCGCACCAGGTATAAAGATAGCGGCTGAAGCTATCTCTCTCGCTTACTTCGCTGGAACACAGGTGAGCCGAGTGTTCTGACTCCTCAGCATAGCAACCTAGTTAAGGAGTTTGGGGGATGGTGATTTAAGGGAATTGCTAAGATTGTTTAAATAACATTGTAGCCATTGTATCCCTCATTTTCGCCGTCTGCAACCCCTGTTATGCAATTTTACTGTAATTACTGTGTTCGTGTGGGATAGTTTGATATTTTGATTATAGTTTCTTTTAGTTAATAAAACTTGATTTTTTTCTCTCATCCAAACTATGTGTCTGTTTTAATATCAATAATTATAAGCCCTGCAGTCAGAACTGGAAGGTGGTGTAGCGATTCGAAACCGCTGTTTTAAAATTGGTTTTATTTTAAAATTGGTCTGCGTGCAGGCAAAGGCTGCAAGACCAGGAAAATTACTTTAAACCAGTTTAAAGAAGCCCCAAACCCTTACAATTGGGTCGATTGGGCTTATATTCACTGGAGTTTAGAAGAATGAGAGGGGATCTCATTGAAACTTATAAAATTCTAACAAGACTGGACAGACTAGATGCAGGAAGGATGTTCCCGATGTTCAGGGAGTCCAGAACCAGGGGTCACAGTCTAAAGATAAGGGGTAAGCCATTTAGGACAGAAATGAGGAGGAATTTCTTCACCCAGAGAATAGTGAACCTGTGGAATTCTCTACCACAGAAGGCAGTGGAGGCCAATTCATTAAATATATTCAAGAAGGAGTTGGATATATTTCTTAAGGCTAAAGGGATCAAGGGATATGGGGAGAAGGCAGGGACAGGGTACTGAATTTGGATGATCAGCCATGATCTCATTGAATGGCGGAGCAGGCTCAAGGGTAGGGAAATTATTGGAAAAATTCTGAGGGACAGAATTGGTCTCCACTTGGAGAGGCAGGGATTAATTAGGGATAGCCAGCATGGCTTTGTCGAGGGAAGATCGTGTCTCACCAATTTGATTGAATTTTTCGAGGGGGTGACTAGGTGTGTGGATGAGGGTAGTGCAGTGGATGTGGTTTACATGGATTTCAGTAAGGCTTTTGATAAAGTCCCGCATAGGAGACTGGTCAGGAAGGTAAGAGCCCATGGGATCCAGGGTGCCTGGGCAAATTGGATCCAAAACTGGCTTAGTGGCAGAAGGCAGAGGGTGATGGTGGAAGGTTGTTTTTGCAACTGGAAGCCTGTGTCCAGTGGGGTACCGCAGGGATCGGTGCTGGGTCCCTTGCTGTTTGTGGTCTACATTAATGATTTGGATGTGAATGTAAAAGGTATGATCAGTAAGTTCACAGATGACACGAAAATTGGTGGGGTGGTAAATAGCGAGGAGGGACGTCTCAGGCTACAGGATGATATAGATGGGTTGGTCAGATGGGCGGAACAGTGGCAAATGGAATTTCACCCTGAAAAGTGTGAGGTGATGCATTTTGGAGGGACTAACAAGGCAGTGGAATACACAATGAATGGTAAGACCCTAGGAAAGACAAAGGATCAGAGGGACCTTGGTGTGCATGTACATAGATCCCTGAAGGCAGCAGAACAGGTGGATAAGGTGTTTAAAAAGGCATATGGGATACTTGCCTTCATTAGCCGAGGCATTGAATATAAGAGCAGGGAGGTTATGATGGAGCTGTACAAAACGCTGGTTAGGCCACAGCTGGAGTACTGTGTGCAGTTCTGGTCGCCACACTATAGGAAGGATGTGATTGCATTGGAGAGGGTGCAGAGGAGATTCACCAGGATGTTACCTGGGCTGGAGCGCTTCAGCTATGAAGAAAGACTGGACAGGCTGGGATTGTTTTCCTTGGAGCAGAGAAGGCTGAGGGGTTCCTGATTGAGGTGTACAAAATTATGAGGGGCATAGATAGGGTAGATAGAAAGGAACTTTTCCCTTAGTAGAGGGGTCAATAACAAGGGGGCATAGTTTCAAGGTAAGGGGCAGGAGGTTTAGAGGGGATTTGAGGAAAAACTTTTTCACCCAGAGGGTGGTTGGAATCTGGAACTCACTGCCTGAAAGGGTGGTAGAGGCAGGAACCCTCACAACATTCAAGAAGCATTTAGATGAGCACTTGAAATGCCATAGCATACAAGGCTACGGATCAAGTGCTGGAAAATGGGATTAGAATAGATGGGGCTTGATGGCCGGCGCGGACGCGATGGGCCGAAAGGCCTCTTTCTGTGCTGTATAACTCTATGACTCTATGACTGAATGGCCCACTCCTGCTCCTATCTTCTATGTTTCTATGAACCCCAGGACCAGGCCCCTATGGGGAATAGGTATGCAGATCTAGGCGCAAAACTAGTTGCGGAAGAAGTGCAACCAGAGGACGCGTTCAAAAACGAAATAAATATGGTCATGATAGTGGGGTACAGGAAGTGAATATAATGGAGCTACAAGAAAATACTAGTAAAGAGCAAAAGGAGAAATGGAGACAAGCTGGCGCGCAATTACAAGATGGAATTTGGAAATGGGGCCCAGGTAACCAGGTGGTGGCACCGGAATGTTGTAGACAACAACTGATGGCGCTATACCATGGTGTAACACATACTGGCAGAAGTAACATGTTGCACCTACTGACACAGTACTGGTGGTGGCCAAAGATAGGTCGGGAAGTAGCGAAATATTGCCACCGCTGTATAATATGCGCAAGAATAATGTAGGACAGAGATGTCGAGTTAGAGTAGCAAACCAACCCAGGCCCCAAGGACCCTGGGAACATTTACAAATTGACTTTACTGGCCCCTTAGCGCAGGACCGGGGGAAGAAATATTACCTGGTAATAATTGACCAATTTGCCACCCGAGACTGCTCTGCAAAAACAGTTGCACTAATATTGGCTACCGAGGTTATACCCCGTTGGGGAGTGCCTCTGCAAATTGACTCAGACAACGGCACTCATTTCACCAGCAAAATAATGAAAGAAATCTGTAAGCTGCTACATGTGACACAAAAATATCACATACCATATCACCCCCAGAGCTCGGGGATGGTAGAAAGAATGAATAGGACACTGAAAAACGCTCTGACAAAAGCCATCCAAGAAACAGGGAAGGGATGGTCGGAATTATTACCCAGCATAGTAATGAGGCTGTGAGCCACCCCAGGACGAACGACCGGACTGACCCCCTATGAATTAATGACAGGACGAGCTAGGAGACTACCAGAGGATTTGGCTGGAGGGGTGGGAAACATAGAAACCTAGAAGATAGGATCAGGAGTAGGCCATTCAGCCCCTCGAGCCTGCTCCGCCATTCAATGAGATCATGGCTGATCATATATCAAGGAGCGCAGAGATCGGGGAGGGTTGTGGGGCTGGAGGAGGTTACAGAGATAGGGAGAGACCGAGGGCCATGGAGAGATTTGAGAACAAGGATGAGATCGCTGGACCGAGAGCCAATGTAGGTCAGCGAGCACAGGGTGAACGGGACTTGGTGCGAGTTAGGGTACGAACAGTCGAGTCTGGAGGTAACAAAGGTTTGGATGAGGGTTTCAGGCAGGAAACGTGGCAGTGAATTCACTCACACCAAGCTCGCACAGATAGCAGTGTGATAATGACCAGATAATCTGTATTGGTGATGTTGGGTGAGCGATAAACATTGGCCCCAGGACACAGGGAGAACTCCCCCTGCACTTTTTAGTTTTTTAACTGTCATTCAAGTTTCCCTCCCTCTGTTGTGAAGGGTGGGTATCCGCTGGGATACAGTCCCACAGTCACTGGTTGCCTTCTAGTGCCCCTCCAAGTGGCCAATGTGTGAGGGTGTGCAGTGACTGTTGGCAGCCTATTCAACCTTGGGGGGGCATCACAGACAAAATCAAGCCCCCTTTGCAGACTCGGCCTTTGCTGCTGGGGGGTGACTGGACAGTGATCAGTAGCAGGAGCCCAGGGCACTGAGGCTAACTGCAGTCTCCCCAACTGCATCCCAGGCCGGGATCAGCTGAGCACCCCCACAGTGAGCAGCTGGAATGGGCAACCTATCCTGGGGAGCGGGGGAAAGGGAGGTCAAGGGTCAGCACAGACTGTCAGTCAACCTTGACCCCCAGACTCCCTCACTCATAGAATCATAGACATTTACAGCACAGAAGGAGGCCATTCGGCCCATCATGTCCGTGCCGGCCGACAAAGAGCTCTCCTCCCTAATCCCACTTTCCAGCACTCGGTCCGTAGCCCTGTAGGTTTCGGCACTTCAAGTACACATCCAAGTACTTTTTAAATGTGATGAGGGTCTCTGCCTCTACCACCCTGTCAGGCAGTGAGTTCCAGACCCCCATCACCCTCTGGGTGAAAAAAGTTTGCCTCAAATTCTCTCTAAACCTTCAACCAATTACTTTAAATCTATGCCCCCTGGTTATTGACCCTTCTGCCAAGGGAAATAGGTCCTTCCTATCCACTCTATCTAGGCCTCTCATAATTGTATACACCTCAATTAAGTCTCCCCTCAGCCTTCTCTGTTGCAAAGAAAACAACCCCAGCCTATCCAATCTTTCCTCATAGCTAAAATTCCCCAGCCCAGGCAACATCCTGGTAAATCTCCTCTGCACCCTCTCTAGTGCAATCACATCCTTCCTGTAATGTGGTGACCAGAACTGCACGCAGTACTCTAGCTGTGGCCTAACTAGTGTTTTATACAGTTCGAGCATAACCTCCCTGCTCTTATATTCTGCGCCTCAGCTAATAAAGGCAAGTATCCCGTGTGTCTTAACCACCTTATCTACCTGTCCTGCTACCTTCAGGGATCTGTGGACATGCACTCCAAGGTCCCTCTGATCTTCTGCACTTCTCAGTGTCCCACCATTTATTGTGTATTCCCTTGCCTTGTTAGCCCTCCCCAAATGCATTACCTCGCACTTCTCTGGATTGAATTCCATTTGCCTCTGTTCTGCCCACCTGACCAGTCCATTGATATCTTCCTGCAGTCTGCAGCTTTCTTCTTCATCCACCACACGGCCAACTTTTGCATCATCTGCAAACTTCATACTTGCTCTGTTCAAGACCAACTCATTGATGTACAGCACTCAGCAGAAACACGTTATGACACCTGCACTTTTTATGACATCAAGACGTTGGAGAGCGCATCACCCGCCGCCTGCCCACCGCTCCCGCGATCTCTCTCCCTATTGGTCGGCGGACACATCAATCCCACCCGCTGCCCACGGTCACGTGCCCCTGAGGCACTCTCCGGCTCCACCCGAGTGAAGTCGCTCCATTCAGTGCCTGCAGAGCCCTCGGACTCTCAGGTTTGGATTCCCCTTTATTCTCTCCCCTCCTCTGATCTCAATCGGATCTGGGGGAAAACTCACTTTCCCTCACTGATTGCGGCTCTTCACCAACACCGACTTTACAAAGAAAGCCCCGTGCAGCAGCCTGGAGCTCAGGGGCTGAAATAAAGAATAGATTTGCCTTCCAAAGCTAGGCTTTATTAACTTTAAAATCTGCAGCACATCTTCCCACATCCAGTCCCAACCAAAGCTGGAAAAGAACTGAATTTAAGGTGGCCACAACACATCATGTGATCATCAACTACCAATGAGATTACAACATATATCCCAAGGCAGTTAACAAACAACCAATCACAATACTTTTACTAAACAAGGAATAATCACCACATTCACCCCTCCTTTTAAAATATACTCCAACCTAAATAACCTTTACAATTTATAATTAATTATTTACAACTAAAACTATGCACAACAAGAATAAAACTGTTCACATGACACAATACTAAGTGAACAACAACAAATAGTAACATTGCACATAAGTATTAAGTATCTCTCAACTAAAACAATATACTATAATATTTCAACAATTTTAAAACATTACTATCAATTTAAAAGTCCATTTTCAATCGGTCGACCGGATATCTTGTTCGTGTCGACCTTCTTAACCTTGGTGAAATTCCTTGCCCTCCCACACCAGAAGGCACAGAAGTATCTTCAGCAGGAAGGCTATCCATATCCCGATTTTCAACGGTTTCCGGATTAGAAATCCCATCAGAAGGTAAACTGGGACGGTCATAAACATCTATCAAGGGCTGACTAATAGAAGTATAATTATCTGCAATCGGATTGGAAATATTCGTAATATCTGTAACAGCATCCACATTATCTGAATCATGACTATTGTTAATATCCTCAGAAGAGGGCTGGCCACCACAAGGAGCCAAGTCTTTAATTGAAACAGTACTTTCTTTCCCATCTTGGA
The DNA here is from genome assembly GCF_052327205.1 of Somniosus microcephalus. Classification (NCBI taxonomy): domain Eukaryota; kingdom Metazoa; phylum Chordata; class Chondrichthyes; order Squaliformes; family Somniosidae; genus Somniosus; species Somniosus microcephalus. The sequence goes on along the minus strand of NW_028225187.1, from coordinate 3,022,586 downwards.
ATCGAATATGAGCATATTGGGAATTTGCCTCCAACAGCTCCACCTCCTCCACCAAAGGATCATATTTTGACAATCTAACATGGCGTCGAAGCAGCACAGGTCCCTGCATAGTAAGCCATGAAGGTACTGAATATCCCGTAGCAGATCTCCGCGGATAGTTAAAGAGCCTTTCATGGGGGGTCACATTAGTAGCCGTTGAAAGCAATGATCTAATGGAATGCAGGGCATCAGGCAGTACCATTTCCCACTGTGTATTCTTAAGGTTCCGGGATGTCAAAGCCAACATAACTGCCTTCCAGATCACCCCATTGTATCGTTCGCACTGTCCATTACCCTGGGGATTATACGGGGTAGTTCTACTAGTAGAAATTCCCAGAATCTGAAGGTATTCCTTCAACTGGGAAGATATAAAAGAACTTCCCTGATCCGAATGGATATACGCAGGCATCCCAAAGATGACAAAAAGTTGTCAGACATTTAATAACTGTAGCAGCTGATACATCTGCACAAGGAAAAGCAAAAGGGAACCTTGAAAATTCATCCACAACAGTAAATATATATCGGTTTTGAGTAGTTGAAGGAAGAGGCCCCTTAAAATCGACGCTCAAACGTTCAAAAGGAGAAGTAGCCTTTATAAGATGAGCTCGTTGAGGCTTAAAGAAATTCGGTTTACACCGAGCACAGATAGAACATGATGAAGTCATCCGCTTGACGTCTTCAACTGAAAAAGGCAAGTTCTTACTGCGTACAAAGTGTATCATCCTCGTAACCCCAGGATGACATAAGGCATTGTGAAGATTAATAAGTGTATCTCCGTGAATCACAGAACAATAAGCCCTCGACAGTGCTTCAGCAGCAACATTATCCTTCCCCGGACAATAAACTATGTCAAAATGGTAACATGCCAACTCAATCCTCCATCTCATTATTTTATCATTTTTGATCTTTCCAAAATGTTTAACATCAAACATAAAGGACACAGATTTTTGATCAGTTACCAACATGAAATGTCGCCCCGATAAATAATGTCTCCATTTACGCAATGCTTCTACTATTGCGTATGCCTCTTTCTCTATTGAAGAATGTCTTTTTTCACTATTGTTCAAAGTACGTGAGAAAAAGGCCACAGGTCTTCCATTTTGGCTCAGAGTAGCCCCAATTGCAAAATCTGAAGCATCCGTCTCGATCACAAAGGGAACCTGCTCATCAATAGAATGCACAACTGCTCCTAAAATATCCTTTTTAAAATTCTCAAAACATGTCCTGGCCTCCCATGATAGAGGATATGTCGTAACCCGAATAAGAGGCCGGATCTTCCGTGAAAAATTTGCAATCCAATTAGAATATTAAGAAAACAGTCCAACAACTCGTTGCAAAGCCTTAGAATTAGTAGGACAAGGTAAATCAATCAATGGTCGCAGACGTTCTGGATCTGGTTTAATCTTGTTTCCCGAGATAATATACCCCAATAGATTTACCTCAGTAGTCGAAAAGATACATTTCTCTTTGTTAAAAGTTAAACCAACTTTTTCCGCAGCTTGAAGGAATCTTTTAAAATTAGAATCATGCTCCACCCTTGATTTGCCACACACTGTGATGTCATCAAATTTTCAAATGCTTCTCCTTCGCAAACTGAAGACTTATAAAACTCTCAGTACTGCCCGTATCTATAAGGGCCTTCACTTCCAACCCATTAACCTGAGCCGTAACTATAGCTTTGTTTAGGCCATGAGCAAATGCAGCAGAAATTGATGCAATAAACGTCCTATCTAAAGGCTGAATAGTCACAGAGGAGGTAGTGGAGGAGGGCCCTCCCACACCAGGAGAGGAGGAGGTAATTGAACCTGATGATTTGCACACGCGTGCATAATGACCTCTCTTGCCGCATTTACTACACACAGCCTCCCGAGCAGGACACTTCAGACGAGGGTGCCGGATATTCCCACAAAAATAACACTTCTGAATCCTAGAGGCAACAGCCGCCGAAGTAGAAACTGTTTCAGAATCTAGTAAACCACTCCCATTAAGTCCACATAATTCCTTTTCATCCGAAACTGCCGAAACCATAGTCGCAGGCCGATTAAAAAGAGCATAAGAATCCGAACTTCTCTGAGCCACATCCAATGTAGAAGCTTGCTCAAAAGCACTTTTAAGATCCAAAGTCTTATTTTCTAACAACCGCTGACGAATTGATCTGGACAGTAATCCATTAATAAAAGCACCCCGTACCGATTCTTCCTTATATTCTTCAGCCGTCACGGCCTTATAATTACAGTTAACACTAAGGCACCGAAGTGCTTGTAAATAAGTATCCAAAGATTCTCCCACCTGCTGCCTACGGGCAGATAGAAGGTGACGTGCAAATACCTCATTCTTTGGTTTAACAAAAATCTTTTCCAATGTAGAAATAGCCACTTTATAAGTTTTACAGTCCAAAATATATTTATATACATCTGGAGCAATGTAGTTGATCAGCATATTCAGCTTATTTAGAGACTCTTGATCCAACACACCCAAAAAGTTTTTAAATGTACAATACCAATGTTTCCATTTATCATCCACTCCAGCAGAATTGGGGTCAGCCTTGAATCGTTCTGGTTGAAGATATCACTCCATTCTAACATAAAGTTAATAAATTGAAATAAAGAATAGATTTGCCTTCCAAGGCTAGGCTTTATTAACTTTAAAATCTGCAGCACATCTTCCCACATCCAGTCCCAACCAAAGCTGGAAAAGAACTGAATTTAAGGTGGCCACAACACATCATGTGATCATCAACTACCAATGAGATTACAACATATATCCCAAGGCAGTTAACAAACAACCAATCACAATACTTTTACTAAACAAGGAATAATCACCACAGGGGCCCAGCGCGCAGGCAAGGATGATTGACAGGGGCCCAGGGTATGTGCTGAGCATGCGCGGTGTGGGCCGGGCGCCTGTGGAGGAGGAGAGGGCGGGGCCATGGGGCACATGCGCAGGGTCAGCTACAACTCAGCGCGGCGGCTGGAGCGTGGGAGCTTGTGGGGATTGCAGCCGCCATTACTGTTGATCCTTTCAACCAGTTAGAGTCCAGACGGCTGTGTTGCCTGCCCGGTGCCAGGGTTTGGGACATCTCTTCCGGGCTGGAGAGGAACTTGCAGTGAGAGGGGGAGGAGCCAGTGGCCACGGTCCATGTTGGTACCAACGACATAGGTAGAACTAGGAAAGAGGTTCTGCTGAGAGAGTGTGAGCAGCTAGGGGCTAAATTAAAAAGTAGAACCTCAAGGATAATAATGTCTGCATTCTTACCTGAGCCACGAGCAAATTGGCATAGGGTAAATAAAATTAGAGAGATGAATGCGTGGCTCAAAGACTGGTGTGGGAGAAATGGGTTTCGATTCCTGGGCACTGGCACCACACTGGGGAAAGTGGGATCTGTATCGTTGGGACGGTCTTCACTTGAACCATGCTGGGACCAGTGTTCTGGCAAGTCATATAACTGGGGCGGTAGAGAGGGTTTTAAACTAAATAGTGGGGGCAAGGGATCAAACTTGTTGAGATGTGGTAAATCAAAGAGTGGAGACAAGGCAACAGAGAAAGGTATTAATATGAGAAATGATAAACAGACCGTGACAGGACGGGATAGAGAGGACAAATCTAAGAGTAAATCAACAGATAAGGCTAGAGGTTACAAAAATAATAAAAGGACAAAACTAAAGGCTCTGCATCTGAATGCACGAAGCATTCAAAACAAAACAGATGAACTGATAGAGCAAATAGGAATAAATAAGTACGATCTGATCGCCATTACAGAAACATGGCTGCAGGGTGACATAGATTGGGACCTGAATATTGAAGGGTACATGACAGTTAGGGAGGACAGGAAGGTGGGAAAAGGTGGAGGGGTGGCTCTGATAATTAATGATGGTATTAGCACAATAGAGAGGGATGACCCAAGTTCAGGAAACCAGGATGTCAAAGCGGTTTGGGTAGAGATGAGAAATGATAAAGGCAAAATGTCACTTGTGGGAGTGGTGTACAGGCCCCCTAACAGTAGGATGGAGTGTAAAGGAAGAAATAATGAGAGCTTGTCAGAAAGGTATGGCAATAATTGTGGGAGATTTTATTCTACATATAGATGGGAAAAATCAGATGGGCAAAGGTAGCCTAGATGAGGAGTTCATAGAATGTTTTCGGGATAGTTTCTTTGAACAGCACGTTCTGGAGCCAACCAGAGAGCAGGTTATACCAGACCTGGTATTGTGCAACGAGGTAGGATTAATTAATGACCTCATAGTGAAGGCGCCCCTAGGTAGCAGCGATCATAATATGATTGAATTTTACCTTCAGTTTGAGGGAGAGAAGAGTGGGTCCCAGACTAGTATTTTAAACTTAAATAAGGGCAATTCTGAGGGCATGAAAACAGAGCTAGCTAAAGTGAACTGGCAAATTAGGTTAAGGGATCGGTCAATAGAGTTACAGTGGCAGACATTTAAGGGGATATTTCAGAATACAGGAAACTTTCATTTATCCGGAGGTTAAATGTCCGGAAAACTCTATGCCATGGCAAAATTCAGGAGTCAGTTCAGCTAAGTTTTTTTCTTTTCATTGCTTCTTTTCTCCAGTCCTGGCTCTGCAAGCGTCTCTGTAGCTAAGCAACAGCTTCAGCTAGATGCTTGCAAGCTGCTCAGAAGCTCCGTATGTTTTAACATTAGCGCTGGTTTCTCCGGCAGTTTTGATCTAACGGCACCAGCTCGGTCCCATCAGTGCCGGGTACCAGAAAGTTTCCTGTACACAGAATAGATACATTCCAACAAGAAAGAAAAATTCCACGGGGAGGACCCACCATCCGTGGTTAACTAAAAAAGTTAAAGATAGTATCAAACTTAAAGAAAAAGCATATAATTGCGCAAAGATGGGTGGCAGGTCAGAAGATTGGACAGAATATAAAAACCAGCAAAGAATGAATATAAGATTAATAAGGAGAGAAAAATGAGAGTACCAGAGAAAGCTAACTAGAAATATAAAAACAGATAGTAAGAGTTTCTATAGATATTTAAAAAAGAAAAGAGTTAACAAAGTGAGCATTGGTCCTATAGAAAGTGAGTCTGGGGAATTAAAAATGGAAAATAAGGAGATGGCAGTTGAATTGAACAGGTATTTTGCATCGGTCTTCATTATAGAGGATTCAAGTAACATCCCAGAAATAGCTGTAAATCAGGAAATGGAAGGGAGGGAGGAATTCAAGAAAATCCTCCCTCCCTGTGTGGAGTTTGCACATTCTCCCCGTGTTTGCGTGGGTTTCCTCCGGGTGCTCCGGTTTCCTCCCACAGTCCAACGATGTGCGGGTTAGGTTGATTGGCTATGATAAATTGACCCTTAGTGTTAGGGGGATTAAATAAGTGGGGTTACAGGGATAGGGTGGGATATGTGTTGGTGTAGGGGTTACGGGGATCGGGTGGGATATGTGTCGGTGTAGGGGTTACGGGGATCGGGTGGGATATGTGTTGGTGTAGGGGTTACGGGGATAGGGTGGGATATGTGTCGGTGTAGGGGTTACGGGGATCGGGTGGGATATGTGTCGGTGTAGGGGTTACGGGGATCGGGTGGGATATGTGTTGGTGTAGGGGTTACGGGGATCGGGTGGGATATGTGTCGGTGTAGGGGTTACGGGGATAGGGTGGGATATGTGTCGGTGTAGGGGTTACGGGGATCGGGTGGGATATGTGTTGGTGTAGGGGTTACGGGGATCGGGTGGGATATGTGTTGGTGTAGGGGTTACGGGGATCGGGTGGGATATGTGTCGGTGCAGGGGTTACGGGGATCGGGTGGGATATGTGTCGGTGTAGGGGTTACGGGGATCGGGTGGGATATGTGTTGGTGTAGGGGTTACGGGGATAGGGTGGGATATGTGTTGGTGTAGGGGTTACGGGGATCGGGTGGGATATGTGTCGGTGTAGGGGTTACGGGGATCGGGTGGGATATGTGTTGGTGTAGGGGTTACGGGGATCGGGTGGGATATGTGTTGGTGTAGGGGTTACGGGGATAGGGTGGGATATGTGTTGGTGTAGGGGTTACGGGGATCGGGTGGGATATGTGTTGGTGTAGGGGTTACGGGGATCGGGTGGGATATGTGTTGGTGTAGGGGTTACGGGGATCGGGTGGGATATGTGTCGGTGTAGGGGTTACGGGGATCGGGTGGGATATGTGTTGGTGTAGGGGTTACGGGGATCGGGTGGGATATGTGTTGGTGTAGGGGTTACGGGGATCGGGTGGGATATGTGTCGGTGCAGGCTCGATGGGCCGAAATGGCCTCTATCTGCACTGTGGGGTTTCTGTGATTTCTGTGATCTGTGAAAATGACAATCACCAGGGAAGTGGTACTGAGCAAATTGTTGGAGCTGCGGCCTGACAAGTCCCCGGGGCCTGATGGCCTTCTTTGGAACTCTCTTCCTCAGAGGGCGGTGGAAGCAGAGGCTTTGAATATTTTTAAGGCAGAGGTAGATAGATTCTTGATAAGCAAGGGGGTGAAAGGTTATCGGGGGTAGGCAGGAATGTGGCGTAATCGGATCAGCCATGATCTGATTGAATGGCGGAGCAGGCTCGAGGGGCCGAGAGGCCGACTCCTGCTCCTAATTCGTATGTTCGTATGTAACCTGTGCAGCAGCTGGGGCCTGAAAATCAGCTTCACTGCCCCTGGGCTGGGAAAGGGGGACATGAGGCAACATTCTCCCTCTTACCCCTTTCTACACTCCTTTTACAGGGTTTTAGAAGTGGAGCATTTACAGACAGGAAGCTCAGACCAAACATCACGTCAAGAACAGACAGAGTCGCTCGATTCATCAGGACCTGATTCAGTCGCTCCTCCAATCTGCTGGCACCCCAGCGAGTTCACAATGATGTGAGACCTTTTAAATGTTCTGAGTGTGGGAAGAGCTTCAAAATCTACAAGTACCTGAAGCGACACCAGTGGCTACACACTGAGGAGAGGCCGTTCACCTGCTCTGAGTGTGGGAAGGGATTCACTCGGTCCTCTAATCTGCTGGCACACCAGCGAGTTCACGCTGGGGACAGGCCGGTAAAACATTCCAACTGTGGGAAAAGCTTTAAAAGGTCCCAGGAGCTGAAGGGCCACCAGCTGGAGACAGCAGGAAAGAGACCGTTCACCTGCTCTGTGTGTGGGAAGGGATTCACTCAGCCATCAAGCCTGGTGAGACACCAGCGAGTTCACTCCGATGAGAGACCATTTAAATGTTCTGACTGTGGGAAGAGCTTTAAAACCTCTGGGGATCTGAAGGGGCACCAGCGAGTTCACACTGGGGAGAGAGCGTTCACCTGTTCTGTGTGTGGGAAGGGATTCACTCAGTCACCCCACCTACTGACACACCAGCGATATCACACTGATGAGAGACCATTTAAATGTTCTGACTGTGGGAAAGACTTTAAAACCTCTAGGGATCTGAAGGGGCACCAGCGAGTTCACACTGGGGAGAGAGCGTTCACCTGCTCTGTGTGTGGGAAGGGATTCACTCAGTCATCCAACCTGCTGACACACCAGTAAGTTCACACTGATGAGAGACTATTTAAATGTTCTGACTGTGGTAAGAGCTTTAAAAGCTCTGGGTAGCTGAAGAGACACCAGCGAATTCACACTGGGGAGAGGCCGTTCACCTGCTCTGTGTGTGGGAAGGGATTCTCTCAGTCCTCGACTCTGCTGACACACCAGCGAGTTCACACTGTTCTGTAGCACAGGGCCCTGTAGACAGCTGGGGTGACATGAACATGGAATGGATGAATGTTTTATAAAATCTTTAAGACTGTTGTGCTGATGATTACCTTTGATTAACTGTTCATGGTGTTACAGGAAAGGAAAATATACGGGCAAAATCAGGGAGGTAGTTTTTATTTTATTCATTCATGGGATCTGGGCGTCGCTGGTAATGCCAGCATTTATTGCCCATCCCTAGTTGCCCTTGAGAAGGTGGTGGTGAGCCGCCTTCTTGAACCGCTGCAGTCCGTGTGGTGAAGGTGCTCCCACAGTGCTGTTCGGGAGGGAGTTCCAGGATTTTGACCCAGCGACGATGGAGGATCGGCCGATATACTTCCAAGTCAGGATGGTGTGGCACATGGAGGGGAACTTGGAGGTGGTGGTGTTCCCATGCGTCTGCTGCCCTTGTCCTTCTAGGTGGTAGAGGTCATAGAGTCACAACAGCACAGAAGGAGGCCATTCAGCCCATCAAGTCCGTGCCGGCTCTCTGTAGAGCAATCCAGTCAGTCCCATTCCCCTGCTCTATCCCCGTAGCCCTGCAAGTTTATTTCCCTCAAGTGCCTATCCAGTCTCCCCTTGAAAACATTGGGTGTCTCCACTTCCACCGCTTCCGTCGGCAGCGAGATCCAGGTCATCACCACTGGCTGCGTAAAAAAGTTTTTCCTCACATCCCCACTGTATCTCTTGGCCAAAACCTTAAATCTGTGTCCCCTAGTCCTTGTACCATCAACTAGTGGGAACAGCCTTTCCCTGTCTAGCCTATCCAAACCTGTCATAATCTTGTACACCTCTTATCAAATCACCCCTCAACCTCCTTTGCTCTAATGAAAACAAATCCAGCTTCTCCAACCTGTCCTTGTAGCTAAGATCCCCCATCCCCGGAACCATTCTGGTAAATCTCCTCTGCACCCTCTCAAGGGCCTTCACATCCTTCCTAAAGTGTGGTGACCAGAACTGGACGCAATACGACAGTTGTGGCCTAACCAGCGTTTTATAAAGGTTCAGCATAACTTCTCTACTTTTGTACTCAATACCTCTATTTATTAAGCCCAAGATTGTAGGATTCGCAAAATTGAACATTGTCCTATAAGGGTCTATTGGCAGAAAAGGCCTTAATTTTTTAAAGACTGTTTGAAAAGAAGCCCAGGAAAAGGGGCACACAAAATGGCCACCAGACCCCGTGACCAGCTTTTTGGGACATTTTTAAATGGTTCCTGCAGTCCACAGACAGCTTTTGTGGATTCAGCCCACAGTAAGTTCTGGAATACAATTTCAGAGAATGCAAAACCAGACAGAACCCCATACATATGGATTGGATGCAGATCCAATCAGATCGGCCTGTAGATAAAGGCCATCAAACTGTTTACCCAGACAAAGGGAAACAGCTTCAAGTTCGAAGGGGGACATCAAGACCCATTAAAGACAATACAAGGTCATTCCAGACCAGAGATGGCAGTTACCGGCCATCCTGAAGGTACTTCAAACACAATGACTACCCCACTGTGCTACAAGCCCATCAAAAGTTAAACAAAGACTAACCTTGATATGGTGGGAGATAAGGGCCTCGATGAAAAGTATAACTGGAGACCCGGGGTAGGCATCGGGGGCTATTGATTCGAGATCATCGGAGATTGAGGCCATCGGGAAGGATCGGGAACATCGAGGCCATCAGAGATCATCGGGAGCACTTCTCGAAGGGAGAGCATCCGGGAGATGACCGACGGAGTTGATCGAAAGAGAGCTTTGTAGAGGCATTGGTGGTCCAGGCAGAGTCTGCGTCCAGACCCGGGGTAGCTATCGGGAGATCATCGATAAAGCCCGGGCCATTGACGAGACAAAAGACGGCGACCCTCCACAAAGAAACCGATTAAAAAATGGTCAAACAGTTGGTCTCTCTCCACGCCGACGTCCAGGCCTGCTAACATCCAGCCTGGCCGTGTCCATCACCTCGAGGGAGAAAAGAGTGTGTCACTACCCGCTGCGTTCCGCTGACCACGTGGAGACAGGACGCCCGAGAGGACCAAAACGCAGACTTCAAAACCTCTACTTTCTAACTGGGACTGGTGAGCATGTTTCTGGCCCCTCATAATCTAACCTAGCTAGGTTTAGGGGGTGGGCATTTTAAGGGATAATTAACAATGAGTTGTTGTCCCTCGATGTTCCGTGTGTTTCCAATATTTCACGTTGAACCTTGTAAAGTATAATATGCCTGCGGATATATTGGTCAGTACTGTATTATGATTTGTTTTCCCCTCCCATGTATCTTATTGGCTTACATCCAATTTTTCTTCATGCAATAAAATTTCAGTTCGTTTCATTAAACCTGGTCTACAGAGTATTCTCTGCATTGTAGTTCCTGCCTCAAAGTCCAGTGTACAGAACCTAAGGGGTGAGTGGGTCGAAACTCTCGGTAAATTACTGTGTAAAAGAGAGAGGTCTCACGGGAGAGAGAACCAGGACAAAACCCCTTACAAGATCCCAAATGCTTTGTTAACCACACTCTCAATATGACCCGCCACCTTCAGGGACCTACGCACATTAACTCCCAGGTCCCTCTGTCCCTGCACACTCTTTAAAACTGTGCCATTAAGTGTATATTGCCTCTCCCTGTTCCTTCTGCTAAAATGCATCACCTCACACTTCTCTGTACTAAATTCCATCTGCCACTTGTCTGCCCATTCTGCTATTCTTCTATGTCCTGTTGCAGTCGATTGGTATCATCCTCACTGTTTGCCACACCTCCAAGTTTGGTGTCATCGGCAAATTTAGAAATTCTACTCTGTATTCCAATATCCAGGTCATTTATATTTATCCAAAAAAGCAGTGGCCCCAGCACTGCCCCTCGGGGAAGACCACTGTCTACAATCCTCCAGTTTGAAAAACAGCCATTTACCACAACTCGCTGTTTTCAGTCCTTAAACCAATTCCTTATCCAAGCTGCCACTGACCCACATATTCCATGACCCAACCAGTCTTCTATGTGGTCGGGGGAGGGGCGGGGACAGTCTCGGCCATCAGCACAGGACGGGTCGGGGGAGGGGCGGGGACAGTCTCGGCCATCAGCACAGGACGGGTCGGGGGAGGGGCGGGGACAGTCTCGGCCATCAGCACAGGACGGGTCGGGGGAGGGGCGGGGATAGTCTTGGCCATCAGGACTGGTCGGATCGGGGGAGGGGTGGGGACAGTCTCAGCCATCAGGACTGGTCGGGTCGGGGGAGGGGCGGGGACAGTCTCGGCCATCAGGACTGGTCGGGTCGGGAGAGGGGCGGGGACAGTCTCGGCCATCAGCACAGGACGGGTCGGGGGAGGGGCGGGGACAGTCTCGGCCATCAGCACAGGACGGATCGGGGGAGGGGCGGGGATAGTCTCAGCCATCAGGACTGGTCGGGGGAGGGGCGGGGACAGTCTTGGCCATCAGGACTGGTCGGGTCGGGTGAGGGGTGGGGACAGTCTTGGCCATCAGGACTGGTCGGGGGAGGAGCGGGGACAGTCTCGGCCATCAGGACTGGTCGGGTCAGGGAAGGGGTGGGGACAGTCCCGGCCATCAGGACTGGTCGGGTCGGGGGAGGGGCGGGGACAGTCTCGGCCATCAGGACTGGTCGGGTCGGGGGAGGGGCGGGGACAGTCTCGGCCATCAGCACAGGACGGGTCGGGGGAGGGGCGGGGATAGTCTCAGCCATCAGGACTGGTCGGGGGAGGGGCGGGGACAGTCTTGGCCATCAGGACTGGTCGGGTCGGGTGAGGGGCGGGGACAGTCTTGGCCATCAGGACTGGTCGGGTCGGGGGAGGAGCGGGGACAGTCTCGGCCATCAGGACTGGTCGGGTCGGGGGAGGGGTGGGGACAGTCTCGGCCATCAGGACTGGACGGGTCGGGGGAGGGGCGGGGACAGTCTTGGCCATCAGCACAGGACAGGTCGGGGGAGCGGTGGGGACAGTCTCGGCCATCAGGACTGTTCGGGTCGGGGGAGGGGCGGGGAAAGTCTCGGCCATCAGGACTGGTCGGGTCGGGGGAGGGGCGGGGACAGTCTCGGCCATCAGGACTGGTCGGATCAGGGGAGGGGCGGGGACAGTCTTGGCCATCAGGACTGGTCGGGTCAGGGGAGGGGCGGGGACAGTCTCGGCCATCAGGACTGGTCGGGTCGGGGGAGGGACGGGGACAGTCTTGGCCATCAGGACTGGTCAGATCAGGGGAGGGGCGGGGACAGTCTTGGCCATCAGGACTGGTCGGGTCAGGGGAGGGGCGGGGACAGTCTTGGCCATCAGCACAGGACGGGTCGGGGGAGGAGTGGGGACAGTCTCGGCCATCAGGACTGGTCGGGGGAGGGGCGGGGACAGTCTCGGCCATCAGGACTTGTCGGGGGAGGGGTGGGGACAGTCTCGGCCATCAGGACTGGTCGGGGGAGGGGCGGGGACAGTCTCGGCCATCAGGACTGGTCGGATCGGGGGAGGGGTGGGGACAGTCTTGGCCATCAGGACTGGTCGGGTCGGGGGAGGGGCGGGGACAGTCTCGGCCATCAGGACTGGTCGGGTCGGGGGAGGGGCGGGGACAGTCTCGGCCATCAGGACTGGTCGGGTCGGGAGAGGGGTGGGGACAGTCTCGGCCATCAGGACTGGTCGGGTCGGGGGAGGGGCGGGGACAGTCTCGGCCATCAGGACTGGACGGGTCGGGGGAGGGGCGGGGACAGTCTCGGCCATCAGGACTGGACGGGTCGGGGGAGGGGCGGGGACAGTCTCGGCCATCAGGACTGGTCGGGTCGGGGGAGGGGTGGGGACAGTCTCGGCCATCAGGACTGGTCGGGTCGGGGGAGGGGCGGGGACAGTCTCGGCCATCAGGACTGGACGGGTCGGGAGAGGGGTGGGGACAGTCTCGGCCATCAGGACTGGTCGGGTCGGGGGAGGGGCGGGGACAGTCTCGGCCATCAGGACTGGTCGGGTCGGGGGAGGGGCGGGGACAGTCTCGGCAATCAGGACTGATCAGGTCGGGTCGGGGGCGGGGCGGGACAGTCTCGGCCATCAGGACTCGTCGGGTCGGCTCGGGGGAGGGGCGGGGACAGTCTCGGCCATCAGGATTGGTCAGGTCGGGCGAGTGGCGGCGACAGTCTCGGCCATCAGGACTGGTCGGGTCGGGTCGGGGGAGGGGCGGGGAGAGTCTCGGCCATCAGGACTGGTCGGGTCGGGCCGGGGGAGGGTCGGGGACAGTCTCGGCCATCAGGACTGGTCGGGTCGGGCGAGTGGCGGGGACAGTCTCGGCCATCAGGACTGGTCGGGTCGGGGGAGGGGCGTGGACAGTCTCGGCCATCAGGACTGGACGGGTCGGGTCGGGGGAGGGGCGGGGCAGTCTCGGCCATCAGGATTGGTCAGGTTGGGCGAGGGGTGGGGACAGTCTCGGCCATCAGGACTGGTCGGGTCAGGTCGGGGGAGGGCAGTCTCGGCCATCAGGATTGGTCAGGTTGGGCGAGGGGCGGGGAAATTCTCGGCCATCAGGACTGGTCGGGTCAGGTCGGGGGAGGGGCGGGGCAGTCTCGGCCATCAGGACTGGTCGGGTCGGGGGAGGGGCGGGGACAGTCTCGGCCATCAGGACTGGTCGGGTCGGGGGAGGGGCGGGGACAGTCTCGGCCATCAGGACTGGTCGGGTCGGGGGAGGGGCGGGGACAGTCTCGGCCATCAGGACTGGTCGGGTCGGGGGAGGGGCGGGGACAGTCTCGGCCATCAGGACTGGTCGGGTCGGGGGAGGGGCGGGGACCGTCTCGGCCATCAGGACTGGTCGGGAGAGGGGCGGGGACAGTCTCGGCCACCAGGACTGGTCGGGTCGGGTCGGGGGAGGGGCGGGGACAGTCTCGGCCATCAGGACTGGTCGGGTCGGGGAGGGGCGGGGACAGTCTCGGCCCTCAGGACTGGTCGGGTCAGGTCGGGGCGGGGCGGGGACAGACTCGGCCAACAGGACTGGCCGGGTCGGGGGAGGGGCGGGGACAGTCTCGGCCATCAGGACTGGTCGGGTCAGGGAGGGGCGGGGACAGTCTCGGCCCTCAGGACTGGTCGGGTCGGATCGGGGACGGGCGTGGACAGTCTCGGCCATCAGGATTGGTCAGGTCGGGCGAAGGGCGGGGACAGTCTTGGCCATCAGGACTGGTCGGGTCAGGTCGGGGGGGCGGGGCAGTCTCGGCCATCAGGACTGGTCGGGTCGGGGGAGGGGCGGGGAGAATCTCGGCCATCAGGACTGGTCGGGTCGGGGGAGGGGCGGGGACAGTCTTGGCCATCAGGACTGGTCGGGTCAGGGGAGGGGCGGGGACAGTCTCGACCATCAGGACTGGTCGGGTCGGGGGAGGGCGGGGACAGTCTCGGCCAACAGGACTGGTCGGGTCAGGGGAGGGGCGGGGACAGTCTCGGCCATCAGGACTGGTCGGGTCGGGGGAGGGGCGGGGACAGTCTCGGCCATCAGGATTGGTCAGGTCGGGGGAGGGGCGGGGACAGTCTCGGCCATCAGGACTGGTCGGGTCGGGGGAGGGGCGGGGACAGTCTCGGCCATCAGGACTGGTCGGGTCGGGGGAGGGGCGGGGGCAGTCTCCGCCATCAGGACTGGTCAGGTCGGGGGAGGGGCGGGGTCAGTCTCGGCCATCAGGACTGGTCGGGTCGGGTCGGGGGAGGAGCGGGGACAGTCTCGGCCATCAGGACTGGTCGGGTCGGGTCGGGGGAGGAGCGGGGACAGTCTCGGCCATCAGGACTGGTCGGGGGAGGGGCGGGGACAGTCTCGGCCATCAGGACTGGTCGGGTCGGGGGAGGGGCGGGGACAGTCTCGGCCATCAGGACTGGTCGGGTCGGGGGAGGGGCGGGGACAGTCTGGGCCATCAGGACTGGTCGGGTCGGGGGAGGGGCGGGGACAGTCTCGGCCATCAGGACTGGTCGGGGGAGGGGCGGGGACAGTCTCGGCCATCAGGACTGGTCGGGGGAGGGGCGGGGACAGTCTCGGCCATCAGGACTGGTCCGGTCGGGGGAGGGGCGGGGACAGTCTCGGCCATCAGGACTGGTCGGGCCGGGGGAGGGGAGGGGACAGTCTCGGCCATCAGGACTGGTCGGGTCGGGGGAGGGGCGGGGACAGTCTCGGCCATCAGGACTGGTCGGGTCGGGGGAGGAGCGGGGACAGTCTCGGCCAGCATGACTGGTCGGGTCAGGGGAGGAGCGGGGACAGTCTCGGCCATCAGGATTGGCCAGGTCGGGTCGGGGGAGGGGCGGGGACAGTCTCGGCCATCAGCACTGGTCGGGTCGGGGGTGGGGCGGGGAGAGTCTCGGCCATCAGGATTGGTCAGGTCGGGTCGGGGGAGGGGCGGCGCCCGTCTCGGCCATCAGGACTGTTCGGGTCGGGGGAGGGGCGGGGACAGTCTCGGCCATCAAGACCGGTCGGGTCGGGGGAGGGGCGAGGACAGTCTCGGCCATCAGGACTGGTCGGGTCGGGGGAGGGGCGGGGTCATTCTCGGCCATCAGGACTGGTCGGGTCGGGGTAGGGGCGGGGCCAGTCTCGGCCATCAGGACTGGTCGGGTCGGGGGAGGGGCGGGGACAGTCTCGGCCATCAGGAATGGTCGGGTCGGGGGAGGGGCGGGGACAGTCTCGGCCATCAGGACTGGTCGGGTCGGGGGAGGGGCGGGGACAGTCTCGGCCATCAGGAATGGTCAGGTCGGGGGAGGTGCGGGGACAGTCTCGGCCATCAGGACTGGTCGGGTCGGGGGAGGGGCGGGGACATTCTCGGCCATCAGGAATGGTCAGGTCGGGGGAGGGGCGGGGACAGTCTCGGCCATCAGGACTGGTCGGGTCGGGGGAGGGACAGTCTCGGCCATCAGGCTTGGTCAGGTTGTGTCGGGGGAGGGGCGGCGCCAGTCTCGGCCATCAGGACTGTTCGGGTCGGGGGAGGGGCAGGGACAGTCTCGGCCATCAGGACTGTTCGGGTCGGGGGAGGGGCGGGGACAGTCTCGGCCATCAGGACTGGTCGGGTCGGGGGAGGGGCGGGGACAGTCTCGGCCATTAGGACTGGTCGGGGCGGGGACATTCTCAGCCATCAGGGCTGGTCGGGTCGGGGACAGTCTCAGACATCAGGACTGGTCGGGTCGGGGGAGGGGTGGGGACATTCTCGGCCATCAGGACTGGTCGGGTCGGGGGAGGGGCGGGGACAGTCTCGGCCATCAGGACTGGTCGGGTCGGGGGAGGGAGAGTCTCGGCCATCAGGACTGGTCGGGTCGGGGGAGGTGCGGGGACAGTCTCGGACATCAGGACTGGTCGGGTCGGGGGAGGGGCGGGGACAGTCTCGGCCATCAGGACTGGTCGGGTCGGCGGAGGGGCGGGGACATTCTCGGCCATCAGGACAGGTCGGGTCGGGGGAGGGGCGGGGACAGTCTCGGCCATCAGGACTGGTCGGGTCGGGGGAGGGGACAGTCTCGGCCATCAGGACTGGTCGGGTCGGGGGAGGGGCGGGGACAGCCTCGGCCATCAGGACTGGTCAGGTCGGGGGAGGGGCGGGGACAGTCTCGGCCATCAGGACTGGTCGTGTCGGGGGAGCGGCGGGGACAGTCTCGGCCATCTGGACTGGTCGGGGGAGGGGCGGGGACAGTCTCGGCCATAGGGACTGGTCGGGTCGGGGGAGGGGCGCGGACAGTCTCGGCCATCAGGACTGGTCGGGTTGGGTGGGGGGAGGGGCGGGGACAGTCTCGGCCATCAGGACTGGTCGGGTCAGGTCGGGGGCAGTCTCGGCCATCAGGACTGGTCGGGTCGGGGGAGGGGCGGGGACAGTCTCGGCCATCAGGACTGGTCGGGTTGGGGGAGGGGCGGGGACCGTCTCGGACATCAGGACTGGTCGGGTCGGGAGAGGGGTGGGGACAGTCTCGGCCATCAGGACTGGTCGGGTCGGGGGAGTGGCGGGGACAGACTCGGCCATCGGGACTGGTCGGGTCGGGGGAGGGGCGGGGACAGTCTCGGCCATCAGGACTGGTCGGATCGGGGGAGGGGCGGGGACAGTCTCGGCCATCAGGACTGGACGGGTCGGGAGAGGGGTGGGGACAGTCTCGGCCATCAGGACTGGTCGGGTCGGGGGAGGGGCGGGGACAGTCTCGGCCATCAGGACTGGTCGGGTCGGGGGAGGGGCGGGGACAGTCTCGGCCATCAGGACTGGTCGGGTCGGGGAAGGGGCGGGGACAGTCTCGGCCATCAGGACTGGTCGGGTCGGGGGAGGGGCGGGGACAGTCTCGGCCATCAGGACTGGTCGGGTCGGGGGAGGGGCGGGGACAGTCTCGGCCATCAGGACTGGACGGGTCGGGAGAGGGGTGGGGACAGTCTCGGCCATCAGGACTGGTCGGGTCGGGGGAGGGGCGGGGACAGTCTCGGCCATCGGGACTGGTCGGGTCGGGGGAGGGGCGGGGACAGTCTCGGCCATCAGGACTGGTCGGGTCGGGGGAGGGGCGTGGACAATCTCGGCCATCAGGACTGGTCGGGTCGGGGGAGGGGCGGGGACAGTCTCGGCCATCAGGACTGGACGGGTCGGGAGAGGGGTGGGGACAGTCTCGGCCATCAGGACTGGTCGGGTCGGGGGAGGGGCGGGGACAGTCTCGGCCATCGGGACTGGTCGGGTCGGGGGAGGGGCGGGGACAGTCTCGGCCATCAGGACTGGTCGGGTCGGGGGAGGGGCGGGGACAGTCTCGGCCATCAGGACTGGTCGGGTCGGGGGAGGGGCGTTGACAGTCTCGGCAATCAGGACTGATCAGGTCGGGTCGGGGGCGGGGCGGGGACAGTCTCGGCCATCAGGACTGGTCGGGGCGGGACAGTCTCGGCCATCAGGACTAGTCGGGTCGGGTCGGGGGAGGGGCGGGGACAGTCTCGGCCATCAGGACTGGGCGGGTCGGGAGAGGGGCGGGGACAGTCTCGGCCATCAGCACAGGACGGGTCGGGGGAGGGGTGGGGACAGTCTCGGCCATCAGCACAGGACGGGTCGGGGGAGGGGCGGAGACAGTCTCGGCCATCAGCACAGGACGGGTCGGGGGAGGGGCGGGGATAGTCTCAGCCATCAGGACTGGTCGGGGGAGGGGCGGGGACAGTCTTGGCCATCAGGACTGGTCGGGTCGGGTGAGGGGCGGGGACAGTCTTGGCCATCAGGACTGGTCGGGTCGGGGGAGGAGCGGGGACAGTCTCGGCCATCAGGACTGGTCGGGTCAGGGAAGGGGTGGGGACAGTCCCGGCCATCAGGACTGGTCGGGTCGGGGGAGGGGCGGGGACAGTCTCGGCCATCAGGACTGGTCGGGTCGGGGGAGGGGCGGGGACAGTCTCGGCCATCAGCACAGGACGGGTCGGGGGAGGGGCGGGGATAGTCTCAGCCATCAGGACTGGTCGGGGGAGGGGCGGGGACAGTCTTGGCCATCAGGACTGGTCGGGTCGGGTAAGGGGCGGGGACAGTCTTGGCCATCAGGACTGGTCGGGTCGGGGGAGGGGTGGGGACAGTCCCGGCCATCAGGACTGGTCGGGTCGGGGGAGGGGCGGGGACAGTCTCGGCCATCAGGACTGGTCGGGTCGGGGGAGGGGTGGGGACAGTCTCGGCCATCAGGACTGGACGGGTCGGGGGAGGGGCGGGGACAGTCTTGGCCATCAGCACAGGGCGGGTCGGGGGAGCGGTGGGGACAGTCTCGGCCATCACGACTGGTCGGGTCGGGGGAGGGGCGGGGACAGTCTTGGCCATCAGCACAGGACGGGTCGGGGGAGGGGTGGGGACAGTCTCGGCCATGAGGACTGGTCGGGTCGGGGGAGGGGCGGGGAGAGCCTCGGCCATCAGGACTGGTCGGATCAGGGGAGGGGCGGGGACAGTCTTGGCCATCAGGACTGGTCAGGTCAGGGGAGGGGCGGGGACAGTCTCGGCCATCAGGACTGGTCGGGTCGGGGGAGGGGCGGGGACAGTCTCGGTCATCAGGACTGGTCGGATCAGGGGAGGGGCGGGGACATTCTTGGCCATCAGGACTGGTCGGGTCAGGGGAGGGGCGGGGACAGTCTCGGCCATCAGGACTGGTTGGGTCGGGGGAGGGGTGGGGACAGTCTTGGCCATCAGCACAGGACGGTACGGGGGAGGGGTGGGGACAGTCTCGGCCATCAGGACTGGTCGGGGGAGGGGCGGGGACAGTCTCGGCCATCAGGACTGGTCGGGGGAGGGGCGGGGACAGTCTCGGCCATCAGGACTGGTCGGGGGAGGGGCGGGGACAGTCTCGGCCAACAGGACTGGTCGGGGGAGGGGTGGGGACAGTCTCGGCCATCAGGACTGGTCGGGTCAGGGGAGGGGCGGGGACAGTCTCGGCCATCAGGACTGGTCGGGTTGGGGGAGGGGCGTTGACAGTCTCGGCCATCAGGACTGGACGGGTCGGGAGAAGGGTGGGGACAGTCTCGGCCATCAGGACTGGTCGGGTCGGGAGAGGGGTGGGGACAGTCTCGGCCATCAGGACTGATCAGGTCGGGTCGGGGGCGGGGTGGGACAGTCTCGGCCATCAGGACTAGTCGGGTCGGCTCGGGGGAGGGTCGGGGACAGTCTTGGCCATCAGGATTGGTCAGGTCGGGTGAGTGGCGGCGACAGTCTCGGCCATCAGGACTGGTCGGGTCGGGGGAGGGGCGGGGACAGTCTCGGCCATCAGGACTGGTCGGGTCAGGGGAGGGGCGGGGACAGTCTCGGCCATCAGGACTGGTCGGGTCGGGGGAGGGGCGGGGACAGTCTCGGCCATCAGGAATGGTCAGGTCGGGGGAGGTGCGGGGACAGTCTCGGCCATCAGGACTGGTCGGGTCGGGGGAGGGGCGGGGACAGTCTCGGCCATCAGGAATGGTCAGGTCGGGGGAGGGGCGGGGACAGTCTCGGCCATCAGGACTGGTCGGGTCGGGGGAGGGACAGTCTCGGCCATCAGGATTGGTCAGGTTGTGTCGGGGGAGGGGCGGCGGCAGTCTCGGCCATCAGGACTGTTCGGGTCGGGGGAGGGGCGGCGCCAGTCTCGGCCATCAGGACTGTTCGGGTCGGGGGAGGGGCGGGGACAGTCTCGGCCATCAAGACTGGTCGGGTCGGGGGAGGGGCGGGGACAGTCTCGGCCATTAGGACTGGTTGGGTCGGGGGAGGGGCGGGGACAGTTTCGGCCATCAGGACTGGTCGGGTCGGGGGAGGGGCGGGGAGAGTCTCGGCCATCAGGACTGGTCGGGTCGGGGGAGGGGCGGGGACAGTCTCGGCCATCAGGACTGGTCGGGTCGGGGGAGGGGCGGGGACAGTCTCGGCCATCAGGACTGGTCGGGTCGGGGGAGGGGCGGGGACATTCTCAGCCATCAGGACTGGTCGGGTCGGGGGAGGGGCGGGGACAGTCTCGGCCATCAGGACTGGTCGGGTCAGGTCGGGGGAGGGGCGGGGACATTCTCGGCCATCAGGACTGGTCGGGTCGGGGGAGGGGCGGGGACAGTCTCGGCCATCAGGACTGGTCGGGTCGGGGGAGGGGAGAGTCTCGGCCATCAGGACTGGTCGGGTCGGGGGAGGTGCGGGGACAGTCTCGGACATCAGGACTGGTCGGGTCGGGGGAGGGGCGGGGACAGTCTCGGCCATCAGGACTGGTCGGGTCGGGGGAGGTGCGGGGACAGTCTCGGACATCAGGACTGGTCGGGTCGGGGGAGGGGCAGGGACAGTCTCGGCCATCAGGACTGGTCGGGTCGGGGGAGGGGACAGTCTCGGCCATCAGGACTGGTCGGGTCGGGGGAGGGGCGGGGACAGTCTCGGCCATCAGGACTGGTCGGGTCGGGGGCGGGGACAGTCTCGGCCATCAGGACTGGTCGGGTCAGGTCGGGGGCAGTCTCGGCCATCAGGACTGGTCGGGTCGGGGGAGGGGCGGGGACAGTCTCGGCCATCAGGACTGGTCGGGTTGGGGGAGGGGCGTTGACAGTCTCGGCCATCAGGACTGGACGGGTTGGGGGAGGGGCGTTGACAGTCTCGGCCATCAGGACTGGTCGGGTCGGGGGAGGGGCGGGGACAGTCTCGGCCATCAGGACTGGTCGGGTCGGGGGAGGGGCGGGGACAGTCTCGGCCATCGCGACTGGTCGGGTCGGGGGAGGGGCGGGGACAGTCTCGGCCATCAGGACTGGTCGGGTCGGGGGAGGGGCGGGGACAGTCTCGGCCATCGGGACTGGTCGGGTCGGGGGAGGGGCGCTGACAGTCTCGGCAATCAGGACTGATCAGGTCGGGTCGGGGGCGGGGACAGTCTCGGCCATCAGGACTGGTCGGGTCGGGGCGGGACAGTCTCGGCCATCAGGACTAGTCGGGTCGGGTCGGGGGAGGGGCGGGGACAGTCTCGGCCATCAGCACAGGACTGGTCGGGGGAGGGGTGGGGACAGTCTCGGCCATCAGGACTGGTCGGGTCAGGGAAGGGGTGGGGACAGTCCCGGCCATCAGGACTGGTCGGGTCGGGGGAGGGGCGGGGACAGTCTCGGCCATCACGACTGGTCGGGTCGGGGGAGGGGCGGGGACAGTCTCGGCCATCAGCACAGGACGGGTCGGGGGAGGGGCGGGTATAGTCTCAGCCATCAGGACTGGTCGGGGGAGGGGCGGGGACAGTCTTGGCGATCAGGACTGGTCGGGTCGGGTGAGGGGCGGGGACAGTCTTGGCCATCAGGACTGGTCGGGTCGGGGGAGGAGCGGGGACAGTCTCGGCCATCAGGACTGGTCGGGTCAGGGAAGGGGTGGGGACAGTCCCGGCCATCAGGACTGGTCGGGTCGGGGGAGGGGCGGGGACAGTCTCGGCCATCAGGACTGGTCGGGTCGGGGGAGGGGCGGGGACAGTCTTGGCCATCAGCACAGGACGGGTCGGGGGAGCGGTGGGGACAGTCTCGGCCATCAGGACTGGTCGGGTCGGGGGAGGGGCGGGGACAGTCTTGGCCATCAGCACAGGACGGGTCGGGGGAGGGGTGGGGACAGTCTCGGCCATCAGGACTGGTCGGGTCGGGGGAGGGGCGGGGACAGTCTCGGACATCAGGACTGGTCGGATCAGGGGAGGGGCGGGGACAGTCTTGGCCATCAGGACTGGTCGGGTCAGGGGAGGGGCGGGGACAGTCTCGGCCATCAGGACTGGTCGGGTCAGGGGAGGGGCGGGGACAGTCTTGGCCATCAGCACAGGATGGGTCGGGGGAGGGGCGTTGACAGTCTCGGCCATCAGGACTGGACGGGTCGGGAAAGGGGTGGGGACAGTCTCGGCCATCAGCACAGGACTGGTCGGGGAGGGGCGGGGACAGTCTCGGCCATCAGGACTGGTCAGGGGAGGGGTGGGGACAGTCTCGGCCATCAGGACTGGTCGGGGGAGGGGCGGGGACATTCTCGGCCATCAGGACTGGTCGGATCGGGGGAGGGGTGGGGACAGTCTTGGCCATCAGGACTGGTCGGGTCAGGGGAGGGGCGGGGACAGTCTCGGCCATCAGGACTGGTCGGGTTGGGGGAGGGGCGTTGACAGTCTCGGCATCAGGACTGGACGGGTCGGGAAAGGGGTGGGGACAGTCTCGGCCATCAGCACAGGACGGGTCGGGGAGGGGTGGGGACAGTCTCGGCCATCAGGACTGGTCGGGTCGGGGGAGGGGCGGGGACAGTCTCGGCCATCAGGACTGGTCGGGTCGGGGGAGGGGCGGGGACAGTCTCGGCCATCAGGACTGGACGGGTCGGGAGAGGGGTGGGGACAGTCTCGGCCATCAGGACTGGTCGGGTCGGGGGAGGGGCGGGGCCAGTTTCGGCCATCAGGACTGGACGGGTCGGGAGAGGGGTGGGGACAGTCTCGGCCATCAGGACTGGTCGGGTCGGGGAGGGGCGGGGACAGTCTCGGCCATCAGACTGGTCGGGTCGGGGGAGGGGCGGGGACAGTCTCGGCATCAGGACTGGTCGGGTCGGGGGAGGGGCGTTGACAGTCTCGGCCATCAGGACTGGTCGGGTCGGGGAGGGGCGGGGACAGTCTCGGCCATCAGGACTAGTCGGGTCGGCTCGGGGGAGGGTCGGGGACAGTCTTGGCCATCAGGATTGGTCAGGTCGGGCGAGTGCGGCGACAGTCTCGGCCATCAGGACTGGTCGGGTCGGGGAGGGGCGGGGACAGTCTCGGCCATCAGGACTGGTCGGTCGGGGGAGGGGCGGGGACAGTCTCGGCCATCAGGACTGGTCGGGTCGGGGGAGGGCGGGGACAGTCTCGGCCATCAGGAATGGTCAGGTCGGGGGAGGGGCGGGACAGTCTCGGCCATCAGGACTGTTCGGGTCGGGGGAGGGACAGTCTCGGCCATCAGATTGGTCAGGTTGTGTCGGGGGAGGGGCGGCGCCAGTCTCGGCCATCAGGACTGTTCGGGTCGGGGAGGGGCGGGGACAGTCTCGGCCATCAGGACTGTTCGGGTCGGGGGAGGGCGGGGACAGTCTCAGCCATCAGGACTGGTCGGGTCGGGGGAGGGTCGGGGACAGTCTCGGCCATTAGGACTGGTCGGGTCGGGGACAGTCTCGGCCATCAGGACTGGTCGGGTCGGGGAGGGGCGGGGACAGTCTCGGCCATTAGGACTGGTCGGGTCGGGGAGGGGTGGGGACAGTCTCGGCCATCAGGACTGGTCGGGTCGGGGGAGAGGCGGGGACAGTCTCGGCCATTAGGACTGGTCGGGTCGGGGAGGGGCGGGGACAGTTTCGGCCATCAGGACTGTCGGGTCGGGGGAGGGGCGGGAGAGTCTCGGCCATCAGGACTGGTCGGGTCGGGGAGGGGCGGGGACAGTCTCGGCCATCAGGGCTGGTCGGGTCGGGGAGGGTCGGGGACAGTCTCAGACATCAGGACTGGTCGGGTCGGGGGAGGGGAGAGTCTCGGCCATCAGGACTGGTCGGGTCGGGGGAGGGGCGGGGACAGTCTCGGCCATCAGGACTGTCGGGTCGGGGGAGGGGAGAGTCTCGGCCATCAGGACTGGTCGGGTCGGGGGAGGTGCGGGGACAGTCTCGGACATCAGGACTGGTCGGGTCAGGGGAGGGGCGGGGACAGTCTCGGCCATCAGGACTGGTCGGGTCGGGGGAGGGCGGGGACAGTCTCGGCCATCAGGACTGGTCGGGTCGGCGGAGGGGCGGGGACAGTCTCGGCCATCAGGACTGGTCGGGTCGGGGGAGGGGACAGTCTCGGCCATCAGGACTGGTCGGGTCGGGGGAGGGGCGGGGACAGTCTCGGCCATCAGGACTGGTCGGGTCGGGGGAGGGGACAGTCTCGGCCATCAGGACTGGTCGGGTCGGGGGAGGGGCGGGGACAGTCTCGCCATCAGGACTGGTCGGGTTGGGGGAGGGGACAGTCTCGGCCATCAGGACTGGTCGGGTCGGGGGAGGGGCGGGGACAGTCTCGGCCATCAGGACTGGTCGGGTCGGGGGAGGGGCAGGGACAGTCTCGGCCATCAGGACTGGTCGGGTCAGGTCGGGGGAGTGGCGGGGACAGTCTCGGCCATCAGGACTGGTCGGGTCGGGGGAGGGGCGGGGACACTCTCGGCCATCAGGACTGGTCGGGTTGGGGGAGGGGCGTGGGCAGTCTCGGCCATCAGGACTGGTCGGGTCGGGGGAGGGGCGGGGACAGTCTCGGCCATCGGGACTGGTCGGGTTGGGGGAGGGGCGTGGGCAGTCTCGGCCATCAGGACTGGTCGGGTTGGGTGGGGGGAGGGGCGGGGACAGTCTCGGCCATCAGGACTGGTCGTGTCGGGGGAGGGGCGGGGCCAGTCTCGGCCATCGGGACTGGTCGGGGGAGGGGCGGGGACAGTCTCGGCATCGGGACTGGTCGGGTCGGGGGAGGGGCGGGGACAGTCTCGGCCATCAGGACTGGTCGGGTCAGGGAAGGGGTGGGGACAGTCCCGGCCATCAGGACTGGTCGGGTCGGGGGAGGGGCGGGGACAGTCTCGGCCATCAGGACTGGTCGGGTCGGGGGAGGGGCGGGGACAGTCTCGGCCATCAGCACAGGACGGGTCGGGGGAGGGGCGGGTATAGTCTCAGCCATCAGGACTGGTCGGGGAGGGGCGGGGACAGTCTTGGCGATCAGGACTGGTCGGGTCGGGTGAGGGGCGGGGACAGTCTTGGCCATCAGGACTGGTCGGGTCGGGGGAGGAGCGGGGACAGTCTCGGCCATCAGGACTGGTCGGGTCAGGGAAGGGGTGGGGACAGTCCCGGCCATCAGGACTGGTCGGGTCGGGGGAGGGGCGGGGACAGTCTCGGCCATCAGGACTGGTCGGGTCGGGGAGGGGCGGGGGACAGTCTTGGCCATCAGCACAGGACGGGTCGGGGGAGCGGTGGGGACAGTCTCGGCCATCAGGACTGGTCGGGTCGGGGGAGGGGCGGGGACAGTCTTGGCCATCAGCACAGGACGGGTCGGGGGAGGGGTGGGGACAGTCTCGGCCATCAGGACTGGTCGGGTCGGGGGAGGGGCGGGGACAGTCTCGGACATCAGGACTGGTCGGATCAGGGGAGGGGCGGACAGTCTTGGCCATCAGGACTGGTCGGGTCAGGGGAGGGGCGGGGACAGTCTTGGCCATCAGCACAGGATGGGTCGGGGAGGGGCGTTGACAGTCTCGGCCATCAGGATCTGGACGGGTCGGGAAAGGGGTGGGGACAGTCTCGGCATCAGCACAGGACTGGTCGGGGGAGGGGCGGGGACAGTCTCGGCCATCAGGACTGGTCAGGGGAGGGGTGGGGACAGTCTCGGCCATCAGGACTGGTCGGGGGAGGGGCGGGGACATTCTCGGCCATCAGGACTGGTCGGATCGGGGGAGGGGTGGGGACAGTCTTGGCCATCAGGACTGGTCGGGTCAGGGGAGGGGCGGGGACAGTCTCGGCCATCAGGACTGGTCGGGTTGGGGGAGGGGCGTTGACAGTCTCGGCCATCAGGACTGACGGGTCGGGAAAGGGGTGGGGACAGTCTCGGCCATCAGCACAGGACGGGTCGGGGGAGGGGTGGGGACAGTCTCGGCCATCAGGACTGGTCGGGTCGGGGGAGGGGCGGGGACAGTCTCGGCCATCAGGACTGGTCGGGTCGGGGGAGGGGCGGGGACAGTCTCGGCCATCAGGACTGGACGGGTCGGGAGAGGGGTGGGGACAGTCTCGGCCATCAGACTGGTCGGGTCGGGGAGGGGCGGGGACAGTTTCGGCCATCAGGACTGGACGGGTCGGGAGAGGGGTGGGGACAGTCTCGGCCATCAGGACTGGTCGGGTCGGGGGAGGGGCGGGGACAGTCTCGGCCATCAGGACTGGTCGGGTCGGGGGAGGGGGGACAGTCGGCCATCAGGACTGGTCGGGTCGGGGAGGGGCGTTGACAGTCTCGGCCATCAGGACTGGTCGGGTCGGGGGAGGGGCGGGGACAGTCTCGGCCATCAGGACTAGTCGGGTCGGCTCGGGGGAGGGTCGGGGACAGTCTTGGCATCAGGATTGGTCAGGTCGGGCGAGTGGCGGCGACAGTCTCGGCCATCAGGACTGGTCGGGGTCGGGGGAGGGGCGGGACAGTCTCGGCCATCAGGACTGGTCGGTCGGGGAGGGGCGGGGACAGTCTCGGCCATCAGGACTGGGTCGGGGGTCGGGGAGGGGCGGGGACAGTCTCGGCATCAGGAATGGTCAGGTCGGGGGAGGTGCGGGAGGCAGTCATCAGACTGGTCGGGTCGGGGGAGGGGCGGGGACAGTCTCGGCATCAGGAATGGTCAGGTCGGGGGAGGGGCGGGGACAGTCTCGGCCATCAGGACTGTTCGGGTCGGGGAGGGACAGTCTCGGCCATCAGGATTGGTCAGGTTGTGTCGGGGGAGGGGCGGCGCCAGTCTCGGCCATCAGGACTGTTCGGGTCGGGGGAGGGGCGGGGACAGTCTCGGCCATCAGGACTGTTCGGGTCAGGGGAGGGGCGGGGACAGTCTCGGCCATCAGGACTGGTCGGGTCGGGGGAGGGGCGGGGACAGTCTCGGCCATATTAGGACTGGTCGGGTCGGGGACAGTCTCGGCCATCAGGACTGGTCGGTCGGGGGAGGGGCGGGGACAGTCTCGGCCATTAGGACTGGTCGGGTCGGGGGAGGGGTGGGGACAGTCTCGGCCATCAGGACTGGTCGGGTCGGGGGAGAGGCGGGGACAGTCTCGGCCATTAGGACTGGTCGGGTCGGGGGAGGGGCGGGGACAGTTTCGGCCATCAGGACTGGTCGGGTCGGGGGAGGGGCGGGGAGAGTCTCGGCCATCAGGACTGGTCGGGTCGGGGGAGGGGCGGGGACAGTCTCGGCCATCAGGGCTGGTCGGGTCGGGGGAGGGTCGGGGACAGTCTCAGACATCAGGACTGGTCGGGTCGGGGGAGGGGAGAGTCTCGGCCATCAGGACTGGTCGGGTCGGGGGAGGGGCGGGGACAGTCTCGGCCATCAGGACTGGTCGGGTCGGGGGAGGGGAGAGTCTCGGCCATCAGGACTGGTCGGGTCGGGGGAGGTGCGGGGACAGTCTCGGACATCAGGACTGGTCGGGTCAGGGGAGGGGCGGGGACAGTCTCGGCCATCAGGACTGGTCGGGTCGGGGGAGGGGCGGGGACAGTCTCGGCCATCAGGACTGGTCGGGTCGGCGGAGGGGCGGGGACAGTCTCGGCCATCAGGACTGGTCGGGTCGGGGGAGGGGACAGTCTCGGCCATCAGGACTGGTCGGGTCGGGGGAGGGGCGGGGACAGTCTCGGCCATCAGGACTGGTCGGGTCGGGGGAGGGGACAGTCTCGGCCATCAGGACTGGTCGGGTCGGGGGAGGGGCGGGGACAGTCTCGGCCATCAGGACTGGTCGGGTTGGGGGAGGGGACAGTCTCGGCCATCAGGACTGGTCGGGTCGGGGGAGGGGCGGGGACAGTCTCGGCCATCAGGACTGGTCGGGTCGGGGGAGGGGCAGGGACAGTCTCGGCCATCAGGACTGGTCGGGTCAGGTCGGGGGAGGGGCGGGGACAGTCTCGGCCATCAGGACTGGTCGGGTCGGGGGAGGGGCGGGGACACTCTCGGCCATCAGGACTGGTCGGGTTGGGGGAGGGGCGTGGGCAGTCTCGGCCATCAGGACTGGTCGGGTCGGGGGAGGGGCGGGGACAGTCTCGGCCATCGGGACTGGTCGGGTTGGGGGAGGGGCGTGGGCAGTCTCGGCCATCAGGACTGGTCGGGTTGGGTGGGGGGAGGGGCGGGGACAGTCTCGGCCATCAGGACTGGTCGTGTCGGGGGAGGGGCGGGGCCAGTCTCGGCCATCGGGACTGGTCGGGGGAGGGGCGGGGACAGTCTCGGCCATCGGGACTGGTCGGGTCGGGGGAGGGGCGGGGACAGTCTCGGCCATCAGGACTGGTCGGGTTGGGTGGGGGGAGGGGCGGGGACAGTCTCGGCCATCAGGACTGGTCGGGTCAGGTCGGGGGCAGTCTCGGCCATCAGGACTGGTCGGGTCGGGGGAGGGGCGGGGACAGTCTCGGCCATCAGGACTGGTCGGGTTGGGGGAGGGGCGTTGACAGTCTCGGCCATCAGGACTGGACGGGTCGGGAGAGCGGTGGGGACAGTCTCGGCCATCAGGACTGGTCGGGTCGGGGGAGGGGCGGGGACAGTCTCGGCCATCGGGACTGGTCGGGTCGGGGGAGGGGCGGGGACAGTCTCGGCCATCAGGACTGGTCGGGTCGGGGGAGGGGCGTTGACAGTCTCGGCAATCAGGACTGATCAGGTCGGGTCGGGGGCGGGGCGGGGACAGTCTCGGCCATCAGGACTGGTCAGGTCGGGGCGGGACAGTCTCGGCCATCAGGACTAGTCGGGTCGGGTCGGGGGAGGGGCGGGGACAGTCTCGGCCATCAGGAATGGTCGGGTCGGCTCGGGGGAGGGTCGGGGACAGTCTTGGCCATCAGGATTGGTCAGGTCGGGCGAGTGGCGGCGACAGTCTCGGCCATCAGGACTGGTCGGGTCGGGTCGGGGGAGGGGCGGGGAGAGTCTCGGCCATCAGGACTGGTCGGGTCGGGCCGGGGGAGGGTCGGGGACAGTCTTGGCCATTAGGACTGGTCGGGTCGGGGACAGTTTCGGCCATCAGGACTGGTCGGGTCGGGGGAGGGGCGGGGAGAGTCTCGGCCATCAGGACTGGTCGGGTCGGGGGAGGGGCGGGGACAGTCTCGGCCATCAGGACTGGTCGGGGCGGGACAGTCTCGGCCATCAGGACTGGTCGGGGCGGGACAGTCTCGGCCATCAGGACTAGTCGGGTCGGGTCGGGGGAGGGGCGGGGACAGTCTCGGCCATCAGGACTGGGCGGGTCGGGAGAGGGGCGGGGACAGTCTCGGCCATCAGCACAGGACGGGTCGGGGGAGGGGTGGGGACAGTCTCGGCCATCAGCACAGGACGGGTCGGGGGAGGGGCGGGGACAGTCTCGGCCATCAGCACAGGACGGGTCGGGGGAGGGGCGGGGATAGTCTCAGCCATCAGGACTGGTCGGGGGAGGGGCGGGGACAGTCTTGGCCATCAGGACTGGTCGGGTCGGGTGAGGGGCGGGGACAGTCTTGGCCATCAGGACTGGTCGGGTCGGGGGAGGAGCGGGGATAGTCTCGGCCATCAGGACTGGTCGGGTCAGGGAAGGGGTCGGGACAGTCCCGGCCATCAGGACTGGTCGGGTCGGGGACAGTCTCGGCCATCAGGACTGGTCGGGTCGGGGGAGGGGCGGGGACAGTCTCGGCCATCAGCACAGGACGGGTCGGGGGAGAGGCGGGGATAGTCTCAGCCATCAGGACTGGTCGGGGGAGGGGCGGGGACAGTCTTGGCCATCAGGACTGGTCGGGTCGGGTAAGGGGCGGGGACAGTCTTGGCCATCAGGACTGGTCGGGTCGGGGGAGGGGTGGGGACAGTCCCGGCCATCAGGACTGGTCGGGTCGGGGGAGGGGCGGGGACAGTCTCGGCCATCAGGACTGGTCGGGTCGGGGGAGGGGTGGGGACAGTCTCGGCCATCAGGACTGGACGGGTCGGGGGAGGGGCGGGGACAGTCTTGGCCATCAGCACAGGACGGGTCGGGGGAGCGGTGGGGACAGTCTCGGCCATCAGGACTGGTCGGGTCGGGGGAGGGGCGGGGACAGTCTTGGCCATCAGCACAGGACGGGTCGGGGGAGGGGTGGGGACAGTCTCGGCCATCAGGACTGGTCGGGTCGGGGGAGGGGCGGGGACAGTCTCGGCCATCAGGACTGGTCGGATCAGGGGAGGGGCGGGGACAGTCTTGGCCATCAGGACTGGTCAGGTCAGGGGAGGGGCGGGGACAGTCTCGGCCATCAGGACTGGTCGGGTCGGGGGAGGGGCGGGGACAGTCTCGGCCATCAGGACTGGTCGGATCAGGGGAGGGGCGGGGACAGTCTTGGCCATCAGGACTGGTCGGGTCAGGGGAGGGGCGGGGACAGTCTCGGCCATCAGGACTGGTCGGGTCGGGGGAGGGGTGGGGACAGTCTTGGCCATCAGCACAGGACGGTTCGGGGGAGGGGTGGGGACAGTCTCGGCCATCAGGACTGGTCGGGGGAGGGGCGGGGACAGTCTCGGCCATCAGGACTGGTCGGGGGAGGGGCGGGGACAGTCTCGGCCATCAGGACTGGTCGGGGGAGGGGCGGGGACAGTCTCGGCCATCAGGACTGGTCGGGGGAGGGGTGGGGACAGTCTCGGCCATCAGGACTGGTCGGGTCAGGGGAGGGGCGGGGACAGTCTCGGCCATCAGGACTGGTCGGGTTGGGGGAGGGGCGTTGACAGTCTCGGCCATCAGGACTGGACGGGTCGGGAGAGGGGTGGGGACAGTCTCGGCCATCAGGACTGGTCGGGTCGGGAGAGGGGTGGGGACAGTCTCGGCCATCAGGACTGATCAGGTCGGGTCGGGGGCGGGGCGGGACAGTCTCGGCCATCAGGACTAGTCGGGTCGGCTCGGGGGAGGGTCGGGGACAGTCTTGGCCATCAGGATTGGTCAGGTCGGGCGAGTGGCGGCGACAGTCTCGGCCATCAGGACTGGTCGGGTCGGGGGAGGGTCGGGGACAGTCTTGGCCATCAGGATTGGTCAGGTCGGGCGAGTGGCGGCGACAGTCTCGGCCATCAGGACTGGTCGGGTCGGGTCGGGGGAGGGGCGGGGACAGTCTCGGCCATCAGGACTGGTCGGGTCGGGGGAGGGGCAGGGACAGTCTCGGCCATCAGGACTGGTCGGGTCAGGTCGGGGGAGGGGCGGGGACAGTCTCGGCCATCAGGACTGGTCGGGTCGGGGGAGGGGCGGGGACACTCTCGGCCATCAGGACTGGTCGGGTTGGGGGAGGGGCGTGGGCAGTCTCGGCCATCAGGACTGGTCGGGTCGGGGGAGGGGCGGGGACAGTCTCGGCCATCGGGACTGGTCGTGTCGGGGGAGGGGCGGGGCCAGTCTCGGCCATCGGGACTGGTCGGGGGAGGGGCGGGGACAGTCTCGGCCATCGGGACTGGTCGGGTCGGGGGAGGGGCGGGGACAGTCTCGGCCATCAGGACTGGTCGGGTTGGGTGGGGGGAGGGGCGGGGACAGTCTCGGCCATCAGGACTGGTCGGGTCAGGTCGGGGGCAGTCTCGGCCATCAGGACTGGTCGGGTCGGGGGAGGGGCGGGGACAGTCTCGGCCATCAGGACTGGTCGGGTTGGGGGAGGGGCGTTGACAGTCTCGGCCATCAGGACTGGACGGGTCGGGAGAGGGGTGGGGACAGTCTCGGCCATCAGGACTGGTCGGGTCGGGGGAGGGGCGGGGACAGTCTCGGCCATCGGGACTGGTCGGGTCGGGGGAGGGGCGGGGACAGTCTCGGCCATCAGGACTGGTCGGGTCGGGGGAGGGGCGTTGACAGTCTCGGCAATCAGGACTGATCAGGTCGGGTCGGGGGCGGGGCGGGGACAGTCTCGGCCATCAGGACTGGTCAGGTCGGGGCGGGACAGTCTCGGCCATCAGGACTAGTCGGGTCGGCTCGGGGGAGGGTCGGGGACAGTCTTGGCCATCAGGATTGGTCAGGTCGGGCGAGTGGCGGCGACAGTCTCGGCCATCAGGACTGGTCGGGTCGGGTCGGGGGAGGGGCGGGGAGAGTCTCGGCCATCAGGACTGGTCGGGTCGGGCCGGGGGAGGGTCGGGGACAGTCTTGGCCATTAGGACTGGTCGGGTCGGGGACAGTCTCGGCCATCAGGACTGGTCGGGTCGGGTCGGGGGAGCGGCGGGGAGAGTCTCGGCCATCAGGACTGGTCGGGTCGGGCCGGGGGAGGGTCGGGGACAGTCTTGGCCATTAGGACTGGTCGGGTCGGGGACAGTTTCGGCCATCAGGACTGGTCGGGTCGGGGGAGGGGCGGGGAGAGTCTCGGCCATCAGGACTGGTCGGGTCGGGGGAGGGGCGGGGACAGTCTCGGCCATCAGGACTGGTCGGGGCGGGACAGTCTCGGCCATCAGGACTGGTCGGGGCGGGTCGGGGGAGGGGCGGGGACAGTCTCGGCCATCAGGACTGGGCGGGTCGGGAGAGGGGCGTGGACAGTCTCGGCCATCAGCACAGGACGGGTCGGGGGAGGGGTGGGGACAGTCTCGGCCATCAGCACAGGACGGGTCGGGGGAGGGGCGGGGACAGTCTCGGCCATCAGCACAGGACGGGTCGGGGGAGGGGCGGGGATAGTCTCAGCCATCAGGACTGGTCGGGGGAGGGGCGGGGACAGTCTTGGCCATCAGGACTGGTCGGGTCGGGTGAGGGGCGGGGACAGTCTTGGCCATCAGGACTGGTCGGGTCGGGGGAGGAGCGGGGACAGTCTCGGCCATCAGGACTGGTCGGGTCAGGGAAGGGGTGGGGACAGTCCCGGCCATCAGGACTGGTCGGGTCGGGGACAGTCTCGGCCATCAGGACTGGTCGGGTCGGGGGAGGGGCGGGGACAGTCTCGGCCATCAGCACAGGACGGGTCGGGGGAGGGGCGGGGATAGTCTCAGCCATCAGGACTGGTCGGGGGAGGGGCGGGGACAGTCTTGGCCATCAGGACTGGTCGGGTCGGGTAAGGGGCGGGGACAGTCTTGGCCATCAGGACTGGTCGGGTCGGGGGAGGGGTGGGGACAGTCCCGGCCATCAGGACTGGTCGGGTCGGGGGAGGGGCGGGGACAATCTCGGCCATCAGGACTGGTCGGGTCGGGGGAGGGGTGGGGACAGTCTCGGCCATCAGGACTGGACGGGTCGGGGGAGGGGCGGGGACAGTCTTGGCCATCAGCACAGGACGGGTCGGGGGAGCGGAGGGGACAGTCTCGGCCATCAGGACTGGTCGGGTCGGGGGAGGGGCGGGGACAGTCTTGGCCATCAGCACAGGACGGGTCGGGGGAGGGGTGGGGACAGTCTCGGCCATCAGGACTGGTCGGGTCGGGGGAGGGGCGGGGACAGTCTCGGCCATCAGGACTGGTCGGATCAGGGGAGGGGCGGGGACAGTCTTGGCCATCAGGACTGGTCAGGTCAGGGGAGGGGCGGGGACAGTCTCGGCCATCAGGACTGGTCGGGTCGGGGGAGGGGCGGGGACAGTCTCGGCCATCAGGACTGGTCGGATCAGGGGAGGGGCGGGGACAGTCTTGGCCATCAGGACTGGTCGGGTCAGGGGAGGGGCGGGGACAGTCTCGGCCATCAGGACTGGTCGGGTCGGGGGAGGGGTGGGGACAGTCTTGGCCATCAGCACAGGACGGTTCGGGGGAGGGGTGGGGACAGTCTCGGCCATCAGGACTGGTCGGGGGAGGGGCGGGGACAGTCTCGGCCATCAGGACTGGTCGGGGGAGGGGCGGGGACAGTCTCGGCCATCAGGACTGGTCGGGGGAGGGGCGGGGACAGTCTCGGCCATCAGGACTGGTCGGGGGAGGGGTGGGGACTGTCTCGGCCATCAGGACTGGTCGGGTCAGGGGAGGGGCGGGGACAGTCTCGGCCATCAGGACTGGTCGGGTTGGGGGAGGGGCGTTGACAGTCTCGGCCATCAGGACTGGACGGGTCGGGAGAGGGGTGGGGACAGTCTCGGCCATCAGGACTGGTCGGGTCGGGAGAGGGGTGGGGACAGTCTCGGCCATCAGGACTGATCAGGTCGGGTCGGGGGCGGGGCGGGACAGTCTCGGCCATCAGGACTAGTCGGGTCGGCTCGGGGGAGGGTCGGGGAGAGTCTTGGCCATCAGGATTGGTCAGGTCGGGCGAGTGGCGGCGACAGTCTCGGCCATCAGGACTGGTCGGGTCGGGGGAGGGGCGGGGACAGTCTCGGCCATCAGGACTGGTCGGGTCGGGGGAGGGGCGGGGACAGTCTCGGCCATCAGGACTGGTCGGGTCGGGGGAGGGGCGGGGACAGTCTCGGCCATCAGGAATGGTCAGGTCGGGGGAGGTGCGGGGACAGTCTCGGCCATCAGGACTGGTCGGGTCGGGGGAGGGGCGGGGACAGTCTCGGCCATCAGGAATGGTCAGGTCGGGGGAGGGGTGGGGACAGTCTCGGCCATCAGGACTGGTCGGGTCGGGGGAGGGACAGTCTCGGCCATCAGGATTGGTCAGGTTGTGTCGGGGGAGGGGCGGCGCCAGTCTCGGCCATCAGGACTGTTCGGGTCGGGGGAGGGGCGGGGACAGTCTCGGCCATCAGGACTGTTCGGGTCGGGGGAGGGGCGGGGACAGTCTCGGCCATCAAGACTGGTCGGGTCGGGGGAGGGGCGGGGACAGTCTCGGCCATTAGGACTGGTTGGGTCGGGGGAGGGGCGGGGACAGTTTCGGCCATCAGGACTGGTCGGGTCGGGGGAGGGGCGGGGAGAGTCTCGGCCATCAGGACTGGTCGGGTCGGGGGAGGGGCGGGGACAGTCTCGGCCATCAGGGCTGGTCGGGTCGGGGGAGGGGCGGGGACAGTCTCGGCCATCAGGACTGGTCGGGTCGGGGGAGGGGCGGGGACAGTCTCGGCCATCAGGACTGGTCGGGTCGGGGGAGGGGTGGGGACAGTCTCGGCCATCAGGACTGGTCGGGTCGGGGGAGGGGCGGGGACAGTCTCGGCCATCAGGACTGGTCGGGTCGGGGGAGGGGCGGGGACATTCTCCGCCATCAGGACTGGTCGGGTCGGGGGAGGGGCGGGGACAGTCTCGGCCATCAGGACTGGTCGGGTCGGGGGAGGGGAGAGTCTCGGCCATCAGGACTGGTCGGGTCGGGGGAGGTGCGGGGACAGTCTCGGCCATCAGGACTGTTCGGGTCGGGGGAGGGGCGGGGACAGTCTCGGCCATCAAGACTGGTCGGGTCGGGGGAGGGGCGGGGACAGTCTCGGCCATTAGGACTGGTTGGGTCGGGGGAGGGGCGGGGACAGTTTCGGCCATCAGGACTGGTCGGGTCGGGGGAGGGGCGGGGAGAGTCTCGGCCATCAGGACTGGTCGGGTCGGGGGAGGGGCGGGGACAGTCTCGGCCATCAGGGCTGGTCGGGTCGGGGGAGGGGCGGGGACAGTCTCGGCCATCAGGACTGGTCGGGTCGGGGGAGGGGCGGGGACAGTCTCGGCCATCAGGACTGGTCGGGTCGGGGGAGGGGCGGGGACAGTCTCGGCCATCAGGACTGGTCGGGTCGGGGGAGGGGCGGGGACAGTCTCGGCCATCAGGACTGGTCGGGTCGGGGGAGGGGCGGGGACATTCTCAGCCATCAGGACTGGTCGGGTCGGGGGAGGGGCGGGGACAG
The DNA here is from genome assembly GCF_052327205.1 of Somniosus microcephalus. Taxonomy (NCBI): domain Eukaryota; kingdom Metazoa; phylum Chordata; class Chondrichthyes; order Squaliformes; family Somniosidae; genus Somniosus; species Somniosus microcephalus. Next base: position 2,987,191 of record NW_028225187.1, on the reverse strand, counting down.
TCTCGGCCATCAGGACTGGTCGGGTCGGGGGAGGGGAGAGTCTCGGCCATCAGGACTGGTCGGGTCGGGGGAGGTGCGGGGACAGTCTCGGACATCAGGACTGGTCGGGTCGGGGGAGGGGCGGGGACAGTCTCGGCCATCAGGACTGGTCGGGTCGGGGGAGGTGCGGGGACAGTCTCGGACATCAGGACTGGTCGGGTCGGGGGAGGGGCAGGGACAGTCTCGGCCATCAGGACTGGTCGGGTCGGGGGAGGGGACAGTCTCGGCCATCAGGACTGGTCGGGTCGGGGGAGGGGCGGGGACAGTCTCGGCCATCAGGACTGGTCGGGTCGGGGGCGGGGACAGTCTCGGCCATCAGGACTGGTCGGGTCAGGTCGGGGGCAGTCTCGGCCATCAGGACTGGTCGGGTCGGGGGAGGGGCGGGGACAGTCTCGGCCATCAGGACTGGTCGGGTCGGGGGAGGGGCGTTGACAGTCTCGGCCATCAGGACTGGACGGGTTGGGGGAGGGGCGTTGACAGTCTCGGCCATCAGGACTGGTCGGGTCGGGGGAGGGGCGGGGACAGTCTCGGCCATCGGGACTGGTCGGGTCGGGGGAGGGGCGGGGACAGTCTCGGCCATCGGGACTGGTCGGGTCGGGGGAGGGGCGGGGACAGTCTCGGCCATCGGGACTGGTCGGGTCGGGGGAGGGGCGGGGACAGTCTCGGCCATCGGGACTGGTCGGGTCGGGGGAGGGGCGTTGACAGTCTCGGCAATCAGGACTGATCAGGTCGGGTCGGGGGCGGGGACAGTCTCGGCCATCAGGACTGGTCGGGTCGGGGCGGGACAGTCTCGGCCATCAGGACTAGTCGGGTCGGGTCGGGGGAGGGGCGGGGACAGTCTCTGCCATCAGCACAGGACGGGTCGGGGGAGGGGTGGGGACAGTCTCGGCCATCAGGACTGGTCGGGTCAGGGAAGGGGTGGGGACAGTCCCGGCCATCAGGACTGGTCGGGTTGGGGGAGGGGCGGGGACAGTCTCGGCCATCAGGACTGGTCGGGTCGGGGGAGGGGCGGGGACAGTCTCGGCCATCAGCACAGGACGGGTCGGGGGAGGGGCGGGGATAGTCTCAGCCATCAGGACTGGTCGGGGGAGGGGCGGGGACAGTCTTGGCCATCAGGACTGGTCGGGTCGGGTGAGGGGCGGGGACAGTCTTGGCCATCAGGACTGGTCGGGTCGGGGGAGGAGCGGGGACAGTCTCGGCCATCAGGACTGGTCGGGTCAGGGAAGGGGCGGGGACAGTCCCGGCCATCAGGACTGGTCGGGTCGGGGGAGGGGCGGGGACAGTCTCGGCCATCAGGACTGGTCGGGTCGGGGGAGGGGCGGGGACAGTCTTGGCCATCAGCACAGGACGGGTCGGGGGAGCGGTGGGGACAGTCTCGGCCATCAGGACTGGTCGGGTCGGGGGAGGGGCGGGGACAGTCTTGGCCATCAGCACAGGACGGGTCGGGGGAGGGGTGGGGACAGTCTCGGCCATCAGGACTGGTCGGGTCGGGGGAGGGGCGAGGACAGTCTCGGCCATCAGGACTGGTCGGATCAGGGGAGGGGCGGGGACAGTCTTGGCCATCAGGACTGGTCGGGTCAGGGGAGGGGCGGGGACAGTCTCGGCCATCAGGACTGGTCGGGTCGGGGGAGGGGCGGGGACAGTCTCGGCCATCAGGACTGGTCGGATCAGGGGAGGGGCGGGGACAGTCTTGGCCATCAGGACTGGTCGGGTCAGGGGAGGGGCGGGGACAGTCTTGGCCATCAGCACAGGACGGGTCGGGGGAGGGGTGGGGACAGTCTCGGCCATCAGGACTGGTCGGGGGAGGGGCGGGGACAGTCTCGGCCATCAGGACTGGTCGGGGGAGGGGCGGGGACAGTCTCGGCCATCAGGACTGGTCGGGGGAGGGGTGGGGACAGTCTCGGCCATCAGGACTGGTCGGGGGAGGGGTGGGGACAGTCTCGGCCATCAGGACTGGTCGGGGGAGGGGCGGGGACAGTCTCGGCCATCAGGACTGGTCGGATCGGGGGAGGGGTGGGGACAGTCTTGGCCATCAGGACTGGTCGGGTCAGGGGAGGGGCGGGGACAGTCTCGGCCATCAGGACTGGTCGGGTTGGGGGAGGGGCGTTGACAGTCTCGGCCATCAGGACTGGACGGGTCGGGAGAGGGGTGGGGACAGTCTCGGCCATCAGCACAGGACGGGTCGGGGGAGGGGTGGGGACAGTCTCGGCCATCAGGACTGGTCGGGTCGGGGGAGGGGCGGGGACAGTCTCGGCCATCAGGACTGGTCGGGTCGGGGGAGGGGCGGGGACAGTCTCGGCCATCAGGACTGGACGGGTCGGGGGAGGGGCGGGGACAGTTTCGGCCATCAGGACTGGACGGGTCGGGAGAGGGGCGGGGACAGTCTCGGCCATCAGGACTGGTCGGGTCGGGGGAGGGGCGGGGACAGTCTCGGCCATCAGGACTGGTCGGGTCGGGGGAGGGGCGGGGACAGTCTCGGCCATCAGGACTGGTCGGGTCGGGGGAGGGGCGTTGACAGTCTCGGCCATCAGGACTGGTCGGGTCGGGGGAGGGGCGGGGACAGTCTCGGCCATCAGGACTAGTCGGGTCGGCTCGGGGGAGGGTCGGGGACAGTCTTGGCCATCAGGATTGGTCAGGTCGGGCGAGTGGCGGCGACAGTCTCGGCCATCAGGACTGGTCGGGTCGGGGGAGGGGCGGGGACAGTCTCGGCCATCAGGACTGGTCGGGTCGGGGGAGGGGCGGGGACAGTCTCGGCCATCAGGACTGGTCGGGTCGGGGGAGGGGCGGGGACAGTCTTGGCCATCAGGAATGGTCAGGTCGGGGGAGGTGCGGGGACAGTCTCGGCCATCAGGACTGGTCGGGTCGGGGGAGGGGCGGGGACAGTCTCGGCCATCAGGAATGGTCAGGTCGGGGGAGGGGCGGGGACAGTCTCGGCCATCAGGACTGGTCGGGTCGGGGGAGGGACAGTCTCGGCCATCAGGATTGGTCAGGTTGTGTCGGGGGAGGGGCGGCGCCAGTCTCGGCCATCAGGACTGTTCGGGTCGGGGGAGGGGCGGGGACAGTCTCGGCCATCAGGACTGTTCGGGTCGGGGGAGGGGCGGGGACAGTCTCGGCCATCAGGACTGGTCGGGTCGGGGGAGGGGCGGGGACAGTCTCGGCCATTAGGACTGGTCGGGTCGGGGACAGTCTCGGCCATCAGGACTGGTCGGGTCGGGGGAGGGGCGGGGACAGTCTCGGCCATTAGGACTGGTCGGGTCGGGGGAGGGGTGGGGACAGTCTCGGCCATCAGGACTGGTCGGGTCGGGGGAGGGGCGGGGACAGTCTCGGCCATTAGGACTGGTCGGGTCGGGGGAGGGGCGGGGACAGTTTCGGCCATCAGGACTGGTCGGGTCGGGGGAGGGGCGGGGAGAGTCTCTGCCATCAGGACTGGTCGGGTCGGGGGAGGGGCGGGGACAGTCTCGGCCATCAGGGCTGGTCGGGTCGGGGGAGGGTCGGGGACAGTCTCAGACATCAGGACTGGTCGGGTCGGGGGAGGGGAGAGTCTCGGCCATCAGGACTGGTCTGGTCGGGGGAGGGGCGGGGACATTCTCAGCCATCAGGACTGGTCGGGTCGGGGGAGGGGTGGGGACATTCTCGGCCATCAGGACTGGTCGGGTCGGGGGAGGGGCGGGGACAGTCTCGGCCATCAGGACTGGTCGGGTCGGGGGAGGGGAGAGTCTCGGCCATCAGGACTGGTCGGGTCGGGGGAGGTGCGGGGACAGTCTCGGCCATCAGGACTGGTCGGGTCGGGGGAGGGGCGGGGACAGTCTCGGCCATCAGGACTGGTCGGGTCGGGGGAGGGGACAGTCTCGGCCATCAGGACTGGTCGGGTCGGGGGAGGGGCGGGGACAGTCTCGGCCATCAGGACTGGTCGGGTCGGGGGAGGGGACAGTCTCGGCCATCAGGACTGGTCGGGTCGGGGGAGGGGCGGGGACAGTCTCGGCCATCAGGACTGGTCGGGTTGGGGGAGGGGACAGTCTCGGCCATCAGGACTGGTCGGGTCGGGGGAGGGGCGGGGACAGTCTCGGCCATCAGGACTAGTCTGGTCGGGGGAGGGGCAGGGTCAGTCTCGGCCATCAGGACTGGTCGGGTCAGGTCGGGGGAGGGGCGGGGACAGTCTCGGCCATCAGGACTGGTCAGGTCGGGGGAGGGGCGGGGACAGTCTCGGCCATCAGGACTGGTCGGGTCGGGGGAGGGGCGGGGACACTCTCGGCCATCAGGACTGGTCGGGTTGGGGGAGGGGCGTGGGCAGTCTCGGCCATCAGGACTGGTCGGGTCGGGGGAGGGGCGGGGACAGTCTCGGCCATCGGGACTGGTCGGGTTGGGGGAGGGGCGTGGGCAGTCTCGGCCATCAGGACTGGTCGGGTTGGGTGGGGGGAGGGGCGGGGACAGTCTCGGCCATCAGGACTGGTCGTGTCGGGGGAGGGGCGGGGACAGTCTCGGCCATCGGGACTGGTCGGGGGAGGGGCGGGGACAGTCTCGGCCATCGGGACTGGTCGGGTCGGGGGAGGGGCGGGGACAGTCTCGGCCATCAGGACTGGTCGGGTTGGGTGGGGGGAGGGTCGGGGACAGTCTCGGCCATCGGGACTGGTCGGGTCGGGGGAGGGGCGGGGACAGTCTCGGCCATCAGGACTGGTCGGGTTGGGGGAGGGGCGTTGACAGTCTCGGCCATCAGGACTGGACGGGTCGGGAGAGGGGTGGGGACAGTCTCGGCCATCAGGACTGGTCGGGTCGGGGGAGGGGCGGGGACAGTCTCGGCCATCGGGACTGGTCGGGTCGGGGACAGTCTCGGCCATCAGGACTGGTCGGGTCGGGGGAGGGGCGTTGACAGTCTCGGCCATCAGGACTGGACGGGTCGGGAGAGGGGTGGGGACAGTCTCGGCCATCAGGACTGGTCGGGTCGGGGGAGGGGCGGGGACAGTCTCGGCCATCGGGACTGGTCGGGTCGGGGGAGGGGCGGGGACAGTCCCGGCCATCAGGACTGGACGGGTCGGGAGAGGGGTGGGGACAGTCTCGGCCATCAGGACTGGTCGGGTCGGGGGAGGGGCGGGGACAGTCTCGGCCATCAGGACTGGTCGGGTCGGGGGAGGGGCGTTGACAGTCTCGGCAATCAGGACTGATCAGGTCGGGTCGGGGGCGGGGCGGGGACAGTCTCGGCCATCAGGACTGGTCGGGTCGGGGCGGGACAGTCTCGGCCATCAGGACTAGTCGGGTCGGGTCGGGGGAGGGGCGGGGACAGTCTCGGCCATCAGGAATGGTCGGGTCGGCTCGGGGGAGGGTCGGGGACAGTCTTGGCCATCAGGATTGGTCAGGTCGGGCGAGTGGCGGCGACAGTCTCGGCCATCAGGACTGGTCGGGTCGGGTCGGGGGAGGGGCGGGGAGAGTCTCGGCCATCAGGACTGGTCGGGTCGGGGCGGGGGAGGGTCGGGGACAGTCTTGGCCATCAGGATTGGTCAGGTCGGGCGAGTGGCGTGGACAGTCTCGGCCATCAGGACTGGTCGGGTCGGGTCGGGGGAGGGACGGGGACAGTCTCGGCCATCAGGACTGGTCGGGTCGGGTCGGGGGAGGGGCGGGGACAGTCTCGGCCATCAGGACTGGTCGGGTCGGGGGAGGGGACAGTCTCGGCCATCAGGACTGGTCGGGTCGGGGACAGTCTCGGCCATCAGGACTGGTCGGGTCGGGGGAGGGGCGGGGACAGTCTCGGCCATCAGGACTGGTCAGGTCGGGGGAGGGGCGGGGACAGTCTCGGCCATCAGGACTGGTCGGGTCGGGGGAGGGGCGGGGACACTCTCGGCCATCAGGACTGGTCGGGTTGGGGGAGGGGCGTGGGCAGTCTCGGCCATCAGGACTGGTCGGGTCGGGGGAGGGGCGGGGACAGTCTCGGCCATCGGGACTGGTCGGGTTGGGGGAGGGGCGTGGGCAGTCTCGGCCATCAGGACTGGTCGGGTTGGGTGGGGGGAGGGGCGGGGACAGTTTCGGCCATCAGGACTGGTCGTGTCGGGGGAGGGGCGGGGACAGTCTCGGCCATCGGGACTGGTCGGGGGAGGGGCGGGGACAGTCTCGGCCATCGGGACTGGTCGGGTCGGGGGAGGGGCGGGGACAGTCTTGGCCATCAGGACTGGTCGGGTTGGGTGGGGGGAGGGTCGGGGACAGTCTCGGCCATCAGGACTGGTCGGGTTGGGGGAGGGGCGTTGACAGTCTCGGCCATCAGGACTGGACGGGTCGGGAGAGGGGTGGGGACAGTCTCGGCCATCAGGACTGGTCGGGTCGGGGGAGGGGCGGGGACAGTCTCGGCCATCGGGACTGGTCGGGTCGGGGACAGTCTCGGCCATCAGGACTGGTCGGGTCGGGGGAGGGGCGTTGACAGTCTCGGCCATCAGGACTGGACGGGTCGGGAGAGGGGTGGGGACAGTCTCGGCCATCAGGACTGGTCGGGTCGGGGGAGGGGCGGGGACAGTCTCGGCCATCGGGACTGGTCGGGTCGGGGGAGGGGCGGGGACAGTCCCGGCCATCAGGACTGGACGGGTCGGGAGAGGGGTGGGGACAGTCTCGGCCATCAGGACTGGTCGGGTCGGGGGAGGGGCGGGGACAGTCTCGGCCATCAGGACTGGTCGGGTCGGGGGAGGGGCGTTGACAGTCTCGGCAATCAGGACTGATCAGGTCGGGTCGGGGGCGGGGCGGGGACAGTCTCGGCCATCAGGACTGGTCGGGTCGGGGCGGGACAGTCTCGGCCATCAGGACTAGTCGGGTCAGGTCGGGGGAGGGGCGGGGACAGTCTCGGCCATCAGGAATGGTCGGGTCGGCTCGGGGGAGGGTCGGGGACAGTCTTGGCCATCAGGATTGGTCAGGTCGGGCGAGTGGCGGCGACAGTCTCGGCCATCAGGACTGGTCGGGTCGGGTCGGGGGAGGGGCGGGGAGAGTCTCGGCCATCAGGACTGGTCGGGTCGGGCCGGGGGAGGGTCGGGGACAGTCTTGGCCATCAGGATTGGTCAGGTCGGGCGAGTGGCGTGGACAGTCTCGGCCATCAGGACTGGTCGGGTCGGGTCGGGGGAGGGACGGGGACAGTCTCGGCCATCAGGACTGGTCGGGTCGGGTCGGGGGAGGGGCGGGGACAGTCTCAGCCATCAGGACTGGTCGGGTCGGGGGAGGGGACAGTCTCGGCCATCAGGACTGGTCGGGTCGGGGACAGTCTCGGCCATCAGGACTGGTCGGGTCGGGGGAGGGGCGGGGACAGTCTCGGCCATCAGGACTGGTCGGGTTGGGGGAGGGGACAGTCTCGGCCATCAGGACTGGTCGGGTTGGGGGAGGGGCAGGGACAGTCTCGGCCATCAGGACTGGTCGGGTCAGGTCGGGGGAGGGGCGGGGACAGTCTCGGCCATCAGGACTGGTCGGGTCAGGTCGGGGGAGGGGCGGGGACAGTCGCGGCCATCAGGACTGGTCGGGTCGGGGACAGTCTCGGCCATCGGGACTGGTCGGGTCGGGGGAGGGGCGGGGACAGTCTCGGCCATCAGGACTGGTCGGGTCGGGGGAGGGGCGGGGCCACTCTCGGCCATCAGGACTGGTCGGGTTGGGGGAGGGGCGGGGACAGTCTCGGCCATCAGGACTGGTCGCGTTGGGGGAGGGGCGTGGGCAGTCTCGGCCATCAGGACTGGTCGGGTTGGGTGGGGGGAGGGGCGGGGACAGTCTCGGCCATCAGGACTGGTCGTGTCGGGGGAGGGGCGGGGACAGTCTCGGCCATCGGGACTGGTCGGGGGAGGGGCGGGTACAGTCTCGGCCATCGGGACTGGTCGGGTCGGGGGAGGGGCGGGGACAGTCTCGGCCATCAGGACTGGTCGGGTTGGGTGGGGGGAGGGGCGGGGACAGTCTCGGCCATCAGGACTGGTCGGGTCAGGTCGGGGGCAGTCTCGGCCATCAGGACTGGTCGGGTCGGGTCGGGGGAGGGGTGGGGACAGTCTCGGCCATCAGGACTGGTCGGGTCGGGGGAGGGGCGGGGACAGTCTCGGCCATCAGGACTGGTCGGGTCGGGGGAGGGGCGGGGACAGTCTCGGCCATCAGGACTGGTCGGGTCGGGGGAGGGGCGGGGACTGTCTCGGCCATCAGGACTGGTCGGGTCAGGTCGGGGGAGGGGCGGGGGCAGTCTCGGCCATCAGGACTGGTCGGGTCGGGGGAGGGGCGGGGACAGTCTCGGCCATCAGGACTGGTCGGGTCGGGGGAGGGGACAGTCTCGGCCATCAGGACTGGTCGGGTCGGTGGAGGGGCAGGGACAGTCTCGGCCATCAGGACTGGTCGGGTCGGGGGAGGGGCGAGGACAGTCTCGGCCATCAGGACTGGTCGGGTCGGGGGAGGGGCGGGGACAGTCTCGGCCATCAGGAGTGGTCGGGTCGGGGGAGGGGCGGGGACAGTCTCGGCCATCAGGACTGGTCGGGTCGGGGGAGGGGCGGGGACAGTCTCGGCCATCAGGACTGGTCGGGTCGGGGGAGGGGCGGGGACAGTCTCGGCCATCAGGACTGGTCGGGTCGGGGGAGGGGCAGGGACAGTCTCGGCCATCAGGACTGGTCGGGTCGGGGAGGGGCGGGGACAGTCTCGGCCATCAGGACTGGTCGGGTCGGGGGAGGGGCGGGGACAGTCTCGGCCATCAGGACTGGTCGGGTCGGGGGCAGTCTCGGCCATCAGGACTGGTCGGGTCGGGGGAGGGGCGGGTACAGTCTCGGCCATCAGGACTGGTCGGGTCGGGGGAGGGGCGGGGACAGTCTCGGCCATCAGGACTGGTCGGGTCGGGGGAGGGGCGGGGACCGTCTCGGCCATCAGGACTGGTCAGGTCGGGGGAGGGGCGGGGACCGTCTCGGCCATCAGGACTGGTCGGGTCGGGGGAGGGGCGGGGACAGTCTCGGCCATCAGGACTGGTCGGGTCGGGGGAGGGGCGGGGGCAGTCTTGGCCATCAGGACTGGTCAGGTCGGGGGAGGGGCGGGGACCGTCTCGGCCATCAGGACTGGTCAGGTCGGGTCGGGGGAGGAGTGGGGACAGTCTCGGCCATCAGGACTGGTCAGGTCAGGTCGGGGGAGGGGCGGGGACAGTCTCGGCCATCAGGACTGGTCGGGTCGGGGGAGGGGCGGGGACACTCTCGGCCATCAGGACTGGTCGGGTCGGGGGAGGGGCGGGGACAGTCTCAGCCATCAGGACTTGTCGGGTCAGGTCGGGGGAGGGGCGGGGGCAGTCTCGGCCATCAGGACTGGTCGGGTCGGGGGAGGGGCGGGGACAGTCTCGGCCATCAGGACTGGTCGGGTCGTGTCGAAGTCTCGACTCCCGAGTAAGACTCTTTAAACACAAAGTATTGTTGAAGACAGGCTTTATTTGCTTGCAAGGGAAGAGTTGTGTAGTCAAGGGCTACATCAGACCTCTTCAAAGTAATACAGAAGTTGTAACATATTGATACAGTACAGAAACAAAACCGGCTTTCTGTGCCACATGATATAGCATTGAATCATAGCTGATTACAAAGGCACAGACCTTGCGAATTACTGAAACAACGTATTCCGGGCTGCGTTAGAATAACGAACAGAAATACCTTGGGCTAAGATTAACTAATCCTTTATTATGGGATCCCTCTGCACTTTCTGTTCTCTCTCTGTCTCAACTGGGCCTGTGGGCCGATGTTTACCTTATCATGTCCTTGGCTATTTGTTTGGTGAATGAGGCTCTTTGTAAGCTTATTACAGATAAGGAGCACGAATGTAGCATTCTTAAATTGTCTAAATCCGGAGAGACTGGTTAGTGAATCATGCTTTCACCCATTTAAGTTTTTATTCTGTGCCCAGGAAGCCATTTTGTGTCTAAGTGAGAAACTGTACTTCCACAGTCAGGGGAGGGGTGTGGACAGTCTCGGCCATCAGGACTGGTCGGGTCGGGGGAGGGGCGGGGACAGTCTCGGCCATCAGGACTGGTCGGGTCGGGGGAGGGCGGGGACAGTCTCGGCCATCAGGACTGGTCGGGTCGGGGGAGGGGCGGGGACAGTCTCGGCCATCAGGACAGGTCGGGTCGGGTGAGGAGCGGGGACAGTCTCGGCCATCAGGACTGGTCGGGTCGGGGGAGGGGCGGGGACAGTCTCGGCCATCAGGACTGGTCGGGTCGGGGGAGGGGCGGGGACAGTCTCGGCCATCAGGACTGGTCGGGTCGGGGGAGGGGTGGGGACAGTCTCGGCCATCAGGACAGGTCGGGTCGGGTGAGGAGCGGGGACAGTCTCGGCCATCAGGACTGGTCGGGTCGGGGGAGGGGCGGGGACAGTCTCGGCCATCAGGACTGGTCGGGTCGGGGGAGGGGCGGGGACAGTCTCGGCCATCACGACTGGTCAGGTCGGGGGAGGGTCGGGGACAGTCTCGGCCATCAGGACTGGTCGGGTCGGGGGAGGAGCGGGGACAGTCTCGGCCATCAGGACAGGTCGGGTCGGGGGAGGGGCGGCGCCAGTCTCGGCCATCAGGACTGGTCGGGTCGGGGGAGGGGCGGGGACAGTCTCGGCCATCAGGACTGGTCGGGTCGGGGGAGGGGCGGGGACAGTCTCGGCCATCAGGACTGGTCGGGTCGGGGGAGGGGCGGGGACAGTCTCGGCCATCAGGACAGCTCAGGTCGGGGGAGGGGCGGGGTCATTCTCGGCCATCAGGACTGGTCGGGTCGGGTCGTGGAAAGTCTCGGCCATCAGGACTGGTCGGGTCGGGGGAGGGTCGGGGACAGTCTCGGCCATCAGGACTGGTCGGGTCGGGTCGTGGAAAGTCTCGGCCATCAGGACTGTTCGGGTCGGGGGAGGGTCGGGGACAGTCTCGGCCATCAGGACTGGTCGGGTCGGGGGAGGGTCGGGGACAGTCTCGGCCATCAGGATTGGTCGGGTCGGGGGAGGGGCGGGGACAGTCTCGGCCATCAGGACTGGTCGGGTCGGGGGAGGGGCGGGGACAGTCTCGGCCATCAGGACTGGTCGGGTCGGGGGAGGGTCGGGGACAGTCTCGGCCATCAGGACTGGTCGGGTCGGGGGAGGGGCGGGGACAGTCTCGGCCAGCAGGACTGGTCGGGGGAGGGGCGGGGACGGTCTCGGCCATCAGGATTGGTCAGGTCGGGTCGGGGGAGGGGCGGCGCCAGTCTCGGCCATCAGGACAGGTCGGGTCGGGGGAGGGGCGGCGCCAGTCTCGGCCATCAGGACTGGTCAGGTCGGGGGAGGGGCGGGGACAGTCTCGGCCATCAGGACTGTTCGGGTCGGGGGAGGGGCGGGGCAGTCTCGGCCATCAGGACTGGTCGGGTCGGGGACGGTCTCGGCGATCAGGACTGGTCGGGTCGGGGGAGGGGCGGGGACAGTCTCGGCCATCAGGACTGGTCGGGGAGGGGACAGTCTCGGCCATCAGGACTGGTCGGGGGAGGGGCGGGGACAGTCTCGGCCATCAGGACTGGTCGGGGGAGGGGCGGGGTACAGTCTCGGCCATCAGGACTGGTGGGGTCAGGGGAGGGGCGGGGACAGTCTCGGCCATCAGGACTGGTCGGGGGAGGGGCGGGGACAGTCTCGGCCATCAGGACTGGTCGGGTCGCGGGAGGGGCGGGGCCAGTCTCGGCAATCAGGACGGGTTGGGGGAGGGGCGGGACCAGTCTCGGCCATCAGGACTGGTCGGGTCGGGGCCGGTCTCGGCCATCAGGACTGGTCGGGTCGGGGAGGGGACAGTCTCGGCCATCAGGACTGGTCGGGTAGGGCGGGGACAGTCTCGGCCATCAGGACTGGTCGGGTCGGGGAGGGGACAGTCTCGGCCATCAGGACTGGTCGGGTCGGGCGGGGACAGTCTCGGCCATCAGGACTGGTGGGCTCAGGGGAGGGGCGGGGACAGTCTCGGCCATCAGGACTGGTCGGGTCGGGTCGGGGGAGGGGCGTGGACAGTCTCGCCATAAGGTCTGGTCGGGTCGGGGGAGGGGCGTGGACAGTCTCGCCATCAGGTCTGGTCGGGTCGGGGGAGGGGCGGGGACAGTCTCGCCATCAGGACTGGTTGGGTCAGGTCTGGTCGGGTCGGGGACAGTCTCGCCATCAGGACTGTTCGGGTCGGTTCGGGGGAGGGGTGGGGACAGTCTCGGCCATCAGGACTGGTCGGGTCGGGTCGGGGGAGGGGCGGGGACAGTCTCGGCCATCAGGTCTGGTCGGGGGAGGGGCGGGGACAGTCTCGGCCATCAGGACTGGTCGGGTCGGGGGAGGGGCGGGTCAGTCTCGGCCATCAGGACTGGTTGGGTCGGGTCGGGGGAGGGGCGGGGACAGTCTCGGCCATCAGGACTGGTCGGGTCGGTTCGGGGGAGGGGCGGGGACAGTCTCGGCCATCAGGACTGGTCGGGTCGGTTCGGGGGAGGGGCGGGTCAGTCTCGGCCATCAGGACTGGTCGGGTCGGGGGAGGGGCGGGTCAGACTCGGCCATCAGGACTGGTCGGTTCGGGGGAGGGGCGGGTCAGTCTCGGCCATCAGGACTGGTCGGGTCGGGTCGGGGGAGGGGCGGGTCAGTCTCGGCCATCAGGACTGGTCGGGTCGGGTCGAAGTCTCGACTCCCGAGTAAGACTCTTTAAACACAAAGTATTGTTGAAGACAGGCTTTATTTGCTTGCAAGGGAAGAGTTGTGTAGTCAAGGGCTACATCAGACCTCTTCAAAGTAATACAGAAGTTGTAACATATTGATACAGTACAGAAACAAAACCGGCTTTCTGTGCCACATGATATAGCATTGAATCATAGCTGATTACAAAGGCACAGACCTTGCGAATTACTGAAACAACGTATTCCGGGCTGCGTTAGAATAACGAACAGAAATACCTTGGGCTAAGATTAACTAATCCTTTATTATGGGATCCCTCTGCACTTTCTGTTCTCTCACTGTCTCAACTGGGCCTGTGGGCCGATGTTTACCTTATCATGTCCTTGGCTATTTGTTTGGTGAATGAGGCTCTTTGTAAGCTTATTACAGATAAGGAGCACGAATGTAGCATTCTTAAATTGTCTAAATCCGGAGAGACTGGTTAGTGAATCATGCTTTCACCCATTTAAGTTTTTATTCTGTGCCCAGGAAGCCATTTTGTGTCTAAGTGAGAAACTGTACTTCCACAGTCAGGGGAGGGGTGTGGACAGTCTCGGCCATCAGGACTGGTCGGGTCGGGGGAGGGGCGGGGACAGTCTCGGCCATCAGGACTGGTCGGGTCGGGGGAGGGCGGGGACAGTCTCGGCCATCAGGACTGGTCGGGTCGGGGGAGGGGCGGGGACAGTCTCGGCCATCAGGACAGGTCGGGTCGGGTGAGGAGCGGGGACAGTCTCGGCCATCAGGACTGGTCGGGTCGGGGGAGGGGCGGGGACAGTCTCGGCCATCAGGACTGGTCGGGTCGGGGGAGGGGCGGGGACAGTCTCGGCCATCAGGACTGGTCGGGTCGGGGGAGGGGTGGGGACAGTCTCGGCCATCAGGACAGGTCGGGTCGGGTGAGGAGCGGGGACAGTCTCGGCCATCAGGACAGGTCGGGTCGGGGGAGGGGCGGGGACAGTCTCGGCCATCAGGACTGGTCGGGTCGGGGGAGGGGCGGGGACAGTCTCGGCCATCACGACTGGTCAGGTCGGGGGAGGGTCGGGGACAGTCTCGGCCATCAGGACTGGTCGGGTCGGGGGAGGAGCGGGGACAGTCTCGGCCATCAGGACAGGTCGGGTCGGGGGAGGGGCGGCGCCAGTCTCGGCCATCAGGACTGGTCGGGTCGGGGGAGGGGCGGGGACAGTCTCGGCCATCAGGACTGGTCGGGTCGGGGGAGGGGCGGGGACAGTCTCGGCCATCAGGACTGGTCGGGTCGGGGGAGGGGCGGGGACAGTCTCGGCCATCAGGACAGCTCAGGTCGGGGGAGGGGCGGGGTCATTCTCGGCCATCAGGACTGGTCGGGTCGGGTCGTGGAAAGTCTCGGCCATCAGGACTGGTCGGGTCGGGGGAGGGTCGGGGACAGTCTCGGCCATCAGGACTGGTCGGGTCGGGTCGTGGAAAGTCTCGGCCATCAGGACTGTTCGGGTCGGGGGAGGGTCGGGGACAGTCTCGGCCATCAGGACTGGTCAGGTCGGGGGAGGGTCGGGGACAGTCTCGGCCATCAGGATTGGTCGGGTCGGGGGAGGGGCGGGGACAGTCTCGGCCATCAGGACTGGTCGGGTCGGGGGAGGGGCGGGGACAGTCTCGGCCATCAGGACTGGTCGGGTCGGGGGAGGGTCGGGGACAGTCTCGGCCATCAGGACTGGTCGGGTCGGGGGAGGGGCGGGGACAGTCTCGGCCAGCAGGACTGGTCGGGGGAGGGGCGGGGACGGTCTCGGCCATCAGGATTGGTCAGGTCGGGTCGGGGGAGGGGCGGCGCCAGTCTCGGCCATCAGGACAGGTCGGGTCGGGGGAGGGGCGGCGCCAGTCTCGGCCATCAGGACTGGTCAGGTCGGGGGAGGGGCGGGGACAGTCTCGGCCATCAGGACTGTTCGGGTCGGGGGAGGGGCGGGGCAGTCTCGGCCATCAGGACTGGTCGGGTCGGGGACGGTCTCGGCGATCAGGACTGGTCGGGTCGGGGGAGGGGCGGGGACAGTCTCGGCCATCAGGACTGGTCGGGGAGGGGACAGTCTCGGCCATCAGGACTGGTCGGGGGAGGGGCGGGGACAGTCTCGGCCATCAGGACTGGTCGGGGGAGGGGCGGGTACAGTCTCGGCCATCAGGACTGGTGGGGTCAGGGGAGGGGCGGGGACAGTCTCGGCCATCAGGACTGGTCGGGGGAGGGGCGGGGACAGTCTCGGCCATCAGGACTGGTCGGGTCGCGGGAGGGGCGGGGCCAGTCTCGGCAATCAGGACGGGTTGGGGGAGGGGCGGGACCAGTCTCGGCCATCAGGACTGGTCGGGTCGGGGCCGGTCTCGGCCATCAGGACTGGTCGGGTCGGGGAGGGGACAGTCTCGGCCATCAGGACTGGTCGGGTAGGGCGGGGACAGTCTCGGCCATCAGGACTGGTCGGGTCGGGGAGGGGACAGTCTCGGCCATCAGGACTGGTCGGGTCGGGCGGGGACAGTCTCGGCCATCAGGACTGGTGGGCTCAGGGGAGGGGCGGGGACAGTCTCGGCCATCAGGACTGGTCGGGTCGGGTCGGGGGAGGGGCGTGGACAGTCTCACCATAAGGTCTGGTCGGGTCGGGGGAGGGGCGTGGACAGTCTCGCCATCAGGTCTGGTCGGGTCGGGGGAGGGGCGGGGACAGTCTCGCCATCAGGACTGGTTGGGTCAGGTCTGGTCGGGTCGGGGACAGTCTCGCCATCAGGACTGTTCGGGTCGGTTCGGGGGAGGGGTGGGGACAGTCTCGGCCATCAGGACTGGTCGGGTCGGGTCGGGGGAGGGGCGGGGACAGTCTCGGCCATCAGGTCTGGTCGGGGGAGGGGCGGGGACAGTCTCGGCCATCAGGACTGGTCGGGTCGGGGGAGGGGCGGGTCAGTCTCGGCCATCAGGACTGGTTGGGTCGGGTCGGGGGAGGGGCGGGGACAGTCTCGGCCATCAGGACTGGTCGGGTCGGTTCGGGGGAGGGGCGGGTCAGTCTCGGCCATCAGGACTGGTCGGGTCGGGGGAGGGGCGGGTCAGACTCGGCCATCAGGACTGGTCGGTTCGGGGGAGGGGCGGGACAGTCTCGGCCATCAGGACTGGTCGGGTCGGGTCGGGGGAGGGGCGGGTCAGTCTCGGCCATCAGGACTGGTCGGGTCGGGGGAGGGGCGGGTCAGTCTCGGCCATCAGGACTGGTCGGGGCGGGGGAGGGGCGGGTCAGTCTCGGCCATCAGGACTGGTCGGGTCGGTTCGGGGACAGTCTCGGCCATCAGGACTGGTCGGTTCGGTTCGGGGGAGGGGCGGGGACAGTCTCGCCATCAGGACTGGTTGGGTCGGGTCGGGGGAGGGGCGGGGACAGTCTCGGCCATCAGGACTGGTCGGGGGAGGGGTGGGGACAGTCTCGCCATCAGGACTGTTCGGTCGGGTCGGGGGAGGGGTGGGGACAGTCTCGGCCATCAGGACAGGTCGGGTCGGGGTAGGGGCGGGGACAGTCTCGGCCATCAGGACTGGTTGGGTCGGGTCGGGGGAGGGGCGGGGACAGTCTCGGCCATCAGGACTGGTCGGGTTGGGGGAGTGGCGGGGACAGTCTCGGCCATCAGGTTCGGTTGGGACGGGTCGGGGGAGGGGCGGGGACAGTCTCGGCCATCAGGACTGGTCGGGTCGGGGGAGGGGCGGGGACAGTCTCGGCCATCAGGACTGGTCGGGTCGGGGGAGGGGCGGGGACAGTCTCGGCCATCAGGACAGGTCGGGTCGGGTGAGGAGCGGGGACAGTCTCGGCCATCAGGACTGGTCGGGTCGGGGACAGTCTCGGCCATCAGGACTGGTCGGGTCGGGGGAGGGGCGGGGACAGTCTCGGCCATCAGGACAGGTCGGGTCGGGTGAGGAGCGGGGACAGTCTCGGCCATCAGGACTGGTCGGGTCGGGGACAGTCTCGGCCATCAGGACTGGTCGGGTCGGGGGAGGGGCGGGGACAGTCTCGGCCATCAGGACTGGTCGGGTCGGGGGAGGGGTGGGGACAGTCTCGGCCATCAGGACAGGTCGGGTCGGGTGAGGAGCGGGGACAGTCTCGGCCATCAGGACTGGTCGGGTCGGGGGAGGGGCGGGGACAGTCTCGGCCATCAGGACTGGTCGGGTCGGGGGAGGGGCGGGGACAGTCTCGCCCATCAGGACAGGTCGGGTTTGGTCGGGGGAGGAGCGGGGACAGTCTCGGCCATCAGGACTGGTCAGGTCGGGGGAGGGGCGGGGACAGTCTCGGCCATCAGGACTGGTCGGGTCGGGGGAGGAGCGGGGACAGTCTCGGCCATCAGGACAGGTCGGGTCGGGGGAGGGGCGGCGCCAGTCTCGGCCATCAGGACTGGTCGGGTCGGGGGAGGGGCGGGGACAGTCTCGGCCATCAGGACTGGTCGGGTCGGGGGAGGGGCGGGGACAGTCTCGGCCATCAGGACTGGTCGGGTCGGGGGAGGGGCGGGGACAGTCTCGGCCATCAGGACAGCTCGGGTCGGGGGAGGGGCGGGGTCATTCTCGGCCATCAGGACTGGTCGGGTCGGGTCGTGGAAAGTCTCGGCCATCAGGACTGGTCGGGTCGGGGACAGTCTCGGCCATCAGGACTGGTCGGGTCGGGTCGTGGAAAGTCTCGGCCATCAGGACTGGTCGGGTCGGGGGAGGGTCGGGGACAGTCTCGGCCATCAGGACTGGTCGGGTCGGGGGAGGGTCGGGGACAGTCTCGGCCATCAGGACTGGTCGGGTCGGGGGAGGGGCGGGGACAGTCTCGGCCATCAGGACTGGTCGGGTCGGGGGAGGGGCGGGGACAGTCTCGGCCATCAGGACTGGTCGGGTCGGGGGAGGGTCGGGGACAGTCTCGGCCGTCAGGACTGGTCGGGTCGGGGACAGTCTCGGCCATCAGGACTGGTCGGGTCGGGGGAGGGGCGGGGACAGTCTCGGCCATCAGGACTGGTCAGGTCGGGGGAGGGGCGGGGACAGTCTCGGCCATCAGGACTGGTCGGGTCGGGGGAGGGGCGGGGAAAGTCTCGGCCATCAGGACTGGTCAGGTCGGGGGAGGGGCGGGGACAGTCTCGGCGATCAGGACTGGTCGGGTCGGGGGAGGGGCGGGGACAGTCTCGGCCATCAGGACTGGTCGGGTCGGGTGAGGGGCGGGGACAGTCTCGGCCATCAGGACTGGTCGGGTCGGGGGAGGGGCGGGGACAGTCTCGGCCATCAGGACTGGTCGGGTCGGGGGAGGGGCGGGGACAGTCTCGGCCAGCAGGACTGGTCGGGGGAGGGGCGGGGACGGTCTCGGCCATCAGGATTGGTCAGGTCGGGTCGGGGGAGGGGCGGCGCCAGTCTCGGCCATCAGGACAGGTCGGGTCGGGGGAGGGGCGGCGCCATTCTCGGCCATCAGGACTGGTCAGGTCGGGGGAGGGGCGGGGACAGTCTCGGCCATCAGGACTGTTCGGGTCGGGGGAGGGGCGGGGCAGTCTCGGCCATCAGGACTGGTCGGGTCGGGGACGGTCTCGGCGATCAGGACTGGTCGGGTCGGTGGAGGGGCGGGGACAGTCTCAGCCATCAGGACTGGTCGGGTCGGGGGAGGGGAGAGTCTCGGCCATCAGGACTGGTCAGGTCGGGGGAGGGGCGGGGCAGTCTCGGCCATCAGGACTGGTCGGGTCGGGGACGGTCTCGGCGATCAGGACTGGTCAGGTCGGGGGAGGGGCGGGGACAGTCTCGGCCATCAGGACTGGTCGGGTCGGGGACGGTCTCGGCCATCAGGACTGGTCGGGTCGGGAGAGGGGGGGGGACAGTCTCGGCCATCAGGACTGGTCGGGTCGGGGAGGGGACAGTCTCGGCCATCAGGACTGGTCGGGGGAGGAGCGGGGACAGTCTCGGCCATCAGGACTGGTCGGGGGAGGGGCGGGGACAATCTCGGCCATCAGGACTGGTCGGGGGAGGGGCGGGGACAGTCTCCGCCATCAGGACTGGTGGGGTCAGGGGAGGGGCGGGGACAGTCTCGGCCATCAGGACTGGTCGGGGGAGGGGCGGGGACGGTCTCGGCCATCAGGACTGGTCGGGTCGCGGGAGGGGCGGGGCCAGTCTCGGCAATCAGGACGGGTTGGGGGAGGGGCGGGGCCAGTCTCGGCCATCAGGACTGGTCGGGTCGGGGCCGGTCTCGGCCATCAGGACTGGTCGGGTCGGGGAGGGGACAGTCTCGGCCATCAGGACTGGTCGGGTTGGGCGGGGACAGTCTCGGCCATCAGGACTGGTCGGGTCGGGGAGGGGACAGTCTCGGCCATCAGGACTGGTCGGGTCGGGCGGGGACAGTTTCGGCCATCAGGACTGGTGGGCTCAGGGGAGGGGTGGGGACAGTCTCGGCCATCAGGACTGGTCGGGTCGGGTCGGGGGAGGGGCGTGGACAGTCTCGCCATCAGGTCTGGTCGGGTCGGGGGAGGGGCGTGGACAGTCTCGCCATCAGGTCTGGTCGGGTCGGGGGAGGGGCGGGGACAGTCTCGCCATCAGGACTGGTTGGGTCAGGTCTGGTCGGGTCGGGGACAGTCTCGCCATCAGGACTGGTCGGGTCGGTTCGGGGGAGGGGTGGGGACAGTCTTGGCCATCAGGACTGGTCGGGTCGGGTCGGGGGAGGGGCGGGGACAGTCTCGGCCATCAGGTCTGGTCGGGGGAGGGGCAGGGACAGTCTCGGCCATCAGGACTGGTCGGGTCGGGGGAGGGGCGGGTCAGTCTCGGCCATCAGGACTGGTTGGGTCGGGTCGGGGGAGGGGCGGGGACAGTCTCGGCCATCAGGACTGGTCGGGTCGGTTCGGGGGAGGGGCGGGTCAGTCTCGGCCATCAGGACTGGTCGGGTCGGGGGAGGGGCGGGTTAGTCTCGGCCATCAGGACTGGTCGGTTCGGGGGAGGGGCGGGTCAGTCTCGGCCATCAGGACTGGCCGGGTCGGGGGAGGGGCGGGTCAGTCTCGGCCATCAGGACTGGTCGGGTCGGGGGAGGGGCGGGTCAGTCTCGGCCATCAGGACTGGTCGGGGCGGGGGAGGGGCGGGTCAGTCTCGGCCATCAGGACTGGTCGGGTCGGTTCGGGGACAGTCTCGGCCATCAGGACTGGTCGGGTCGGTTCGGGGACAGTCTCGCCATCAGGACTGGTTGGGTCGGGGGAGGGGCGGGGACAGTCTCGGCCATCAGGACTGGTCGGGGGAGGGGTGGGGACAGTCTCGCCATCAGGACTGTTCGGTCGGGTCGGGGGAGGGGTGGGGACAGTCTCGGCCATCAGGACAGGTCGGGTCGGGGGAGGGGCGGGGACAGTCTCGGCCATCAGGACTGGTTGGGTCGGGTCGGGGGAGGGGCGGGGACAGTCTCGGCCATCAGGACTGGTCGGGTTGGGGGAGGGGCGGGGACAGTCTCGGCCATCAGGACTGGTTGGGACGGGTCGGGGGAGGGGCGGGGACAGTCTCGGCCATCAGGACTGGTCGGGTCGTGGGAGGGGCGGGGACAGTCTCGGCCATCAGGACTGGTCGGGTCGGGTCGGGGGAGGGGCGGGGACAGTCTCGGCCATCAGGACTGTTCGGGTCGGGTCGGGGGAGGGGCGGGGACAGTCTCGGCCATCAGGACTGGTCGGGGGAGGGGTGGGGACAGTCTCGCCATCAGGACTGGTTGGGTCGGGTCGGGGGAGGGGCGGGGACAGTCTCGGCCGTCAGGACTGGTCGGGTTGGGGGAGGGGCGGGGACAGTCTCGGCCATCAGGACTGGTCGGGTTGGGGGAGGGGCGGGGACAGTCTCGGCCATCAGGACTGGTTGGGTCGGGTCGGGGGAGGGGCGGGGACAGTCTCGGCCATCAGGACTGGTCGGGGGAGGGGCGGGGACAGTCTCGGCCATCAGGACTGGTCGGGTCAGGTTGGGGGAGGGGCGTGGAGTGTCTCGGCCATCAGGACTGGTTGGGTTGGGGGAGGGGCGGGGACAGTCTCGGCCATCAGGACTGGTTGGGTTGGGGGAGGGGTCGGGACAGTCTCGGCCATCAGGACTGGTCGGGTCGGGGGAGGGGCGTGGACAGTCTCGGACATCAGGACTGGTCGGGTCGGGTCGGGGGAGGGGCGTGGACAGTCTCGCCATCAGGACTGGTTGGGTCGGGTCGGGGGAGGGGTGGGGACAGTCTCGGCCATCAGGACTGGTTGGGTCGGTTCGGGGGAGTGGCAGGGACAGTCTCGGCCATCCGGACTGGACGGGTCGGGTCGGGGGAGGGGCGGGGACAGTCTCGGCCATCAGGACTGGTCGGGTCGGGGGAGGGGCGGGGACAATCTCGGCCATCAGGACTGGACGGGTCGGGGGAGGGGCGGGGACAGTTTCGGCCATCAGGACTGGTGGGGTCGGGTCGGGGGAGGGGTGGGGACAGTCTCGGCCATCAGGACTGGTTGGGTCGGGTCGGGGGAGGGGCGGGGACAGTCTCGGCCATCAGGACTGGTCGGGTCGGGTCGGGGGCGGGGACAGTCTCGGCCATCAGGACTGGTCGGGTCGGGGGAGGGGCAGGGACAGTCTCGGCCATCAGGACTGGTTGGGTCGGGTCGGGGGAGGGGCAGGGACAGTCTCGGCCAGCAGGACTGGTTGGGTCGGGTCGGGGAGGGGCGGGGACAGTCTCGGCCATCAGGACTGGTTGGGTCGGGTCGGGGGAGGGGTGGGGACAGTCTCGGCCATCAGGACTGGTTGGGTCGGGTCGGGGGAGGGGTGGGGACAGTCTCGGCCATCAGGACTGGTTGGGTCGGGTCGGGGGAGGGGTGGGGACAGTCTCGGCCATCAGGACTGGTCGGGTCGGGGGAGGGGTGGGGACAGTCTCGGCCATCAGGACTGGTCGGGTCGGGTCGGGGACAGTCTCGCCATCAGGACTGGTTGGGTCGGGTCGGGGACAGTCTCGGCCATCAGGACTGGTTGGGTCAGGTCTGGTCGGGTCGGGGACAGTCTCGGACATCAGGACTGGTTGGGTCGGGCCGGGGCGGGGCGGGGACAGTCTCGGCCATCAGGACTGGTTGGGTCAGGTCTGGTCGGGTCGGGGACAGTCTCGCCATCAGGACTGGTTGGGTCGGGTCGGGGACAGTCTCGGCCATCAGGACTGGTCGGGTCGTGGACAGTCTCGCCATCAGGACTGGTTGGGTTGGGTCGGGTCGGGTTGGGCCGGGGGAGGGGCGGGGACAGTCTCGGACATCAGGACTGGTTGGGTCGGGCCGGGGCGGGGCGGGGACAGTCTCGGCCATCAGGACTGGTTGGGTCAGGTCTGGTCGGGTCGGGGACAGTCTCGCCATCAGGACTGGTTGGGTCGGGGACAGTCTCGGCCATCAGGACTGGTCGGGTCGTGGACAGTCTCGCCATCAGGACTGGTTGGGTTGGGTCGGGTCGGGTTGGGCCGGGGGAGGGGCCGGGACAGTCTCGGACATCAGGACTGGTCGGGACGGGTCGGGTTGGGCCGGGACGGCCGCGAGCAGGGCCGGAGCTGGAGGAGCGGAGTGGGGACAGTCTCTAATAATAATTTTGA
This sequence comes from Somniosus microcephalus, assembly GCF_052327205.1. NCBI lineage: Eukaryota > Metazoa > Chordata > Chondrichthyes > Squaliformes > Somniosidae > Somniosus > Somniosus microcephalus. The sequence goes on along the minus strand of NW_028225187.1, from coordinate 2,965,020 downwards.
ATACCATGCTCTCAAATTCTCCCAACAGTTTGGGGATAGTTTAGTCAGTGTCTGGTGAAATGAGATTAACCTCGCCACGGGACTAATAGGTACTTTGACGCCATTGGTTCAATGACAGTCACCTTATGCTGATTTCTGATTGGTTGTGGCCGGGCAGTTATTTTCAATCCGCTTAAGCAAATGAGGCTCCTGTTGCATCACATTACTGTTGGGAGATTTCACTTTTATCATGGGGAGATTTTTGCAGTGAGTTTGTTCCCAGTGTTATTGCATTCAATCGAAATTAAATTCATTTTTAATAGATTAAGTAAATATACTTGCTTCCCAAGAATGATTCGTTTTTCTCCCATGTAATTGAAGGTTACTTGAAATAACTTATAATTCAACAGAAATGATTTTTTTGTTTTAATTAATTCATAAATTAATTGCAGAAACAACATATAAGCACAAAGGAACATGTTTCCCTTTTTCCTACCCAGTTTTGCCTTGTAGGAATGTTCGGATTCCTAACTAAAGGACTGAGGTCGAGTCAGTCTATCAAAGAAACGATGTTTAATACTATTCAACAGAGTTTAATATGCAAGTGCAGGAGAACTTAGGTTACAGGTCTGTACAGTTCGATGGCTCCACGAGGACTGACTGGGGTGGCTTCCCAGGTCACGTTTTCCCGCCGGAGGATCACGTGATCAACGTGATGACGTCATCGCATTTTCGTCTCGCTCTTAAAGGGACCACGCTATGTACATGCAACAATATAAACAAAGATACAGATTCAGCCTGTAGCTAACAAATTGTTAAAGGGAATTATGTACAGTTGATCAAAGTCCCTTAGTGGCTCTGCCACATGCACCCCCCCAGAATTATCTTTAACAGAAAAAGTCAATCGACTAGGAGGTCTGACAAGCCTGTCGGAGCAACTTCTATATTCCTGGAGTGGAAGCTGTTGGACGGTGGGCGGGCTGGCGGGTGGAAGCATTTGGTTTGGCACGGCTGCTGCAGGCGGTCGACCACGTCGTGGCGGCTGTGCGGTCTCGACAGGACGGCCGAGGTCCGGGTGTGCCGGCTTGAGACGGTCAATGGAAACGTGGTCGGGTTTACCACCGATGTCAACGGAGAAACTTCTGTCACCTGCCTCCAGTACAAATGAAAAGGGCCTGTGTAAGGGGCCTTGAGCGGATCCCGATGGGTGTCATGTCGGATGAACACAAATTCGGCATTCTTTAGCTCTGCTGGGACGTGTGAGGTTGGGAGGCCATGATGCGACGTTGGGATTGGCGCAAAAGACTTGGCTGTTTCGCAGTGGCTGCTGAGTTGGTCGGATGCAGACCATGGCGCTGTTGGAATCGGAAGGAAGTCTCCTGGTACGCGGAATGGCTGACCGTACATGAGCTCAGCAGAAGACGATTGAAGATCTTCTTTGGGTGCCGTGCGAAAACCCAACATGACCCACGGAAGCTTATCTACCCATCCGGCGCCTTGGCGGCTGGCCCTCAGCGATGCTTTTAGCGACCTGTGAAAACGCTCGCACAAGCCGTTTGCCTGTGGATGGTAGGCCATGGTGCGGTGTAGCTTGGTGCCGAGACCCTGGGCCACAGCGTTCCAAAGCTCAGAAGAAAACTGTGGACCGCAGTCTGAAGAAATGTCTGCCGGAATGCCCAAACGGGCGACATTAGCGGAAGTGGTAGATGACAAAGGAACCGCCTCTGGCCATCTAGCAGTGCGGTCTACTATGGTGAGGAGGTGTGTGAACCCGTGATGGTGGAAGCGGCCCAACGAGATCCACGTTTACATGGTCAAACCGACGCTCTGGTACTGTAAAAGTGGCCAATGGAGCCTTGACATGAGGCTGTACCGTAGATTTTTGGCAGACAATGCAGGTGTTAGCCCAGTCGCAGATATCCTTATGCATACATTTCCAGACAAATTTAGACATTAATTTTTGGGAGGCCTTCATTCCAGGATGCGAAAGCCCGTGTATGGCATCAAAAACTTTGTCGTGCCAGGCAACCGGAACGATTGGGGGAGGGTCTCCCATGGAGACGTCACAGAGTAGTGTGGTGCCTGCTGCATGGAATTCAACATCAGCCGGTTGGAGGCTGGAGATGTCGGTGCGGTATGCCTGTGTTTCAGGATCGGATACTTGGTCGGCAGCCATGAGAGCATAGTCGATGCCCAGCTGGAGTGCTTGGACAGTCGCGCGAGAGAGGCAATCTGCTACCAAGTTGTCCTTGCCAGCTATGTGTTGGATATTTGTCGTGAATTCTGATATGAACGTTAACTGACGTTGTTATCGAGCTGACCACGGTTCGGTGGTCTTGGCCATAGCGAAGGTTAGTGGTTTGTGGTCCACAAACGCAGTAAAGGGACGTCCCTCTAACAAGAAGCAGAAATGGTGGATAGCCAGAAAGAGTGCCAGCAACTCCCGGTCGAAAGTGCTGTATTTTCGTTCGTTGCGCCGTAGTTGATGGCTGAAAAACGCCAGTGGTTGCCACGTCCCATTGACCCACTGTTCCTGTACAGCGCCGATGGCGTAGTCGGAAGCGTCGGTGGTAAGTGCGATGGTGGCACCTGGCAGTGGGTGCGCCAGCATGGTCGCGTTGGCCAAAGCGGTTTTCGTGTTGTCGAAGGCGTTGTGCATTTCGACTGTCCAGGTTACCGAATCCTTGCCAGACTTGCCTTTGAGGGCCTCGTAGAGGAGCTGCATTAGCCGTGCTGCCTTAGGTACAAAGCGGTGGTAAAAATTTACCATGCTGAGGAATTCCTGCAGGGCCTTGATGGTCTGCGGCCGTGGGAACGCCGTGACTGCCTCTACCTTCGTCTGCAACAGAATTGCACCTTCCAAAGTAATGCGGTGGCCCAAGAAATCAATCTGCTGCAGGCCGAACTGACACTTGGCTGGGTTGATGATCAGGCCGTGTTGGCTGAGGCGTCGAAAGAGGGTGCGTAAATGGCAGATGTGCTCCTCTTTGTTAGGGCTGGCGATAAGGATATCGTCGAGGTAGATGAATATAAATTTAAGGTCCCGCAGTACCGAGTCCATCAGGTGCTGGAAAGCCTGTGCAGCATTCTTCAGCCCAAATGGCATCCGTAGAAACTCGAACAGGCCAAAGGGGGTAATGACTGCAGTTTTCTGGACGTCTTGCAGGTGTACGGGGACCTGGTGGTAGCCATGGACGAGGTCGACCTTGGAGAATATAGAATTTCACAAGTGGGCAGAGAAATCTTGAATATGAGGGATCGGGTACCGATCGGGAGTAGTGGCGTCATTAAGGCATTGCTAGTCGCCGCATGGCCGCCATCCGCCGCTGGGTTTCAGGACAATGTGGAGGGGCGACTGGCGAATAATCCCTAGCCGCTCCATCGTGGCGAACTCCGCCTTCGCAGCCGCGAGCTTGCCAGGTTCCAGACGCCGAGCCCGTGCGTAGACCGGGGAGCCAGTCGTAGTGATGTGGTGTTCGACACCATGTTTAGTGGCCGAGGAGAAGGTGGGCCTGGTCAGGTCCGGGAATTCGCCTAGCAGGCGAGTGAAATCGTCCGGAGAGGGCAATGTGCAGGAGACAGTGCGCGACATGGCGGTACTGCGGAAGCAAGGGATGGAGTGGAAAGTGGCCGCATTAATTAACCGTCAGTTCCTTACATCAACCAAGAGGCTGTTGGCACATAAGAAATCCGCACCAAGGATGGCTTGCGAGACCTTGGCTGTGATGAATTCCCAATGAAACCGTTGCCCGCCGAAGCACACCTGGACCCGCCATTTGCCAAAGGTACGAATAGCCCCGCCATTAGCTGCTTCGAGGGAGAGGCCGTGCCGCCCAGCCTGTATATCCAGTGCTGACGCGGGAAGGATGCTACACTGCACCCCGGTGTCGCATAAAAACCGCCGACCAGAGAGGTAATCCGTGATAGAGGAGCTTCCCTGAAATTCCCAATCGCCATCGCGGCCGCAGGACATCCCTCAGATTCGGTCCTCCTTTGCCAGGGGTGAAGGAGCCCCACCGCTACCGGCCCCGGGCGGGGTGAAGGAGCCCCACCGCTACCGGCCCCGGGCGGGGTGAAGGAGCCCCACCGCTACCGGCCCCGGGCGGGGTGAAGGAGCCCCACCGCTACCGGCCCCGGGCGGGGTGAAGGAGCCCCACCGCTACCGGCCCCGGGCGGGGTGAAGAAGCCCCACCGCTACCGGCCCCGGGCGGGGTGAAGAAGCCCCACCGCTACCGGCCCCGGGCGGGGTGAAGGAGCCCCACCGCTACCGGCCCCGGGCGGGGTGAAGGAGCCCCACCGCTACCGGCCCCGGGCGGGGTGAAGGAGCAGTGACATCACTTGGAATGGTCACACAATGGGAGCAGTGAGGTCATCACTTGGAATGGTCACACAATTGGAGCAGTGAGGTCATCACTTGGAATGGTCACACAATGGGAGCAGTGAGGTCATCACTTGGACTGGTCACACAATGGGAGCAGTGAGGTCATCACTTGGAATGGTCACACAATGGGAGCAGTGAGGTCATCACTTGGAATGGTCACACAATGGGAGCAGTGAGGTCATCACTTGGAATGGTCACACAATGTGAGCAGTGAGATCATCACTTGGAATGGTCACACAATGGGAGCAGTGAGGTCATCACTTGGAATGGTCACACAATGGGAGCAGTGAGGTCATCACTTGGAATGGTCACACAATTGGAGCAGTGAGGTCATCACTTGGAATGGTCACACAATGTGAGCAGTGAGATCATCACTTGGAATGGTCACACAATGGGAGCAGTGAGGTCATCACTTGGAATGTTCACACAATGGGAGCAGTGAGGTCATCACTTGGAATGGTCACACAATGGGAGCAGTGAGGTCATCACTTGGAATGGTCACACAATGGGAGCAGTGACGTCATCACTTGGAATGGTCACAATGGGAGCAGTGAGGTCATCACTTGGAATGGTCACACAATGGGCGCAGTGAGGTCATCACTTGGACTGGTCACACAATGGGAGCAGTGAGGTCATCACTGATGTAACTATCAATTCATCCAATGAAAAGCGACGAGTTAGGAAAGTAACTATAGGTTTTTATTGGCTAAATAACAGAGCCCACCCTCGTGGGTGATCGAATACAAGGAGGAATGCCAGCCAGTCGACTACCTTTATACCTGGGCAGGTAGGTGGAGTCATGGGCGGAGTCAGCAGTGGTCAGCCCAGGTATATCAGCGTGACAAGAGGCGACCTTGTATAGTGATACAACAGTGTGAACAGTGATAACCATAGAGTAACGATATAACAGTGATAACTATAATGTAACGATAGTGAACGATAAAAGTGGTTTACCACATTCACCCCTTGTTTAGATTTGAGTCCGGCGGGGTGAAGTGTACTACCAGTTCTGGTATGTCAGTCTGTCCGGAGGCCTCGTAAGCCTTTCTGATCGTCGCAGCGGCGGTGTTGCATTATCCGGTGTTAATGCTGGTGTCTGCGTGGTCGGCGAAGGCTCGTGGGGTTCCGGCATGCCGTCTACCTTGGCTGGAATTGGGGGGGGTGGTGGGGGGGGGCGGGGTGAAGGTGGTGTCTCCGGAGTGCCCGAGGGTGCGAGGTCTCGTAAGGAGACTGTGTCCTCCCGCCTGTCTGGGTATGCCACATAGGCGTACTGGGGGTTGGCGTGCAGGAGGTCCACCCTCTCGACCAGGGGGTCCGTTTTATGGGCCCTCACATGCTTTCGCAGCAAGACGGGCCCCGGAGAGGTCAGCCAGGTTGGTAGCGTGGTTCCCGTAGTCGACTTCCTGGGGAAAACAAACATTCGTTCATGGGGGGTGGCGTTGATGGCAGTGCAAAGTAGTGACCGGGTGGAATGCAGCGCTGCCGGGAGGACTTCCTGCCAGCGGGAGGTTGGGAGGCCCTTAGACTTTAAGGCTAAGAGGACGGCCTTCCATACCGTCGCGTTCTCTCTTTCCACCTGGCCGTTCCCTCGGGGGTTGTAGCTGGTGGTCCTGCTTGCAGCAATACCTCTCGCTAGTAGGAACTGACGGAGTTCCTCGCTCATGAAGGAGGAGCCCCGGTCACTATGTATATAGTTTGGGAACCCGAACAAGGCGAAGAGGTCGTTCAGGCATTTAATGACCATGGTACTGGTCATGTCTGGGCAGGGGAAGGCAAAGGGGAAATGGGAGTACTCATCAACAATGTTGAGGAAGTACACATTACGGTCAGAGGACGGGAGGGGCCCCTTAAAGTCGATGCTCAGGCGCTCGAAGGGGCGGGTGGCCTTGATCAGGCTTGCTCTGTCCGGCCTAAAGAAGTGCGGTTTGCACTCGGCACAGGTCTGGCAGTTCCTGGTCATGGTCCTGACCTCCTCGATGGAGTAGGGCAGGTTGCGGGCCTTAATGAAGTGGTAAAGTCTGGTGACCCCGGGGTGGCAGAGGTCGTTGTGGAGGGTCTGAAGTCTATCACTTTGCGCGCTGGCGCATGTAATTCGTGACAGAGCATCGGGGGGTTCGTTCCGCTTACCTGGCCGGTACAAGATATCATAATCATAGGTGGAGAGCTCGATTTTCCACCTCAAGATCTTGTCATTCTTGATTTTGCCCCTCAGCTTGTTATTAAACATAAAAGCGACCGAACGTTGGTCGGTGAGGAGGGTAAATCGTTTGCCTGCCAGGTAGTGCCTCCAGCGTCGTACCGCCTCCACAATCGCCTGGGCCTCCTTCTCGACCGACGAGTGTCGGATCTCAGGGCCCTGTAGGGTCCTTGAGAAGAAGGCCACCGGTCTCCCCTCCTGGTTAAGGGTGGCGGCTAGGGCGAAGTCGGATGCATCGCTCTCGACTTGGAAGGGGATGGACTCATCCACTGCGTGCATTGTGGCCTTGGCAATGTCTCCCTTAATGAGGGAGAAGGCTGCACACGCTTCCTCCGTAAGGGGGAAGGATGTGGACTTCATGAGGGGTCTGGCTTTGTCCGCATAATTGGGCACCCATTGGGCATAGTAGGCGAAGAGCCCCAGGTTTCTCTTCAGTGCCTTTGGACAGTGGGGGAGGGGTAGCTCCATGAGGGGGCGCATTCTTTCGGGGTCAGGGCCGATGACTCCGTTCTCTACTACACAGCCGAGGATGGCAAGGCGCGAGGTGTTAAACACACATTTATCCTTATTGTAGGTGAGGTTGGGCCGTACGGAGGAATCTCTCCAGATTAACATCGTGGTCCTGCCGGTCGCGGCCGCAGATGGTGACGTTATCTAGATAGGGGAACGTGGCGTGCAGCCCGTTCTGGTCAACCATCCGGTCCATCTCCCTTTGGAAGACCGAAACCCCGTTGGTGACGCCGAAGGGAACCCTAAGGAAGTGGTAGAGGCGGCCGTTCGCCTCGAAGGCTGTATACTGGCGGTCCTCAGGGCGGATAGGGAGTTGGTGATAGGCCGACTTAAGGTCGATGGTGGAGAATACCCGGTACTGCGCAATCTGATTGACCATATCAGATATGTGGGGAAGGGGGTATGCGTCCAGCTGGGTGTACCTGTTTATGGTCTGGCTGTAGTCGATGCCCAGGCGGTTTTTATTGCCGGTCTTAACGACCACGACCTGGGCACGCCAGGGGCTGGTGCTCCCCTCGATGATGCCCTCCTTCAGGAGACGCTGCACCTCAGAGCTAATGAAAGCTCTGTCCCCGGCGCTGTACCGCCTGCTCTTGGTAGCGACGGGTTTGCAGTCGGGGGTGAGGTTAGCGAACAGGGAAGGTGGCGGGGCCTTGAGGGTGGATAGGCCGCAGGTGTTACGCGGTGGGCGGTTTAAAATCTGCTGGTTGTCGACTGTGAGTGGGGGGAGGGGTCCGCCGTATGCTAGCGTAACGCTTTGGAGGTGGGATTGGAAGTCTAGGCCTAGTAGGACGGCAGCGCATAGCTGGGGCAGGACGAGGAGTTTAAAATTTTTATACTCCGTACCCTTAACCGACAGGGTCACAACACAGTAGCCGCTGATGTCTGTGGCGTGTGACCTCGATGCCATCGAGATCCGGTTGCGCGTTGGCAGGACAGGGAGGGAGTAGTGGCTCACCGTGTCTGGGTGGATGAAGCTCTCCGTGCTTCCGCTGTCGAACAGGCAGGTCGTGGCGTGGCCGTTTACTTTGATGTCCATCATCGACTTGGACAGGTGATGCGGGCGGGCCTGGTCCAGTGTGACGGAGGCTAGTGTATAGCTGAGCGAGTTGCTGTAGTCTGCGGTTGAGGCGGTAGTCGGGTCTAGAGGCACGGTGGCGGTCGGGGGTGGTGGGTAAAATGGCGTCTCCCACGAGTCGGGACCAGCGGGAGCAGCGAGGAGGAGCTCGGGAGAAAACCCGGCGACCAGCGAGGCCCGAGACCAGTCGGGACCAGCGGGAGCAGTGTGGTGAGATCGGTATAAAAACCGGAGAGAGGCGAGGCCCGAGACCAGTCGGGACCAGCGGGAGCAGCGAGGAGGAGCTCGGGAGAAAACCCGGCGACCAGCGAGGCCCGAGACCAGTCGGGAGCAGTGTGGTGAGACCGGTATAAAAACCGGAGAGAGGCGAGGCCCGGGACCAGCGAGGAGGAGCTCGGGAGAAAACCCGGCGACCAGCGAGGCCCGAGACCAGTCGGGACCAGTGTGGTGAGACCGGTATAAAAACCGGAGAGAGGCGAGGCCCGAGACCAGTCGGGACCAGCGGGAGCAGCGAGGAGGAGCTCGGGAGAAAACCCGGCGACCAGCGAGGCCCGAGACCAGTCGGGACCAGCGAGTCGGAGCCCGGTATAAAAACCGGAGAGAGGCGAGGCCCGACCAACTCAGCAGCGGGGAGAGAGGTAAAAAGTAATCAGTGTGTGACGTCACCAGGGAGCAGGTAGTTGGTGAGTATTTCTCTTTTTTCAATACAAGCTTGAATTCTGTGGTGTAGTGGGGATAGTTGGTAAATAAAGCGCCCTAGAGCATACCTGTAACTGGGGTATTGAATAAATTTTTTAAGTAATTAAAGGGGTAAGTCATGGCAGGAGAGTTCAGACCCGTGCTCTGCTCCTCCTGCTCCATGTGGGAAGTCAGGGATGCTGCCAGTGTCCCTGATGACCATGTGTGCGGGAAATGCATCCAGCTGCAGCTACTTGTAGACCGCATTGCGGCGCTCGAGCTGCGGGTGGATGAATTTTGGAGCATGCGCGATGCTGAAAGGCTCGTGGATAACACGTTTAGCGAGTTGTGCACGCCTCAGGGTAGGGCAGCACAGGGGGTGACCATCAGGCGGAGCAACAAAGGCAGGCAGGTAGTGTGGGGAACCCCTGCGGACATCCCCCTTTCAAACAAGTATACCGCTTTGGATACTGTTGAGGGGGATGACTCACCAGGGGAAGGCAGCAGCGGCCAACTTCCTGGCACTGGGGGTGCTCCTGCTGCCCAGGAAGGGGGGAAAAAGAGTGGGAGAGCAATAGTGGTAGGGGATTCTATAGTAAGGGGAACAGATAGGCGTTTCTGTGGCCGTAGACGTGAATCCAGGATGGTTTGTTGCCTCCCTGGTGCCAGGGTCAAGGATGTCACTGAGCGGCTGCAGGGCATTCTGGAGGGGGAGGGAGAACAGCCAGTGGTCGTGGTCCACATTGGTACCAACGACATAGGTAAAAAGAGGGATGAGGTCCTGCAGCAAGAATTTAGGGAGCTAGGTGAAGGATTAAGGAGCAGGACCTCAAAGGTTGTAATCTCTGGATTACTCCCGGTGCCACGTGCTAGTAAGTATAGGAATAGGAAGATAGAACAGATGAATGCGTGGCTAAAGGGATGGTGCAGCGGGGAGGGCTTTAGTTTCCTGGATCACTGGGTCTGCTTCTGGGAAAGGTGGGACTTGTACAAGTCGGACGGTTTACACCTGAACCAGGGGGGAACCAATATCCTTGCGGGGAGGTTTGCTAGCACTGCTGGGGAGGGTTTAAACTAACTTGGCAGGGGGTTGGGGTACAGAGTGGAGCTATAGTAGGGGGTGATTTACAGCCAAATACAGAGGGAAAAACAAGTCAGCTGGGAAGGCAGAGCAAATATGTGAAGGCAAAAGAGAATATGGCAGGGCTGGAAGGCATTTATTTTAATGCAAGGAGTCTTGCAAATAAGGTGGATGAACTGAAGTTGTTGTTGAACACATGGGAGTACGATATTGTTGCTATCACGGAGACATGGTTGAGGGAGGGTCAGGACTGGCAGCTCAATATTCCGGGGTATAGAATCTTCAGGCGAGACAGAGGGGGGTGTAAAAGGGGAGGGGGTGTTGCAATATTAATTAAGGAGTCAATTACTGCTGTAAGGAGGGATGATATATTAGCGGGTTCCTCTAATGAGGCCATATGGGTAGAACTTAAAAACAAAAAGGGGGCAAGCACTTTGCTGGGAGTGTACTATAGGCCCCCAAACAGTCAGGGGGAGATAGAGGAACAGATATGTAGGCAAATCTCAGAGAAGTGCGAAAATAATAGGGTAATAATAGTGGGGGATTTCAACTTCCCCAATATAAATTGGGACAGTCAGAGTGTGAAAGGCTTAGAGGGTGCAGAATTCTTAAAGTGCATCCAGGAGAGCTTTTTGAGCCAACATGTAGAAAGTCCTACAAGAGAGGGGGCGGTACTGGACCTAATTCTGGGGAATGTAGCCGGGCAAGTGGTGGAAGTGTCAGTAGGAGAGCATTTTGGCGACAGTGACCATAATTCGGTGAGATTTAAGGTGGTCATGGAAAAAGACAAAGACGGCCCGGAAATAAGGGTTCTAAATTGGGGGAAGGCCGATTTTAATATGATAAGGCAGGATCTGGCCAAAGTGGACTGGGAGCAGCTACTTATAGGAAAATCCACATCAAAACAGTGGGAGACTTTCAGAAGGGAAATAGAGAGAGTACAACGCCAACATGTTCCTGTAAAGGTCAAGGGTGGGACCAACAAGCAAAGGGAACCTTGGATGACAAGGGATATACAAAAATGCATTAGAAATAAAAGGGGGGCTTTTGGCAGTTACAAAAGACTAAAGACAGAAGAAGCCCTACAGGAGTATAAAAAGTGCAGGGGCATACTTAAAAAAGAAATTAGGAGGGCGAGGAGGGGCCATGAAATAACACTAGCGAGCAAAATAAAGGAAAATCCTAAGATGTTTTATAAGTATATTAAGGGCAAGAGGATAACCAGGGAAAGGGTAGGGCCCATTAGGGACCAAAGTGGCAATCTGTGTGTAGAGCCAGAGGATGTAGGCGGGGTTTTAAATGAATTTTTTTCATCTGTGTTCACTATGGGAGTGTACTATAGGCCCCCAAACAGTCATAGATACATAGAAGATAGGAGCAGGAGTAGGCCATTCGGCCCTTCGTGCCTGCTCCGCCATTTAATGAGATCATGGCTGATCCTTTAATTCAGTATCCCGTCCCCGCCTTCTCTCCGTAACCCTTAACCCCTTTTGCCCGTAGAAATATATCTAATTCCCTCTTAAATATATTTAATGAGCTGGCGTACACTGCCCTCTGTGGCAATGAGTTCCACAGGTTCACCACTCTCTGAGTGAAGAAATTCCCCCTCATCTCTGTCCTAAATGGTTTAGCCCTTATCCTTAAATTATGTCCTCTAGTTCTGTTCTCACCCGCCAAGGGAAACATTCCTTCTGCATCCAGTCTGTCTAGACCTGTCAGAATTTTATACACTTCTATGAGGTCCCCTCTCAATCTTCTAAACTCCAGTGTGTACATCCCTAAACTACATAGTCTCTCCTCATAGGTCATTCCCGCCATTCCTGGTATCAGCCTGGTGAATCGCCGCTGCACCCCCTCCATGGCAAGAACATCCTTCCTCAGATGAGGCGACCAAAACTGTACACAGTACTCGAGGTGTGGTCTCACCAGTGCCCTGTACAGCTGCAGCAAGGTATCCCTGTTCCTGTATTCTAACCCTTTTGCTATGAAGGCCAGCATACCGTTTGCCTTCTTGACCGCCTGTTGCACCTGCATGCTCGCCTTCAGTGACTGGTGTACAAGAACACCCAGGTCTCTCTGTACTTCCCCCTCTCCCAATCTATTGCCATTTAAATAATAATTTGCCCTCCCGTTCCTGCACCCAAGGTGGATAACTTCGCACTTGTCCACATTATAGTGCATCTGCCATTTATCCGCCCAATCGCCCAGTCTGTCCAAATCGCTCTGGAGCTTCCTGGTCTCTTCCTCTGAGCCCACCCCACCTCCTAGTTTAGTGTCGTCTGCAAATTTGGAAATGCTGCATCCGACTCCCTGATCCAGGTCATTAATGTAAATTGTGAACAGCTGGGGGCCCAGGACAGATCCCTGTGGTACCCCACTTGTTACTGCCTGCCATTCAGAAAATGAGCCGTTTATTCCAACTCTCTGTTTTCTATCTGACAGCCAGTTCCCTATCCACGCCAAAACTTTCCCCTTTATCCCATGAGCCTCAATTTTCCATGCTAATCTTTTATGTGGGACCTTATCGAAGGCCTTTTGGAAGTCCAGGTACACCACATCTACTGGCTCTCCCCCATCTATTCTACCAGTTACTCCCTCAAAAAATTCCAATAGATTAGTCAAGCACGATTTACCCTTTGTAAATCCATGTTGACTCTGTCCTATCCTGTCCCCATTTGCTAAGTGCTCCGCTATTTCATCCTTAATGATGGACTCCAGCATTTTGCCCACAACTGATGTAAGGCTTACAGGTCTGTAATTACCTGAGATAGAGGAACAGATATGTAGGCAAATCTCAGAGAAGTGCGAAAATAATAGGGTAATAATAGTGGGGGATTTCAACTTCCCCAATATAAATTGGGACAGTCAGAGTGTGAAAGGCTTAGAGGGTGCAGAATTCTTAAAGTGCATCCAGGAGAGCTTTTTGAGCCAACATGTAGAAAGTCCTACAAGAGAGGGGGCGGTACTGGACCTAATTCTGGGGAATGTAGCCGGGCAAGTGGTGGAAGTGTCAGTAGGAGAGCATTTTGGCGACAGTGACCATAATTCGGTGAGATTTAAGGTGGTCATGGAAAAAGACAAAGACGGCCCGGAAATAAGGGTTCTAAATTGGGGGAAGGCCGATTTTAATATGATAAGGCAGGATCTGGCCAAAGTGGACTGGGAGCAGCTACTTATAGGAAAATCCACATCAAAACAGTGGGAGACTTTCAGAAGGGAAATAGAGAGAGTACAACGCCAACATGTTCCTGTAAAGGTCAAGGGTGGGACCAACAAGCAAAGGGAACCTTGGATGACAAGGGATATACAAAAATGCATTAGAAATAAAAGGGGGGCTTTTGGCAGTTACAAAAGACTAAAGACAGAAGAAGCCCTACAGGAGTATAAAAAGTGCAGGGGCATACTTAAAAAAGAAATTAGGAGGGCGAGGAGGGGCCATGAAATAACACTAGCGAGCAAAATAAAGGAAAATCCTAAGATGTTTTATAAGTATATTAAGGGCAAGAGGATAACCAGGGAAAGGGTAGGGCCCATTAGGGACCAAAGTGGCAATCTGTGTGTAGAGCCAGAGGATGTAGGCGGGGTTTTAAATGAATTTTTTTCATCTGTGTTCACTATGGAGAAAGACGATGCAGACATAGAAATCGGGCAAGGGGACTGTGACATACTTGAACATATTAGCATCGAGAGGGAGGAGGTGCTAACGGTTTTAGCAGGCCAAAAAGTGGATAAATCCCCAGGCCCGGACGAGATGTATCCCAGGCTGCTGTGGGAGGCAAGGGAGGAGATTGCAGGGGCTCTGACACAAATTTTCAGAACCTCTCTGGCCACAGGGGATGTACCAGAGGACTGGAGAACAGCTAACGTAGTACCATTATTCAAGAAGGGTAGCAGGGATAAACCAGGGAATTACAGGCCAGTGAGTCTAACATCTGTGGTGGGGAAATTATTGGAAAAAGTTCTGAGGGACAAAATTAATCTCCACTTGGAGAGGCAAGGATTAATCGGGGACAGTCAGCATGGCTTTGTCAAGGGTAAATCATGTCTAACAAATCTGATCGAATTTTTCGAGGGGGTGACTAGTGGGGTGGATGAGGGAAATGCTGTGGATGTGGTTTACATGGACTTCAGTAAAGCTTTTGACAAAGTCCCGCATAGGAGACTGGTCAAGAAGGTAAGAGCCCATGGGATCCAGGGTGCCTTGGCGCGTTGGATCCTAAACTGGCTGAGTGGCAGGAGGCAGAGGGTGATGGTCGAAGGTTGCTTTTGTGACTGGAAGCCTGTGTCCAGTGGGGTACCTCAGGGATCGGTGCTGGGTCCCTTATTGTTTGTGATCTACATAAATGATTTGGATGAAAATGTAAAAGGTATGATTAGTAAGTTCGCAGATGACACGAAAATTGGTGGGGTGGTAAATTGCGAGGAGGAAAGCCTCCGGCTACAGGACGATATAAACGGGTTGGTCAGATGGGCGGAGAAGTGGCAAATGGAATTTAACCCTGAAAAGTGCGAGGTGATGCATTTTGGACGGACAAATAAGGCAAGGGAATACACAATGAGTGGTAGGACCCTAGGAAGTACAGAGGGTCAGAGGGACCTTGGTGTACATGTACATAGATCCCTGAAGGCAGCGGAGCAGGTAGATAAGGTGGTTAAAAAGGCATATGGGATACTTGCCTTCATTAGCCGAGGCATAGAATATAAGAGCAGGGAGGTTATGATGGAGCTGTACAAAACGCTGGTGAGGCCACAGCTGGAGTACTGTGTGCAGTTCTGGTCGCCTCACTATAGGAAGGATGTGATTGCTTTGGAGAGGGTGCAGAGAAGATTCACCAGGATGTTACCTGGGATGGAGCGCCTCAGCTATGAAGAGAGGCTGGACAGGCTGGAGTTGTTTTCCTTGGAGCAGAGAAGGCTGAGGGGGGACCTGATTGAGGTGTACAAAATAATGAGGGGCATAGATAGGGTAGATAAAGAGGAACTTTTCCCCTTAGTGGGGGGGTCAATAACAAGGGGGCACAGATTCAGGGTAAGGGGCAGGAGATTTAGAGGGGATTTGAGGAGGAACTTTTTCACCCAGAGGGTGGTTGGAATGTGGAACTCAATGCCTGAAAGGGTGGTGGAGGCAGGAACCCTCACAACATTCAAGAAGCATTTGGATGAGCACTTGAAATGCCATTGCATACAAGGCTATGGACCAAATGCTGGAAAATGGGATTAGACTGGACAGGGATGGATGGGCGGCGCAGACACGATGGGCCGAAGGGCCTCTTTCTGTGCTGTAAAACTCTATGACTCTATGAGGTTGGACAAAATGGCGGAGAAGATGGCTGCCCCCATAACTCACATGAGGCACTGCTGGTGTCGGTTGCCTGGATCAAAGATGGCCGCCCCCATGACTCACGTGTGGGGATGCTGGCCTCTGTGGCCTTGATGGAAGATGGCCGCCCCCACAGCTCGCATGAGGCACTGCTGGCCTCTGATGATCCACCTCTGCAGGCCTTGGCGAAGTGGCCTTTCTTCATGCAGTTTGAGCAGGTAGAGTTCCTGGCTGGGCAGCGCGCCCTCGGGTGTTTCGCCTGGCCGCAGAAGAAGCAGCCGGCGGCCCGATCGCGGGGGTCAGAGGTCGCAGCCGGTACCGGGGGTGGCGGTCCCGATCGGCTCCGGGACGCCGACACTGAGGTAGGTCCCGGGGGGGGGGGGGGGGGGGGGGGTGTGCTGCGGGGGGTATTGGGGTCGGTCCCGAGTCCCAGGGTCGCAGGTTACAGTACCTTGAGTATGCCTCGAGGTCCCGATGGGCCACTTCTAGGGAGCGAGCGAGGGCTGCAGCTTTGTCCAGGTCGAGGTCGTTTGCTTCCAGTAGTCTTTGCCGTGAGTAGTCGGACCGCAGGCCTTTCACGAAGGCATCGCGGACATGGTCTTCAGTATTTTCTGCCGCCGTTACCGCTTTAAAGTTACAGTCTCTGCCGAGTGCTTGCAGCACCTGTAAAAATTCATCCACGGTCTCTCCTGGCTGTTGCGGGTGGGATCTTAGGAGGTGTCTGGCATACATGGAATTTACCAGGCTCAGGTACTGTCGTTTCAGCCGGTTGATGGTGTCCTCGTATGTTTTAAGGTCCCGGATGAGTGCGAATACTTTAGGGCTCACTTGGGCGGTCAGAACTCTTAGCTTGGATCTCTGAGGCACGCCGGATTCTCCCAGGTAGGACTCGAAACAGCTCAGCCAGTGTTCGAAGTCGAGGGCTGAGTTTGCAGCCTGTGGGTTTAGATCCAGGTACGGTGGTCTGAGGGCTCGCAGCCAGGCCGGCTGCTGTGGCTGTTGTAGCTGGGCGTCTGGCTGGTCGTTTGACTGCTCGCTTTGCTGCTCAGGGAACGACATTTTAAAATTTAGCCAATAAAATTGATATAAGTATCAATTCAGCCAATGAAAAGCGACGAGTTAGGAAAGTAACTATAGGTTTTTATTGGCTAAATAACAGAGCCCACCCTCGTGGGTGATCGGATACAAGGAGGAATGCCAGCCAGTCGACTACCTTTATACCTGGGCAGGTAGGTGGAGTCATGGGCGGAGTCAGCAGTGGTCAGCCCAGGTATATCAGCGTGACAAGAGGCGACCTCGTATAGTGATACAACAGTGTGACCAGTGATAACCATAGAGTAACGATATAACAGTGATAACTATAGTGTAACGATAGTGAACGATAAAAGTGGTTTACCACAATCACTTGGAATGGTCACACAATGGGAGCAGTGAGGTCATCACTTGGACTGGTCACACAATGGGAGCAGTGAGGTCATCACTTGGAATGGTCACACAATGGGAGCAGTGAGGTCATCACTTGGAATGGTCACACAATGGGAGCAGTGAGGTCATCACTTGGAATGGTCACACAATGGGAGCAGTGAGGTCATCACTTGGAATGGTCACACAATGGGAGCAGTGAGGTCATCACTTGGAATGGTCACACAATGGGAGCAGTGAGGTCATCACTTGGAATGGTCACACAATGGGAGCAGTGAGGTCATCACTTGGAATGGTCACACAATGGGAGCAGTGAGGTCATCACTTGGAATGGTCACACAATGGGAGCAGTGAGGTCATCACTTGGAATGGTCACACAATGGGAGCAGTGAGGTCATCACTTGGAATGGTCACACAATGGGAGCAGTGAGGTCATCACTTGGAATGGTCACACAATGGGAGCAGTGAGGTCATCACTTGGAATGGTCACACAATGGGAGCAGTGAGGTCATCACTTGGAATGGTCACACAATGGGAGCAGTGAGGTCATCACTTGGAATGGTCACACAATGGGAGCAGTGAGGTCATCACTTGGAATGGTCACACAATGGGAGCAGTGAGGTCATCACTTGGAATGGTCACACAATGGGAGCAGTGAGGTCATCACTTGGAATGTTCACACAATGGGAGCAGTGAGGTCATCACTTGGCATGGTCACACAATGGGAGCAGTGAGGTCATCACTTGGAATGGTCACACAATGGGAGCAGTGAGGTCATCACTTGGAATGGTCACACAATGGGAGCAGTGAGGTCATCACTTGGAATGGTTACACAATGGGAGCAGTGAGGTCATCACTTGGAATGGTCACACAATGGGAGCAGTGACATCACTTGGACTGTTCACACAATGGGAGCAGTGAGGTCATCACTTGGAATGGTCACACAATGGGAGCAGTGAGGTCATCACTTGGACTGTTCACACAATGGGAGCAGTGAGGTCATCACTTGGAATGGTCACACAATGGGAGCAGTGAGGTCATCACTTGAACTGTTCACACAATGGGAGCAGCGAGGTCATCACTTGGAATGGTCACACAATGGGAGCAGTGAGGTCATCACTTGGCATGGTCACACAATGGGAGCAGTGAGGTCATCACTTGGAATGGTCACACAATGGGAGCAGTGAGGTCATCACTTGGACTGGTCACACAATGGGAGCAGTGAGGTCAACACTTGGAATGGTCACACAATGGGAGCAGTGAGGTCATCACTTGGAATGGTCACACAATGGGAGCAGTGAGGTCATCACTTGGAATGGTCACACAATGGGAGCAGTGAGGTCATCACTTGGAATGGTCACACAATGGGAGCAGTGAGGTCATCACTTGGAATGGTCACACAATGGGAGCAGTGAGGTCATCACTTGGAATGGTCACACAATGGGAGCAGTGAGGTCATCACTTGGAATGGTCACACAATGGGAGCAGTGAGGTCATCACGTGGACTGTTCACACAATGGGAGCAGTGAGGTCATCACTTGGAATGGTCACACAATGGGAGCAGTGAGGTCATCACTTGGAATGTTCAGACAATGGGAGCAGTGAGGTCATCACTTGGAATGGTCACACAATGAGAGCAGTGAGGTCATCACTTGCAATGTTCACACAATGGGAGCAGTGACGTCATCACTTGGAATGGTCACACAATGGGAGCAGTGAGGTCATCACTTGGAATGGTCACACAATGGGAGCAGTGAGGTCATCACTTGGACTGTTCACACAATGGGAGCAGTGAGGTCATCACTTGGACTGTTCACACAATGGGAGCAGTGATGTCATCACTTCGAATGGTCACACAATGGGAGCAGTGAGGTCATCACTTGGAATGGTCACACAATGGGAGCAGTGAGGTCATCACTTGGAATGGTCACACAATGGGAGCAGTGAGGTCATCACTTGGAATGGTCACACAATGGGAGCAGTGAGGTCATCACTTGGAATGGTCACACAATGGGAGCAGTGAGGTCATCACTTGGACTGTTCACACAATGGGAGCAGTGAGGTCATCACTTGGACTGTTCACACAATGGGAGCAGTGATGTCATCACTTCGAATGGTCACACAATGGGAGCAGTGAGGTCATCACTTGGACTGTTCACACTTCCACACTCAGTCCGCGTCTTGTTCCCCGACGTAACTCCAGCTGTTTTTTTCCGGATGAACTGAACTGATTCCCCCTCAGCCTGAAACAGATTAAAGATTAAACAGGAAATAAACAGATTGAACAACAGTGTAAATAACCGCGAGACTGGGGGTAATATTTCAATAATAATTACAGACAAATATTACCCAGAAAAGTGACTGAATCCCATTGATATTTTATTTATTACATTAAACATTAACACAAACACTCACCAGATCCGCTCCAGACTCCTGCAGGTCAGTATGAGGCGGCGGAGAGCAGGGACAGATTGGTCTGTGAAGGAGTTTGATCCCAGGTCCAGATTCCTCAGTGAGCGGTTTGTACTGAGAGTGGAGGCGAGATCCTCGGCACAAGAATCTGTGAGACCGACTCTCCATAGACTGGGGATCAGAGAGAGAAATAACAGGAATCAGAGTCAATCCCCAGAGTTTATTAATAACACTATTACTGATACTAATAATAATGTTCAGTGTCAGACATCCAGTTATTATAAACACAATCTCACACAGTCTGGTACTTACTCCAGTCTCTGTATTTTACAGTCCGGGTTCCTCAGAGCCACAGACAGTAGTTTCACTCCTGAATCTCCCAGTTTATTATGACTCAGGTTCAGATCCGTCAGTGAGCGGTTTGTACTGAGAGCGGAGGCGAGATCCTCGGCACAAGAATCTGTGAGACCGACTCTCCATAGACTGGGGATCAGAGAGAGAAATAACAGGAATCAGAGTCAATCCCCAGAGTTTATTAATAACACTATTACTGATACTAATAATAATGTTCAGTGTCAGACATCCAGTTATTATAAACACAATCTCACACAGTCTGGTACTTACCCCAGTGTCTGTATTTTACAGTCCGGGTTCCTCAGAGCCACAGACAGTAGTTTCACTCCTGAATCTCCCAGTTTATTATGACTCAGGCTCAGATCCGTCAGTGAGCGGTTTGTACTGAGAGCGGAGGAGAGATCCTCGACACAAGAATCTGTGAGACCGACAGACCATAGCCTGGGGATCAGAGAGAGAAATAACAGGAATCAGAGTCAATCCCCAGAGTTTATTAATAACACTATTACTGATACTAATAATAATGTTCAGTGTCAGACATCCAGTTATTATAAACACAATCTCACACAGTCTGGTACTTACCCCAGTCTCTGTATTTTACAGTCCGGGTTCCTCAGAGCCACAGACAATAGTTTCACTCCTGAATCTCCCAGTTCATTATAACCCAGGTCCAGATCCGTCAGTGAGCGGTTTGTACTGAGAGCGGAGGCGAGATCCTCGGCACAAGAATCTGTGAGACCGACACGACCCAGCCTGGGGATCAGAGAGAGAAATAACAGGAATCAGAGTCAATCCCCAGAGTTTATTAATAACACTATTACTGATACTAATAATAATGTTCAGTGTCAGACATCCAGTTATTATAAACACAATCTCACAGAGTCTGGTACTTACCCCAGTCTCTGTATTTTACAGTCCGGGTTCCTCAGAGCCACAGACAGTAGTTTCACTCCTGAATCTCCCAGTTTATTATAACTCAGGCTCAGATCCGTCAGTGAGCGGTTTGTACTGAGAGCGGAGGCGAGATCCTCGGCACAAGAATCTGTGAGACCGTTAACACACAGACTGGGGATCAGAGAGAGAAATAACAGGAATCAGAGTCAATCCCCAGAGTTTATTAATAACACTATTACTGATACTAATAATAATGTTCAGTGTCAGACATCCAGTTATTATAAACACAATCTCACACAGTCTGGTACTTACTCCAGTTTCTGTATTTTACAGTCCGGGTTCCTCAGAGCCACAGACAATAGTTTCACTCCTGAATCTCCCAGTTTATTATGACTCAGGCTCAGATCCGTCAGTGAGCGGTTTGTACTGAGAGCGGAGGCGAGATCCTCGACACAAGAATCTGTGAGACCGACACGACCCAGCCTGGGGATCAGAGAGAGAAATAACAGGAATCAGAGTCAATCCCCAGAGTTTATTAATAACACTATTACTGATACTAATAATAATGTTCAGTGTCAGACATCCAGTTATTATAAACACAATCTCACACAGTCTGGTACTTACCCCAGTCTCTCTATTTTACAGTCCGGGTTCCTCAGAGCCGCAGACACTGGTTTCACTCCTGAATCTCCCAGTTTATTGCCATTCAGACTAAAAAGAAACAGAGAGAGAGAAACAAACTGAATCAAAGTCCAGATCTGATATACTTTTCTCTCTGGGATATTACAGCAATCACTGAAAGTACTTCAGGAAATTAATCACCCGCTTTTCCCCGTCGGCAACGGTCGGCGGGGCTGGGGCTGGTGGAGGGTCGGGCGGGGGCCTGGGTCGGGGGAGGGTCGGGCGGGGGCCTGGGTCGGGGGAGGGTCGGGCGGGGGCCGGTGGAGGGTCGGGCGGGGGTCAGGGTGGGGTTGGTGTTGGGTGCGGCCGGGGTCGGGGGAGGGTTGGGAGTTTCGGGGCCGGGGTCGGCAGAGGGTCGGGCGGGGCCGGGGTCGGGCGGGGGCAGGGTCGGGCCGGGGCCGGCAGAGGGTCGGGCGGGGCCGGGCTGGGGCAGGGTCAGGCGGGGCCGGCGGAGGGTCGGCAGAGGGTTGGGCAGGGTCGGGCGGAGGGTCGGGCCGGCGGAGGGTCGGGCAGGGCCGGGGTTGGGCGGGGCCAGGGTCGGGCCGGGGACAGCGGAGGGTCGGGCGGGGCCGGCGGAGGGTCGGGCGGAGGGTCGGGCGGGGCCGGCGGAGGGTCGGGCGGAGGGTCGGGCGGGGCCCGGGTCGGGCGGAGGGTCGGGCGGGGCCCGGGGCAGGGTCGGGCGGAGGGTCGGGCGGGGCCCGGGGCAGGGTCGGGCGGAGGGTCGGGCGGGGCCGGATCAGGTCGCCGGAGGGTCGGGCGGGGCTGGGGTCGGCGGAGGATCGGGTGGGGCCGGGGTTGGGCGGGGCCAGGGTCGGGCCGGGGACAGTGGAGGGTCGGGCGGGGCCCGGGGCAGGGTCGGGCCGGCGGAGGGTCGGCAGAGGGTCGGGCGGGGCCCGGGGCAGGGTCGGGCCGGCGGAGGGTCGGGCAGGGCCGGGGTTGGGCCGGCGGAGGGTCGGGCGGGGCCGGGTCAGGTCGCCGGAGGGTCGGGCGGGGCTGGGGTCGGCGGAGGATCGGGTGGGGCCGGCGGAGGGTCGGGGGTCGGTGGAGGGTCGGTGGCGGGTCGGGTGTGTCCGGGGTCGGGGGTCGCGGCCTCACTCTGGGGAATTGGGGGAAGCGGGTTTGATGACACACATTGACTTTGCCCATTGTGCTCTGTGTTCTACAGTATTGAGGTTCTACAAACACTGACATCAGCACAGAGGAGCTCGGCTGCACCCAGGCTCTCCCAGAACTCCCTCTAGATGATTATGGAGGGAGCCACAGCCCGCAGGGAGGTTCTCGTCTCTTCCAAGGAGCGGAAGAGACCAACACAGCCTGGGTGCACATTGCACCGTGGGGCTCAAGAAGGGATGTCATCGGGAGGACCAGCCTGCAGTGACACAAACCTTTCAATGATCTCAGTAGATCACAAAACGTTACTGCAAAGCCTCACTTAACCTCATCCGGCTGTGCCTCTCATCACATCCCCATCACTCTGCCTTCCCCACCCTACTCCTGAACATCCTTACTCTCACCAACTTACCCTGCACCTCCCCCCATCTCTCTCTATTATCACATCCCCATCACTCTGCCTTCCCCACCCTACTCCTGAACATCCTTACTCTCACCAACTTACCTTGCACCTCCACCCATTCCTCTCTATCTATATTATCACATCCCCATCTCACGAGCCACCCCTCACTCTCACCCTCATCCTAGTCCAATCATACCAACTAACAACACACAAGGATAGGCAATTGTGTGTTTTAGCCAATGTTCATGTGAAGTTTCTGTTAATGTGGTGTCAAACATTGAAATCTTTATTTTCAACACTTTCCGTTCTTTGAAAGATTTGTGTACATGTTTGGAAGTGGCTTAGTGCGTTGCAGTGAATGGTGAGACATAACGGTAGCCCCCGCAATGCTGATGAGTGTGACAGGAATGATTTGGACATTGTAGGGATGCTTTGTGTTGTTGGTGTGGGCTGGTGTTAACCTGGCACATCATGTGTCATCCAGGGCGAGCAGCACCAAGTGAAGAAATTCTGGCCATGGTGAGGCCATCTCTGGTGACCCGGTCAGCAATGTGGCCGGGTGTTGATGCCCTCTGTGCGGTGCAGCATCAGGAGTTGTGGAGAAGGTTGGTGTTGCTGTTGGTGCTGCTGGTGTCCCTGGTGCTGCTGGTGTTGGGGCTGATCGTGGTGAGACTCTGAAGCCCAAGGTGAGACAGTATAAACCAGACCCATGCTGGTGTAATAGATGGCAGGTGAACTTGAGATGTCAGAAGCAATCTGTTAATGGTGAGAGAGGTTGTTCCAATGAGGTGACACTGGATAGAGAGTTTGCTCCAAACACTTGCAACCTGCATGAAGCTCAATCTGTCTTCCAAATGCAGTAAGCAACAGCTTCTGAGCTTGGAAAGTGAACAGCTGTGAGATGGGAGCTTTTATAGCACATTTCCAGCTGTCAAGTAATGAAATGATTCCATGGCCTTTCAAATCCCGCCCTGGTTACCTGACGTGATCCCCGAGCAGCGTGGACCACAGGAACATAGGGTCTGATGAAAGGGAGGAACTGAAAGAAATCAGTATTTGTAGGGAAATGGTGTTAGGGAAATTGATGGGATTGAAGGCCGATAAATCCCCAGGGCCTGATAATCTACATCCTAGGGTACTTAAGGAAGTGGCCCCAGAAATAGTAGATGCATTGCTGATCATCTGCCAACATTTGATGGAATCTGGAACAGTACCCATGGATTGGAGGGTAGCTAATGTTACCCCACTGTTCAAAAAAGGTGGTAGAGAGAAAACAGGGAATTACATCGGTAAGCCTGACATCGGTAGTGAGGAAAATGCTAGAGTCCATTATAAAAGATGTAATAGCAGAGCACTTGGAAAACAGTGACAGGATCGGACAAAGTCAACATGGATTTACAAAAGGTAAATCGTGCTTGAATAATCTACTGGAATTTTTTGAGGATGTAACTAGTAAAATAGATAACGGAGAACCAGTGGATGTGGTGTATTTGGACTTTCAGAAGGCTTTCGATAAGGTCCCACATAAGAGATTAGCGTGTAAAGTTAAGGCACATGGGATTGGGGGCAAGGTATTGACTTGGATAGAGAACTGGTTGGTAGATAGAAAGCAAAGAGTTGGAATAAACGGGTCTTTTTCTGAGAGGCAGGCAGTGACTAGTGGGGTATCGCAGGGATCGGTCCATGGACCCCAGC
Source organism: Somniosus microcephalus (assembly GCF_052327205.1). NCBI lineage: Eukaryota > Metazoa > Chordata > Chondrichthyes > Squaliformes > Somniosidae > Somniosus > Somniosus microcephalus. Next base: position 2,940,825 of record NW_028225187.1, on the reverse strand, counting down.
TATTCACAATATATATTAATGATCTAGACAAGGGAACTAGATGTAATATCTCCAAATTTGCAGATGACACAAAGCTGGGTGGGCGTGTGTGCTGTGAGGAGGATGCCGAGAAACTCCAGGATGATTTGGACAGGTTGGGTGATTGGGCAGAAGCATGGCAGATGCAATACAACGTGGATAAATGTGAGGTTATCCACTTTGGTGTCAAAAACAGGAAGGCAGATTATTATCTGAATGGCAATAGATTGGGAGAAGGGGAAGTGCAATGAGACCTGGGTGTCCTTGTGCACCAGTCGCTGAAGGTAAGCATGCAGGTACAGCAGGCGGTTAAGGCGGCAAATGGTATGTTGGCCTTCGTAGCGAGAGGGTTTGAGTACAGGAACAAGGAGGTCTTGCTGCAGTTGTACAGGGCCTTGGTGAGACCGCACCTTGAGTATTGTGTGCAGTTTTGGTCGCCTTATCTGAGGAAGGATTTTCTTGCCATGGAAGGAGTGCAGCGAAGATTCACCAGGCTGATACCTGGGATGGCAGGAATGACGTATGAAGAGAGATTGGGTCGATTGGGCTTGTACTCGCTGGAGTTTAGAAGAATGAGAGGGGATCTCATTGAAACGTATAAAATTCTAACCGGACTAGACAGACTAGATGCAGGAAGGATGTTCCCGATGGCGTGGGAGTCCAGAACCAGGGGTCACAGTCTAAAGGATAAGGGGTAGACCTTTTAGCACAGAAATGAGGAGGAATTTCTTCACCCAGAGAGTGGTGAACCTGTGGAATTCTCCACCACAGAGGGCAGCAGAGGCCAATAAACGGTGGCATAGTGGTTAGCACTGTTGCCTCACAGCGCCAGGGACCCGAGTTCGAATCCAGCCTCGGGCGACTGTCTGTGTGGAGTTTGCACATTCTCCCCGTGTTTGCGTGGGTTTCCTCCGGGTGCTCCGGTTTCCTCCCACAGTCCAAAGATGCGCGAGTTAGGTTGATTGGCTATGATAAATTGACCCTTAGTGTTAGGGGGATTAAATACGTGGGGTTACAGGGATAGGGTGGGATATGTGTTGGTGTAGGGATTACGGGGATCGGGTGGGATATGTGTCGGTGCAGGCTCGATGGGCCGAAATGGCCTCTATCTGCACTGTGGGGTTTCTGTGATTTCTGTGATATTCAAGGAGGAGTTGGATATATTTCTTAAGGCTAAAGGGATCAAGGGGTATGGGGAGAAAGCAGGGACCGGGTACTGAATTTGGATGATCAGCCATGATCGCATTGAATGGCAGAGCAGGCTCGAGGGGCCGATTGGCCGACTCCTGCTCCTATCTTCTATGTTTCTATGTAAACTCTGAAGGCGAGCTGAAAATAGTTGTTACTGTAATCCTCTGTTAACAAGGTTATAATGACCTGAATTGCCTCCCCCGCCGCTACGTGTCGGGTCTGCTCTGCTCTGACAGACCCGACATTTGGGAAAGGCACGTGGTGGCGGGTTGACAACGGGGTCCCGACCCACTGGGGAAAAATCCATTTTCCCACCCGACCCGCCACTGATCGCGCCCGCTGACCCCTGCGAAATTCCCCCCTCACTGGGAATGTATCTCACTCTGTCCAACTGCCCATATATTCAGGGACTGTCCGTTAATGTATTTATTAAATAAAGTGCTGTCTGTGTGGAGCCTTTAAATGTCCCTCAGTCCGGTCTCATTCCCTGATGATCAGAATTACCCTCCTGGAGCTCAGTGACCGGCCTCGTCATGTTTGGAGAAACTTGTCTCAGTTCTGCTGCTCCTTAAATCCCGGATTTTATGGGAATCGGTCGAATTTCCCAGAATTAAATGATAAAGCGGTGATTCCCTGTGCTTTCTACTCTGTGCATTATATTAATCTGTACAATAACTCTGGGTGAGTTATATTGTGAAACGCTCACTGCTGCTGTAAAATCCGCCCCCCAGGATTTTATATAACAAGGAGAATTTATTCTGAAATAAAAACAGGAAATGCTGGAAATACCCAGCAGGTCAGGCAGCATCTAGAGAGAGAGAAACAGAGTTAATGTTTCAGGACAAGGACCCCTCGTCAGAACTGGAACAAGTTACAGATGTAACAGATGTTTAAGCAAGTGTCGGGGCCGGGAAAGGTGGGGGGAGCGGAGGACAGAACAAAAGGGAAGGTCTGTGATAGGGTGGAAGACAGGAGAGATTAAATGTGGAGGCTGGTGGGGTGAAAGGTGAAGACAAGGGGAACCTATCGTGGTTCTGGGAGGGAGGGGCAGGGGTGAGAGCAGAAGTGTGGGAAACAGAACAGACACGGTCAAGAGCCGCGTCAACCACGGTAGAGGGGAATCCTCGGTTGAGGGAAAAGGAAGACATGTCGGAAGCACTGGATGGAACGTGGCATCATCAGAAAAACTGGGAGAATGGGCCAGCGTCCTGACAGGAAGCGAGGTGGGAGGAAGTGTATTCCAGGTAGCTGTGGGAGTCAGAGGGCTTATAGTGAATGTTTGTCAATAGCAGCAAGAGAGTTTATTCTGTCCCGTTACAAGTTTTAAATGTCCCTGTGCTCCTAGTTTATAGGGGAGGGGAGTCTCTCACTTTATTCCCATTATTAAACTGGCTCTACATTTATTTCGGGGTAACTGGCCCGGCAGTTTTTGGGGAATTTTTGAAGTTCCCTCCCCGAGCGGGGCCTCACACAGGGGGCAGATTATGGGGAATTCCTGGGTTCACTGCCCCCGGTTTACCCAGGAGCCGCCCGCTGTGTGCGAGGCCCCACCGCTGGCCGGTGTGTGTCTGTACTCCGGTTAGATTGGAACCTTTTCACCGGCAGGTTTAAGATCCTGAATATCAATCTTTACTCAATGTTCAGGACTGTGAATAATTGTAAACATTTACAGCTGAAAGAATTCCCGATTCCCCAATATTCCCAATCCAGGAAACTACCCCCTCGACAGGATACACCCTGCACGGTATTGGAGTAAATATCGAACTGTTAGTGATTTAAACTCGGGTTTCTCTCCTCTTTCTAGTTGAAATGGTGGATGTGGAAAACATTTTAAATTAATTTTATCTTTACTGCCGGATTATATTTTATATGTTTACCTGTCCAGCCTTATTAAACGTGATTTATTGTAATTAAATTATCAGACTCTCAGTGACCTGTATCTGCTGATCCGATAAAGACTGTAAAATCCCTACTTGTTCACAAGGATCCATTTTAGATTCTCCAGTCCTTAGGGAATTACTGACCGATCCTCTTATTATTGGTCATATTTGTGTTGAATCCGCTTCTCCCTGGTTTAACGGAACTGTTTGTTTCCCTACATTACGGAGCAACAACACAATCCGTGACTGTTCTACAATTCACCCAACAGTTAGAGACAAATAAACAGTTACCTCAACACCCGGCATTTGTGCAGTACAGGTCCCAGCCGCTGGAATCCTTCACACTGAATGGAGCAGCCTCCTAGATCGAGGTCTTTTATTGAATCACAGAGTCCAATGACGTGAGACAGGACCGCACAGTCAATCGGGGTCAATGTCAATTCACGAAATGTAAGTGTTTCCACAGATCCCACTGTGGTCTGAGCCAGTCCTTTATTCTGAGACTCAAACAGGTAGTGGAATGTGTTCAGGAGGTCCCTTTTACCAGTTTCACTCCCTGTGTTCCCAATCTGTCCTTCAATCTTCTCCTTCACCCAGTCAATCACTCGGCAGGTGGTTTGATGAAGAAATGGACCCAGAAACTCCTCCAGGGGCCGAGCTGCCCGTGGGGAGGAGAGACCAGCAACAAAACGGAGAAATATCTCAAATCGCCCATCTTCCTTGCTGTGGGATTCTCCGAGGAGTTTCAGGATGTCCCCAGAATCTGGAGTCAGGAATTGTGCGAGTGCGGCTACAAACTCTTGGATGGTGAGGTGTGGGAATGTGTACACCACGGTCTGGGCAGATTCATCTCTCTCCAAAAGTTCCATCATGAACCCAGACAGGAACTGGGAAGGTTGTAGATTGTACTTGATCAAATCTCCATTTCCAAACACAATCTTCTTCTCGGAGACTCCTGTGAAGGCCATCTCACCAAGCTTCAGTAACACGTCACGGGGGCTTTCAATCTCTCGGCCATGGTTTTTCAGAATGTTGTAAATATAGTAGGAATATAGTTGGGTGATGGTCTTGGGAACTCGCAGCTGATTCCTGTCTCTTTGTGTAAAGAAGGGGCCCAGTGACAGACCGAGGATCCAGCAGTAGGAAGGGTTGTAGCACATTGTGTACAGGATCTCGTTCTCCTCCACGTGTTTGAAAACAGCTGCTGCCACCGTCTGATCTTCAAAAAACTTGTTGAAATATTCCTTCCGTTCTTCACCAACAAATCCCAGGATTTCAGCCCAGACACTGATCTCAGCCTTTTCCAATAAATGTAATGCAGTGGGGCGGCTGGTCACTAGCACTGAACATCCTGGGAGCAGCTTGTGCTGTATTAAACTGTACACAATGTCAGACACTCTACATCGGTATTCGGGATCCGTGCACATGTGCTGAGGTTCAGTATTTCTCCGATTGTCAGCAAAATCGATCCGGTCCTTGAATTCATCCAAACCATCGAATATAAACAGCAATCCCTCTGGGTTCTTCCAGAGCTCTCCCAGAATATTCCTCAAGTAAGGATAGAAAATGAGTATCAGATTCCACAGGTTTATTTTACAGTTAATAGCGTTCAAATCCCGGAATTTAAAGCTGAAAACAAATTGAAAGTGTGGGTATATTTTCCCAGTGGCCCAGTCATGAACAATCTTTTGTACCATTGTTGTTTTTCCAATCCCAGGGACTCCGCTCACTGCTCCTGAACTCCCAGATTTGGATTCTCTCTGGGAAAAACTGCTGTGGAACAATTGATCAGTTCGGATTTTTTCCAGCACTCCCCGGAGATGTTGTTTTCTCCACTCTTCATGGTCTCGGCCTCTTGCCAGCAGTTCATGTTCTACAAGTGTCCGATCTCGAACAGTAGAAATGATCGTTAGCTCAGCGTATCGATCAACCAGCTGGAAAATCTTAACCTTCTCCTTTATTAGGATCGTGTTCAGTCTCAGTGTTTCAGTTTGTACCCGGAGTGTTTCCTTGTGTTTCTGCTGAACATCTTCAATTAGAACAGACAGAAAGTGGTTTCAATGTTAGTTGTATTGACAAAAACAACTTCTCAATAACATTGAATGTTCAGTAAAATATTGCACGGTTTAATTCACAGCTTCAATAGACGTGCGTGTAGAAATTAAATCTCAGTTAATGGAAACCTCGCTTGAAAGCGAACAATGGTCGAGAAAAGTTTCAAATCCTCACTTGATTCTAATATTCACTGAACATGGAGGTTTCAATGAAGGTGATATTTTCCCTCTGATGGTTAATACTCTCCGGCCTGCGCTGTGCTTTAGAAATCACATTACAAATCCACACATGATCCTGTTTATATGACAGTAGAAGTTCTAGTGGATCAAACTCTGAAACCGTCAGTGGTGATTCCCTTCTGAAGCAATGGAAAACGGGATTGATCGCTCACCGAGAGGGACAATGTGCAGAAGACCCGCCGTTAGTGTATCAGACCGTGGGCAGGTTATCTGGGTTAGTGTGTACACTGGGAGAGGGACAGAGTGTGAATGGACAGAACTTGCACTGTTACTGTATCAGACCGTGGGCAGGTTATCTGGGTTAGTGTGTACACTGGGAGAGGGACAGACTGTGAATGGACAGAACTTGCACTGTTACTGTATCAGACCGTGGGCAGGTTATCTGGGTTAGTGTGTACACTGGGAGAGGGACAGACTGTGAATGGACAGAACTTGCACTGTTACTGTATCAGACCGTGGGCTGGTTATCTGGGTTAGTGTGTACACGGGGAGAGGGACAGACTGTGAATGGACAGAACTTGCACTGTTACTGTATCAGACCGTGGGCAGGTTATCTGGGGTAGTGTGTACACTGGGAGAGGGACAGACTGTGAATGGACAGAACTTGCACTGTTACTGTATCAGACCGTGGGCAGGTTATCTGGGTTAGTGTGTACACTGGGAGAGGGACAGACTGTGAATGGACAGAACTTGCACTGTTACTGTATCAGACCGTGGGCAGGTTATCTGGGTTAGTGTGTACACTGGGAGAGGGACAGACTGTGAATGGACAGAACTTGCACTGTTACTGTATCAGACAGTGGGCAGGTTATCTGGGTTAGTGTGTACACTGGGAGAGGGACAGACTGTGAATGGACAGAACTTGCACTGTTACTGTATCAGACCGTGGGCAGGTTATCTGGGTTAGTGTGTACACTGGGAGAGGGACAGACTGTGAATGGACAGAACTTGCACTGTTACTGTATCAGACCGTGGGCAGGTTATCTAGGTTAGTGTGTACACTGGGAGAGGGACAGACTGTGAATGGACAGAACTTGCACTGTTACTGTATCAGACCGTGGGCAGGTTATCTGGGTTAGTGTGTACACTGGGAGAGGGACAGACTGTGAATGGACAGAACTTGCACTGTTACTGTATCAGACCGTGGGCAGGTTATCTGGGTTAGTGTGTACACTGGGAGAGGGACAGACTGTGAATGGACAGAACTTGCACTGTTACTGTATCAGACCGTGGGCAGGTTATCTAGGTTAGTGTGTACACTGGGAGAGGGACAGACTGTGAATGGACAGAACTTGCACTGTTACTGTATCAGACCGTGGGCAGGTTATCTGGGTTAGTGTGTACACTGGGAGAGGGACAGACTGTGAATGGACAGAACTTGCACTGTTACTGTATCAGACCGTGGGCTGGTTATCTGGGTTAGTGTGTACACTGGGAGAGGGACAGACTGTGAATGGACAGAACTTGCACTGTTACTGTATCAGACCGTGGGCAGGTTATCTGTGTTAGTGTGTACACTGGGAGAGGGACAGACTGTGAATGGACAGAACTTGCACTGTTACTGTATCAGACCGTGGGCAGGTTATCTGTGTTAGTGTGTACACTGGGAGAGGGACAGACTGTGAATGGACAGAACTTGCACTGTTACTGTATCAGACCGTGGGCAGGTTATCTGGGTTAGTGTGTACACTGGGAGAGGGACAGACTGTGAATGGACAGAACTTGCACTGTTACTGTATCAGACCGTGGGCAGGTTATCTGGGTTAGTGTGTACACTGGGAGAGGGACAGACTGTGAATGGACAGAACTTGCACTGTTACTGTATCAGACCGTGGGCAGGTTATCTGGGTTAGTGTGTACACTGGGAGAGGGACAGACTGTGAATGGACAGAACTTGCACTGTTACTGTATCAGACCGTGGGCAGGTTATCTGCGGTAGTGTGTACACTGGGAGAGGGACAGACTGTGAATGGACAGAACTTGCACTGTTACTGTATCAGACCGTGGGCAGGTTATCTGGGTTAGTGTGTACACTGGGAGAGGGACAGAGTGTGAATGGACAGAACTTGCACTGTTACTGTATCAGACCGTGGGCAGGTTATCTGGGTTAGTGTGTACACTGGGAGAGGGACAGACTGTGAATGGACAGAACTTGCACTGTTACTGTATCAGACAGTGGGCAGGTTATCTGGGTTAGTGTGTACACTGGGAGAGGGACAGACTGTGAATGGACAGAACTTGCACTGTTACTGTATCAGACCGTGGGCAGGTTATCTGGGTTAGTGTGTACACTGGGAGAGGGACAGACTGTGAATGGACAGAACTTGCACTGTTACTGTATCAGACCGTGGGCAGGTTATCTGGGTTAGTGTGTACACTGGGAGAGGGACAGACTGTGAATGGACAGAACTTGCACTGTTACTGTATCAGACCGTGGGCAGGTTATCTGGGTTAGTGTGTACACTGGGAGAGGGACAGACTGTGAATGGACAGAACTTGCACTGTTACTGTATCAGGCCGTGGGCAGGTTATCTGGGTTAGTGTGTACACTGGGAGAGGGACAGACTGTGAATGGACAGAACTTGCACTGTTACTGTATCAGACCGTGGGCAGGTTATCTGGGTTAGTGTGTACACTGGGAGAGGGACAGATTGTGAATGGACAGAACTTGCACTGTTACTGTATCAGACAAGGGGCAGGTTATCTGGGTTAGTGTGTACACTGGGAGAGGGACAGACTGTGAATGGACAGAACTTGCACTGTTACTGTATCAGACCGTGGGCAGGTTATCTGGGTTAGTGTGTACACTGGGAGAGGGACAGACTGTGAATGGACAGAAGGTCCACCGTTTGTCTATCAGACCCTGGGCAGGTATTGTGTGCCCTTCTAATCACAGGAATATTATTATTGAAATGGTGAAAGTGCAAAGGGAAATACGATGACTGTGTGTCAGGAATTGATCAGAATTTCTAATCGAAGTCACAAACTTAATGCCGGAATGAGATTGACAAAGAACACAATTAATTAAGGGAAAACTGACTAACTCGCCAGGAGTAAGAAGGGAAATCAGGGTAATATTTTTCACTGAAGGGTAGTAGAGTGGGAGACCAGTTACCAGGGAGGACACTAAGGGGCAGTGTGATTGGGGACAGGAGACAATTGGTTGTATTTCTGTGTGAAATCAGGGTAATATTTTTCACTGAAGGGTAGTAGAGTGGGAGACCAGTTACCAGGGAGGACACTAAGGGGCAGTGTGATTGGGGACAAGAGACAATTGGTTGTGTTTCTGTGTGAAATCAGGGTAATATTTTTCACTGAAGGGTAGTAGAGTGGGAGACCAGTTACCAGGGAGGACACTAAGGGGCAGTGTGATTGGGGACAAGAGACAATTGGTTGTGTTTCTGTGTGAAATCAGGGTAATATTTCTCACTGAAGGGTAGTAGAGTGGGAGACCAGTTACCAGGGAGGACACTAAGGGGCAGTGTGATTGGGGACAAGAGACAATTGGTTGTGTTTCTGTGTGAAATCAGGGTAATATTTTTCACTGAAGGGTAGTAGAGTGGGAGACCAGTTACCAGGGAGGACACTAAGGGGCAGTGTGATTGGGGACAAGAGACAATTGGTTGTGTTTCTGTGTGAAATCAGGGTAATATTTCTCACTGAAGGGTAGTAGAGTGGGAGACCAGTTACCAGGGAGGACACTAAGGGGCAGTGTGATTGGGGACAAGAGACAATTGGTTGTGTTTCTGTGTGAAATCAGGGTAATATTTTTCACTGAAGGGTAGTAGAGTGGGAGACCAGTTACCAGGGAGGACACTAAGGGGCAGTGTGATTGGGGACAAGAGACAATTGGTTGTGTTTCTGTGTGAAATCAGGGTACTATTTTTCACTGAAGGGTAGTAGAGTGGGAGACCAGTTACCAGGGAGGACACTAAGGGGCAGTGTGATTGGGGACAAGAGACAATTGGTTGTGTTTCTGTGTGAAATCAGGGTAATATTTTTCACTGAAGGGTAGTAGAGTGGGAGACCAGTTACCAGGGAGGACACTAAGGGGCAGTGTGATTGGGGACAAGAGACAATTGGTTGTGTTTCTGTGTGAAATCAGGGTAATATTTTTCACTGAAGGGTAGTAGAGTGGGAGACCAGTTACCAGGGAGGACACTAAGGGGCAGTGTGATTGGGGACAAGAGACAATTGGTTGTGTTTCTGTGTGAAATCAGGGTAATATTTCTCACTGAAGGGTAATAGAGTGGGAGACCAGTTACCAGGGAGGACACTAAGGGGCAGTGTGATTGGGGACAAGAGACAATTGGTTGTGTTTCTGTGGATAAGCTGAAGAGAGGAAGGTGAGTTCATCTCGAACAGGGACAGACTGGTTTGGACCAAAGTAGCCTTTTGTTCCCCTAAACATCCTCCTGTTGTGTTTCAGAAAATGCGATCAGCTTTCAGTAATTTTACATTTATATTATTTTTAGATAACAGTCTCATCAGATAACCGATCAGAATCAGAACTAGAACTACCGCCCACTTCACTCAGTATTACATTAGGGAAGACAGACTTCATTTCAACAGTTACTATTATTAAACTCCATCGTTTCATTTGGATACGAGTTGCCGATAATGTAGTTTTGAAAATTATAAATATGTTTGTGATAATAATTAAATTGGGATTCAAAATCCCCCTGAATGAAATGACGGTTCTTTCAGTACAACAAGATTCTCTGTGCCTAGTTTGTCTGTTTTACTGCCAGAGGTAATCGGCACAGTCAATTTCAAATCACCCAGAACATGGCCTATTGCTCATGTTCCTCCTCAGTTAATGTTTGATTGTGAAACTCTGAACATCTTCTCAGATTAGAGCGAACACTATCGGATGTTCATGAGGTGATGTACAATGGTAATGCTTAACCTTTTCCCAATTCTCCACCACTGACCACAGTTTGTGCTGAATAGCTGCCCAGGGGCAGAGATAACATCCACATCAGGCACAAAGGCATTCGTTTCACACGGTATAATGGTCTGGCCAGGTGTGTATGGGGTTTCACCGTGTATCAGGATCCTGCCAGGTGTGTATGGGGTTTCACAGTGTATCAGGATCCTGCCAGGTGTGTATGGGGTTTCACAGTGTATCAGGATCCTGCCAGGTGTGTATGGGGTTTCACAGTGTATCGAGATCCTGCCAGGTGTGTGTGGGGTTTCACAGTGTGTCAGGATCCTGCCAGGTGTGTATGGGGTTTCACAGTGTATCGGGATCCTGCCAGGTGTGTATGGGGTTTCACAGTGTATCAGGATCCTGCCAGGTGTGTATGGGGTTTCACAGTGTATCAGGATCCTGTCGGGTGTGTACGGGGTTTCACAGTGTATCAGGATCCTGCCAGGTGAGTATGGGGTTTCACAGTGTATTAGGATCCTGCCAGGTGTGTATGGGGTTTCACAGTGTATCAGGATCCTGCCAGGTGTGTGTGGGGTTTCACAGTGTATCAGGATCCTGCCAGGTGTGTATGGGGTTTCACAGTGTATCAGGATCCTGCCAGGTGTGTATGGGGTTTCACAGTGTATCAGGATCCTGCCGGGTGTGTATGGGGTTTCAGTGTATCAGGATCCTGCCAGGTGTGTATGGGGTTTCACTGTATCAGGATCCTGCCAGGTGTGTATGGGGTTTCACAGTGTATCAGGATCCTGCCAGGTGTGTACGGGGTTTCACAGTGTATCAGGATCCTGCCAGGTGTGTATGGGGTTTCACAGTGTATCAGGATCCTGCCAGGTGTGTATGGGGTTTCACAGTGTATCAGGATCCTGCCAGGTGTGTATGGGGTTTCACAGTGTATCAGGATCCTGCCAGGTGTGTATGGGGTTTCACAGTGTATCAGGATCCTGCCAGGTGTGTATGGGGTTTCACCGTGTATCAGGATCCTGCCAGGTGTGTATGGGGTTTCACAGTGTATCAGGATCCTGCCAGGTGTGTATGGGGTTTCACCGTGTATCAGGATCCTGCCAGGTGTGTATGGGGTTTCACCGTGTATCAGGATCCTGCCAGGTGTGTATGGGGTTTCACAGTGTATCAGGATCCTGCCAGGTGTGTATGGGGTTTCACCGTGTATCAGGATCCTGCCAGGTGTGTATGGGGTTTCACAGTGTATCGGGATCCTGCCAGGTGTGTATGGGGTTTCACAGTGTATCGGGATCCTGCCAGGTGTGTGTGGGGTTTCGCAGTGTATCAGGATCCTGCCAGGTGTGTATGGGGTTTCACAGTGTATCAGGATCCTGCCAGGTGTGTATGGGGTTTCACAGTGTATCAGGGTCCTGCCAGGTATGTATGGGGTTTCACAGTGTTTCGGGATCCTGCCTGGTGTGTATGGGGTTTCACAGTGTATCAGGATCCTGCTAGGTGTGTATGGGGTTTCACAGTGTCTCAGGATCCTGCCAGGTGTGTATGGGGTTTCACAGTGTATCAGGATCCTGCCAGGTGTGTATGGGGTTTCAGTGGATCAGGATCCTGCCAGGTGTGTATGGGGTTTCAGTGGATCAGGATCCTGCCAGGTGTGTGTGGGGTTTCACAGTGTATCGGGATCCTGCCAGGTGTGTGTGGGGTTTCACAGTGTATCAGGATGCTGCCAGGTGTGTATGGGGTTTCACAGTGTATCAGGATCCTGCCAGGTGTGTATGGGGTTTCACAGTGTATCAGGATCCTGCCAGGTGTGTATGGGGTTTCACACTGTATCAGGATCCTGCCAGGTGTGTATGGGGTTTCACAGTGTATCAGGATCCTGCCTGGTGTGTGTGGGGTTTCACCGTGTATCAGGATCCTGCCAGGTGTGTATGGGGTTTCACAGTGTATCACGATCCTGCCAGATGTGTATGGAGTTTCACAGTGTATCAGGATCCTGCCAGGTGTGTATATGGTTCCTGTGGTGATTATTCTTTATGTTTAGTAAGAAATATTGTGATTGGTTGTTTGTTTCCTGCCTTGGGATATATGCTGTAATCTCATTGGTAGTTGATGTCATGTGATTTGTGGTGGCCATCTTAAATTCAGTTCTTTCCAGCCTTTAGTTGGGACTGGGTGTTGAAGATGTGCTACCGGATTTTTAAGTTAATAAAGCCTAGATTAGAAAGGCAAATCTATTCTTTATTTCAATTTATTAACTTTATGTCAGAATGGAGCGATATCTTCAACCAGAACGATTCAATGCTGACCCTAATTCTGCAGGAGTGGATGATAAATGGAAACATTGGTGTTGTACATTTAAAAACTTTTGGGGCGTGTTGGATCAAGAGTCTCTAAATAAGCTGAATATGCTGATCAACTACATTGCTCCGGATGTGTATAAGTATATTTTGGACTGTAAAACTTACGAAGTGGCTATTTCTACATTGGAAAAGATTTTTGTTAAACCAAAGAATGAGGTATTTGCACGTCACCTTCTATCTGCCCGTAGGCAGCAGGTGGGAGAATCTTTGGATACTTATTTACAAACACTTCGGTGCCTTAGTGTTAACTGTAATTATAAGGCCGTGACGGCTGAAGAATATAAGGAAGAATCGGTACGGGATGCTTTTATTAATGGATTACTGTCTAGATCAATTCGTCAGCGGTTGTTAGAAAATAAGACTTTGGACCTTAAGAGTGCTTTTGAGCAAGCTTCTACATTGGATGTGGCTCAGAGAAGTTCGGATTCTTATGCTCTTTTTAATCAGCCTGTGACTGTGGTTTCGGCAGTTCCGGATGAAAAGGAATTATGTGGACTTAATAGGAGTGGTTTACTAGATTCTGAAACAGTTTCTACTTCAGCGGCTGTTGCCTCTAGGATTCAGAAGTGTTATTTTTGTGGGAACGTCCGGCACCCTCGTCTGAAGTGTCCTGCTCGGGAGGCTGTGTGTAGTAAATGCGGCAAGAGAGGTCATTACGCACGTGTGTGTAAATCATCAGGTTCAATTACCTCCTCTGTGATTATTCAGCCTTTAGATAGGGCGTTTATTGCATCAATTTCTGCTGCATTTGCTCATGGCCTAAACAAAGCTATAGTTACGGCCCAAGTTAATGGGTTGGAAGTGAAGGCCCTTATAGATACGGGCAGTACCGAGAGTTTTATAAGTCTTCAGTTTGCAAAGGAGAAGCATTTGAAAATTTCGCCTGTTTCCTATCAGGTGTGTATGGCTCAGACGACTCTCACTTCACAAGTAGCTGGTTGTTGCCTTGTGAAATTGATTCTTCTAGGTAATACGTATACTGATATAAGCCTATCTGTTTTGCCTAATCTCTGTGCGGATATTTTGATTGGTCATGATGTGCTTCAGTTACACGAGAGTCTCAGTCTTTCATTTGGAGGGACTAAGCCACCTTTATCTATTTGTGGATTAACCTCTTTCCCCATTTCTCCATTATCACTTTTTTCCAATTTGATGCCGGATTGTAAGCCAATTGCTACCAAGTCAAGAAGGTATAGCAGTCAGGATAGAGAATTTATTAATTCTGAAGTTCAACGTCTCTTATTGGAAGGAATCATTGAACCTAGTTGTCACGACTAACGAGAGACATAAGAAACGAATGGTGATAGACTATTCCCAAACTATTAATAGGTATACTCAATTAGATGCGTACCCTTTGCCTAAGATTGATGAGCTTATCAATAAAGTATCTCAGTATAAGGTTTTTAGCACTATTGCCCTAAAGAGTGCTTATCATCAGATTCCTATTGTTAAGAAGGATCAACCATATACGGCCTTTGAGGCTGGTGGAAAGCTGTATCAGTTTTGCCGAATACCATTTGGTGTTACTAATGGTGTTGTTTGTTTTCAACAGGCAATGGATGCTTTTATAAGTGATAACTCTCTCTCTGACACCTTTTCATATTTAGATGACATCACGGTGTGTGGCAAATCAAGGGTGGAGCATGATTCTAATTTAGAAAGATTCCTTCAAGCTGTGGAAAAAGTTGGTTTAACTTTCAATAAAGAGAAGTGTACCTTTTCGACCACTGAGGTAAATCTACTGGGGTACATTATCTCGGGAAACAAGATTAAACCAGACCCAGAACGTCTGCGACCATTGATTGATTTACCTTGTCCTACTAATTGGAAGGCTTTGCAACGAGTTGTTGGACTGTTTTCTTACTATTCTAATTGGATTGCAAATTTTTCACAGAAGATCCGGCCTCTTATTTGGGTTACGACATAGCCTCTATCATGGGAGGCCAGGACGTGTTTTGATCATTTTAAAAAGGATATCCTTGGAGCAGTTGTGCATTCTATTGATGAGCAGGTTCCTTTTGTGATTGAGACGGACGCTTCTGATTTTGCAATTGGGGCTACTCTGAACCAAAATGGAAGACCTGTGGCCTTTTTCTCACGTACCTTGAACAATAGTGAAAAAAGGCATTCTTCAATAGAGAAAGAGGCGTATGCAATAGTAGAAGCACTGTGTAAATGGAGACATTATTTATCGGGGCGACATTTTACATTGGTAACTGATCAAAAGTCAGTGTCCTTTATGTTTGATGTCAAACATTTTGGAAAGATTAAGAATGATAAAATGAGGTGGAGGATTGAGTTGGCATGTTACCATTTTGATATAGTTTATCGTCCGGGGAAGGATAATGTTGCTGCTGATGCGCTGTCGAGGGCTTATTGTTCTGTGATTCACGGAGATACGCTTATTAATCTTCACAATGCCTTATGCCATCCTGGGGTTACGAGGATGATACACTTCGTACGCAGTAAGAATTTGCCCTTTTCAGTTGAAGACATCAAGCGGATGACTTCATCATGTTCTATCTGTGCTCGGTGTAAACCGAATTTCTTTAAGCCTCAACGAGCTCATCTTATAAAGGCTACTTCTCCTTTTGAACGTTTGAGCGTCGATTTCAAGGGGCCGCTTCCTTCAACTACTCAAAACTGATATATATTTACTGTTGTGGATGAGTTTTCAAGGTTCCCTTTTGCTTTTCCTTGCGCAGATGTATCAGCTGCTACAGTTATCAAATGTCTGACTCAACTTTTTGTCATCTTTGGGATGCCTGCGTATATCCCTTCGGATCAGGGAAGTTCTTTTATGTCTTCCCAGTTGAAGGAATACCTTCAGAGTCGGGGAATTTCTACTAGCAGAACTACCCCGTATAATCCCCAGGGTAATGGGCAGTGCGAACGATACAATGGGGTGATCTGGAAGGCAGTTATGTTGGCTTTGACATCCCGGAACCTTAAGAATACACAGTGGGAAATGGTACTGCCTGATGCCCTGCATTCCATTAGATCATTGCTTTCAACGGCGACTGTGACCCCCCATGAAAGGCTCTTTAACTATCCGCGGAGATCTACTACGGGATATTCGGTACCTTCATGGCTTACTATGCAGGGACCTGTGCTGCTTCGACGCCATGTTAGATTGTCAAAATATGATCCTTTAGTGGAGGAGGTGGAGCTGTTGGAGGCAAATTCCCAATATGCTCATATTCGATTCCAAGATGGGAAAGAAAGTACCGTTTCAATTAAAGACTTGGCTCCTTGTGGTGGCCAGCCCTCTTCTGAGGATATTAACAATAGTCATGATTCAGATAATGTGGATGCTGTTACAGATACTACGAATATTTCCAATCCGACTGCAGATAATTATACTTCTATTAGTCAGCCCTCGATGGATGTTCATGACCGTCCCAGTTTACCTCCTGATGGGATTTCTAATCCGGAAACCGTTGAAAATCGGGATATGGATAGCCTTCCTGCAGAAGATACTTCTGTGTCTCCTGGTGTGGGAGGGCAAGGAATTTCACCAAGGTTGAGAAGGTCGACACGAAGATATCCGGTCGACCGATTGAAAATGGACTTTTAAATTGATAGTAATGTTTTAAAATTGTTGAAATATTATATTATATTGTTTTAGTTGAGAGATACTTAATACTTATGTGCAATGTTACTATTTGTTGTTGCTCACTTAGTATTGTGTCATGTTGAATAGTTTTATTTTGTCTGTGCATAGTTTTAGTTGTAAATAATTAATTATAAATTGTAAAGGTTATTTAGGTTGGAGTATATTTTAAAAGGAGGGGCGAATGTGGTGATTATTCTATGTTTAGTAAGAAGTATTGTGATTGGTTGTTTGTTTCCTGCCTTGGGATATATGCTGTAATCTCATTGGTAGTTGATGTCATGTGATTTGTGGTGGCCATCTTAAATTCAGTTCTTTCCAGCCTTTAGTTGGGACTGGGTGTTGAAGATGTGCTACCGGATTTTTAAGTTAATAAAGCCTAGATTAGAAAAGCAAATCTATTCTTTATTTCAGTACCACAGTGTATCAGGATCCTGCCAGGTGTGTATGGTGTTTCAGTGTATCAGGATCCTGCCAAGTGTGTATATGGTTCCACAGTGTATCAGGATCCTGCCAGGTGTGTATGGGGTTTCTCAGTGTATCGGGATCCTGCCAGGTGTGTGTGGGGTTCCACAGTGTATCAGGATCCTGCCAGGTGTGTATGGGGTTTCTCAGTGTATCAGGATCCTGCCAGGTGTGTGTGGGGATTCACAGTGTATCAGGATCCTGCCAGGTGTGTATGGGGTTTCAGTGTATCAGGATCCTGCCAGGTGTGTGTGGGGTTTCAGTGTATCAGGATCCTGCCAGGTGTGTATGGGCTTTCAGTGTATCAGGATCCTGCCAGGTGTGTATGGGGTTTCACAGTGTATCAGGATCCTGCCAGGAGTGTATGGGGTTTCACAGTGTATCAGGATCCTGCCAGGTGTAGGCAATGTGCAGTTGGATTAACTGGAGCATACAAGACCTGCAAATTTACCAATAATTCAAAAATCGGCTTTATTTGTAAATTGAATCTATGCAGAACTTTTGTGGATTAATCACGAATCCAAATAATGTTCAATCCTATTCCCTGAGCCTTGGACCTTCTCATTCACAGATTCTGACAACATTTAAACAAATCAGCTCCAGTCAAATATTTGGATTCTATCGTGAGATAAACGGTTTGAAATCTCCATTTCATCACTTACCTCTCAGGTGACTGGGTACTTCGGATAAACCTCGTGCGATGTTCATGTAATCAAATGGATCAGAACCTGTTTAAATCAATTAGCGTTCATGAAATCAGATCTGTGTAATATTATAGTGAAATCCTGTTTGAATGTGAATTTGAATTCAGCGTGTGATTTTACCGTACCAAGTTCCTGTATTTCTTTCAGTATTTTGTCCAGCTTTGGTACCCCATGGCGCATTTTCACAAAGGATTCCCACATCACCCTTCGGGCCCGAGAGCCTTTCTCCATCACCAGAGTTAGGAGAAGTTTGGAACTGTCTGCCTGGTTTCCCTTCTCTGCGAGTTCAGTGACTTCCTGTAAAGAACAGTAATGAATGAATTGAGGAGCTGAGTGAAATATAAACACCGAGAAGGAGAAGGAAAGGATCTGCTCAGTGATGGGATCTCCCAGTTATTGAGCACAGGAAGCAGTCACTGTGCCGGGTTCTGATCCATTCTGAACATGGGCTGAATATTCTGTAAACATCTTGATTCAGTCATTAATGGCAAAGAAATTTGATGAATTATAGTTCTCGGAGAGTGAGGAATCACCGAGAATCTGCAGCAGTTTTAACGTGATTATTTGTCTCTGTCCTTCAGTGTCCAACATGACATCAGATTACTGACTGACAATATGATAGACTCCTTTCTCTCAGTTTTTCCTGCTGCTGCACTTTGCGATTTCCCGAGAAATAAAAAAGCAGCGAGTCAGAACTCTAGTGGCAGGGAAGGAACGAATCTGAAGTGAGAGAAACAGCTAGAAAACTGCCTGAGAAATTACACTGACTAATCGAAACAATCACTGTTGGTGTAGGGCTGGAGAATCAACCAATAAAAATAATGAAAAATCTAATCGCTTTCCCCCCCGGTAATTGAAATGTCCGACACCCGTTATTTTACACATCCGCTGCCGGTATGAAAGCTCGGTAACTGAGAACAGATATCCAGCAATGGGGTTGGTGTAGTCAGGACTTTCATCATCAAAGATTACATTTATATAACACCTTTAATGCAGAAAAGAAAGCGTCGAAAGGCACTTCAGAGGTGCAATCAGACAATGGACACAGAGATGATGAGACGTCGAGAACGATAGCCTGTTGGTTATGTTACTGGACAAGTAATCCTGAGATAACGGTCCAAATATCATCGTGGACGTTTCATGAATTTGAATTCAAATTTGAAACATTTCAAAACAAAAAGCTGATTAGTAAAGATTGTTGTAAAACCCAATGCCCTTTACGCCTGGCCTATACGTGACTCCAGTCCTTCACCAATGTGGTGGCCTCTGAAATGGCCTAGAAAGCCTCTCGAAAGAAGGATACAGAAGAATAAAACTGGGCGGACCGCTCGGCTTCTGCATTGGATTCGGACACGGCGCAGGAACACCCAGCTCAGTCAACCCTGCCAATCCCTCCTCACTAACTCCTGGGGACTGGTGCCAAAGTAGGGAGAAGTGGACCACACATTAGTCAAGCAACTGTGTGACGTAGTGATACATTTAAAATCATAGTTATTAGGCAAAGTCCCAGGTACCTCCATCAGCAGTCATCGGACAGGACAGACCCACCAGTGGTGGGGCGCAGTGATGTACCCTCAGATGCAAGTGCCCTTCGTGTCATTAACATTGACTCCAGAGCCAAGGAAATCTCAGGCCTTCAGGTCAAACATGGGCAAGGAAACCTCCTGCTGATTACCACCTACCGCCCTCCCTCAGCCAATGAATCAGTGCTCCTCCATTTTGAACACAACTTGGAGGAAGCACTAAAGGTGACAAAAGTTCCAGAATGTACAGTAGGTGTGAGATTTAGTGCAGAGGTCCCCCGCATTTCAGTATCAAGAAACAAATGAATGAACTGGGCACAGCAAATGCTAAAGGTCCCGTCAATATTCTGGCTGTGGTGTTGAAGATCTGTGCTTTGGAACTAACCGCACATCTAGTGAAGTTGTTCCAGTATATCCACATCACTGGAATCTGCCCGACAATGTAGAGAATTGTCCAGGTATGTCCTGTCCACAAAGAGGACAAATCCAACCCGATTAATTACCGCCCTATCAGCCTGCTCGCAATCATCATCATCAAAGTGTTGGAAGGAGTTATAAACACTGCGATCAAGCAGCACTTCGTCACAAATAAGCTGCTCACCGAGGCTCAATTTGAGTTCCACCAGGACCAATCGACTCCAAACAAAGGACCAAAGAACTGAATTCCAGCTGTGAGGTGACAGTGACTGTGCTTGGCATCAAGGCAGTGTTCGACATGTGTGACACCATGGAGTGTGGTTATTGGAGAATCGTCTCAGCACCAGGACATCACTGCAGGAGATCCTCGGGACAGTGTTCGACATGTGTGACACCATGGACTGTGGTTATTGGAGAATCGTCTCAGCACCAGGACATCACTGCAGGAGATCCTCGGGGCAGTGTTCGACGTGTGTGGCACCATGGAGTGTGGTTATTGGAGGAGAATCGTCTCAGCAGCAGGACATCACTGCAGGAGATCCTCGGGACAGTGTTCGACGTGTGTGACACCATGGAGTGTGGTTATTGGAGAATCGTCTCAGCACCAGGACATCACTGCAGGAGTTCCTCGGGACAGTGTTCGACGTGTGTGACACCATGGAGTGTGGTTATTGGAGAATCGTCTCAGCACCAGGACATCACTGCAGGAGATCCTCGGGACAGTGTTCGACGTGTGTGACACCATGGAGTGTGGTTATTGGAGAATCGTCTCAGCACCAGGACATCACTGCAGGAGATCCTCGGGACAGTGTTCGACGTGTGTGACACCATGGAGTGTGGTTATTGGAGGAGAATCGTCTCAGCACCAGGACATCACTGCAGGAGATCCTCGGGACAGTGTTCGACGTGTGTGACACCATGGAGTGTGGTTATTGGAGAATCGTCTCAGCACCAGGACATCACTGCAGGAGATCCTCGGACAGTGTTCGACGTGTGTGGCACCATGGAGTGTGGTTATTGGAGGAGAATCGTCTCAGCACCAGGACATCACTGCAGGAGATCCTCGGGACAGTGTTCGACGTGTGTGACACCATGGAGTGTGGTTATTGGAGAATCGTCTCAGCACCAGGACATCACTGCAGGAGATCCTTGGGACAGTGTTCGACGTGTGTGACACCATGGAGTGTGGTTATTGGAGAATCGTCTCAGCACCAGGACATCACTGCAGGAGATCCTCGGGACAGTGTTCGACGTGTGTGACACCATGGAGTGTGGTTATTGGAGAATCGTCTCAGCACCAGGACATCACTGCAGGAGATCCTCGGGACAGTGTTCGACGTGTGTGACACCATGGAGTGTGGTTATTGGAGAATCGTCTCAGCACCAGGACATCACTGCAGGAGATCCTCGGGACAGTGTTCGACGTGTGTGGCACCATGGAGTGTGGTTATTGGAGAATCGTCTCAGCACCAGGACATCACTGCAGGAGTTCCTCGGGACAGTGTTCGACGTGTGTGGCACCATGGAGTGTGGTTATTGGAGAATCGTCTCAGCACCAGGACATCACTGCAGGAGATCCTCGGGGCAGTGTTCGACGTGTGTGGCACCATGGAGTGTGGTTATTGGAGAATCGTCTCAGCACCAGGACATCACTGCAGGAGTTCCTCGGGACAGTGTTCGACGTGTGTGGCACCATGGAGTGTGGTTATTGGAGAATCGTCTCAGCACCAGGACATCACTGCAGGAGATCCTCGGGACAGTGTTCGACGTGTGTGACACCATGGAGTGTGGTTATTGGAGGAGAATCGTCTCAGCACCAGGACATCACTGCAGGAGATCCTCGGGACAGTGTTCGACGTGTGTGACACCATGGAGTGTGGTTATTGGAGAATCGTCTCAGCACCAGGACATCGCTGCAGGAGTTCCTCGGGGCAGTGTTCGACGTGTGTGACACCATGGAGTGTGGTTATTGGAGAATCGTCTCAGCATCAGGACATCACTGCAGGAGATCCTCGGGACAGTGTTCGACGTGTGTGACACCATGGAGTGTGGTTATTGGAGAATCGTCTCAGCACCAGGACATCACTGCAGGAGATCCTCGGGACAGTGTTCGACGTGTGTGACACCATGGAGTGTGGTTATTGGAGAATCGTCTCAGCACCAGGACATCACTGCAGGAGATCCTCGGGACAGTGTTCGACATGTGTGGCACCATGGAGTGTGGTTATTGGAGGAGAATCGTCTCAGCACCAGGACATCACTGCAGGAGATCCTCGGGACAGTGTTCGACGTGTGTGGCACCATGGAGTGTGGTTATTGGAGGAGAATCGTCTCAGCACCAGGACATCACTGCAGGAGATCCTCGGGGCAGTGTTCGACGTGTGTGGCACCATGGAGTGTGGTTATTGGAGAATCGTCTCAGCACCAGGACATCGCTGCAGGAGATCCTCGGGGCAGTGTTCGACGTGTGTGGCACCATGGAGTGTGGTTATTGGAGAATCGTCTCAGCACCAGGACATCACTGCAGGAGATCCTCGGGGCAGTGTTCGACGTGTGTGGCACCATGGAGTGTGGTTATTGGAGGAGAATCGTCTCAGCACCAGGACATCACTGCAGGAGATCCTCGGGGCAGTGTTCGACGTGTGTGACACCATGGAGTGTGGTTATTGGAGAATCGTCTCAGCACCAGGACATCACTGCAGGAGATCCTCGGGACAGTGTTCGACGTGTGTGACACCATGGAGTGTGGTTATTGGAGGAGAATCATCTCAGCACCAGGACATCACTGCAGGAGATCCTCGGGACAGTGTTCGACGTGTGTGGCACCATGGAGTGTGGTTATTGGAGGAGAATCGTCTCAGCACCAGGACATCACTGCAGGAGTTCCTCGGGACAGTGTTCGACGTGTGTGGCACCATGGAGTCTGGTTATTGGAGGCGAATCGTCTCAGCACCAGGTCATCACTGCAGGAGATCCTCGGGACAGTGTTCGACGTGTGTGGCACCATGGAGTGTGGTTATTGGAGGCGAATTGTCTCAGCACCAGGACATCACTGCAGGAGTTCCTCGGGACAGTGTTCGACGTGTGTGGCACCATGGAGTGTGGTTATTGGAGAATCATCTCAGCACCAGGACATCACTGCAGGAGATCCTCGGGGCAGTGTTCGACGTGTGTGGCACCATGGAGTTTGGTTATTGGAGAATCGTCTCAGCACCAGGACATCACTGCAGGAGATCCTCGGGACAGTGTTCGACGTGTGTGACACCATGGAGTGTGGTTATTGGAGAATCGTCTCAGCACCAGGACATCACTGCAGGAGTTCCTCGGGACAGTGTTCGACGTGTGTGACACCATGGAGTGTGGTTATTGGAGAATCGTCTCAGCACCAGGACATCACTGCAGGAGATCCTCGGGACAGTGTTCGACGTGTGTGGCACCATGGAGTGTGGTTATTGGAGAATCGTCTCAGCACCAGGACATCACTGCAGGAGATCTTCGGGACAGTGTTCGACGTGTGTGACACCATGGAGTGTGGTTATTGGAGGAGAATCGTCTCAGCACCAGGACATCACTGCAGGAGATCCTCGGGACAGTGTTCGACGTGTGTGACACCATGGAGTGTGGTTATTGGAGAATCGTCTCAGCACCAGGACATCACTGCAGGAGATCCTCGGGACAGTGTTCGACGTGTGTGACACCATGGAGTGTGGTTATTGGAGAATCGTCTCAGCACCAGGACATCACTGCAGGAGATCCTCGGGACAGTGTTCGACGTGTGTGGCACCATGGAGTGTGGTTATTGGAGAATCGTCTCAGCACCAGGACATCACTGCAGGAGTTCCTCGGGACAGTGTTCGTCGTGTGTGACACCATGGAGTGTGGTTATTGGAGAATCGTCTCAGCACCAGGACATCACTGCAGGAGATCCTCGGGGCAGTGTTCGACGTGTGTGACACCATGGAGTGTGGTTATTGGAGAATCGTCTCAGCACCAGGACATCACTGCAGGAGATCCTCGGGGCAGTGTTCGACGTGTGTGACACCATGGAGTGTGGTTATTGGAGAATCATCTCAGCACCAGGACATCACTGCAGGAGATCCTCGGGACAGTGTTCGACGTGTGTGGCACCATGGAGTGTGGTTATTGGAGGAGAATCGTCTCAGCACCAGGACATCACTGCAGGAGATCCTCGGGACAGTGTTCGACGTGTGTGGCACCATGGAGTGTGGTTATTGGAGGTGAATCGTCTCAGCACCAGGACATCACTGCAGGAGATCCTCGGGACAGTGTTCGACGTGTGTGACACCATGGAGTGTGGTTATTGGAGAATCGTCTCAGCACCAGGACATCACTGCCGGAGATCCTCGGGGCAGTGTTCGACGTGTGTGGCACCATGGAGTGTGGTTATTGGAGAATCGTCTCAGCACCAGGACATCACTGCAGGAGATCCTCGGGACAGTGTTCGACGTGTGTGACACCATGGAGTGTGGTTATTGGAGAATCGTCTCAGCACCAGGACATCACTGCAGGAGATCCTCGGGACAGTGTTCGACGTGTGTGGCACCATGGAGTGTGGTTATTGGAGGAGAATCGTCTCAGCACCAGGACATCACTGCAGGAGTTCCTCGGGACAGTGTTCGACGTGTGTGGCACCATGGAGTGTGGTTATTGGAGAATCGTCTCAGCACCAGGACATCACTGCAGGAGATCCTCGGGACAGTGTTCGACGTGTGTGACACCATGGAGTGTGGTTATTGGAGGAGAATCATCTCAGCACCAGGACATCACTACAGGAGATCCTCGGGACAGTGTTCGTCGTGTGTGGCACCATGGAGTGTGGTTATTGGAGGAGAATCGTCTCAGCACCAGGACATCACTGCAGGAGTTCCTCGGGACAGTGTTCGACGTGTGTGGCACCATGGAGTGTGGTTATTGGAGAATCGTCTCAGCACCAGGACATCACTGCAGGAGATCCTCGGGACAGTGTTCGACGTGTGTGACACCATGGAGTGTGGTTATTGGAGGAGAATCATCTCAGCACCAGGACATCACTACAGGAGATCCTCGGGACAGTGTTCGTCGTGTGTGGCACCATGGAGTGTGGTTATTGGAGGAGAATCGTCTCAGCACCAGGACATCACTGCAGGAGTTCCTCGGGACAGTGTTCGACGTGTGTGGCACCATGGAGTGTGGTTATTGGAGGAGAATCGTCTCAGCACCAGGACATCACTGCAGGAGTTCCTCGGGACAGTGTTCGACGTGTGTGACACCATGGAGTGTGGTTATTGGAGGAGAATCGTCTCAGCACCAGGACATCACTGCAGGAGATCCTCGGGACAGTGTTCGACGTGTGTGGCACCATGGAGTGTGGTTATTGGAGAATCGTCTCAGCACCAGGACATCACTGCAGGAGATCCTCGGGACAGTGTTCGACGTGTGTGACACCATGGAGTGTGGTTATTGGAGAATCGTCTCAGCACCAGGACATCACTGCAGGAGATCCTCGGGACAGTGTTCGACGTGTGTGACACCATGGAGTGTGGTTATTGGAGAATCGTCTCAGCACCAGGACATCACTGCAGGAGTTCCTCGGGACAGTGTTCGACGTGTGTGACACCATGGAGTGTGGTTATTGGAGGAGAATCGTCTCAGCACCAGGACATCACTGCAGGAGATCCTCGGGACAGTGTTCGACGTGTGTGACACCATGGAGTGTGGTTATTGGAGGAGAATCGTCTCAGCACCAGGACATCACTGCAGGAGATCCTCGGGACAGTGTTCGACGTGTGTGGCACCATGGAGTGTGGTTATTGGAGGAGAATCGTCTCAGCACCAGGACATCACTGCAGGAGATCCTCGGGACAGTGTTCGACGTGTGTGGCACCATGGAGTGTGGTTATTGGAGAATCGTCTCAGCACCAGGACATCACTGCAGGAGATCCTCGGGACAGTGTTCGACGTGTGTGACACCATGGAGTGTGGTTATTGGAGAATCGTCTCAGCACCAGGACATCACTGCAGGAGATCCTCGGGACAGTGTTCGACGTGTGTGTGACACCATGGAGTGTGGTTATTGGAGGAGAATCGTCTCAGCACCAGGACATCACTGCAGGAGATCCTCGGGACAGTGTTCGACGTGTGTGGCACCATGGAGTGTGGTTATTGGAGAATCGTCACAGCACCAGGACATCACTGCAGGAGATCCGCGGGACAGTGTTCGACGTGTGTGGCACCATGGAGTGTGGTTATTGGAGGAGAATCGTCTCAGCACCAGGACATCACTGCAGGAGATCCTCGGGACAGTGTTCGACGTGTGTGACACCATGGAGTGTGGTTATTGGAGAATCGTCTCAGCACCAGGACATCACTGCAGGAGATCCTCGGGACAGTGTTCGACGTGTGTGACACCATGGAGTGTGGTTATTGGAGGAGAATCGTCTCAGCACCAGGACATCACTGCAGGAGATCCTCGGGACAGTGTTCGAAGTGTGTGGCACCATGGAGTGTGGTTATTGGAGGTGAATCGTCTCAGCACCAGGACATCACTGCAGGAGATCCTCGGGACAGTGTTCGACGTGTGTGACACCATGGAGTGTGGTTATTGGAGGAGAATCGTCTCAGCACCAGGACATCACTGCAGGAGATCCTCGGGACAGTGTTCGACGTGTGTGGCACCATGGAGTGTGGTTATTGGAGGAGAATCGTCTCAGCACCAGGACATCACTGCAGGAGATCCTCGGGGCAGAGTTCGACGTGTGTGGCACCATGGAGTGTGGTTATTGGAGGAGAATCGACTCAGCACCAGGACATCACTGCAGGAGATCCTCGGGACAGTGTTCGACGTGTGTGACACCATGGAGTGTGGTTATTGGAGAATCGTCTCAGCACCAGGACATCACTGCAGGAGTTCCTCGGGACAGTGTTCGACGTGTGTGACACCATGGAGTGTGGTTATTGGAGAATCGTCACAGCACCAGGACATCACTGCAGGAGATCCTCGGGACAGTGTTCGACGTGTGTGGCACCATGGAGTGTGGTTATTGGAGAATCGTCTCAGCACCAGAACATCACTGCAGGAGATCCTCGGGACAGTGTTCGACGTGTGTGACACCATGGAGTGTGGTTATTGGAGAATCGTCTCAGCACCAGGACATCACTGCAGGAGATCCTCGGGGCAGTGTTCGAAGTGTGTGGCACCATGGAGTGTGGTTATTGGAGGTGAATCGTCTCAGCACCAGGACATCACTGCAGGAGATCCTCGGGACAGTGTTCGACGTGTGTGACACCATGGAGTGTGGTTATTGGAGAATCGTCTCAGCACCAGGACATCACTGCAGGAGATCCTCGGGACAGTGTTCGACGTGTGTGGCACCATGGAGTGTGGTTATTGGAGAATCGTCTCAGCACCAGGACATCACTGCAGGAGTTCCTCGGGGCAGAGTTCGACGTGTGTGGCACCATGGAGTGTGGTTATTGGAGGAGAATCGTCTCAGCACCAGGACATCACTGCAGGAGATCCTCGGGACAGTGTTCGACGTGTGTGGCACCATGGAGTGTGGTTGTTGGAGAATCGTCTCAGCACCAGGACATCACTGCAGGAGTTCCTCGGGACAGTGTTCGACGTGTGTGGCACCATGGAGTGCGGTTATTGGAGAATCGTCTCAGCACCAGGACATCACTGCAGGAGATCCTCGGGGCAGTGTTCGACGTGTGTGACACCATGGAGTGTGGTTATTGGAGAATCGTCTCAGCACCAGGACATCACTGCAGGAGATCCTCGGGACAGTGTTCGACGTGTGTGACACCATGGAGTGTGGTTATTGGAGAATCGTCTCAGCACCAGGACATCACTGCAGGAGATCCTCGGGGCAGTGTTCGACGTGTGTGACACCATGGAGTGTGGTTATTGGAGAATCGTCTCAGCACCAGGACATCACTGCAGGAGATCCTCGGGACAGTGTTCGACGTGTGTGACACCATGGAGTGTGGTTATTGGAGAATCGTCTCAGCACCCGGACATCACTGCAGGAGATCCTCGGGACAGTGTTCGACGTGTGTGACACCATGGAGTGTGGTTATTGGAGAATCGTCTCAGCACCAGGACATCACTGCAGGAGATCCTCGGGACAGTGTTCGACGTGTGTGGCACCATGGAGTGTGGTTATTGGAGGAGAATCGTCTCAGCACCAGGACATCACTGCAGGAGTTCCTCGGGAGTGTTCGACGTGTGTGGCACCATGGAGTGTGGTTATTGGAGGAGAATCATCTCAGCACCCGGACATCACTGCAGGAGATCCTCGGGAGTGTTCGACGTGTGTGGCACCATGGAGTGTGGTTATTGGAGGTGAATCATCTCAGCACCCGGACATCACTGCAGGAGCTCCTCGGGGCAGTGTTCGACGTGTGTGACACCATGGAGTGTGGTTATTGGAGAATCGTCTCAGCACCAGGACATCACTGCAGGAGATCCTCGGGACAGTGTTCGACGTGTGTGACACCATGGAGTGTGGTTATTGGAGGCGAATCGTCTCAGCACCAGGACATCACTGCAGGAGATCCTCGGGACAGTGTTCGACGTGTGTGGCACCATGGAGTGTGGTTATTGGAGAATCGTCTCAGCACCAGGACATCACTGCAGGAGATCCTCGGGACAGTGTTCGACGTGTGTGACACCATGGAGTGTGGTTATTGGAGAATCGTCTCAGCACCAGGACATCACTGCAGGAGTTCCTCGGGACAGTGTTCGACGTGTGTGGCACCATGGAGTGTGGTTATTGGAGAATCGTCTCAGCACCAGGACATCACTGCAGGAGATCCTCGGGACAGTGTTCGACGTGTGTGGCACCATGGAGTGTGGTTATTGGAGAATCATCTCAGCACCAGGACATCACTGCAGGAGATCCTCGGGACAGTGTTCGACGTGTGTGACACCATGGAGTGTGGTTATTGGAGAATCGTCTCAGCACCAGGACATCACTGCAGGAGATCCTCGGGACAGTGTTCGACGTGTGTGACACCATGGAGTGTGGTTATTGGAGAATCATCTCAGCACCAGGACATCACTGCAGGAGTTCCTCGGGACAATGTTCGGCGTGTGTGACACCATGGAGTGTGGTTATTGGAGAATCATCTCAGCACCAGGACATCACTGCAGGAGATCCTCGGGACAGTGTTCGTCGTGTGTGACACCATGGAGTGTGGTTATTGGAGAATCATCTCAGCACCAGGACATCACTGCAGGAGATCCTCGGGACAGTGTTCAATGTGTGTGACACCATGGAGTGTGGTTATTGGAGGAGAATCGTCTCAGCACCAGGACATCACTGCAGGAGATCCTCGGGGCAGTGTTCGACGTGTGTGACACCATGGAGTGTGGTTATTGGAGAATCGTCTCAGCACCAGGACATCACTGCAGGAGATCCTCGGGACAGTGTTCGACGTGTGTGGCACCATGGAGTGTGGTTATTGGAGAATCGTCTCAGCACCAGGACATCACTGCAGGAGTTCCTCGGGACAGTGTTCGACGTGTGTGACACCATGGAGTGTGGTTATTGGAGAATCATCTCAGCACCAGGACATCACTGCAGGAGATCCTCGGGACAGTGTTCGACGTGTGTGACACCATGGAGTGTGGTTATTGGAGAATCGTCTCAGCACCAGGACATCACTGTAGGAGATCCTCGGGGCAGTGTTCGACGTGTGTGACACCATGGAGTGTGGTTATTGGAGAATCATCTCAGCACCAGGACATCACTGCAGGAGTTCCTCGGGACAGTGTTCGACGTGTGTGACACCATGGAGTGTGGTTATTGGAGGAGAATCGTCTCAGCACCAGGACATCACTGCAGGAGATCCTCGGGACAGTGTTCGACGTGTGTGACACCATGGAGTGTGGTTATTGGAGAATCATCTCAGCACCAGGACATCACTGCAGGAGATCCTCGGGACAGTGTTCGACGTGTGTGGCACCATGGAGTGTGGTTATTGGAGAATCATCTCAGCACCAGGACATCACTGCAGGAGATCCTCGGGACAGTGTTCGACGTGTGTGACACCATGGAGTGTGGTTATTGGAGGAGAATCGTCTCAGCACCAGGACATCACTGCAGGAGATCCTTGGGACAGTGTTCGACGTGTGTGGCACCATGGAGTGTGGTTATTGGAGGAGAATCGTCTCAGCACCAGGACATCACTGCAGGAGATCCTCGGGACAGTGTTCGACGTGTGTGGCACCATGGAGTGTGGTTATTGGAGGCGAATCGTCTCAGCACCAGGACATCACTGCAGGAGTTCCTCGGGACAGTGTTCGACATGTGTGGCACCATGGAGTGTGGTTATTGGAGAATCGTCTCAGCACCAGGACATCACTGCAGGAGTTCCTCGGGGCAGTGTTCGACGTGTGTGACACCATGGAGTGTGGTTATTGGAGAATCGTCTCAGCACCAGGACATCACTGCAGGAGATCCTCGGGACAGTGTTCGACGTGTGTGGCACCATGGAGTGCGGTTATTGGAGAATCGTCTCAGCACCAGGACATCACTGCAGGAGATCCTCGGGACAGTGTTCGACGTGTGTGGCACCATGGAGTGTGGTTATTGGAGAATCGTCTCAGCACCAGGACATCACTGCAGGAGATCCTCGGGACAGTGTTCGACGTGTGTGACACCATGGGGTGTGGTTATTGGAGAATCGTCTCAGCACCAGGACATCACTGCAGGAGATCCTCGGGGCAGTGTTCGACGTGTGTGGCACCATGGAGTGTGGTTATTGGAGGAGAATCGTCTCAGCACCAGGACATCACTGCAGGAGATCCTCGGGACAGTGTTCGACGTGTGTGACACCATGGAGTGTGGTTATTGGAGAATCGTCTCAGCACCAGGACATCACTGCAGGAGATCCTCGGGACAGTGTTCGACGTGTGTGACACCATGGAGTGTGGTTGTTGGAGAATCGTCTCAGCACCAGGACATCACTGCAGGAGATCCTCGGGACAGTGTTCGACGTGTGTGGCACCATGGAGTGTGGTTATTGGAGGAGAATCATCTCAGCACCCGGACATCACTGCAGGAGATCCTCGGGAGTGTTCGACGTGTGTGGCACCATGGAGTGTGGTTATTGGAGGAGAATCATCTCAGCACCCGGACATCACTGCAGGAGATCCTCGGGACAGTGTTCGACACCATGGAGTGTGGTTATTGGAGAATCGTCTCAGCACCAGGACATCACTGCAGGAGATCCTCGGGACAGTGTTCGACGTGTGTGACACCATGGAGTGTGGTTATTGGAGGTGAATCGTCTCAGCACCAGGACATCACTGCAGGAGTTCCTCGGGGCAGAGTCTTCGGACTAACCACTTCAGCTGCTTCGCCAATGACCTTCCCTCCATCATAAAGCCAGGAGTGGGGATGTTCTCTGATGATTGCAGTGTTCAGCTCCATTTTCAATTAGTCAGATAATGAAGCAGCCCGTGCTCGAATGCCCAAGTCCTGGACAAAATCTAGACTTGGGCAGACAAGTGGCAAGTAACATTCGCACCCCACAAGTGTCAGGCAATGCCCATCTCTCACAGGAGTGTCCAACCATGTCCCTTTGTCATTCACTGGCATTGCCATTGTCAAATCCCTACCATTGACTAGCCACAAAAAACTCATGGCTGCTAGAGCAGGTAAGAGGCTGTGTATTCTGTGGCAAGTGGCTCAACTCCCGGCCACCCAGGAGCCCCTCCTGCACCTATAGGTACAACTGCGGTGTGATGGAAAACTCACCACTTGCCTGGATAGGTGCAGCTGCAACAACACTCGAAGCTCCCCGCAATCCAGGACAGAGAAATACACTTCATCAGTCCACCCACCCACCACCTTAAACATCCAATCCCTCCACCAACGGTGCACCATCACTGCAGTGTGTGCTGTTTACAGAAAGAACTGCAGCAGTTCGCCAAGGCTTCTTTGACAGCACCTCTCAAACCCGCAGCCTCTGCCACCTAGGACAAGAGCAGCATCCGCATGGAAACTCCACCACCTCCAAGTTCCACTTCAAGTAACATACGATCCTGACTTGAACAGATATCGCCGTTCCTTCATCATCAGTGTAAATTAGAGCCAAAACACCCAGCGCCCTCTACAGAGGGAACAGGAGAAGCGACTATGTTTCCATAACCAATCAACTTAAAGAATCCTTACGCAAAGTCTGAACCAGGAAGTCTTAGTTAGAATATAGAATGCAATGTCAAATCACATTCAGGAAGTGAAATAAAGAGAGGGAAAGAAAGATTGGATTCAGAATGCTTCTCACTGAAACATACAACGTTCTTACAGGGCTCGACAGGGTAAATCTTCATTAAGATTGAGTGTGAAGTAGTTGACTCAGAGACTAAAGTCCTGAATTTAAATAAAGGAAACTACGATGGTATGAGGCGTCAGTTGGCTAGGATGGATTGGGGAACGTTACTTAAAGGGTTGATGGTGGATAGGCAATAGCAAACATTCAAAGACCGCATGGATGAACTACAGAATTTGTTCATCCCTTTTTGGCATAAAAATAAAACAAAAAAGGTGACTCAACCATGGGAAACTAGGGATAGCATAAGATCCAAGGAGAGGACATATAAATTGGCCAGAAAGAGCTGCAAACCTGAGGATTGGGAGCAGTTTAGGATTCAGCAAAGGAGGGCAAAGGGATTAATTAAGAGGGGGAAGATAGAATATGAAAGT
This sequence comes from Somniosus microcephalus, assembly GCF_052327205.1. Taxonomy (NCBI): domain Eukaryota; kingdom Metazoa; phylum Chordata; class Chondrichthyes; order Squaliformes; family Somniosidae; genus Somniosus; species Somniosus microcephalus. The sequence continues at coordinate 2,908,756 of NW_028225187.1, read as the reverse complement.
AAGCTTGCAGGGAACATAAAAACTGACTGTAAAAGCTTCTATAGATATGTGAAGAAAAAACGATTGGTGAAGTCAAGTGTAGGTCCCTTGCAGTCAGAATCAGGGGAATTTATAATGGGGAACAAAGAAATGGCTGACCAATTCAATACATACTTTGGTTCTGTCTTCACAAAGGAGGACACAAATAAACTCCGATATGTCGGGGAACATAGGGTCTAATGAGAGGGAGGAATTGAATTAAATCAGCATTTGTAGGGAAATGGTGTTAGGGAAATTGATGGGATTGAAGGCTGATAAATCTACATCCTAAGGTACTTAAGGAAGTGGCCCTAGAAATAGTAGATGCATTGCTGGTCATCTTCCAAAATTCTATAGGCTCTGGAACAGTTCCCATGGATTGGAGGGTAGCTAATGTAACCCCACTATTTAAAAAAGGTGGTAGAGAGAAAATGGGGACTTATAGACCGGTAAGCCGGACATCGGTAGTGGGGAAAATGCTAGAGTCCATTATAAAAGATGTAATAGCAGAGCACTTAGAAAACAGTGACGGGATCGGACAAAGTCAACATGGATTTACAAACGGTAAATCATGCTTGACTAATCCACTGGAATTTTTTGAGGATGTAACTGGTAGAATAGATAAGGGAGAACCAGTGGATGCAGTATATTTGGACTTTCAGAAGGTTTTCGATAAGGTCCCGCATAAGAGATTAGCGTGCAAAGTTAAGGCACTTGGGATTGGGGGTAAGGTACTGACTTGTATAGAGAACTGGTTGGCAGACAGGAACAAAGTGTTGGAATAAATGTGTCTTTTTCCAAGTGGCAGGCAGGGACTAGTGGGGTACCACAGGGATCGGTCCTAGGACCCCAGCTATTCACAATATATGTTAATGATCTGGACGAGGGAGCTAGATGTAATATCTCCAAGTTTGCAGATGACACAAAGCTGGGTGGGCGTGTGTGCTGTGAGGAAGATGCACAGATAATCCATTATGATTTGGACAGGTTGTGTGATTATTCTGCATTTGCCATGCATCTGCCCAATGTGGATGAATGAAAGGTTATCCACTTTGGTGGCAAAAACAGGAAGACAGATTATCTGAACGGCAATAGATTGAGAAAAGGGGAAGTGCAGCATGACCTGGGTGTCCTTGTGCACCAGTCGCGGAAGGTAAGCATGCAGGTGCAGCCAGTGTTTAAGAAGGCAAGTGGTATGTTAGTCATAGAGTAATACAGCATGGATAGAGGCCCTTCGGCCCATCGTGTCCGCGCCGGCCATCAAGCCCTGTCTAATCTAATCCCATATTCCAGCATTTGGCCCGTAGCCTTGTATGCTATGGCATTTCAAGTGCACATCCAAATGCTTCTTAAATGTTGTGAGGGTTTCTGCCTCCACAACCCTTTCAGGCAGTGAGTTCCGGACTCCAACCACCCTCTGGGTGAAAAAGTTCTCAAATCCCCTCTAAACCTCCCGCCCTTTACCTTGAATCTATGCCCCCTAGTTATTGACCCCTCTACTAAGGGAAAAAGCTCCTCAGCATCCATCCTATCTATGCCCCTCATAATTTTGTACACCTCAATCATGTCCCCCCTCAGCCTCCTCTGCTCCAAGGAAAACAAACCCAATCTGCCCAGTCTCGCTTCATAGCTGAAGCGCTCCAGCCCTGGTAACATCCTGGTGAACCTCCTCTGCACCCTCTCTAACGCGATCACATCCTTCCTGTAGTGTGGCGACCAGAACTGCACACAGTATTCCAGCTGTGGCCTAACCAGTGTTTTATACAGCTCCATCATAACCTCCTTGCTCTTATATTCAATGCCTCGGCTAATGAAGGCAAGTATCCCATATGCCTTTTTTACCACCTTATCCACCTGTTCCGCCGCCTTCAGGGATCTGTGTACTTGCACACCCAGATCCCTCTGACCCTCCGTCTTGCCTAGGGTCCTACCATTCATTGTGTATTCCTTTGCCTTGTTAGTCCCCCCAAAGTGCATCACCTCGCACTTTTCCGGGTTAAATTCCATTTGCCACTGTTCCGCCCATCTGACCAACCCATCTATATCGTCCTGCAGACTGAGGCTACCCTCCACGCTATTTACCACCCTACCAATTTTTCTTTCATCCGCGAACTTACTGATCATACCCTTTACATTCATATCCAAGTCATTAATGTAGACCACAAACAGCAAGGGACCCAGCACCGATCCCTGTGGTACCCCACTGGCCACAGGCTTCCAGTCACAAAAACAACCTTCGACCATCACCCTCTGCCACTAAGCCAGTTTTGTATCCAATGTGCCAAGGCACCCTGGATTCCATGGGCTCTTACCTTCTTGACCAGTCTCCTGAGCGGGACTTTATCGAAGGCCTTACTGAAATCCATGTATACCACATCCACTTCGTTACCCTCATCCACACACCTAGTCACCCCCTCAAAAAATTCAATCAAATTAGTCAGACATGATCTTCCCTTGACAAAGCCATGTTGACTATCCCTGATTAATCCTTGCCTCTCCAAGTGGAGACAAATTTTGTCCCTCAGGATTTTTTCCAATAATTTTCCTACCACTGATGTTAGGCTCACTGGCCTGTAGTTCCCCGGTTTTTCCCTACTACCCTTCTTGAATAATGGTACTACATTAGCGGTTCTCCAGTCCTCTGGCACATCCCCTGTGGCCAGAGAGGTCCTGAATATATGTGTTAGAGCCCCCGCAATCTCCTCCTTTGCCTCACACAGCAGCCTGGGATACATTTCATCCGGGCCTGGGGATTTATCCATTTTTAGGCCAGCTAAAACCGCCAATACCTCCTCCCTCTCGATGTTAATATGTTCGAGCATATCACAGTCCCCCCGCCCTATTTCTATGTCTACATCGTCCTTCTCCATAGTGAAAACAGATGCAAAAAATTCATTTAGAACCCCTCCTACATCTTCCGGCTCCACACACAGATTGCCACTTTTGTCCCTAATGGGCCCTATTTTTTCCCTAGTTATCCTCTTACCCTTAATATACTTATAAAACATCTTCGGATTTTCCTTTATTTTGCTCGCCAGTGTTATTTCATGGCCCCTCCCTGATCTCCTAATTTCTTTTTTAAGTATCCCCCTGCACTTTTTGTACTCCTCTAGGGCTTCCTCCGTCTTTAGCCTTTTGTATCTACCAAAAGCCCTCCTTTTTTTCCTAATCCATTCTCGTATATCCCCTGACATCCAAGGTTCCCTGTGGTTTTTGGAACCACCCTTGACCTTTACGGGAACATGTTGCCATTGTATGATCTCAATCTCCCTTCTGAAAGCCTCCCATTGCTCCGATGCGGATTTTCCCACAAGTAGCTGATCCCAGTCCATTTTGGCCAGATCCTGCCTTATCCTATTAAAATCGGCCTTCCCCCAATTTAGAACCTTTATTTCCGGCCCATCCCTGTCCTTTTCCATGACCACCTTAAATCTTACCATATTATGGTCACTATCACCAAAGTGCTCACCTACTAGCACTTTTTCCACTTGGCCGGCCACATTCCCTAGAATTAGGTCCAGTACCACCCCCTCTCTTGTAGGACTTTCTACATGCTGGCTCAAAAAGCTCTCCTGGATGCACTTTAAGAATTCTACACCCTCTGAGCCTTTCACACTCTGACTATCCCAGTTAATATTGGGGAAGTTGAAATCCCCCATTATTACCCTATTATTTGCACATTTCTCTGAGATTTGCCTACATATCTGTTCCTCTATCTCCCCCTGACTGTTTGGAGGCCTATAGTACACTCCCAGCAAAGTGCTTGCCCCCTTTTTGTTTTTAAGCTCCACCCATATGGCCTCATTAGAGGACCCTGCTAATATATCATCCCTCCTTACTGCAGTAATAGACTCCTTAATTAATATTGCGACACCCCCTCCTCTTATACCTCCCCCTCTGTCTCGCCTGAAGATTCTGTACCCCGGAATATTGAGCTGCCAGTCTTGCCCTTCCCTCAACCATGTCTCCGTGATAGCAACAATATCATACTCCCATGTGTTTATCAACACCTTCAGTCCATCCACCTTATTTGCAAGACTCCTTGCATTAAAATAGATGCCATCCAGCCTTGCCCTTATATATTTGCCCTGTCTACCAAGCTGACTTGTTTTTTTCTCTATAATTGGCAGCACATCCCCCCCTATTTCAGCTCCCCTCTGTATCCCATCCCCCCCCCAACAGTGCTAGCAAACCTCCCCGCAAGGATATTTGTCCCGCTCTGGTTCAGGTGCAACCCGTCCGACTTGTACAAGTCCCACCTTTCCCAGAAGCAGGCCCAGTGATCCAGGAAAGTAAAACCCTCCCCCCTACACCAACTCTTTAGCCACGCATTCGTCTGCTCTATCCTCCCATTCCTATACTTACTAGCACGTGGCACTGGGAGTAATCCAGAGATTACAACCTTTGAGGTCCTGCTCTTTAATCTGTTACCTAGCTCCCTAAATTCTTGCTGCAGGACCTCATCCCTCTTTTTACCTATGTCGTTGGTACCAATGTGGACCACGACCACTGGCTGTTCACCCTCCCCCTCCAGAGTGCCCTGCAGCCGCTCAGTGACATCCTTGACCCTGGCACCAGGGAGGCAACAAACCATCCTGGATTCACGTCTACGGCCACAGAAACGCCTATCTGTTCCCCTTACTATGGAATCCCCTACCACTATTGCTCTCCCACTCTTTTTCCCCCCTTCCTGGGCAGCAGGAGCACCCCCAGTGCCAGGAAGTTGGCTGCTGCTGCCTTCCCCTGGTGAGTCATCCCCCTCAACAGTATCCGAAGCGGTATACTTGTTTGAAAGGGGGATGTCCGCAGGGGTTCCCTGCACTACCTGCCTGCCTTTGTTGCTCCGCCTGATGGTCACCCCTTGTGCTGCCCTACCCTGAGGCATGAACAACTCGCTAAACGTGCTATCCACGAGCCTCTCAGCATCGCGCATGTTGGCCTTCGTAGGGAGAGGATTAGAGTACAGGAGCAAGAATGTCTTGCAGCATTTGTACAGGGCCTTGGTGAGACCACATCTTGAGTATTGTGTGTAGTTTTGGTCGCCTTATCTGAGGAAGGATATTCTTGCAATGGAGGGAGTGCAGCAAAGATTCACCAGACTGATACTTGGGATGGCAGGAATGATGTATGAAGAGAGATTGGTTCAATTAGGCTTATACTCGCTGGAGTTTAGAAGAAAGAGAGGGGATCTCATTGAAACTTATAAAATTCTGACAATACTGGACAGACTAGATGCAGGAAGGATGTTCCCGATGGCCGGGGAGTCCAGAACCAGGGGTCACAGTCTAAAGATAAGGGGTAAGCCATTTAGGACAGAGATCAGGAGGAATTTCTTCACCCAGAGTGGTGAACCTGTGGAATTCTCTGCCACAGAAGGCAGTTGAGGCCAATTCATTAAATATATTCAAGAAAGAGTTGGATATATTTCTTAAGGCTAAAGGGATCAAGGGATATGGGGAGAAGGCAGGGACAGGGTACTGAATGTGGATGATCAGCCATGATCTCATCGAATGGCAGAGCAGACACGAAGGGATAAATGGGCTCCTGCTATTATTTCTTATCTTATGTTCAGAGGGAACGAAAAAAGTGACAAAGAAAAGGTACCAACATTATTGAATTTTTGTTTGTACAGCTCCAACAATGATTAAAATCTGAAGGAATGAGACTCCACAGGTGTAAAGGTTAATTTTCAGTGCGAGAGGTTGTCTGGCATTAGTTAAGGCTGATCACGCCGTTAAACAAATAATTACACTGGAATAGGCAAGTCCTGACTTTTCCTGGCGAGTTTCCTGTGTATCTATCAGGTAAGTACAGTAATTTTACGCCGTTCCATTTCAATGGCGAGTCTCTCGGCGAGACACCATTCTCGCGCAGCTTGGTGAGCAACAGGGCAACTCGGACAGGACATTCCCGATTTTCCTGTTTAACTCCGCATGTGCGGTCACTGGAAGTTACTGTCCAATTTACACTTTAATAACAGTGAGCGCTGCTAGCCCCACCGTTATTTCTACCGCAAAATCTGGCCTATTGCGAAAATCTGAAACTACCACTATTTCATCCGCCAGTCACCCAGTCCTTGAACAAAATGGTGCAGAAACCAAACCATTAAAGTGAGCGGATGGAAAATGACAGACTCAGTCATTTCAATTTCCTCATGTTCCCCCCTGGGGAGTGACGTCCCACACCAAGAGCACAGGGGCAGGTAATTACAGACTGAGTAATCTCAATACAGATTTCTCAGTCTGTAATTACCTGCCCCTGTGCTCTCGGTGTGGGACGTCACTCCCCAGGGGGGGAACATGAGGAAATTGAGATTTCTCAGTCTGTAATTACCTGCCCCTGTGCTCTCGGTGTGGGACGTCACTCCCCAGGGGGGAACATGAGGAAATTGAGATTACTCAGTCTGTAATTACCTGCCCCTGTGCTCTTGGTGTGGGACGTCACTCCCCAGGGGGGAACATGAGGAAATTGAGATTACTCAGTCTGTAATTACCTGCCCCTGTGCTCTTGGTGTGGGACGTCACTCCCCAGGGGGGAACATGAGGAAATTGAGATTTCTCAGTCTGTAATTACCTGCCCCTGTGCTCTTGGTGTGGGACGTCACTCCCCAGGGGGGAACATGGGGAAATTGAGATTTCTCAGTCTGTAATTACCTGCCCCTGTGCTCTTGGTGTGGGACGTCACTCCCCAGGGGGGAACATGAGGAAATTGAGATTTCTCAGTCTGTAATTACCTGCCTGTAATGAAATCTGTTTGTCTTGATCCTGTATTAGTTTTGCACTCATGTATATTACCCTCCCCCACTGTGTATAGTTTCACTTCCTCTTTCCCGACTAACCTGGGAGGTTCCAGGTCTTGGCTCTTGGCTCCGCCCCTCTCTTACATAAAGATCCCAGGATCTGTATGACTCATTCCTGTGAACCAGTCGGCGTGTTGAGATGTTAGCTCTGATCTTAGTGATTAAAAGCCAACTTGTTTAAGTCTATAACTTCTAGTTTTATGGTTATTGAAGGCCCATCACTGCCCCTGTGCTCTTGGTGTGGGACGTTACTCCCCAGGGGGAACATGGAGAAATTAGAGAGTGCGATTTGAGAATGTTGGGCTCATTCCACTAGAGGTGAGCAGGTTAAGTGAGGAGTTCTGATCAAATAAATATTTACTGATAGTTTCCACTGATTGAATTAGCCTAAATATGTGCCCTCTGGGCAAAGAATTGGGGTGAAGGTTGATAAATGTAATTACACATGCGGTGGTTAGAAAGCAGAATTCAATCCCACAAGCTATGGTAGAAGCAACTGGACATTTATTTACTAAAATCTTTCTATTGCTGCGTGGGTAGAAAGGAATGTTGGAGTATGGGGAGTGAACAGAAGATTGCACCTGGACTGACTGGGATACTAACCTTAATGTGGTCAACAGGAGGTTGGGATTAGACTAGGTGGGATATTAACGGTAATGGGTAGTGAGCAGGAGGTTGGGATTAGACTAGGTGGGATATTAACAGTAATGGGTAGTGAGCAAGAGGTTGGGATTAGACTACGTGGGATATTAACGGTAATGGGTAGTGAGCAGGAGGTTGGGATTAGACTAGGTGGGATATTAACAGTAATGGGCAGTGAGCAGGAGGTTGGGATTAGACTAGGTGGGATATTAACAGTAATGGGCAGTGAGCAGGAGGTTGGGATTAGACTAGGTGGGATATTAACAGTAATGGGCAGTGAGCAGGAGGTTGGGATTAGACTAGGTGGGATATTAACAGTAATGGGCAGTGAGCAGGAGGTTGGGATTAGACTCGGTGGGATATTAACAGTAACGGGCAGTGAGCAGGAGGTTGGGATTAGACTAGGTGGGATATTAACAGTAATGGGTAGTGAGCAGGAGGTTGGGATTAGACTAGGTGGGATATTAACAGTAATGGGTAGTGAGCAGGAGGTTGGGATTAGACTAGGTGGGATATTAACAGTAATGGGCAGTGAGCAGGAGGTTGGGATTAGACTTGGTGGGATATTAACAGTAATGGGCAGTGAGCAGGAGGTTGGGATTAGACTGGGTGGGATATTAACAGTAATGGGCAGTGAGCAGGAGGTTGGGATTAGACTAGGTGGGATATTAACAGTAATGGGCAGTGAGCAGGCGGTTGGGATTAGACGAGGTGGGATATTAACAGTAATGGGCAGTGAGCAGGAGGTTGGGATTACACTAGGTGGGATATTAACAGTAATGGGCAGTGAGCAGGAGGTTGGGATTAGACTAGGTGGGATATTAACAGTAATGGGCAGTGAGCAGGAGGTTGGGATTAGACTAGGTGGGATATTAACAGTAATCTGCAGTGAGCAGGAGGTTGGGATTAGACTCGGTGGGATATTAACAGTAATGGGCAGTGAGCAGGAGGTTGGGATTAGACTAGGTGGGATATTAACAGTAATCTGCAGTGAGCAGGAGGTTGGGATTAGACTAGGTGGGATATTAACAGTAATGGGCAGTGAGCAGGAGGTTGGGATTAGACTCGGTGGGATATTAACAGTAATGGGCAGTGAGCAGGAGGTTGGGATTAGACTAGGTGGGATATTAACGGTAGTGAGCAGGAGGTTGGGATTAGACTCGGTGGGATATTAACAGTAATGGGCAGTGAGCAGGAGGTTGGGATTAGACTAGGTGGGATATTAACAGTAATGGGTAGTGAGCAGGAGGTTGGGATTAGACTAGGTGGGATATTAACAGTAATGGGTAGTGAGCAGGAGGTTGGGATTAGACTAGGTGGGATATTAACAGTAATCTGCAGTGAGCAGGAGGTTGGGATTAGACTCGGTGGGATATTAACAGTAATGGGCAGTGAGCAGGAGGTTGGGATTAGACTAGGTGGGATATTAACAGTAATCTGCAGTGAGCAGGAGGTTGGGATTAGACTCGGTGGGATATTAACAGTAATGGGTAGTGAGCAGGAGGTTGGGATTAGACTAGGTGGGATATTAACAGTAATGGGCAGTGAGCAGGAGGTTGGGATTAGACTAGGTGGGATATTAACAGTAATGGGCAGTGAGCAGGAGGTTGGGATTAGACTAGGTGGGATATTAACGGTAGTGAGCAGGAGGTTGGGATTAGACGAGGTGGGATATTAACAGTAATGGCAGTGAGCAGGAGGTTGGGATTAGACTAGGTGGGATATTAACGGTAATGGGCAGTGAGCAGGAGGTTGGGATTAGACTAGGTGGGATATTAACAGTAATGGGCAGTGAGCAGGAGGTTGGGATTAGACTAGGTGGGATATTAACAGTAATGGGCAGTGAGCAGGAGGTTGGGATTAGACTAGGTGGGGTATTAACAGTAATGGGCAGTGAGCAGGAGGTTGGGATTAGACTTGGTGGGGTATTAACAGTAATGGGCAGTGAGCAGGAGGTTGGGATTAGACTAGGTGGGATATTAACAGTAATGGGCAGTGAGCAGGTGGTTGGGATTAGACAAGGTGGGATATTAACAGTAATGGGCAGTGAGCAGGAGGTTGGGATTAGACTAGGTGGGATATTAACAGTAACGGGCAGTGAGCAGGAGGTTGGGATTAGACTAGGTGGGATATTAACAGTAATGGGCAGTGAGCAGGAGGTTGGGATTAGACTAGGTGGGTTATTAACAGTAATGGGCAGTGAGCAGGAGGTTGGGATTAGACTAGGTGGGATATTAACAGTAATGGGCAGTGAGCAGGAGGTTGGGATTAGACTAGGTGGGATATTAACAGTAATGGGCAGTGAGCAGGAGGTTGGGATTAGACTAGGTGGGATATTAACAGTAATGGGTAGTGAGCAGGAGGTTGGGATTAGACTAGGTGGGATATTAACAGTAATGGGCAGTGAGCAGGAGGTTGGGATTAGACTAGGTGGGATATTAACAGTAATGGGTAGTGAGCAGGAGGTTGGGATTAGACTAGGTGGGATATTAACAGTAACGGGCAGTGAGCAGGAGGTTGGGATTAGACTAGGTGGGATATTAACAGTAATGGGTAGTGAGCAGGAGGTTGGGATTAGACTAGGTGGGATATTAACAGTAATGGGTAGTGAGCAGGAGGTTGGGATTAGACTAGGTGGGATATTAACAGTAATGGGCAGTGAGCAGGAGGTTGGGATTAGACTAGGTGGGATATTAACAGTAATGGGCAGTGAGCAGGAGGTTGGGATTAGACTAGGTGGGATATTAACAGTAATGGGTAGTGAGCCGGAGGTTGGGATTAGACTAGGTGGGATATTAACAGTAATGGGTAGTGAGCAGGAGGTTGGGATTAGACTAGGTGGGATATTAACAGTAATGGGTAGTGAGCAGGAGGTTGGGATTAGACTAGGTGGGATATTAACAGTAATGGGCAGTGAGCAGGAGGTTGGGATTAGACTAGGTGGGATATTAACAGTAATGGGCAGTGAGCAGGAGGTTGGGATTAGACTCGGTGGGATATTAACGGTAATGGGCAATGAGCAGGAGGTTGGGATTAGACTAGGTGGGATATTAACAGTAACGGGCAGTGAGCAGGAGGTTGGGATTAGACTGGGTGGGATATTAACAGTAATGGGTAGTGAGCAGGAGGTTGGGATTAGACTAGGTGGGATATTAACAGTAATGGGCAGTGAGCAGGAGGTTGGGATTAGACTCGGTGGGATATTAACAGTAATGGGTAGTGAGCAGGAGGTTGGGATTAGACTAGGTGGGATATTAACGGTAATGGGCAGTGAGCAGGAGGTTGGGATTAGACTAGGTGGGATATTAACAGTAATGGGTAGTGAGCAGGAGGTTGGGATTAGACTAGGTGGGATATTAACAGTAATGGGCAGTGAGCAGGAGGTTGGGATTAGACTAGGTGGGATATTAACAGTAATGGGTAGTGAGCAGGAGGTTGGGATTAGACTAGGTGGGATATTAACGGTAATGGGCAGTGAGCAGGAGGTTGGGATTAGACTAGGTGGGATATTAACAGTAATGGGTAGTGAGCAGGAGGTTGGGATTAGACTAGGGGGGATATTAACAGTAACGGGCAGTGAGCAGGAGGTTGGGATTAGACTAGGTGGGATATTAACAGTAATGGGTAGTGAGCAGGAGGTTGGGATTAGACTAGGGGGGATATTAACAGTAATGGGCAGTGAGCAGGAGGTTGGGATTAGACTAGGTGGGATATTAACAGTAATGGGTAGTGAGCAGGAGGTTGGGATTAGACTAGGGGGGATATTAACAGTAACGGGCAGTGAGCAGGAGGTTGGGATTAGACTAGGTGGGATATTAACAGTAATGGGTAGTGAGCAGGAGGTTGGGATTAGACTAGGTGGGATATTAACAGTAATGGGCAGTGAGCAGGAGGTTGGGATTAGACTAGGTGGGATATTAACAGTAATGGGCAGTGAGCAGGAGGTTGGGATTAGACTCGGTGGGATATTAACAGTAATGGGCAGTGAGCAGGAGGTTGGGATTAGACTAGGTGGGATATTAATAGTAATGGGCAGTGAGCAGGAGGTTGGGATTAGACTAGGTGGGATATTAACAGTAATGGGTAGTGAGCAGGAGGTTGGGATTAGACTAGGTGGGATATTAACTGTAATGGGTAGTGAGCAGGAGGTTGGGATTAGACTAGGTGGGATATTAACAGTAATGGGTAGTGAGCAGGAGGTTGGGATGAGTGTAAATTTCCTAGATTACCAACTTGGAAAGTTGGTAGCAGGTCGACCGTCCATTATACCCTACCCGATTATCATTTCCATTTAGTTCTATTCCATTACAGGTAACTGTCAGAACAGTACAGGCTGCTTGCTGTAATTTCCTGAAGTGCTGTCCCGGGGAGTGACACTCCACGACAGGTTCTACCGCCAGTATTGAGTCTCTGCCGAAGTTGGAATTGACTCCCGGTGATGCAGGGGGAGGAAAAACCTGCACAGCGTCGGGTTTTCAATCCTCATTCTTTGGGGGGTTAGTTTTCCTCTTCGAGTCTGATACATTTTAACCATTTTACCATTTTGTTTCTGTTCTCATTTACTCCACAGATGATTTCTCTCATCTCTCAGTTCCTTAATTTACTTTAAGTAGCTACCAAGTCAGTAAACTCACGACATTCCCTGTATTTCCTGTCTGTTGCCTCTGGCCTCTCCTTTTCCCAGTCCCACTAAAACTGTTCCCTTTGTTTTCAGTCCACAAAGAGTTATACCCAAACCGTTCCCCTGTCCTTTGTACAGATACTGACGGATCCGCTGGGTATCTTCACCTCTTCATATTATTGCTTCAGATTCACAATATTTTCAGTTTATCTATTAATTTCCTATTTGGCAAGTTTCTCTTCGGTAACATTCTGTGATTCTAAGATCTGATATCCTGTCAGTTCTGTGATGTTTGGATAATCCAGACTCATTCTGTGTCCCTCCCACTTACCCGATGTTCTTGTCCACTGAAATGCCTCTCGTTTGTTAACAACGAGCTCAGTCCGTCCACCCCTTCTTCAATCGCCTGTTCCAGTCTGTCCCGGTAGAATTTCGTGAACCGGAACAGTTGGTAATCGTCACACTTTGTCAAGAACTCAGTGATTGTAGAGTTCGGATCTGTGAACACAAATGGAGAAAACTAAACACATTATCCACTTTCTACCCAGGCAGCTACATGTCATCGTATACCAAACGGCTACAGCTTCCTGTGAGCCACATTATCAAACACCTGGTGAGCCACATTATCAAACACCTGGTGAGCCACATTATCAAACACCTTCCTGTGAGCCACATTATCAAACACCTTCCTGTGAGCCACATTATCAAACACCTTCTGGCGAGCCACATTATCAAACACCTTCTGGTGAGCCACATTATCAAACACCTTCTGGTGAGCCACATTATCAAACACCTTCTGGTGAGCCACATTATCAAACACCTTCTGGTGAGCCACATTATCAAACACCTTCCGGTGAGCCACATTATCAAACACCTTCTGGTGAGCCACATTATCAAACACCTTCTGGTGAGCCACATTATCAAACACCTTCTGGTGAGCCACATTATCAAACACCTTCTGGTGAGCCACATTATCAAACACCTTCTGGTGAGCCACATTATCAAACACCTTCTGGTGAGCCACATTATCAAACACCTTCTGGTGAGCCACATTATCAAACACCTTCTGGTGAGCCACATTATCAAACACCTTCTGGTGAGCCACATTATCAAACACCTTCTGGTGAGCCACATTATCAAACACCTTCTGGTGAGCCACATTATCAAACACCTTCTGGTGAGCCACATTATCAAACACCTTCCGGTGAGCCACATTATCAAACACCTTCCTGTGAGCCACATTATCAAACACCTTCCTGTGAGCCACATTATCAAACACCTTCCTGTGAGCCACATTATCAAACACCTTCTGATGAGCCACATTATCAAACACCTTCTGGTGAGCCACATTATCAAACACCTTCTGGTGAGCCACATTATCAAACACCTTCTGGTGAGCCACATTATCAAACACCTTCCGATAACCCACATACACCACATGTACAACATTCCATCAACCTGTATAGTCACGGCTCCACAAAACTACATCTTAATGTGTTGGGAGATTGGGCACATGACTGGCAAATGGTGTTTAGCTTGGATAAGTGCCGTGTTATGCCTGTGGGCAGTGCGAGTGCTCAACATTCATACACCCTTCATGGCATTAAATAAGGGGGAGAAAGGAAGATCCGGGTATTCTGGTAGATACATCTCTAAAGGTACAGGAGCAATGTCGTGAAGTGATAGCTAGAACAAAGGGGATATTGGGGTGCATTCATAGGACAGTAGGGTATAAGACAACCTATTCTGTCCTAGTACAAGACCTTGGTAAAGGCTTCACTTGGAATACTGTGTCCAATTATGGTCCCCACATAAGGTGGGTGGTAGAGGCTTTGAACCTGTTGCAGAGGAGGGACATTAGACTAATTCCCAGTATAAAGCACCTTAGTTATCAAGATAGGCTAAGAATGTGGACTCTACACTTTAGAGAAGCAAAGACCGCATCATCATCTTTATCGCTAAATGCTCGCTAATTCGACCTGGATTAACAGATTTGAGGAGTTTCTACACAATGGTCTCTGGTTACCAGGTTGATCCTCTCTCCACATTAGAACAGAATCACTTGCGCTCCTTCAGTCCACCTGTATATTTTTGATATTAAACCTGGGTTGAAATGCTGTGCTCAGTCCCTCCTATCTCCTCTCTGACTTCCTCTAACAGTCTGGGGTGCATTATCTCTGAGCCCAGTGACTTCTCCACCTCGGCTATTTTACTCAGATCCAAATCCTTCTCTACAGTGATGTCTAACTGTGGGCCCACATCCTCCTCTAGTACATCAAAACTTCACTTCCACCATCATTTTTAGAAAGTTGAGGAAATATTTTGTATCTACCCCAAATTGCATCCGTCAGAACTAGTTTCCCCAGTCCCACCTCTCTCACCTCCACAGCTCGCTGAACTGTAAAACCCACTGAGAATTGGGCTATCTTCCTTCCTATTGCTGCACTGTGTACATATGGATTCCATCTTAGCATTGCTCCCTGGAACACCCTTACCTTCTAAAGCTCTCTGCCTCGCTCTCCTCCTTTCAGGCATTCCTTAAAAAGTTTACCTGTCCTAATATCTCCTTGTGACTTGGTGTCAAATTTTGATTGGTCACACTCTTGTGAAGCACCTCGAGAGGTTTAAAGGCGCTATATAAAGCCCAGTTTGTTCTTGTTGTTGCTGCGTTGTCATAGAATGTTTTATTAATACTGGTGTCCTCAAAATGTTATCGCCAGGAACACCTCCCTCTGAGTCCTGTGAAAACCAAGGCCCTGTCTTATAGATACTAGATCACATCTCATGTTTCTGAATGTTTGGAATGATTTGTTCACCCACACACAACTCAATACTCGCTCCAACACTGGGAATGTTGACTTGTCCCCGTTTCTTCTATAGATACTAGATCACATCTCATGTTTCTGAATGTTTGGAATGATTTGTTCACTCACACACAACTCAATACCAGCTCCAACACTGGGAATGTTGACTTGTCCCCGTTTCTTCTATAGATACTAGATCACATCTCATGTTTCTGAATGTTTGGAATGATTTGTACACTCACACACAACTCAATACTCGCTCCAACACTGGGAATGTTGACTTGTCCCCGTCTCTTCTATAGATACTAGATCACATCTCGTGTTTCTGAATGTTTGGAATGATTTGTTCACTCACACACACAATACTAGCTCCAACACTGGGAATGTTGACTTGTCCCCGTTTCAAGTGAATTTGTCACTCACTATTTCAAGTCCTCTTTCCTTTTTCTTGCAAATACCTTTTTCTTCAATCTTCTGTTTCAACTCCAGCATTTTTATTAATTCCTCTCTCTAGTCTGAGATCCGGATATTTCCCACTCTCCAGTCACATCCCGATACCCTCCCACTGCTCCATTCATCTTTTCTGTAAAACCATTAATGTTGGTCGGTACAGATCGCGGCCGTCCCTTCCCCTCTCACTGAACTCAGTCTAGTGCCCCAAGAACGTGAACACTTCCCTCCTGCTCCAGCCCTCAGCCACACATTGACCTGCCTCATATTACCCGCCTTAAGCAGCCCAGTGGTAAACAATCCAGAGATCAACAGCTTGAGGCCTGGTTTCTTAGTTTAGTGCCTCAGTCTCAATAGTCCCTCTATAAACGTGTTTCTATCCCTGTTACTGGCTCTGACCATGGCTATTTTCTGCTCTCCTTTCCTGCCCAGAGGTGGTCCCACCGGTCAAGGATGTTCTTCCCTCGGCACCAGGGAGGTAACTAACCATTCAGGACCTGCTCAGGGCTACAGAAGAGGTTGTTTATTCCCCCGACGATACAATCTGCCACCAGTCCCGCTCTCCTATTCCTGGGCCCCACCTGCCTCTCACTCTCACCCCGCTGGGTGGCCTCCTGCTCTCTGGGGCCACACTGTTTGCTCAAGAATACGGTCCTGAGTCACTGTCTCTCTCCACCTTACAGTCCCCAATACCAGGTATCTATTGGACAGTTCCAGTACTCAGGGGCTCCCTCCACCTGTGACTGCGATCCTCTGAGTCACTGTCTCTCTCCCCCTTACAGTCCCCAATACCAGGTATCTATTGGACAGTTCCAGTACTCAGGGGCTCCCTCCACCTGTGACTGTGATCCTCAGTCACTCTCTCTCTCCACCTTACAGACCCCAATACCAGGTATCTATTGGACAGTTCCAGTACTCAGGGGCTCCCTCCACCTGTGACTGTGATCCTCTGAGTCACTGTCTCTCTCCACCTTACAGTCTCCAATACCAGGTATCTATTGGACAGTTCCAGTACTCAGGGGCTCCCTCCACCTGTGACTGTGATCCTCTCAGTCACTGTCTCTCTCCACCTTACAGTCCCCAATACCAGGTATCTATTGGACAGTTCCAGTACTCAGGGGCTCCCTCCACCTGTGACTGTGATCCTCTGAGTCACTGTCTCTCTCCACCTTACAGTCCCCAATACCAGGTATCTATTGGACAGTTCCAGTACTCAGGGGCTCCCTCCACCTGTGACTGTGATCCTCTGAGTCACTGTCTCTCTCCACCTTACAGTCCCCAATACCAGGTATCTATTGGACAGTTCCAGTACTCAGGGGCTCCCTCCACCTGTGACTGCGATCCTGAGTCACTGTCTCTCTCCACCTTACAGTCTCCAATACCAGGTATCTATTGGACAGTTCCAGTACTCAGGGGCCCCTCCACCTGTGACTGCGATCCTGAGTCACTGTCTCTCTCCACCTTACAGTCTCCAATACCAGGTATCTATTGGACAGTTCCAGTACTCAGGGGCCCCTCCACCTGTGACTGCGATCCTGAGTCACTGTCTCTCTCCACCTTACAGTCCCCAATACCAGGTATCTATTGGACAGTTCCAGGAGCCTAACCTAGGTGGAGAAGGTTCCAGGACAGGAGGCGGCAGTGAAAATACACCAGAAAACAGGTAGGTGACTGGTTGGTGAGTACTTTCACAAACTTATTCTAAGTAGAATTCAATAATTAAGCTAAATCGTAGTAAATAAAAAGGTATTGTAAGGGTTAAGTCATGGAAGGGCAGCTCAGACCCGTGTCATGCTCCTCCTGTGCCATGTGGGAAATCAGGGACACTGTCCCTGACAACTATGTGTGCAGGAAGTGTGTCCAGCTGCAGCTCCTAGCGGACCGCATGGCGGCGCTGGAGCTGCGAATGGACTCACTCTGGAGCATACGCGATGCTGAGGATGTTGTGGATAGCACATTCAGTGAGTTGGTCACACCGCAGGTAAAGGCTAGCTCAGACAGTAAATGGGTGACCAAAAGGCAGGGTAAAGGCAGGAAGGTAGTGCAGGAGTCACCTGCGGTCATCTCCCTCCAAAACAGGTTTACCGTTTTGGGTACTGTTGGGGGAGATGACTTATCAGGGGAAGGCACCAGCAGCCAGGTTCAGGGCACCATGACTGGCTCTGCTGCACAGAAGGGCGGGAAAAAGAGGGATAGGGCTATAGTGATAGGGGATTCAATTGTAAGGGGGATAGATAGGAGTTTCTGTGGCCGAGACCGAGACTCCAAGATGGTATGTTGCCTCCCTGGTGCAAGGGTCAAGGATGTCTCGGAGCGGGTGCAGAGCATTCTGAAGGGGGAGGGGGATCAGCCAGTTGTCGTGGTACATGTAGGTACCAACGATGTAGGTAAAAAGAGGGAGGAGGTCCTACAAGCTGAATTTAGGGAGTTAGGAGCTAAATTGAAAAGTAGGACCTCAAAGGTAGTAATCTCTGGATTGCTACCAGTGCCACGAGCTAATAAGTTTAGAGGGAGTAAGATAGATAAGCTAAATACGTGGCTTGAGCAGTGGTGCAAGGGAGAGGGATTTAAATTCTTGAGGCATTGGAACCAGTTCTTGGGGAGGAGTGACCTGTACCAAGGGGACGGTCTACACCTGAACTGTGAGGGAGCCGATGTCCTCGGGGTAATATTTTCTAGGGCGGTTCGGGAGGATTTAAACTAATTTGGCAGGGGGATGGGAACCTAGGTAGTGGAAAAGAGGGAAGTCATATGAAGTTAGAAATAGATGGTAGAAAGGTGAGAAGCAATAAGCAAAGGAGAGAAACACAAAGGGCCAAACTAATTCATAATGAGAGTGTGAAAAAAGCAAGCCTGAAGGCTTTGTATCTTAATGCTAGAAGCATTAGGAACAAGGTGGATGAATTAGTTGTGGAAATAGAGGTAAACAAGTATGATTTGATTGGGATTACAGAAACGTGGCTGCAGGGTGGGCAAGGCTGGGAACTTAACATCCAGGGATATACAATATTTAGGAAGGATCGGCAAAAAGGTAGGGGAGGTGGGGTAGCATTGCTGGTAAAGGAGGGGATTAATGCAATGGAAAGGAAGGATATTAACTCGGATGAAACGGAATCTGTATGGGTAGAAATGAGAAATAGCAAGGGGAGGAAAACGTTAGTGGGTGTGATATATAGGCCTCCAAATAGTAATATGGAGGTGAGGGAAGGCATAAAAAGGGAAATTAGAGAAGCGTGCGATAAGAGCACAGCTGTCATCATGGGTGACTTTAATTTACATATTGATTGGACTACCCAAATTAGTAAAAATTCTGAGGAGGAGGAATTCCTGGAATGTTTTCGGGACGGTTATCTGGACCAATATGTCGAGGAGCCGACTCGAGATCAGGCCATTTTAGACTGGGTATTGTGCAATGAGAAGGGACTTATCAGCAATCTTCTTGTACGAGGCCCCTTGGGTCAGAGCGATCATAATATGATCGAGCTCTCAGTCGAGATGGAGAGTGAAGAAATTGAATCAGAGACTAAGGTCCAGAACTTAAATAAAGGGAATTACGAGGGTATGAGACGGGAATTGGGTAAGATTGATTGGGTGGTGTTTCTGGGGGGATTGACAGTGGAGAGACAATGGCAAGCATTCAAAGATAGAATGGAAGAATTCCAGAACATGTTTATACCGGTTTGGCATAAAAATAAACCTAAAAAGGTGACTCAACCGTGGATAACGAGGGAAATTAGGGACAGCATAAAATCAAAAAAAAGGGCATATCAACTGGCAAAAAAAAGCACCAGACCGGAAGATTGGGGGCAGTACAGGATACAGCAAAAGAGGACAAAGGGATTAATCAGGAAGGGGAAAGTAGAATACGAAAGTAAACTTGCAGCAAACATAAAGACAGACTGCAAAAGCTTTTATCGGTATATCAGGAGGAAAAGACTGGTAAAATCCCAAGTCGGTCCCTTGCAGTCCGATTCGGGAGAATATATAAATGGAGAATAAGGAAATGGCAGACCAATTAAACTCATACTTTGGTTCTGTATTCACAAAGGAGGACACAAATAACCTCCCAGGAATATCGACAAACATAGGGACTAATGAGAGGGAGGAGCTGACAGAAATTAGTATCTCTAGGGATATGGTGTTGGGTAAGTTGAGGGGACTGAAGGCCGACAAATCCCCGGGGCCTGATAAACTACATCCTAGGGTACTTAAGGAGGTGGCCCTGGAGATAGCAGATGCTCTAAGGATCATCTTCCGGAACTCCATTGACTCGGGAACAGTACCCGTGGATTGGAGGGTAGCTAATGTTACCCCAATATTTAAAAAGGGGGGTAGAGAGAAAGCAGGGAATTATAGACCAGTAAGCCTTACATCGGTTGTGGGCAAAATGCTAGAGTCCATTATTAAGGATAAAATAGCGGAGCACTTGACAAATGGGGAAAGGATCGGACAGAGTCAACATGGATTTACAAAGGGTAAATCGTGTTTGACTAATCTGCTGGAATTTTTTGAGGAAGTAACTGGTAAAATAGATGGGGGAGAGCCAGTGGATGTGGTGTACCTTGACTTCCAGAAAGCCTTCGATAAGGTTCCACACAAAAGATTATCATGCAAAATTAAGGCTCATGGGATTGGGGGCAAAGTATTAACGTGGATAGAGAACTGGCTGGCGGATAGAAAACAGAGAGTTGGAATAAACGGCTCGTTTTCGGAGTGGCAGGCAGTGACCAGCGGGGTGCCGCAAGGATCTGTCCTGGGACCCCAGCTGTTCACAATATATATAAATGATCTGGATCAGGGAATTGGATGCAATATTTCCAAATTCGCTGACGACACTAAACTAGGAGGAGGGGTGGGCTCTGATGAGGATGTCAGGAGGCTACAGTGCGATTTGGACAGGTTGGGGGAATGGGCGGATACGTGGCAGATGCACTATAATGTGGATAAATGCGAGGTTATCCACTTTGGGGGTAAAAACAGGAGGGTGGATTATTATCTAAATGGCAATAGATTGGGAGATGGGGAAGTGCAGAGGGACCTGGGTGTTCTTGTGCACCAGTCACTGAAGGAGAGCATGCAGGTGCAACAGGCGATTAAGAAGGCAAATGGTATGTTGGCCTTCATATCAAGGGGGTTCGAGTATAGGAATAGGGATACCTTACTACAGCTGTACAAGGTGCTGGTGAGACCGCATCTGGAGTATTGTGTACAGTTTTGGTCGCCCCATCTGCGGAAGGATGTTCTTGCCATGGAAAGAGTGCAGCGGCGATTCACCAGGCTGATACCTGGAATGGCGGGAATGACCTACGAGGAGAGATTGAATAGTTTGGGCTTGTACTCACTGGAGTTTAGAAGATTGAGAGGGGATCTCATCGAAACATATAAAATTATGGCAGGCCTGGACAGGCTGAATTCAGAGAGAATGTTTCCAATGGCAGGGGAGCACAGAACCAGGGGCCACAGTCTAAAAATAGCGGGCAAATCATTTAAAACAGAGATGAGGAAGAATTTCTTCACTCAAAGAGTGGTGAGCCTGTGGAATTCCCTGCCACAGAGGGCTGTGAAGGCTAATTCAATAAATATTTTCAAGAGAGAATTGGATATATTTCTGAAGGCTAGGGGGATTAAGGGTTACGGAGAAAAGGCGGGGACGGGGTACTGAACTGGTAAGATCAGCTATGATCTCATTGAATGGCCTACTCCTGTTCCTATCTCTATGAAACTATAAGTACTCAGGGGCTCCCTCCACCTGTGACTGTGATCCTCAGTCACTGTCTCTCTCCACCTTACAGACCCCAATACCAGGTATCTATTGGACAGTTCCAGTACTCAGGGGCCCCTCCACCTGTGACTGTGATCCTCTGAGTCACTGTCTCTCTCCACCTTACAGTCCCCAATACCAGGTATCTATTGGACAGTTCCAGTACTCAGGGGCTTCCTCCACCTGTGACTGCGATCCTGAGTCACTGTCTCTCTCCACCTTACAGTCCCCAATACCAGGTATCTATTGGACAGTTCCAGTACTCAGGGGCTCCCTCCACCTGTGACTGTGATCCTCTGAGTCACTGTCTCTATCCACCTTACAGTCTCCAATACCAGGTATCTATTGGACAGTTCCAGTACTCGGGCTTCCTCCACCTGTGACTGTGATCCTCAGTCACTCTCTCTCTCCACCTTACAGACCCCAATACCAGGTATCTATTGGACAGTTCCAGTACTCAGGGGCTCCCTCCACCTGTGACTGTGATCCTCTGAGTCACTGTCTCTCTCCACCTTACAGTCCCCAATACCAGGTATCTATTGGACAGTTCCAGTACTCAGGGGCTCCCTCCACCTGTGACTGTGATCCTCTGAGTCACTGTCTCTCTCCACCTTACAGTCCCCAATACCAGGTATCTATTGGACAGTTCCAGTACAGGGGCTCCCTCCACCTGTGACTGTGACCCTCTGAGTCACTGTCTCTCTCCACCTTAGTCTCCAATACCAGGTATCTATTGGACAGTTCCAGTACTCAGGGGCTCCCTCCACCTGTGACTGTGACCCGGAGTCACTGTCTCTCTCCACCTTACAGTCTCCAATACCAGGTATCTATTGGACAGTTCCAGTACTCAGGGGCTCCCTCCACCTGTGACTGTGATCCTCAGTCACTGTCTCTCTCCACCTTACAGTCCCCAATACCAGGTATCTATTGGACAGTTCCAGTACTCAGGGGCTCCCTCCACCTGTGACTGTGATCCTCTGAGTCACTGTCTCTCTCCACCTTACAGTCCCCAATACCAGGTATCTATTGGACAGTTCCAGTACTCAGGGGCTCCCTCCACCTGTGACTGTGATCCTCAGTCACTGTCTCTCTCCACCTTACAGTCCCCAATACCAGGTATCTATTGGACAGTTCCAGTACTCAGGGGCTTCCTCCACCTGTGACTGTGACCCTCAGTCACTGTCTCTCTCCACCTTACAGTCTCCAATACCAGGTATCTATTGGACAGTTCCAGTACTCAGGGGCCCCCTCCACCTGTGACTGTGATCCTGAGTCACTGTCTCTCTCCACCTTACAGACCCCAATACCAGGTATCTATTGGACAGTTCCAGTACTCAGGGGCTCCCTCCACCTGTGACTGTGATCCTGAGTCACTGTCTCTCTCCACCTTACAGTCCCCAATACCAGGTATCTATTGGACAGTTCCAGTACTCAGGGGCTCCCTCCACCTGTGACTGTGATCCTCAGTCACTGTCTCTCTCCACCTTACAGTCCCCAATACCAGGTATGTATTGGACAGTTCCAGTACTCAGGGGCTTCCTCCACCTGTGACTCTGATCCTGAGTCACTGTCTCTCTCCACCTTACACTCCCCAATACCAGGTATCTATTGGACAGTTCCAGTACTCAGGGGCTCCCTCCACCTGTGACTGTGATCCTCTGAGTCACTGTCTCTCTCCACCTTACAGTCTCCAATACCAGGTATCTATTGGACAGTTCCAGTACTCAGGGGCTCCCTCCACCTGTGACTGTGATCCTCTGAGTCACTGTCTCTCTCCACCTTACAGTCCCCAATACCAGGTATCTATTGGACAGTTCCAGTACTCAGGGGCTTCCTCCACCTGTGACTGTGATCCTCAGTCACTGTCTCTCTCCACCTTACAGTCCCCAATACCAGGTATCTATTGGACAGTTCCAGTACTCAGGGGCTCCCTCCACCTGTGACTGTGATCCTCTGAGTCACTGTCTCTCTCCACCTTACAGCCCCCAATACCAGGTATCTATTGGACAGTTCCAGTACTCAGGGACTCCCTCCACCTGTGACTGTGATCCTCAGTCACTGTCTCTCTCCACCTTACAGTCTCCAATACCAGGTATCTATTGGACAGTTCCAGTACTCAGGGGCTCCCTCCACCTGTGACTGTGACCCTCTGAGTCACTGTCTCTCTCCACCTTAGTCCCCAATACCAGGTATCTATTGGACAGTTCCAGTACTCAGGGGCTCCCTCCACCTGTGACTGTGATCCTCAGTCACTGTCTCTCTCCACCTTACAGTCCCCAATACCAGGTATCTATTGGACAGTTCCAGTACTCAGGGGCTCCCTCCACCTGTGACTGTGATCCTCTGAGTCACTGTCTCTCTCCACCTTACAGTCCCCAATACCAGGTATCTATTGGACAGTTCCAGTACTCAGGGGCTCCCTCCACCTGTGACTGCGGTGTCCCTCTAGATGGTCACTCAATCCCCTCTTTGTACTCAGTCTGTGTCCTGTTCCCTCGACCTGAGAGAACTGCAGGTTCAGGCAATAGATCTGGACCTTTTGTCAGGACAGAAATTGTATTTTACAGTGTTTTGAGCCTACCTGTGTCCATTCTCATTCTTGAAGATGTTGGATCTTCTCCCCTGTCTGGACCTTCAGCCATGGTGGTGACAGGTGTTCCCAGGCTCTGATGCTCTGTAACAAATATAATATTAATGGAGGGTTTGAGGGAAATATTAAAATGAGAAGAACGTTGCCTTGTTAACATGATATGAAGTCCCTCCTCCCCCATCAGTACAGCAGCTGGTAGCTCTGGGATCTCAGAAAACACCATGAATGTACAACTGGTGGATGTGACTGCGGTTTTACAATCATAATTCTCCATTCGTGTGTGAGCCCGCGCACGTGCGGCCATTGAAACTATCAATCAGCGGCCTTTCCTTTCCCCACTGTGGAAATGTCAAAGCGATTCCGTTAATTCAGTACCAGTTTGAGTCTTTGTAAAATTCAGTACTTTGCTGTTTCACTAACGCTGCCACTAGTGGAATAAACACACAACAGCAACAGAGGGGCAAGGAGAATGTGTGAGAAATGATTAGTGGTAACATAATAGGGAACACTAATGCCTTTTATAAACATATAGTGAAAGAATAGTCCAAGGAAAGGTGGGGCCGATTAAGGACCAAAAAGGCAACCATCTTGTGGAAGCAGAGGACATGACTGAGGTACTAAATTAACACTCTGCATCCGTATTCACTAAAGGAGGATGCTGCCAATCGTACAGTAAAGGAGGAGGTGGTAGAGAAATTGGACAGGATATAAATCGATTAGGACGATGAACTAAAACGGTTGACAGGGCTCAAAGTAGAAATGTCACCCACTCTGCCACAATCTTCCAATCCTTAGATATGGGAAAGGTGCCAGAGGACGGGAGGGTTGCAAACGTTACTTCCCTGTTCAAAAAAGGAGAGTGACGAACCAAATAACTACAGGCGACTCAGCTTAACATCGGTGTTGAGGAAACTCCTCGGGACAACATTTCCGAAACACAATTAACCGTCACTTGGAAGAACATGGGTTTATTAGCGACAGACAAAATGGATTTTATTTAAAGGCAAATCTAACCTGGCTGACTTGAATGAGCCAATGGATGAAATAGGAGAGGGTTGATGAAGGTAGTGCAGTTGATGTTCTGTTTCTGGACTTTCAGAAGGCCTTTGATAAAGTACCTTATAATAGACTGGTGAACAAAATTGGAGCCAATGATATTAAAGGAGCAGTGGCAGCGTGGATACTAAATTGGTGAAGGGACAGAAAACAGACAGTAGTTGTGAACCGATATTGTTCACACTGGAGGGAAGTTTACAGTGTCCCCAGGGGGCGGGATTAGGACCACTGCTCTTTTGGATTTATTTCAGTGACATGGACTTAGGTATACAGGGCATAGTTTAAAAGTTTGTCGATGACACGAATCTCAGAAAAGTCGTAAACCGTGAGGACAGCAGAAGACTTCAGGAGGAAACAGAGACACTGGTGAAATGGGCAGACACATGGCAGGTGAAATTTAATGCAGAGAAGTGCAGAGCGTGCAAAATTAAGGCACATGGGATTGGGGGCAAGGTATTGACTTGGATAGAGAACTGGTTGGCGGACAGAAAGCAAAGAGTTGGAATAAACGGGTCGTTTTCCGAGTGGCAGGCAGTGACTAGTGGGGTACCGCAGGGATCGGTCCTAGGACCCCAGCTATTCACAATATATATTAATGATCAGGACGAGGGAATTGGATGTAATATCTCCAAATTTGCAGACGACACAAAGCTGGGTGGGAGGGTAAGCTGTGAGGAGGATGTCGTGAAACTCCAGGATGATTTGGACAGGTTGGGTGATTGGGCAGAAACATGGCAAATGCACTATAATGTGGATAAATGTGATGTTATCCACTTTGGTGGCAAAAACTAGAAGGCAGATTATTATTTGAATGGCAATAGATTGGGACGGGGGAAGTGCAAAGAGACCTGGGTGTTCTTGTGCACCAGTCGCTGAAGGTAAGCATGCAGGTGCAGCAGGCGGTTAAGGCGGCAAATGGTATGTTGGCCTTCGTAGCAAGAGGGTTCGAGTGCAGGAACAAGGATGTCTTGCTACAGTTGTACAGGGCCTTGGTGAGACCGCACCTTGAGTATTGTGTGCAGTTTTGTTCGCCTTACCTGAGGAAGGACGTTCTTGCCATGGAAGGAGTGCAGTGAAGATTCACCAGACTGATACCTGGGATGGCAGGAATGACGTATGAGGAGAGATTGTGTCAATTGGGCTTATACTCACTGGAGTTTAGAAGATTGAGAGGGGATCTAATCGAAACCTATAAAATTCTGTCAGGCCTGGACAGACTAGATACAGGAAGAATGTTTCTGATGGCCGGGGAGTCCAGAACCAGGGGTCATAGTCTAAGGATAAGGGGTAAGCCATTTAGGACTGAAATTAGGAGGAATTTCTTTACCCAGAGAGTGGTGAACCTGTGGAATTCTCTACCACACAAAGCAGTTGAGGTCAATTCATTAAATATATTCAAAAAAGAGTTGGATATATTTCTTAAGGCTAAAGGGATCAAGGGATATGGGGAGAAGGCAGGGACAGGGTACTGAATTTGGATGATCAGCCATGATCTCATTGAATGGCGGAGCAGGCTCGAGGGGCCGAATGGCCTACTCCTGCTCCTATCTTCTATGTTTCTATGTCTATGTTTTCTATGAAATGCTGCATTTTGGAAGGAAGAATGAGGCGATGCAATTTAAACCAACTGGTACAATTTAAAGGGGTTGCAGGAACAGAAAAACTTGGGGGTATAGATACAGAAATCTTTTGACGGTGGCAGGACAGGACGATAAGGCTTTTAGAAACGTATATGGGAGCATTGGCTTTATAAATAGAGGCCCAGGAACATCGGAACAGGAGTAGGCCGCTCATTCGTTCCAGCTTGTTCCTCCATTCAATTCGATCATGGCTGAGCTGTATCTTAACTCCACCTCCCCGCCTTGGTTCCATATCCCTAAATACCATTGCCTAACACAAATCTATCAATCACAGTTTTGTCATTTTCAATTGACTGAACCTCAACAGCTTCTTGAGGGCGAGTGTTCCAGATTTCCACTACACTGTGTCTGAAGAAATGCTTTGTAACATCACCCCTGAACAGCCTCGCTCTGCGGTTAAGGTTACGTGGACCCCTCGTTCTCTCTGCCCATCCACAGTTCCTAACTTCTAACATCACCCCTGAACGGCCTCGCTCTGTGGTTAAGGTTACGTGGACCCCTCGTTCTCTCTGCCCATCCACAGTTCCTAACTTCTAACATCACCCCTGAACGGCCTCGCTCTGCGGTTAAGGTTACGTGGACCCCTAGTTCTCTCTGCCCATCCACAGTTCCTAACTTCTAACATCACCCCTGAACGGCCTCGCTCTGCGGTTAAGGTTACGTGGACCCCTCGTTCTCTCTGCTCATCCACAGTTCCTAACTTCTAACATCACCCCTGAACGGCCTCGCTCTGCGGTTAAGGTTACGTGGACCCCTAGTTCTCTCTGCCCATCCACAGTTCCTAACATCACCCCTGAACGGCCTCACTCTGCGGTTAAGGTTACGTGGACCCCGAGTTCTCTCTGCCCATCCACAGTTCCTAACTTCTAACATCACCCCTGAACGGCCTCGCTCTGCGGTTAAGGTTACGTGGACCCCTCGTTCTCTCTGCCCATCCACAGTTCCTAACTTCTAACATCACCCCTGAACGGCCTCGCTCTGCGGTTAAGGTTACGTGGACCCCTAGTTCTCTCTGCCCATCCACAGTTCCTAACTTCTAACATCACCCCTGAACGGCCTCGCTCTGCGGTTAAGGTTACGTGGACCCCTCGTTCTCTCTGCCCATCCACAGTTCCTAACTTCTAACATCACCCCTGAACAGCCTCGCTCTGCGGTTAAGGTTACGTGGACCCCTCGTTCTCTCTGCCCATCCACAGTTCCTAACATCACCCCTGAACGGCCTCGCTCTGCGGTTAAGGTTACGTGGACCCCTCGTTCTCTCTGCCCATCCACTGTTCCTAACTTCTAACATCACCCCTGAACGGCCTCGCTCTGCGGTTAAGGTTACGTGGACCCCTCGTTCTCTCTGCCCATCCACAGTTCCTAACTTCTAACATCACCCCTGAACGGCCTCGCTCTGCGGTTAAGGTTACGTGGACCCCTCGTTCTCTCTGCCCATCCACAGTTCCTAACTTCTAACATCACCCCTGAACGGCCTCGCTCTGCGGTTAAGGTTACGTGGACCCCTCGTTCTCTCTGCCCATCCACAGTTCCTAACTTCTAACATCACCCCTGAATGGCCTCGCTCTGCGGTTAAGGTTACGTGGACCCCTCGTTCTCTCTGCCCATCCACAGTTCCTAATTTCTAACCATTTAGAACATTCTCTGATCGATCCTTTTTAGGTCCAACGTGAATGAGCTCATTTCTTTCTGAAGTGAGGGGAGTGTGACAAACTCGCTCAATCCACTCCAGGAGGGTGGGTTCTCCGGCGTTCTGAATGTTATTTAATATTGGTGTCACGAGTCTAACGCCCTCGAACGTATATGTGGATATGATGTCAAGATGTAATGAGAGTGGGAGGAGGCTCCCGTGGAGTATAAACACAGCATAGACCACTAGAGCCGAATGGACTCTTTCTCTGCTGCAGTTTCGATGTAAATCTGATCTGCCCCGAACGGTCACAAACTCCAATCTCTGTGACTGTGTCCATGGTGTGTAACCCTTCCTTGTCCATCATTCACCTTCCCACAGCATTCGATATAGTCTCATCTGGCATCCTTTTCCATGTCATGGCCTCCATTGTCCATCCCATAAAACTGTTCTTTAATTCGCTAATGGCATCTGGCATCGCTGGCAAGGCCAGCATTTATTGACCATCCCTAGTTGTCCTCGAGAAGGTGGTGGTGAGCCACCTTCTTGAACCGCTGCAGTCCGTGTGGTGAAGGTACTCCCACAGTGCTGTCAGGGAGGGCGTTCCAGGATTTTGACCCAGTGATGATGAAGGATTGGCGATATACTTCCAAGTCAGGATGGTGTGTGACTCGGAGGGGAACTTGGAGGTGGTGGTATTCCCATACACCTGCTGCCCTTGTCCTGCTAGGTGGGAGAGGTCGCGGGTTTGGGAGGTGCTGCCGAAGAAGCCTTGGCGAGTTGCTGCAGTGCATCTTGTAGATGGTACACACTGCAGCCACGGTACGCCGATGGTGGAGGGAGTAAATGTTTAAGGTGGTGGACGGGGTGCCAATCAATAGGCTGCTTTGTCCTGGATGGTGTCGAGCTTCTTGAGTGTTGTTGGAGCTGCTCTCATCCAGGCAAGTGGAGGATATTCCATCACACTCCTGACTTGTGCCTTGTAGATGGTGGAAAGGCTTTGGGGAGTCAGAAGGTGAGACACGCACCGCAGAATTCCTAGCCTCTGACCTGCTCTTGTTGCCACAGTATTTATGTTGCTAGTCCAGTTAAGTTTCTGGTCAATGCTAACCCCCAGGATGTTGATGGTGGGGGATTCGGTGATGAAAATGCCATTGAATGTCAAGGGGAGGCGGTTAGACTCTTGCTTGTTGGAGATAATCATTGCCTGGCACTTGTGTGGTGCGAACATTACCTGCCACTTATCAGCCCAGACCTGAACGTCGGCCAGGTCTTGTTGCATGCGGGCATGGACTGCTTCATTATCTGAGGAGTTGTGAATGGTGCTGAACACTGTGCAGTCATCAGCGAACATCCCCATTTCTGACCTTATGTTGAAGGGAAGGACGTTGATGAACCAACTGAAGATGGTTGGGCCTAGGACACTGCCCTGGGGAACTCCTGCCTCGATGTCCTGGGGCTGTGATGATTGACCTTCAACCACTACAATCATCTTCCTTTGTGCTAGGTATGACTCCAGCCAGTGGTGAGTTTTCCCCCCCAATTCTCATTTACTTCAGTTTTACTAGGGCTCCTTGATGCCACAGTTGGTCAAGTGCTGCCTTGATGTCAAGGGCAGTCACTCTCACCTCACCTCTGGAATTCAGCTCCTTTGTCCATGTTTGGACCAAGGCTGTAATGAGGTCGGGAGCCGAGTGGTCTTGGTGGAACCCAAACTGGGCATCATTGAGCAGGTTATTGGTGAGTAAGTGCCACTTGATAGCACTGTCGATGACACCTTCCATCACTTTGCTGATCATTGAGGGTAGACTGATGGGGCGGTAATTGGCCAGGTTGGATTTGTCCTGCTTTCTGTGGACAGGACATACCTGGGCAGTTTTCCACATTGTCGGAGAGATGCCAGTGTTGTAGCTGTACTGGAACAGCTTGGCTAGAGGCGCGACTAGTTCTGGAGCACAAGTCTTCAGCACGATAGCTGGGATGTTGTCGGGGCCCATATCCTTTGCTGTATCCAGTGCAGTCAGCCATTTCTTGCTATCATGTGCGAACAGTATGTTTAAATCTGAGACACTGATTGGGACGGGGAGGGAACAGAATTCCTGGCAGGGGCCAAAGACCAAGTCTTTGGTCTTCGCAATGTTTAATTGGAGAAATGTGTAGCTCATCACAGATGGACGTCGGACAAGCAGCGTGAGAAAGCAGAGTCAGCGGAGGGTTCGAGAGAGCTGGTGGAGATGTGGAGCAGAGTGTCGTCAGGGTACATGTGAAAGCTGACCACTTGTCTTCGGCTGTCTCCAAGGGGTAGCACGTAGATGAGAAATAGGAGGGGGCAAGGATAGATCCATGGGGAACTCCAGAGGGAACAGCGCGGGAGCGGGAAGAGAAGCCATTGATGGAGATTCTCTGGCCACGACTGGATGGGTAAAAGTGGAGCCAAGTGAGGACAGACCCACTGAGCTGGACAACGGGGGTGAGGCCTTGGAGGATGTTGTGCTCGACTGTGTCAAAGACGGCAGAGGTCGAGAGAATGAGGAGGGATAGTTTACCACGGTCACAGTCTCATAATGTGACGACTGGGACTTTGGTTGCTGCCATTTCAGTGCTGTGGCAGGAGCAGAAACCCGATTGGAGAGATTCAAACATGAGGCTGTGAAAAAGATGGGCAGAAATTCGGGAGGCGGCAAAACATTGAGGAAAGGGAGGCTGGAGATGGAGATGCTCCTGCCTGACTCTTCACCCACGTGTCAAACGGGACGAGTCCCGTGAAATACCCTCCTCTGTGAAATACACAAACCTTATTTGTGATTCAATGTTATAGAAACAGTTTAACTCATTTCACTTTTACAGAATATTCCACGCGCTCTGGCTGGGCGACTGGAATCTCCCAGTTCCACCGGAGCAGTTTGCTTGTTGCAGCTACAGAGTTAGAGCAAAGCTTCTGATGTTCTCTTTATACCAAACTGTCTCAGAAAATGCAGCATCGTCACCTCCTGTGTTACATGGAATTAACAGCAGAGAAACAAGCTATTCAGCCCAAGTGGTCTGTGGCACTTTATGGTCCACACGAGCCTGCTGCCAGCGCTCTTCATCTACCCCCATCAGCATAACCTGAGATTCCTTTCTCCCTCATGCATTTATCAAACATCCCATTCAATCCACCTTTTATTTGCAGTGAGGCTCAGCAACATGGAACTTACCTTCTGACCGATCCTGTACAATTCAAGTGATGCTGATCCTCCGTCCCCCCCACGGCCACCCCCCCCCCCTCAAACTGGCTCAGCCCTCTGCCACCTCACTGGCCCAGATACCCGCCCCCTCCACTGGGCCAGGCCCCCGCCGCCCCCTCCAGCCCAGCACTCCGCACCCTCCCCGCCACACTGGCCTTGGCCGCCGCACCCCACACCCACTGGCACAGCTCCACGCCCTAATTAAAAAGTAATGGATAGCATTAGATTGAAAGAAGAAGCTTATAATGTTGCAAAGAATAATAGTAAGCCTGAGGATTGGGAGAGTTTCAGAAACCAGCAAAGGATGACCAAAAAATTAATAAGGGTAAAAAATAGAATGAGAAAAGTAGCAAGAAATATAAAAGCAGATAGTAAGAGCCTCCACAAGTATGTAAAAAGGAAGAGAGTAGTAAAAGTAAATGTTGGTCTCCGAGAGGCTGAGATAGGAGAAATTATTATGGGGAATAAGGAAATGGCAGAAACGTTAAAACAAATATGTTGCATTTGTCTTCACAGTTAGCTCTGATGAAGTGGAATCTGTATGGGTAGAA
Organism: Somniosus microcephalus; assembly: GCF_052327205.1. Classification (NCBI taxonomy): domain Eukaryota; kingdom Metazoa; phylum Chordata; class Chondrichthyes; order Squaliformes; family Somniosidae; genus Somniosus; species Somniosus microcephalus. Next base: position 2,876,967 of record NW_028225187.1, on the reverse strand, counting down.
TTGAGAAATACCGAGGGGCAGAAAACATTCGTGGGAGTGGTATATAGACCTCCAAACAGTAAGACAGAGGTTGGGGATGGCATTAAAAGGGAAATTAAAGAAGCGTGCAATAAGGGCACAGCAGTCATCATGGGTGACTTTAATCTACATATAGATTGGGCTAACAAAATTAGTAACAATACTGTGGAGGAGGAAATCCTGGAGTGTTTACGGGATGGTTTCCTGGACCAATATGTCGAGGAGCCAACCAGAGATCAGGCCATCTTAGACTGGGTATTATGTAACGAGAAAGGATTAATTAGCAACCTTATTGTACGAGACCCCTTGGGTCGGAGCGATCATAATATGATCGAATTCTTCATTAAGATGAAGAATGAAGTAGTTGACTCAGAGACTAGGGTCCTGAATTTAAATAAAGGAAACTACGATGGTCTGAGGCACGAGTTGGGTAGGATTGACTGGGGAATGTCACTCAAAGGGTTGACGGTGGATAGGCAATGGCAAAATTCAAAGACCGCATGGATGAACAACAGAATTTGTTCATCCCAGTTTGGCATAAAAAACAAAAAAGGTGACTCAACCGTGGCTAACAAGGGAAATTAGGGATAGCATAAGATCCAAGGAGAGGACATATAAATTGGCCAGAAAAAGCAATAATCCTGAGGATTGGGAGCAGTTTAGGATTCAAAGGAGGACAAAGGGATTAATTAAGAAGGGGAAAATAGAATGAGAGCAAGCTTGCAGGGAACATAAAAACTGACTGTAAAAGCTATTATAGATATGTGAAGAGAAAAAGATTGGTGAAGTCAAGCGTAGGTCCCTTGCAGTCAAAATCAGGGGAATTTATAATGGGGAACAAAGAAATGGCAGACCAACTAAATACATATTTTAGTTCTGTCTTCACAAAGGAGGACACAAATAACCTCCCAGAGATGCCGGGGAACATAGGGTCTGATGAAAGGGTGGAACTGAAAGAAATCAGTATTTGTAGGGAAATGGTGTTAGGGAAATTGATGGGACTGAAGACCGATAAATCCCCAGGGCCTGATAATGTACATCCTAGGGTACGGAAGTGGCCCTAGAAATAGTAGATTCATTGCTGATCATCTTCCAACATTCGATGGAATCTGGAACAGCACCCATGGATTGGAGGGTAGCTAATGTTACCCCACCATTCAAAAAAGGTGGTAGAGAGAAAACGGGGAATTACAGACCGGTAAGCCTGACATCGGTAGTGGGGAAAATGCTAGAGTCCATTATAAAAGATGTAATAGCAGAGCACTTGGAAAACAGTGACAGGATCGGACAAAGTCAACATGGATCTAAAAAGGTAAATCGTGCTTGACTAATCTACTGGAATGTTTTGAGGATGTAACTAGTTAAATAGATAAGGGAGAACCAGTGGATGTGGTGTATCTGGACTTTCAGAAGGCCTTCGATAATGTCCCGCATAAGAGATTAGCGTGTAAAGTTAAGGCACATGGGATTGGGGGTAAGGTACTGACTTGGATAAAGAACTGGTTGGCAGACAGAAAGCAAAGAGTTGGAATAAATGGGTCTTTTTCCGAATGGCAGGCAGTGACTAGTGGGGTACCGCAGGGATTGGTGCTTGGACCCCAGCTATTCACAATATATATATATAAATAATCTGGACAAGGGAACTCGATGTAATATCTCCAAATTTGCAGATGACACAAAGCTGGGTGGGCGTGTGTGGTGTGAGGAGGATGTTGAGAAACTTCAGGATGATTTGGACATGGGTGATTGGGCAGAAACATGGCAGATGCAATATAACGTGGATAAATGTGAGGTTATCTGTAATGTATATACCTTTAAGGGGAGGGAACTACTTTTTATAGCTCATGTATACTGTAGTACCGGCAGTGACCACACCTGTATATAGCACTGAGTAGTAATCTGTACAGTTCAGTTCCAGAGTGAGCCACATTGAGTAAACACCTGTTGTACCGTTCTCCTGCAGTCTGTGTCTTACTACTGACGGACACAACATTGGCGATGAGGCAAATTCGATCCTACCTGCAACTCTGCATCACCTCCCAGGGATTCGTTCCTGGAGACCAGTAGATTGGAGGTCAAGGCCAGAGACACGGGCGTCGACCACGGGCAACCGCCCAGTCATCCAGCAGAGACTCGAGAATTGCGGGGGAGGCTGCTGAGAGCCAGGCTTTGCTTTCCAGTCGTGGTGGTCCAGCGAAACGGGCTGGCAACAGGTGGTGCGCAGACCCTTCCCGGACAGCGGCGGGCTAGAGCCCAACCGAACGGCACAGCAAAGGGCCGAGCAGCGTCGACGGGAGAGAGAGAGAGAGAGAGAGAGAGAGAGAGAGAGAGGGCAGAGCGCACAGGGCGCAGCCGGTGTTCAGGGGCCGAGCAGCGTCGAGGAGAGGGAGAGAGATGCGCAGAAACCCGCAAGGTGCCGCCATTGCCACGAGGACCGCCGAGAGCGGCGTTGGCAGCAGTGCAGGAGAAGCGCGCGAAACCTACAGGGTGCCGCCATTGCCATGAGGACCGCCAAGAGCGGCGTTGGCAGCAGCGCAGGAGAAGCGCGCGAAACCTACAGGGTGCTGCCATTGCCACGAGGACCGCCGAGAGCGGCGTTGGCAGCAGCAGGGGAGGAAGGAAAGTGCGGGAGACGCCATTTTAAACCACACCCAAAATGCCGAAGAGTGGCAGTATCACCGCATTTGACAATGAAGTCGAAGATTGGACTACATATGTCGAATGAATAGAGGTGTACTGCAAGGCAAATGAGGTGTCAGATGACAAGAAAGCACCGGTATTGTTAAATTTAATGGGTGCAAAGACATATGGCTTATTACAAAATCTAGTAACCCCAGCAAAGCCAGTGGAAGAGAGTTTGAGACATACTGACGATACGACAGGAACATTTAAACCCCACACCGCTGCTGATAGCAGAAAGATTCAAGTTTCACAAACGGAACCAGCATAAGGATGAAAGCAATGCTGAATATTTAACAGAACTGTGCAAACTATCGAAACACTGCCAGTTTGGAACAGGACTGGCAGATACCTTAATGGACAAGTTTGTGTGTGGGCTTCAAGGTGAAGGAACCCAGAAACGGCTTTTATCTGAAAAGGACCTTACGCTGGACAAGGCTTTCAGCATTGCGGTATCATATGAAGCAGAAGCACGGGGCGCTGCAGAGATACAACAGAGACCACAAGAATATGGCACAAACGAAATGTCATACAGAACAGAGAAGTGCTATCGCTGCGGCAGAACAACACATGACTGAATCGCCATCAATTACTCAAAAGACTGAGGTTAAGCGAGTAACAACCAGGCTTTTATTAACTAAAGAATGAAGGTCTAGTCTCGAGTGGTCGACCCGTCCAGAATACTAAGGGACTGGGAGGTAGTCACTTATATACCTGGAATAGTGGGAGGAGTCAGCCGAGGCATGTCCAGACCTGTACCTAGTGGAATACACATACAGACAGGTATAACAGTGGTTTACCACATTCACCCCTTGTTTAAAAATGAGTCCGGTGGGGTGAAGTGTATTTAAAAGTTCATGTATTGGAGTCTCTCCGGAGGTCTTGTCTGCCGCTGTGATCGACGTGGCGACGGCAGGGGTGGTGGAGCTTCCGGCGTCGCGTCCCGTGTAGGCTGGGGCACTGGAGTGTAGTCCTCGTGGGTGACGGTCCAAGGCGAGCCGGCTGCTGGGGTTGGATATCAGATCGTGGGGGGGGGGGGGGTGGTAATGGGTAGTGGGTTACAGCGGTCCCCGAGGGTGTCGTGGGGGGTGGTAATGGGTAGTGGGTTACAGCGGTCCCCGAGGGTGCGAGGTCTCGTATGGAGACTGTGTCCTCCCGCCCGTCCAGGTACGCAATGTAAGCGTACTGGGGGTTGGCGTGGAGGAGGTCGACCCTCTCGACCAGGGGGTCCGTTTTATTGGTCCTCATGTGTCTTCTCAGTAGTACCGGCCCTGGGGACGTCAGCCATGGCGGTAACGCTGTCCCCAATGTGAACTTCCTTGGGAAGACAAACATTTTCTCGTGAGGGGTGGCATTGGTGGCAGTGCAGAGCAGTGACCGAATCGAGTGGAGCGCATCGGGGAGCACCTCCTCCCAGCGGGAGGTCGGAAGGCCCCTAGACTTTAAGGCTAGTAGGGTGGCCTTCCAAACTGTTGCATTCTCTCTTTCCACCTGTCCGTTCCCCTGGGGGTTGTAACTGGTGGTCCTGCTTGTGGCTATACCCCTAGTGAGCAGGTACTGGTGGAGTTCGTCGCTCATAAACGATGAGCCCCGGTCGCTATGGATATAGCTGGGGAAACCGAACAGGGTGAAGAGGCTGTTCAGACATTTAATGACCGTGGCACTGGTCATGTCCGGGCAGGGGATAGCGAACGGGAAACGGGAGTACTCGTCAATGATGTTGAGGAAGTACACATTGCGGTCGGAGGAGGGGAGAGGCCCTTTAAAATCGACACTCAGGCGTTCGAAAGGGCGAGTGGCTTTTATCAGGTGTGCTCGGTCTGGTCTATAAAAGTGCGGTTTGCACTCAGCGCAGACTTGGCAGTTCTTGGTCATGGTCCTGACCTCCTCAATGGAGTAAGGTAGGTTGCGGGCCTTGATGAAGTGGAAGAACCTGGTGACCCCCGGGTGGCAGAGGTCATTGTGGAGGGCCCTCAACCTATCGATCTGCGCGCTGGCACAGGTGCCACGCGATAGGGCATCTGGAGGTTCATTGAGCTTCCCAGGCCGGTACAAGATCTCGTAATTGTAGGTGGAAAGTTCGATTCTCCACCTCAAGATCTTGCCATTTTTGATTTTGCCCCTCTGCTTGTTGTTGAACATAAAAGCAACTGAACGCTGGTCAGTGAGCAGGGTAAATCGTTTTCCGGCCAGGTAGTGCCTCCAATGACGCACAGCCTCCACAATAGCCTGGGCCTCCTTCTCGACCGCGGAGTGTCTGGTCTCCGGGCCCTGGAGGGTTCGTGAGAAGAATGCCACAGGTCTCCCCGCCTGATTAAGGGTGGTGGCCAGAGCGAAGTCGGACACATCGCTTTCCACCTGGAAGGGGATGGATTCGTCCACTGCGTGCATGGTGGCTTTGGCAATGTCCTCCTTGATACGGTGGAAGGCCGAGCGGGCCTCTGCCATCAGGGGAAAAGAGGTGGATTTGATCAGCGGATGGGCTTTGTCTGCATAGTAGGGGACCCACTGGGCGTAGTAGGAAAAAAAACCCTAGGCACCTCTTCAGAGCTTTTAGGCAGTGGGAGTTCCATAAGGGGACGCATCCGGTCCGGGTCGGGACCGATGACCCCGTGTTCCACAACACAGCCAAGGATGGCGAGGCGGTCTGTGCGGAATATTCACTTCTCCTTGTTATATGTCAGGTTCAGGAGTTGGGCGGTGCGGAGGAATTTCTCGAGGTTTGCGTCATGGTCCTGCAAGTCATGGCCACAGATGGTCACATTGTCTAGGTAAGGGAAAGTGGCCTGCAGCGCGTTTTGATCGACCATCCGGTCCATCTCCCTTTGGAAGACAGAGACCCCGTTGGTAACGCCAAAGGGAACCCTAAGGAAGTGATAGAGGCGGCCGTTTGCCTCAAAAGCAGTATACTGGCGGTCTTCGGGGTGGATGGGGAGCTGGTGGTACGCTGATTTCAGGTCAATGGCCAAAAAGACGCGGTACTGTGCGATCTGGTTGACCATGTCAGCTATGCGGGTGATGCGCTATCAATTACTCATAAAAGACTGAGAGTTAAGAGAGTAACTAAAGGCTTTTATTAGCAAAGAACAGAGCATGCCTCTCATGGTTGACTGGGTTCCAAGAAGGCAGGGGGCTGCAGGTCAATCACCTTTATACCTGGGCCTGTATGGGTGGAGCCAGCCGAGACATGTTGAGGCATGCATAGGTACAACAGTGTGTAGCAACAACAACAACAGTGGTTTACCACATTCACCCCTTGTTTAAAATTGAGTCCGGCGGGGTGAAGTGTACTAAAGGTTCGTGTAAGTAAGTCTATCAGGTGGCCTTGTATGCCGTCCTGATCGTCGTGGTGGCGGCGGTGATGGTGCAGCATCCAACGTTGAGTCTGGCGTCTCATTGAGTGGTTGGGTGGTTAATGACGGGTCCTGGTGCTGCGGCATGCCGTCTAGCGGGGTTGGGTTGTGGGTAGTGGTGGATGGCAATGGTAGTGTTTCAGGGGCACCCAAAGGTGCGAGATCTCGTGTGGGGGCTGTGTCCTCCCGCCCGTCCGGGTATGCTACGTAAGCGTACTGGGGGTAGGCGTGGGTAGTGGTGGATGGCGAGGGGGGTGTTTCGGGAGCACCCGAAGGTGCGAGGTCTCGTATGGAGACTGTGTCCTCCCGCCCGTCCGGGTACACCACGTAAGCATACTGAGGGTTGGCATGGAGGAGGCTCACCCTCTCGACCAGGGGGTCCGTCTTATGGGACCTCACGTGCTTCCGCAGTAGGACGGGTCCTGGAGAAGTCAGCCATGTCGGCAACGAGATCCCCGATGTGGACTTCCTGGGGAAGGAGAACATTCTCTCGTGAGGGGTAGCATTGGTGGCTGTACAGAGCAGTGACCGAATGGAATGGAGTGCCGCAGGGAGGACTTCCTGCCAGCGAGAGGTCGGAAGGCCCTTAGATTTCAAGATTAAAAGGACTGCCTTCCAGACCGTCGCATTCTCCCTTTCCACCTGGCCATTCCCCCGGGGGTTGTAGCTGGTGGTCCTGCTTGTAGCGATACCTCTCGAGAGCAGGTACTGCCGAAGTTCGTCGCTCATAAAGGATGAGCCCCTGTCGCTATGAATATAGCTAGGGAAACCGAACAAGGCGAAGAGGTCATTCAGACATTTAATGACCGTGGTACTGGTCATGTCTGAGCAAGGGATGGCAAACGGGAAACGGGAGTACTCATCAATTATGTTGAGGAAGTACACATTGCGGTCGGAGGAGGGGAGGGGCCCTTTAAAATCGACGCTCAGCCGTTCAAAGGGGCGCGTGGCTTTGATCAGGCTTGCTCTGTCTGGCCTATAAAAATGCAGTTTGCACTCGGCACAGATTTGGCAGTTCCTGGTCATGGTCCTGACCTCCTCGATGGAGTAGGGCAGGTTACGGGATTTGATGAAGTGAAAAACCTGGTGACCCCCGGGTGGCAGATGTCATTGTGGAGGGTCTTCAGTCTATCGACCTGCGCGTTGGCGCATGTACCACGTGATAGGGCATCTGGGGGCTCATCGAGTTTCCCGGGCCGGTACAAGATATCGTAATTGTAGGTGGAGAGTTCGATTCTCCACCTCAAGATCTTGTCGTTCTTGATTTTGCCCCTCTGCTTATTATTAAACATAAAAGCTACTGAACGCTGGTCAGTGAGAAGGGTAAATCGTTTTCCGGCCAGGTAATGCCTCCAATGTCGCACAGCTTCCACAATGGCCTGGGCCTCCTTTTCGACAGAGGAGTGTCGAATCTCGGGGTCCTTGAGAAAAAGGCCACGGGTCTCCCCGCCTGGTTAAGGGTTGCAGCTAGGGCAAAGTCGGATGCGTCGCTCTCCACTTGGAAAGGGATGGACTCATCCACTGCGTGCATCGTGGCCCTCGCAATATCTCTTATGAGAGTGAAGGCTGCACAGGCCTCTGCTGCCAGGGGGAAGGAGGTGGACTTGATGGGGGGTCTGGCTTTGTCCGCGTAGTTGGGCACCCACTGAGCATAGTACGAGAAAAACCCTAGGCATCTCTTCAGTGCTTTTTGGCAGTGGGGGAGGGGGAGCTCCATAAGGGGGCGCATCCTGTCGGGGTCGGGGCCGATGACTCAGTTCTCCACTACACAGCCAAGAATGGCAAGGCGCTTGGTACAAAACATACATTTGTCCTTGTTGTATGTTAGGTTCAGCCGCTGGGCCATACGGAGGAATTTTTCTAGATTAACATCATGGTCCTGCTGGTCGCGGCCGCAGATGGTGACGTTGTCTAGATAGGGAAAAGTGGCCTGGAGCGCGTTCTGGTCGACCATCCGGTCCATCTCCCGTTGGAAGACTGAAACCCCGTTGGTGACGCCGAAGGGAACTCGGAGGAAGTGGTAGAGACGACCGTCAGCTTCAAAAGCTGTGTACTGGCGGTCCTCAGCCCTGATGGGGAGCTGGTAGTATGCCGACTTCAGATCAATCGTCGAGAACACCCGGTATTGTGCTATCTGATTGACCATGTCAGATATGCGGGGGAGTGGGTGTGCATCTAGCTGGGTGTAGCGATTGATCGTCTGGCTGTAGTCAATAACTAGGTGCTGTTTTTCGCCAGTCTTCACTACCACCACTTGTGCTCGCCATGGGCTGGTGCTACTTTCAATAATCCCTTCCTTCAGGAGTCTTGCTACCTCGGATTTAATGAAGCTCCTATCCCCGGCACTGTAACGCCTGCTTTTGGCAGCGATGGGCTTACAGTCGCGGGTGAGGTTAGCAAACAAGGAGGGGGGGGACTTTAAGGGTGGAGAGGCTGCAAATGGTGCGCGGCGGGCGATTTAAAAGCTGCTGGCTGCAGACTGTGAGTGGGGGGAGGGGTCCGTCGTACGCTAATGTGACACTCTTAAGGTTGCACTGAAAATCCAACCCCAGTAGAACGGCAGCGCAAAGATGGGGCAGGACCAGGAGTTTAAAATTTTTGTATTCTGTGCCCCTTACTGAAAGGGTCACTACACAGTAGCCACCGACGTCCGCTGACTGGGATTTGGAAGCCAAAGAGATCCGATGTCGCGTCGGCAGGACCGGGAGAGAGTAACTGCGCACCGTGTCGGGGTGGATAAAGCTTTCCGTGCTCCCGCTGTCAAAAAGGCAGGTAGTGGCGCGGCCGTTTACCGTAATGTCCATCATGGACCTGGACAGTTGATGAGGGAGAGATTGGTCCAGCATCACGGAGGCCAGCGTATGGTCGAGCGAGTCGATGTGGTCGTCAGATGAGGCGGTGGTTGAGTCCGGGTCCCCCGTGGTTGAAGTTGGAGACGTCCGAGATGGTGGGCAAAATGGCGGCACCCATGGTCCCGATCCCCACGCGGCTGGGGGAGCCCAAGATGGCGGACAAGATGGCTGCCCCCACGGTTCGCACGCGGCGCTGCTGGCATTAGCGGTTTTACCTTTGCAGGCGCTGACATAGTGTCCTTTCTTCCCGCAGCTGGAGCAGGTAGCGTTTCTCGCCGGGCAGCGTGCTCTGGGGTGTTTTGCCTGGCCACAAAAATAACATTTCTGTGCCTTGGACATCGCAGCAGCAGTTGAAGGTGGCGGTCCCATGACCCAAGGTTGTGGCGTCCACGTTGCGGAGCGGTTAGGGAAGAAGGCGCCCATATTCCTGTGGGCCGCGTCGAGCGAGAGCGCGAAGGACACTGCCTTTCTCAGGTCCATTTCTCCCTTTTCCAACAGTCTCTGCCAGGAGTAGTCGGACCTTAGACCCGCAACGAAAGCATCTCGGATCAGTCCCTCCGTGTGTGCTGCGGCTGATGCTTCTTTGCAATCGCAGTCTCGGCCGAGTATCCGTAGTGCCCGTAGGAAGGCCTCCACCGATTCCCCGGGCTGCTGTCTGCGGGATCTTAAGAGGTGCCGGGCATAGACCGTATTTACCGGGCTTGCGTATTGCCCTTTTAGCAGACCGATAGTCACCGCGTAGGTCGTCGCGTCCTGGATTATTGTATAAACTTGGTGGCTCACCTTTGAGGCCAGGATTTCCAACTTGTTTTCGTCCAGGGTCACAGTTGAGGCTTGCAGGTAGGCCTCGAAGCAACGCAGCCAATGCGCGAATTTGGTAGCCGAACCCGCTTCTTGCGGGTCTAGGTCCAGGCATGTTGGTCTGAGGGCTCGCAGCAGCTCCTGTTGCTCAGCGTTTGGTGCAGCAGCCTGCTGTTCAGCGTTTGTTGACATTTTGTTTTTGCTAATAAAATTGATGCGCTATCAATTACTCATAAAAGACAGAGAGTTAGGAGAGTAACTAAAGGCTTTTATTAGCAAAGAACAGAGCATGCCTCTCGTGGTTGACTGGGTTCCAAGGCGGCAGGGGGCTGCAGGGCAATCACCTTTATACCTGGGCCTGTGGGTGGAGCCAGCCGAGACATGTTGAGGCATGCATAGGTACAACAGTGTGCAGCAACAACAACAGTGGTTTACCACAGCGGGGGAGTGGGTAGGCGTCCAGCAGGGTGTAGCGGTTTATTGTTTGGCTGTAGTCGATGACCAGGCGTTGTTTCTCGCCAGTCTTAACGACCACAACCTGGGCTCGCCAGGGGCTGGAGTTGCCCTCAATAATCCCCTCCTTCAGGAGCCGCTCCACTTCAGTTTTGATGAAAACCCTGTCCCCGGCACTGTATCGCCTGCTCTTTGTGGCGATGGGCTTACAGTCGGGGGTGAGGTTAGCAAACAGTTGGTGGGGTGGGACTCTGAGTGTGGAGAGGTTGCATCTGGTGCGCGGTGGGCAATTTGGAGGCTACTGGCTGCGGACTGTGAGTGGGGGGAGGGGGCCACCGTGCGCCATCGTAATGCTTTTGAGGTGGCACTGGAAATCCAACCCCAGTAGAACGGCAGCGCAGAGGTCGGGCAGGACCAGGAGTTTAAAATTATTGAACACAGTCCCGTCTACTACTAGTGTCACCACGCAGTAGCCGCCAACGTCCGCTGACTGGGACTCGGCGGCCAAAGAAATCCGCTGGTGCGCAGGCAGGACTGGGAGAGAGCAACGCCGCACCGTGTCGGGGTGGATGAAGCTCTCTGTGCTCCCGGAGTCAAAAAGGCAGTTTATTGCATGGCCGTTTACCTTAACGTCCATTTTGGACTGAGCTAGTTGGTGTGGTCTCGTTTGGTCCATCGTAACAGAGGCCAGCATAGGGGTCGGTGTGTCGCTGCGGTTATCAGATTGGGGGGGGGTTGGTGGCCTGCTGCGTCCCGGCTGGTGTCCAAGATGGCGGCGTCCATGATTCCCATGTGGCTGGAGTCATCCAAGATGGCTGCTGCTGCGGTGGTTCGCACATGGCTGGGGAGGCCCAAGATGGCGGCCCGCACGCGGCGCTGTTGGGGGCCCAAGATGGCGGCTCGCATGGCCCACACGCGGCGCTGCTGGCGTTCGGGGTGGCTTTGGCCTTGCAGACGCTAGCGTAGTGTCCCTTTTTCCCGCAGCCCGAGCAGGTCGCATTCTTCGCCGGGCAGCGCGCTCTGGGGTGTTTGGCCTGGCCACAGAAGTAGCATTTCTGGCCTTGGGATACTGCTGTCTGGCTTTGGGACACTGCTGCAGTGGTTGGGCCGTGGCTGGGGTGGCACGGTGCTATGGGGCTGTCCTACCGTGTCCCAGGTTGTCGTTCCCCGCGGCGTCCACGGTGCAGAGGAGTAGGCACCCATGCCCCGGTAGGCTGCGTCCAGCGTTAGTGCGATTTCGGAGGCTTTGTCGAGGGTGAGGTCACTCTGCTCCAGCAGTCGCTGTCGGGTGTAGTTGGACCTGTGGCCCGCTACGAAGGCATCCCGGATCAGTTCCTCCGTGTACTTAGTGGGCGTTACCGCCTTACACCCACAGGCCCGGCCAAGCACGGACAGTGCTTGGAGGTATTCCTCAGTCGATTCCCCAGATTGTTGCTTGCGACTCCCCAGGAGGTGCCTGGCGTAAACTTCATTCACAGGGCACGTGTACTGGGTCTTGAGGAGCTGGAGGGCGGCTGTGTACGAGGTCGCGTCCCGGATGACTGAGTACACTCGGTGGTTCACCTTGGAGATCAGGACAGACAGTTTGTTCGCATCCGTTACGACCGCAGTGGAGGCAGTCAGGAATGCCTCGAAGCACACGAGCCAGTGAGCAAACTTGGTGGAAGTGTCCGCTTCCTGACTGTCCAGGTCCAGGCATGCTGGTGTGAGGATCTTCTCCACTATAAAAAATTTAGTTAATAAAATTGAAGCGCCATCAATTACTCAAAAGACTGAGGTTAAGCGAGTAACAACCAGGCTTTTATTAACTAAAGAATGAAGGTCTAGTCTCGAGTGGTCGACCCGTCCAGTATACTAAGGGACTGGGAGGTAGTCACTTATATACCTGGAATAGTGGGAGGAGTCAGCCGAGGCATGTCCAGACCTGTACCTAGTGGAATACACATACACATACAGACAGGTATAACAGTGGTTTACCACAACGACCACAATGATTGCTGGTTCAAAGACAAAGTGTGCAGACAGTGTGGAAAAGTAGGACACATCGCACGAGTCTGCAGGTCGGGAAAGAAAACCAGCAATAAGAAATCTCCAAAAGAATAGTACAAGAAGGTACATAAGGTGACGGAGAATAGTTCAGATGAACAAAAGAGTGATACCGACTCTGAAAACAGGGAGCTGAGTTGTCTGAAACTACATAATGTGATCAAGACGGAGGATCACTGAACCATTTGGGTCACTCTCAAGATAGCAGGAGTCCAGGTAAAGATGGAATTGGACACAGGATCAGCCCTAACAGTCATAAACCGACGGGACTACGAGCGGCTATTCTCACACATACACTTGAGAGACACAAAAATTATTTTGAAGACGTACACGGGGCAAAATGTCTACCCCAAAGGAAAAATAAGGGTGACCGTTATATATAATGGTAAGGAAACACCAAAACTAGACCTGTATGTATTACAAGATGGAGGACCACCATTACTGGGATGTGAATGGATCCGGAAAATACAGCTGGATTGGCATTCCATACAAGCACTGACTGTGGCTGCCAAAAAGGATGACGTCACACCTGGGCGACTGTCAAAGATCCTAACCGACGCGCAAGAAGTGTTCCAGCAAGGACTCGGAACACTAAAAGGCATGACAGCAACAATTAAAATTGAAGAAAACGCAAGCCCAGAAGCAGAGCTGGAGAGTTTGGAACGTTCAGGAGTACTGTCCAAGGTAGACTGGAGCGAGTGGGCTACACCCATCGTCCCTGTGATGAAAAAGTCGTTGAGCAGCACGCCTGGGGAACCAAGGAAGGTTCGCATCTGTGGGGACTTTAAGGTAACAGTGAACCCAGTCCTTCACACCGTGCAATATGTACTTCCGCGGATTGAAGATATTTTCGCCTCGCTATCTGGAGGGAAACGCTTCACTAAGATTGATCTGGCCCAGGCGTATCTGCAAATGGAGGTAGAAGAAGGATCAAAAAAATACCTCACAATCAACACCCATAAAGGTCTCTACCAACACAACCGGCTGGTATTCAGGGTAGCATCAGCTCCGGCTATTTGGCAAAGGGCAATGGAACAAGTCCTGCAAGGGATCCCAGGGACCCAGTGTTATTTGGACGACATCCTGGTCACGGGCGAAAATGACAGTGATCACCTCGCCAACCTGGAGCAGGTGCTCACTAGATTGAAGGAATATGGGCTCCGAGCTAACCGCCCCAAATGCGAGTTTTTAAAGACAGATCTCATATTGTGGCCACGTTATCGATAAAGAGGGGTTACATAAGTCCCCAGAAAAGATTGAGGCAGTAGCCAAGGCTCCAGCACCGGAAAACGTGTCACAACTGAGGTCGTTCCTCGGGCTGGTAAACTTCTACCATAAGTTCTTGCCAAATTTGTCTACAATACTACACCCACTGAACACCCTACTGCAAACTGGAGTGCCATGGAAGTGGAGTGACAAATGTAAACGAGCTTTCCAGAAGAGCAACACACTAATCACATCGAAAGAGGTATTGGCCCATTTCAACCCAGCACTACCAATTCGGTTGGCGTGTGATGCGTCACCCTACGGCATTGGAGTGGTGCTGTCGCACAAATTCCCGGACGGCTCAGAGAGGCCAATAGCCTTTGCGTCACGATCACTAACCTCAGCCGAGCGTAACTACGCCCAGATTGACAGGGAGGCCCTCAGCCTAGTGTGGGAGTGAAAAAGTTCAATCACTATCTGCACGGGCAGAAGTTCACCCTGCTGACTGACCACCAGCCTCTTGTCTCCATTTTTAATCCGAAGAAGGGCGTTCCGGTGATGGCTGCACAACGACTACAAAGATGGTCACTCTTTCTAGGGGCGCACCACTATGAGATTGAATATAAGGGCACGAAACAGCATGGAAATGCTGATGGGCTATCACGCCTGCCACTGCCTACTGCGGAGGAAGCACCAGCAGTGGATCCTGTCAAAATATTTCATTCGACTATAGTTGAATACCTACCGGTAACTAACGCTCGTATAGAAAAGGAGACCCGAAATGACCCGACACTGTCTCGGGTATATGATTTGACGGTGAAGGGATGGCCAGCACATATACTAAAATTGGAACGATACAGAGAAGATTAGCACATGGCGACTCACTGTTGCCAGCATTCTCGACAAGAAGAGAACAGCTGTCAGTGTGCCGGGGGACCTTGATGTGTGGATCCAGAGTGGTAATTCCACCCAAGTTAAGGGATAGAGTGCTCAATCAGCTTCACAAGGGTCATCTGGGTGGGGTAAAAATGAAAAGCCTTGCCAGGGCTTATGTGTGGTGGCCGGGAATCGATAAACAAATCGAGGACCTGACCAAGAGCTGCTCAGGATGCCAGAAAGTCCAAAATGCACTACCACATGCCCCTCTACACCCATGGGAGTGGCCCTCATCTCCATGGCAACGGGTGCATATTGATTTTGCTGGTCCATTCATGGACTCAATGTTTTTAATAGCCGTGGATGCACACTCGAAATGGCCTGAGGTCATCAAAATGTCCTCCACCACCACGGAGAAAACGATTGCAGTCCTACGGACCATTTTTGCCAGGAACGGCTTACCAGAACAGATTTGCTCCGATAATGGACCAGAGGGCGGTGGAGGCCAGTTCATTAAATATATTCAAGAAAGAGTTGGATATATTTCTGGAGGCTAAAGGGATCAAGGGATATGGGGAGAAGGCAGGGACAGGGTACTGAATTTAGATGATCAGCCATGATCTCATTGAATGGCGGAGCAGGCTTGAAGGGCCGAATGGCCTACTCTTGCTCCTATCTTCTATGTATCTATAGATTGATTCCTGGGATGAGAGGGCTGTCCGATGATGAGAGATTGTGTAGAATGGGCCGATACTCTCTGGAGTTTAGAAGAATGAGAGGTGATCTCATTGAAACATACAAGATTCTGAGGGGGATTGACAGGGTAGATGCTGAGAGGTTGTTCCCCCTGCCTGGAGTGTCGAGAACTAGTGGGCACAGTCTCAGGATAAGGGGCGGCCATTAAAGACTGAGATGAGGAGGAATTTCTTCACTCAGAGGGTTGTGACTCTTTGGAATTCTCTGCCCCAGAGGGCTGTGAATGCTGAGTCTTTGAGTACATTCAAGGCTGAGAGCGGTAGATTTCTGGACTCATGGGGAATCAAGGGATATGGAGATCGGGCGGGAGAGTGGAGTTGAGGTCGATGATCAGCCATGGTCTTATTGAATGGTGGAACAGGCTCTAGGGGCTGTGTGGCCTACTCCTGCTCCTACTTCTTACATAATAACGCTGTGCTCAGCATTCACTATCTGACAATACTCCATATCTGCTGGTCACAGGCTATAGGTTGGTCTCTGAATCGTGTTCAATGAATTGATTTTAGTTAGTTTCCCTGTTCAATCTTCCCTTGAATTGTCACCAGATCTGAGCTATTTTAACACTGAGATCTGAAGGTGTCAGTGTGAGTTCAGCCCCACCTAACAAACAGACACGTGTCCATCTGCTGGGCTCAGCCCCAGAGTCACCTCTTAGATCAAACCCCTTTACTTTAAAACATTCACAAGATTCACTGTGACTATGTTTAGAGACAGAAACTGATCTCACTTCACATCCCATTGCACAGCCTCATGCTGGATAATTGTGCTCGGTGGTCAGACTTTCCCGGTCTCATTCTCACCAATAACTGCTTCACTTTGTAACCTGTGTGTACTGTCTCCAGGGCCAGTGTGTATCTGAGTTATTGGGACTCTCTCTGACCTTTCTCCCCAGTCCATCTCCAGGACCAGTGTGTATCTGAGTCAATGGGACTCTCTCTGACCTTTCTCCCCAGTCTATCTCCAGGGCCAGTGTGTATCTGAGTCAATGGGACTCTCTCTGACCTTTCTCCCCAGTCTATCTCCAGGGCCAGTGTGTATCTGAGTCAATGGGACTCTCTCTGACCTTTCTCCCCAGTCCATCTCCAGGACCAGTGTGTATCTGAGTCAATGGGACTCTCTGACCTTTCTCCCCAGTCTATCTCCAGGACCAGTGTGTATCTGAGTCAATGGGACTCTCTGACCTTTCTCCCCAGTCCATCTCCAGGGCCAGTGTGTATCTGAGTCAATGGGACTCCCTCTGACCTTTCTCCCCGGTCTATCTCCAGGACCAGTGTGTATCTGAGTCAATGGGACTCTCTGACCTTTCTCCCCAGTCTATCTCCAGGACCAGTGTGTATCTGAGTCAATGGGACTCCCTCTGACCTTTCTCTCCAGTCCATCTCCAGGACCAGTGTGTATCTGAGTCAATGGGACTCTCTCTGACCTTTCTCCCCAGTCCATCTCCAGGACCAGTGTGTATCTGAGTCAATGGGACTCTCTCTGACCTTTCTCCCCAGTCCATCTCCAGGACCAGTGTGTATCTGAGTCAATGGGACTCTGACCTTTCTCCCCAGTCCATCTCCAGGACCAGTGTGTATCTGAGTCAATGGGTCTCTCTCTGACCTTTCTCCCCGGTCCATCTCCAGGACCAGTGTGTATCTGAGTCAATGGGACTCTCTCTGACCTTTCTCCCCAGTCCATCTCCAGGACCAGTGTGCATCTGAGTCAATGGGACTCTCTCTGGCCTTTCTCCCCAGTCCATCTCCAGGACCAGTGTGTATCTGAGTCAATGGGACTCTCTCTGACCTTTCTCCCCAGTCCATCTCCAGGACCAGTGTGCATCTGAGTCAATGGGACTCTCTCTGGCCTTTCTCCCCAGTCCATCTCCAGGACCAGTGTGTATCTGAGTCAATGGGACTCTCTGACCTTTCTCCCCAGTCTATCTCCAGGAACAGTGTGTATCTGAGTCAATGGGACTCTCTCTGACCTTTCTCCCCAGTCCATCTCCAGGACCAGTGTGCATCTGAGTCAATGGGACTCTCTGACCTTTCTCCCCAGTCCATCTCCAGGACCAGTGTGTATCTGAGTCAATGGGACTCTCTCTGACCTTTCTCCCCAGTCCATCTCCAGGACCAGTGTGTATCTGAGTCAATGGGACTCTCTGACCTTTCTCCCCAGTCCATCTCCAGGACCAGTGTGTATCTGAGTCAATGGGACTCTCTCTGACCTTTCTCCCCAGTCCATCTCCAGGACCAGTGTGTATCTGAGTCAATGGGACTCTCTGACCTTTCTCCCCAGTCCATCTCCAGGACCAGTGTGTATCTGAGTCAATGGGACTCTCTGACCTTTCTCCCCGGTCTATCTCCAGGACCAGTGTGTATCTGAGTCAATGGGACTCTCTCTGACCTTTCTCCCCAGTCCATCTCCAGGACCAGTGTGTATCTGAGTCAATGGGACTCTCTCTGACCTTTCTCCCCGGTCTATCTCCAGGACCAGTGTGTATCTGAGTCAATGGGACTCCCTCTGACCTTTCTCCCCAGTCCATCTCCAGGACCAGTGTGTATCTGAGTCAATGGGAGACTCTCTGACCTTTCTCCCCAGTCCATCTCCAGGACCAGTGTGTATCTGAGTCAATGGGACTCTCTCTGACCTTTCTCCCCAGTCCATCTCCAGGACCAGTGTGTATCTGAGTCAATGGGACTCTCTCTGACCTTTCTCCCCAGTCCATCTCCAGGACCAGTGTGTATCTGAGTCAATGGGACTCTCTCTGACCTTTCTCCCCAGTCCATCTCCAGGACCAGTGTGTATCTGAGTCAATGGGACTCTCTGACCTTTCTCCCCGGTCTATCTCCAGGACCAGTGTGTATCTGAGTCAATGGGACTCCCTCTGACCTTTCTCCCCAGTCCATCTCCAGGACCAGTGTGTATCTGAGTCAATGGGACTCTCTCTGACCTTTCTCCCCAGTCCATCTCCAGGACCAGTGTGTATCTGAGTCAATGGGACTCTCTCTGGCCTTTCTCCCCAGTCCATCTCCAGGACCAGTGTGTATCTGAGTCAATGGGACTCTCTGACCTTTCTCCCCAGTCCATCTCCAGGACCAGTGTGTATCTGAGTCAATGGGACTCTCTCTGACCTTTCTCCACAGTCCATCTCCAGGACCAGTGTGTATCTGAGTCAATGGGACTCTCGGACCTTTCTCCCCAGTCCATCTCCAGGACCAGTGTGTATCTGAGTCAATGGGACTCTCTCTGACCTTTCTCCCCAGTCCATCTCCAGGACCAGTGTGTATCTGAGTCAATGGGACTCTCTGACCTTTCTCCCCAGTCCATCTCCAGGACCAGTGTGTATCTGAGTCAATGGGACTCTCTGACCTTTCTCCCCAGTCCATCTCCAGGACCAGTGTGTATCTGAGTCAATGGGACTCTCTGACCTTTCTCCCCAGTCCATCTCCAGGACCAGTGTGTATCTGAGTCAATGGGACTCTCTGACCTTTCTCCCCAGTCTATCTCCAGGACCAGTGTGTATCTGAGTCAATGGGACTCTCTCTGACCTTTCTCCCCAGTCCATCTCCAGGACCAGTGTGTATCTGAGTCAATGGGACTCTCTGACCTTTCTCCCCAGTCCATCTCCAGGACCAGTGTGTATCTGAGTCAATGGGACTCTCTGACCTTTCTCCCCAGTCCATCTCCAGGACCAGTGTGTATCTGAGTCAATGGGACTCTCTCTGACCTTTCTCCCCAGTCTATCTCCAGGACCAGTGTGTATCTGAGTCAATGGGACTCTCTCTGACCTTTCTCCCCAGTCCATCTCCAGGACCAGTGTGTATCTGAGTCAATGGGACTCTCTCTGACCTTTCTCCCCAGTCCATCTCCAGGACCAGTGTGTATCTGAGTCAATGGGACTCTCTCTGACCTTTCTCCCCAGTCCATCTCCAGGACCAGTGTGTATCTGAGTCAATGGGACTCTCTGACCTTTCTCCCCAGTCTATCTCCAGGACCAGTGTGTATCTGAGTCAATGGGACTCTCTCTGACCTTTCTCCCCAGTCTATCTCCAGGACCAGTGTGTATCTGAGTCAATGGGACTCTCTCTGACCTTTCTCCCCAGTCCATCTCCAGGACCAGTGTGTATCTGAGTCAATGGGACTCTCTCTGACCTTTCTCCCCAGTCCATCTCCAGGACCAGTGTGTATCTGAGTCAATGGGACTCTCTGACCTTTCTCCCCAGTCCATCTCCAGGACCAGTGTGTATCTGAGTCAATGGGACTCTCTCTGACCTTTCTCCCCAGTCCATCTCCAGGACCAGTGTGTATCTGAGTCAATGGGACTCTCTCTGACCTTTCTCCCCAGTCCATCTCCAGGACCAGTGTGTATCTGAGTCAATGGGACTCTCTGACCTTTCTCCCCAGTCCATCTCCAGGACCAGTGTGTATCTGAGTCAATGGGACTCTCTGACCTTTCTCCCCAGTCCATCTCCAGGACCAGTGTGTATCTGAGTCAATGGGACTCTCTCTGACCTTTCTCACCAGTCCATCTCCAGGACCAGTGTGTATCTGAGTCAATGGGACTCTCTCTGACCTTTCTCCCCAGTCCATCTCCAGGACCAGTGTGTATCTGAGTCAATGGGACTCTCTCTGACCTTTCTCCCCGGTCCATCTCCAGGACCAGTGTGTATCTGAGTCAATGGGACTCTCTCGGACCTTTCTCCCCAGTCCATCTCCAGGGCCAGTGTGTATCTGAGTCACTGGGACTCTCTTACCTTTCTCCCCAGTTGATCTCTGGAAGCTCTTTGAATCGGAAGTGTTCTCTCCGATTGGTGTTCTGACAATCCTGTGCTGGATCACCGGCTGTTGTTCCTCAGTCTGCAGTCTCTGTTTCCTTCCAGCTTCCTCAATCACTCCATCAGTCACCGGGAGATCTAATTATGGCAGGTCAGAAAATTAGAATATTGATTGAAAGCGTGAAATGATGTAATTTAGACTTTTTATCTGCTTACTAAAAATTCAATTTTAAGGCCGAGTATTTGTTTGATTTTGTCCCTTTCCTCAGATCCCCAGTTGCAGGGCTGTGTGTTTAGTTTGGAGATTTTCCTCAGATCCCCAGTTGCGGGGCTGTGTGTTTAGTTTGGAGATTTTCCTCAGATCCCCAGTTGCGGGGCTGTGTGTTTAGTTTGGGGATTTTCCTCAGATCCCCAGTTGCGGGGCTGTGTGTTTAGTTTGGAGATTTTCCTCAGATCCCCAGTTGCGGGGCTGTGTTTAGTTTGGAGATTTTCCTCAGAT
This sequence comes from Somniosus microcephalus, assembly GCF_052327205.1. Taxonomy (NCBI): domain Eukaryota; kingdom Metazoa; phylum Chordata; class Chondrichthyes; order Squaliformes; family Somniosidae; genus Somniosus; species Somniosus microcephalus. The sequence goes on along the minus strand of NW_028225187.1, from coordinate 2,856,671 downwards.
CCCCAGTTGCGGGGCTGTGTGTTTAGTTTGGGGATTTTCCTCAGATCCCCAGTTGCGGGGCTGTGTGTTTAGTTTGGGGATTTTCCTCAGATCCCCAGTTACGGGGCTGTGTGTTTAGTTGGGAGATTTTGCTCACAGTAAATTTCCGGCCTCCTGAGACTCCCCCATTCTCACTGCTCTGGGCGGAAATGCACCATTTTCTGTCCCAACTGCCAATGAACCCACCGTGCCCTCCACCCCCGGACCAGCCCCTGTATTGTGAGTCAGTTCAGCTCATTCCCCGGGACCTGATGAACCCACCGCCCCCTCCACCCCCGGACCAGCCCCTGTATTGTGAGTCGGTTCAGCTCATTCCCTGGGACCTGATGAACCCACCGCGTCCTCCACCCCCGGACCAGCCCCTGTATTGTGAGTCGGTTCGGCTCATTCCCCGGGACATGATGAACCCACCGCTCCCTCCACCCCCGGACCAGCCCCTGTATTGTGAGTCGGTTCAGCTCATTCCCCGGGACCTGATGAACCCACCGCCCCCTCCACCCCCGGACCAGCCCCTGTATTGTGAGTCGGTTCAGCTCATTCCCCGGGACCTGATGAACCCACCGCCCTCCACCCCCGGACCAGCCCCTGTATTGTGAGTCGGTTCAGCTCATTCCCCGGGACCTGATGAACCCACCGCCCCCTCCACCCCCAGACCAGCCCCTGTATTGTGAGTCGGTTCAGCTCATTCCCCAGGACCTGATGAACCCACCGCCCCCTCCACCCCCGGACCAGCCCCTGTATTGAGAGTCGGTTCAGCTCATTCCCCAGGACCTGATGAACCCACCGCCCCCTCCACCCCCAGACCAGCCCCTGTATTGAGAGTCGGTTCAGCTCATTCCCCGGGACCTGATGAACCCACCGCCCCCTCCACCCACCCCCCCCCCCCCACCACCAGAGGAACAATAGTTTCTCTATCTATCCTGCCAACTTCTTTAATCATCTTAAACACCTCAATTAGATCGTCCCCTCATCTTCTATATTGAAGGGTATACAAGCCTAGTCTTTGCAACCTGTCCTCATAATTGAGCCATTTTAGCTCAGGTATCATCCGATGAATCCCCTCTGCATCCCCTCCAAAACCAACAACTCTCTCCTGAGGGGCAGTGCCCAGACTGAACAACATGTGGAACAATATTCACTACTCAAAAATATAATGAGACAGAGTTTATCAAATTTAAAAAGAACCATTACTAAACCATGGCAACAGGAAGTCTTACCAATTATATGTATCTACATACCCTACTGCTCAGAACCAACAGGTTCCTGCTCCTGGACTGCCGAGTACATGGACAGTTTACACTGAATGTTTCAGTCTTTCAGATATAAATTGGAGCCAAGACCTCTGGTACTGAGATCTGACAGATTGTTACCCTGACAATAGAGGAAATCACTCACCGACAATAACTGAAAACAGAAATAACAAAACCAGCATCACATGTTCGGAGTTTAGTGAAGAACATTAACCCTGAACATTCAGCCAGTGTTTCTAACCATGAAGCTGCGATTCCAATAACGGATTTTTTACACCACCAGACCTGACACTGTGGCTTTACTGAATCCACCGCCAGTTCCAGCTGTACAGGACATTAAGCAGTGCCACATCTACAGAAATACATCAATAAAATAGTCACATTGTTGGAGATACACCCTGTGACCGCTGGAAATCAGATTGTCTTAAACTATCTAAATCTGTTACTGTTATGGAATGGTATGTATCCATACACCTGGATCATGGGACCAACAAGAAACTTTTTCTGACAACACAAAATAATTTTACTAATCATTAAAATATAAGGTTTACATATCATTTTATCAGTTTTTACTAAAACGATAATCATTTAATTCAACTGCCATCGTGAAATTCAGAAATAGATTTACTGATAGAAAATAACTCAGTAAATCCAGCGTCAGTTCAGAATTGTAATTCACAACATGGTGCAGTTTGTCACGGAGTGCAGCTTGGAACAGAAACATAGAAGATAGGAGCAGGAGTAGGCCATTCGGCCCCTCGAGCCTGCTCTGACATTCAATGAGATCATGGCTGATCTGATCTTAACCTGAAATCTTCTATCACTCTCCATCCACCCGAGCCCATGTGATCTCCCAGGAGAGGCGAAAAACCAGATAAATGACCCAATGGCCAATTTGGGAGAAAAAAATCTGGGAAATTCCTCTCCGACCCATCTAGGCGATCGAAACTCGTCGAGATCACTCTGTCCCTATATTTTCTACAGTACTTACCTTCTGTAAAGGCGATCTCCACCCTAGCCAGGAACAGGAATAAAACCATCTCCTGAAATCTAACACAGAATTAGAACACAGTAGGATCAGAACCAGGCTACACAGCCCCTGGGCCCACTCCACTACCCACAGGGCCATGACCATTCCGAACCTAGACTCATGTCCAATTTCCTGCCCGCTCCCTGTAACCCTTAATTCCCTTTACTTCTAGGAAACTATCTATTTCTGTTTTAAATTTACTTAATGATGTAGCTTCCACAGCTTTCTGGGGCAGCAAATTCCACAAACCGACCACCCTGAGTGAAGAAGTTTCTCCTCATCAGTTTTGAAAGAGCAGCCCCTTATTCTAAGATTATGCCCCCTCGTTCTAGTTTCACCCATCATTGGGAACATCCTCACCGCATCCACCCGATCAAGCCCCTTCACAATCTTGTATGTTTCAATAAGGTCGCCTCTCTTACTTCTGAACTCCAATGTGTAGAGTCCCAATCTACTCAACCTCTCCTCATATGTCCACCCCCTCATCCCCGGGATTAACTGAGTGAACCTTCTTTGTACTGACTCGAGAGCAAGTATGTCTTAAGTATGGACACCAAAACTGTATGCAGTATTCCAGGTGCGGTCTCACCAATACCTTGTACAACTGCAGCAATACCTCCCTGTTTTTATATTCTATCCCCCTAGCAATAAAAGCCAACATTCCATTGGCCTTCTTGATCACTTGCTGCACCTGCATACTAACTTTTTGAGTTTCGTGCACCAGGACCCCCAGATCCCTTTGTACTACGGTACTTTCCAGTTTCTTGCCATTAAGATAATAACTTGCTCTATGATTTTTCCTGCCAAAGTGCATAACCTCACACTTTCCAGTATTGTATTCCACCTGCCAAATCTCTGCCCACTTACTTAGCCTGTCTATGTCCCTTTGCAGGTTTTTTATGTCCTCCTCACTCACTACTTTCCATCCCATCTTTGTATCATCTGCAAACTTTGATATGTTACACTCGGTCCCCTCCTCCAAATCGTTAATATAGATTGTGAAGAGTTGGGGACCCAGCACTGACCCCTGCGGAACACCACTAGTTACTGGTTGCCAGTCTGAGAACGAACCTTTTATCCCAACTCACTGCTTTCTGTTAGAGAGCCAATCCTCCACCCACGCCAGAATATTACCCCCAATCCCGTGATTTTTTATCTTGAGCAATAATCTTGTGTGGCACCTTGTCAAATGCCTTTTGGAAGTCTAAATACACTACGTCCACTGGTTCCCCTTTATCCACCCTGTATGTTACTTCCTCAAAAAACTCAAGCAAATTTGTCAAACATGACTTCCCCTTCATGAAACCTCGAGCCTGCTCCGCCATTCAATGGGATCATGGCTGATCATCCAAATTCAGTGCCCGGTCCCTGCTTTCTCCCCATATCCCTTGATCCCTTTAGCCTTAAGAAATATATCTAACTCCTTCTTGAATATATTTAATGAGTTGGCCTCTACTGCCTTCTGTGGTAGAGAATTCCACAGGTTCACCACTCTCTGGGTGAAGAAATTCCTCCTCATCTCTGTCCTAAATGGCTTACCCCTTATCCTTAGACTGTGACCCCTGGTTCTGGACTCCCCTGCCATCGGGAACATCCTTCCTGCATCTAGTCTGTCTAGTCCTGTTAGAATTTTATAAATTTCAATGAGATCCCCTCTCATTCTTCTAAACTCCAGCGAGTATAAGCCCAATCGACCCAATCTCTCCTCATACATCATTCCTGCCATCCCAGGTATCAGAAACATTGAAACATAGAAGATAGGAGTAGGCCATTCGGCCCCTTCAGCCTGGTGAATCTTCGCTGCACTCCTTCCATGGCAAGTACATCCTTCCTCAGATAAGGCGACCAAAACTGCACACAATACTCATGGTGTGGTCTCACCAAGGCCCTGTACAACTGCAGCAAGACATCCTTGTTCCTGTACTCAAACCCTCTTGCTACGAAGGCCAACATACTATTTGCCTTCTTAACCGCCTGCTGCACCTGCATGCTTACCTTCAGCGATTGGTGCACAAGGACGCCCAGGTCTCGTTGCACTTCTCCTTCTCCCAATCTATTGCCAATCAGATAATAATCAGCCACCTTGTTTTTGACACCGAAGTGGATAACCTCGCATTTATCCACGTGAAATTGCATCTGCCATGCCTCTGCCCAATCACCCAACCTGTCCAAATCATATTGGAGTTTCTCTGCATCCTCCTCACAGCACACACGTCCACCCAGGTTTGTGTCATCTGCAAACTTGGAGATATTACATCTCGTTCCCTTGTCCAGATCATTAATATATATTGTGAATAGCTGGGGTCCGAGAACTGATCCCTGGGGTACCCCACTAGTCACTGCCTGCCACTCGGAAAAAGAGCCATTTATTCCAACACTTTGCTTTCTGTCTGCCAACCAGTTATCTATCCAAGTCAATACCTTGCCCCCAATCCCATGTGCCTTAACTTTACACGCTAATCTCTTATGCGGGACCTTATCGAAAGCCTTCTGAAAGTCCAAACACACCACATCCACTGGTTCTCCCTTACCTATTTAACCAGTTACATCCTCAAAAAATTCCAGTAGATTAGTCAAGCACGATTTACCTTTTTAGATCCATGTTGACTTTGTCCGATCCGGTCACTGTTTTCCAAGTGCTCTGCTATTACATCTTTTATAATGGACTCTAGCATTTTCCCCACTACCGATGTCAGGCTTATCGGTCTGTAATTCCCCATTTTCTCTATACCATCTTTTTTGAATAGTGGGGTAACATTAGCTACCCTCCAATCCATGGGAACTATTCCAGAGTCTATCGAATTTTGGAAGATGACCAGCAATGCATCTACTGTTTCTCGGGCCACTTCCTTAAGTACCCTAGGATGTAAATTATCAGGCCCTGGGGATTTATCGGCCTTCAATCCCATCAATTTCCCTACAAATACTGATTTCTTTCAGTTCCTCCCTCTCATTAGACCCTATGTTCCCCGACATCTCTGGGAGGTTATTTGTGTCCTTTGTGAAGACGGAACCAAAGTATGTATTTAATTGGTCTGCCATTTCTTTGTTCCTCATTATAAATTCCCCTGATTCTGACTGCAAGGGACCTACACTCAACTTCACCAATCTTTTTCCTCTTCACATATCTATAAAAGCTTTTACAGTCAGTTTATATGTTCCCTGCAAGCTTACTCTCATACTCTATTTTCCCCCTCTTAATTAATCCCTTTGTCCTCCTTTGCTGAATCCTAAACTGCTCCCAACCCTCAGGATTACTGCTTTTTCTGGCCAATTTATATGTCCTCTCCTTGGATCTTATGCTATCCCTAATTTCCCTCGTTAGCCACGGTTGAGTCAACTTTTTTTTTATTGTTATGCCAAACAGAGATGAACAAATTCTGTAGTTCATCCATGCGATTTGAATGTTTGCCATTGCCTATCCACCGTCAACCCTTTGAGTAACATTCCCCAATCAATCCTACCCAACTCGCGCCTCATACAGGTAGACTATCCTTTATCCGAAAACCTCGGGACCAGCCGTGTTTCGGTTTTTGGAGAATTTCGGATTTCGGAAGGTGGGCCGGCAGGGGTCCGTGGGGGGGGGGGGGGGGGGGGGTGTCGGCGGGGGGGTCGTGCGCACGACCCCCCGCCGACCCCAACCCCCGCCGACTTACGGTCAGGGTCGGCGGGGGTCCGCGGGGGGGGGGGGGTCGGCGGGGGGTCGTGCGCACGACTTACGCTCAGCGTAAGTCGGCGGGGGTCCGGGGTGTCTGCGGGGGGTCGTGCGCACGACTTACGCTGACTGAAAAAACCTTCGGTTTTTAGAGGGTTTCGGAAGTCCGGATAAAGGGTAGTCTACCTCTACCATCGTAGTTTCCTTTATTTAAATTCAGGACCCTAGTCTCCAAGTCAACTACTTCACTCTCCATCTTAATGAAGAATTCTATCATATTATGATCGCTCCGACCCAAGGGGCCTCGCACAACAAGATTGCTAATTAATCCTCTCATTACATAATACCCAGTCTAAGATGGCCTGATCTCTAGTTGGTCCCTCAACATATTGGTCCAGGAAACCATCTTGTATACACTCCAGGAATTCCTCCTCCACAGTATTGTTACTAATTTGGTTAGCCCAATCTATATGTAGATTAAAGTCACCTGTGTTAACTGCTGTGCCCTTATTGCACACTTCTCTAATTTCCCTTTTAATGCCATCTCCAACCTCAGCATTAATGTTTGGGGGTCTATATGACACTCCCACTAACGTTTTCTGCCCCTTGGTATTTCTCAGCTCCACCCATACAGATTCCACATCATCAGAGCTAACATCCTTCCTTACCATTGTGTTAATCCCTCTAACCAGCAATGCTACCCCACCTCCTTTTCCTTTTTGTCCATCTTTGCTGAATATTGAATACCCCTGGATGTTGAGTTCCCAGCCTTGGTCACCCTGGAGCCATGTTTCCGGAATCCCAATCATACATCCGTTTACCTCTATTTGCACAGCTAATTCATCCACCTTATTACGAATGCTCCTCGCATTAAGACACAAAGCCTTCAGGCTTGTTTTTTTAACACTTAGACCTTTTTAGAATTATTATTTACTGTGGCCATGTTTGATTTAAACCCTTGATTTCTCTGTCTGCCACTTTTGTTTTTCTCCTTCCTGTCTTTTGCTTTTATCCTTGTTTCCCTTTCCTCTGTCTCCCTGCTCATGTTCCCAACCCCCTGCCATTTTAGTTTAAACCCTCCCCCACAGCACTAGCAAACACTCCCCCTAGGACATCGGTCCCGGCCCTGCCTAGGTGCAAACCGTCCATTTTGTACTGGTCCCACCTCCCCAGAACCGGTTCCAATGTCCCAGGAATTTGAATCCCTCCCCCTGGCACCATTCCTCTAGCCACGTATTCATCTGAAGTATTCTTCTATTTCTACTCTGACTAGCACGTGGCACTGGTAGCAATCCTGAGATTACTACCTTTGAGGTCCTGTTTTTTTAAATTTACCTCCTAACTCCCTATATTCAGCTTTTAGGACCTCATCCCGTTTTTTACCTATATCGTTGGTACCTATATGCACCACGACAACTGGCTGTTCACCCTCCCCTTCCAAAATATTCTGCAGCCACTCAGACATCCTTGACCCTTGCACCAGGGAGGCAACATACCATCCTGGAGTCACGTTTGCGGCCACAGAAACACCTATCTGTTCCCTGTACAATAGAATCCCCTATCACTATAGCTCTCACTCTTTTTCGTCCCGTCCTGTGCAGCAGAACCACCCACGGTGCCAGGAAGTTGGCTGCTGCTGCCTTCCCCTGATAAGCCATCCTCCCCAACAATATCCAAAGCGGTATATCTGTTTGAGAGGGGTATGACCACACGGGACCCCTGCACTACCTGCCTGCGCCTACTACTCTGCCTGGCCATCACCCATTCTCTTCCTGCCTGTGCAGCCTTTACCTGCAGTGTGACCAACTCCCTAAATGTACTATCCACGACGTCCTCAGCATCGTAAATGCTCCAGTATGTATCCACTCGCAGCTCCAGCGCCGCATGTGGTCTGCCAGTAGCTGCAGCTGGATACACTTCCCGCACACATGGTTGTCAGGGACACAGGAAGTGTCCCTGATTTCCCACATAGTGCAGGAAGAGCATACCATGGCACAGAGCTCTCCTGCCATGACTTACCTGTTAATTAAATCAAATTAAATTAAAAGTGAGGCAGGTATGGGGACCCAGGAGGTGGAGGAGCCTCAGCCTTTGCAATTGTCCAACAGGTTCGAGGTTCTTGCGGCCTGTATGGGTGAAAGCGGTGGCTGCAGGGTGGATGAGCAAACTGACCGTGGCACCGAGGTACAGGAAGCGATTCAAGCGGGGGGAGTTAATAGGAAGATAGTGGTCATTGGACAGCATAGTCAGGGGGATAGATACAGTTCTCTGCAGCCAAGAGCGGGAGTCCAGACAGCTGTGTTGCCTGCCGGATGCCAGGATTCAGGACATCTGCTCTGGGCTGGAGAGGAACTTGCAGTGGGAGGGGGAGGAGCCAGTCGTCGTGGTCCATATAGGTACCAATGACACAGTTAGAACTAGGAAAGAGGTTCTGCTGAGAGACTGTGCAGCTAGGGGCTAATTCAAAAAGCAGAACCTCAAGGGTAATAATGTCTGTATTATTACCTGAGCCACGAGCAAATTGGCATAGGGTAAATAAAATTAGAGAGATGAATGCGTGGCTCACAGACTGGTGTGGGAGAAATGGGTTTTGATTCCTGGGGCACTGGCACCATACTGGGGAAAGTGGGATCTGTATCGTTGGGACGGTCTTCACCCGAACCATGCTGGGACCAGTGTTCTGGCGAGTCATATAACTAGGGCGGTAGAGAGGGTTTTAAACTAAATAGTGGGGGCAAGGGATCAAACTTGTTGAGATGTGGTAAATCAAAGAGTGGAGACAAGGCAACAGAGAAAGGTATTAATATGGGAAATGATAAACAGACCGTGACAGGAAGGGATAGAGAGGACAAATCTAAGAGTAAATCAACAGATAAGGCTAGAGGTTACAAAAATAATAAAAGGACAAAACTAAAGGCTCTGCATCTGAATACACGTAGCATTCGAAACAAAACAGATGAACTGATAGCGCAAATAGAAATAAATAAGTCTGATCTGATCGTCATTACAGAAACATGGCTGCAGGATGACGTCGATTGGGACCTGAATATTGAAGAGTACGTGACATTTAGGGAGGACAGAAAGCTAGGAAAAGGTGGAGGGGTGGCTCTGTTAATTAATGGTATTAGCACAATAGAGAGGGATGACCTAAGTTCAGGAAACCAGGATGTAGAAGCAGTTTGGGTAGAGATGAGAAATGATAAAGGCAGGAAGTCACTTGTGAGAGTGGTGTACAGGCCCCCTAACAGTAACCACACGGTAGGATGGAGTATAAAGGATGAAATAATGGGAGCTTGTCAGAAAGGTACGGCAATAATCATGGGGGATTTAATCTACACAGAGACTGGAAAAATCAGACCGGCAAAGGTAGCATAAATGAGGAGTTCATAGAATGTTTTCGGGATAGTTTCTTACAACAGCACGTTCTGGAGCCAACCAGAGAGCAGGCTATACTAGACCTGGTATTGTGCAACGAGATAGGATTAATTAATGACCTCATAGTGAAGGAGCCCCTAGGTAGCAGCGATCATAATATGATTGAATTTTACCTTCAGTTTGAGGGAGAGAAGAGTGGGTCCTAGACTAGTATTTTAAGCTTAAATAAGGGCAATTCTGAGGGCATGAAAGCAGAGCTAGCTAAAGTGAACTGGCAAATTAGGTTAAGGGAGAGGTCAATAAAGATGCAGTGGCAGACATTTACGGGGATATTTCAGAATACACAGAATAGATACATTCCAAAGAGAAAGAAAATTTCCAAGGGGAGGACGCACCATCCGTGGTTAACTAAAGAAGTTAAAGAAAGTATCAAACTTAAAGAAAAAGCAGATAATTGCGCAAAGGCGGCTGGCAGCTCAGAAGATTGGACAGAATATAAAAAACAGCAGAGCATGACTAAAAGATTAATTAAGGAGAGAAAAATTAGAGTATGAGAGAAAGCTAGCTAGAAATATAAAAACAGATAGTAAGAGTTTCTATAGATATTTAAAAAGAAAAAAAAAAAAGTGTTAACAAAGTGAGCATTGGTCCTATAGAAAGTGAGTTTGGGGAATTAATAATGGAAAATAAGGAGATGGGAGCTGAATTGAACAGGTATTTTGCATCGGTCTTCACTATAGAGGATTCAAGTAACATCCCAGAAATAGCTGTAAATCAGGAAATGGAAGGGAGGGAGGAACCAGTGTGTATCTGAGTCAGTCAATCAGACTCTCTCTGACCTTTCTCCCCAGTCCATCTCCAGGACCAGTGTGTATCTGAGTCAATGGGACTCTCTCTGACCTTTTTCCCCAGTCCATCTCCAGGACCAGTGTGTATCTGAGTCAATGGGACTCTCTCTGACCTTTCTCCCCAGTCCATCTCCAGGACCAGTGTGTATCTGAGTCAATGGGGCTCTCTCTGACCTTTCTCCCCAGTCCATCTCCAGGGCCAGTGTGTATCTGAGTCAATGGGACTCTCTGACCTTTCTCCCCAGTCCATCTCCAGGACCAGTGTGTATCTGAGTCAATGGGGCTCTCTCTGACCTCTCTCCCCAGTCCATCTCCAGGACCAGTGTGTATCTGAGTCAATGGGACTCTCTCTGACCTTTCTCCCCAGTCCATCTCCAGGACCAGTGTGTATCTGAGTCAATGGGACTCTCTCTGACCTTTCTCCCCAGTCCATCTCCAGGACCAGTGTGTATCTGAGTCAATGGGACTCTCTCTGACCTTTCTCCCCAGTCCATCTCCAGGACCAGTGTGTATCTGAGTCAATGGGACTCTCTGACCTTTCTCCCCAGTCCATCTCCAGGACCAGTGTGTATCTGAGTCAATGGGACTCTCTCTGACCTTTCTCCCCAGTCCATCTCCAGGACCAGTGTGTATCTGAGTCAATGGGACTCTGACCTTTCTCCCCGGTCCATCTCCAGGACCAGTGTGTATCTGAGTCAATGGGACTCTCTGACCTTTCTCCCCAGTCCATCTCCAGGACCAGTGTGTATCTGAGTCAATGGGACTCTCTCTGACCTTTCTCCCCAGTCCATCTCCAGGACCAGTGTGTATCTGAGTCAATGGGACTCTCTGACCTTTCTCCCCAGTCTATCTCCAGGACCAGTGTGTATCTGAGTCAATGGGACTCTCTGACCTTTCTCCCCAGTCTATCTCCAGGACCAGTGTGTATCTGAGTCAATGGGTCTCTCTCTGACCTTTCTCCCCAGTCTATCTCCAGGACCAGTGTGTATCTGAGTCAATGGGACTCTCTCTGACCTTTCTCCCCAGTCCATCTCCAGGACCAGTGTGTATCTGAGTCAATGGGACTCTCTGACCTTTCTCCCCAGTCTATCTCCAGGACCAGTGTGTATCTGAGTCAATGGGTCTCTCTCTGACCTTTCTCCCCAGTCTATCTCCAGGACCAGTGTGTATCTGAGTCAATGGGACTCTCTCTGACCTTTCTCCCCAGTCCATCTCCAGGACCAGTGTGTATCTGAGTCAATGGGACTCTCTCTGACCTTTCTCCCCAGTCCATCTCCAGGACCAGTGTGTATCTGAGTCAATGGGACTCTCTCTGACCTTTCTCCCCAGTCCATCTCCAGGACCAGTGTGTATCTGAGTCAATGGGACTCTCTCTGACCTTTCTCCCCAGTCCATCTCCAGGACCAGTGTGTATCTGAGTCAATGGGACTTCCTCTTACCTTTTTTCCCGGTCGATCTCTGGAAGCTCTTTGAATCGGAAGGGTTCTCTCCAGTTGGTGCTCTCACAATCCTGTGTTGGTTCACCTGCTGTCGATCCTCAGTCGACAATCCCTGTTTACTCTCAGCTGTGAACCTTTCTCAATCACTCAGTCTTTCACCGGGAGATCTAATTGTGGCAGGACTGAAAATAACAACATGAAGAGTGTGAAGTAATGTAATGTAGACTTTTCTTCTGCTTAATAAAAATAAAAGTTTGGGTCCGAGTGCTTCTGTCTGATTTTTGTCCCTTTTCTCAGATCCCCGCCATGGCGTCCAGCAAATCACACTGCCTGATCTCACTGGGCCCATCCTCCCCGGGTTACACACTGATCTCACTGGGCCCATCCTCCCCGGGTTACACACTGTCTGATCTCACTGGGCCCATCCTCCCCGGGTTACACACTGTCTGATCTCACTGGGCCCACCCTCCCCGGGTTACACACTGTCTGATCTCACTGGGCCCATCCTCCCCGGGTTACACACTGTCTGATCTCACTGGGCCCATCCTCCCCGGGTTACACACTGTCTGATCTCACTGGGCCCATCCTCCCCGGGTTACACACTGTCTGATCTCACTGGGCCCATCCTCCCCGGGTTACACACTGTCTGATCTCACTGGGCCCATCCTCCCCGGGTTACACACTGTCTGATCTCACTGGGCCCATCCTCCCCGGGTTACACACTGTCTGATCTCACTGGGCCCATCCTCCCTGGGTTACACACTGTCTGATCTCACTGGGTCCATCCTCCCCAGGTTACACACTGTCTGATCTCACTGGTCCATCCTCCCCGGGTTACACACTGTCTGATCTCACTGGGCCCATCCTCCCCGGGTTACACACTGTCTGATCTCACTGGGCCCATCCTCCCCGGGTTACACACTGTCTGATCTCACTGGGCCCATCCTCCCCGGGTTACACACTGTCTGATCTCACTGGGCCCATCCTCCCCGGGTTACACAGTCTGATCTCACTGGGCCCATCCTCCCCGGGTTACACACTGTCTGATCTCACTGGGCCCATCCTCCCCGGGTTACACACTGTCTGATCTCACTGGGCCCATCCTCCCCGGGTTACACACTGTCTGATCTCACTGGGCCCATCCTCCCCAGGTTACACACTGTCTGATCTCACTGGGCCCATCCTCCCCGGGTTACACACTGTCTGATCTCACTGGGCCCATCCTCCCCAGGTTACACACTGTCTGATCTCACTGGGCCCATCCTCCCCGGGTTACACACTGTCTGATCTCACTGGGCCCATCCTCCCTGGGTTACACACTGTCTGATCTCACTGGGCCCATCCTCCCCGGGTTACACACTGTCTGATCTCACTGGGCCCATCCTCCCCGGGTTACACACTGTCTGATCTCACTGGGCCCATCCTCCCCAGGTTACACACTGTCTGATCTCACTGGGCCCATCCTCCCCGGGTTACACACTGTCTGATCTCACTGGGCCCATCCTCCCCAGGTTACACACTGTCTGATCTCACTGGGCCCATCCTCCCCGGGTTACACAATCATAGAAACTTACAGCACAGGAGGGGGACATTCGGCCCATCTTGTCCGAGCCGGCTGACAAAGATCTATCCACTCTAATCCCACTTTCCCGCACTTGGTCCGTAGCCCTGTAGCTTACGGCACTTCAAGCAGTTTTTAAACGTGATGAGTGTCTCTGCCTCTAAAACCCTTTCAGGCAGTGAGTTCCAGACCTCCACCACCCTCTGGGTGTAAATAACTCTCCTCAAAACCCCTCTAATCCTGTGACCCTCTGCTTTAAATCTATGCCCCCTGGCTGTTGACCTCTCCACGAAGGGAAATAGGTCCTTCCTATCCACTTAATCTAGGCCCCTAATAAATTGATGCACCTCAAGCGAGTCTCCCGCTTGGCCTTCTCTGTTTGAGAAAACAACCCCAGCCTATCCAATCGTTCCACATAGCAAAAATTCCCCAGCCCAGGCAAAATCCCCGTAAATCTCCTCTGTACCCCGTCTAGTGCAATCACATCCTTCCTGTAATGTGTTGACCAGACCAGCACGCAGTATTCTAGCGGAGGCCTAGTGTTTTATACAGTTCACACATCACCTCCCAGCTCTTCAAATTCAAATCGCTTTATTGGCATGATGACAAGGTACATCTTGTTGCCAAAGCATCGAAAAACATTCATGGTTGAACACAAAAATACAGATCTATCCATAGAGTGTATAAACAGATATATCCCCGAGTGTATAAATATACATTCATATAATTTGTATATACTCTTCTCTTATATTTAGTGGTTGTCCCTCTGTTTATGGCAAGCTGTAACATAGTGTGCCGCTAAGGTTACACAATTTCTCTCTTCCCCGAGTAGGTATGGGAGTTTTTGGTCGTCATTCAAATTTCTGAATTCCGGGCATATTTTTGTGAATTTTGGGTGGAAATTCCCCCTTATGCCCTGATATTTTCTACAAGCTGTGAGGAAGTGCATCTCTGTCTCCACCACTCCCTGACTGCAGTGAGCATATCCTGTCCTCTCTTGGTAGCCGGGTCTGCCTGTGTCTACCTTTTTCGATCGCCAGGCTATGTTTACTAAGTCTGCACATTGTCAAGGTTTTTCTCAGTTTGCTATCCTTTACCATGGTCAGGAAATCAGCCATGTTGTATTGTCTGTTTAGGGCCAAGTAGCAATTGAGTTTGTTTTGGTTTTTTGTTGTTTCTGCCCAATATGACAGATATTTTTCCTTTTGCTTAGTGACGATTGTGTTGGGTCCAATTCTCTGTGTTATGCTGTCACTTCGACCCAAACACCCCCCCACCGGCCCGCCCCTCCGAGCCAAACCCCCCTCCCCCACCCCCGGCCCGCCCCCCCACCGGCCCCCCCGCTCACCGCCCCCCCCAGCCCTTCCACCCAAACACTTCCCCCGCCCTTCCACCCAAACACTTCCCCCTCCCCCCCTTGGACCCAAACACTTCCCCCCTCTCCCCCCCACCCAAACACTTCCCCCCCTCCCCCCCTGCCCTCGGACCCAAACACTTACCCCTCCCCCCCGAACCAAACACTTCCCCCTCCCCCCCCCGACCCAAACACTTCCCCCTCCCCCCCTCCGACCCAAACACTTCCCCCTCCCCCCACACCCTCCGACCCAAACACTTCCCCCTCCCCCCCCAACCCAAACACTTCCCCCGCCCCGCCCGCCCCCCCGACCCAAACACTTCCCCCTCCCCCCCCGACCCAAACACTTCCCCCTCCCCGCCCCGCCCTCCGACCCAAACACTTCCCCCTCCCCCCCCCGCCCTCCGACCCAAACACTTCGCCCTCCCCCCCCGCCCTCCGACCCAAACACTTCGCCCTCCCCCCCCCGCCCTCCGACCCAAACACTTCCCCCTCCCCCCCGCCGCCCTCCGACCCAAACACTTCGCCCTCCCCCCGCCGCCCTCCGACCCAAACACTTCGCCCTCCCCCCCCCCGCCCTCCGACCCAAACACTTCGCCCTCCCCCCCCGCCCTCCGACCCAAACACTTCGCCCTCCCCGCCCCGCCCTCCGCCCCAAACACTTCCCCCTCCCCACCCGCCCTCCGACCCAAACACTTCCCCCTCCCCCCCGCCCTTCGACCCAAACACTTCCCCCTCCCCCCCGCCCTCAACACTTCCCCCTCCCCCCCCCTCCGACCCAAACACTTCCCCCTCCCCCCCCGACCCAAACACTTCCCCCTCCCGCCCTCCGACCCAAACACTTCCCCCTCCCCCCCTCCTCCGACCCAAACACTTCCCCCTCCCCCCCCCCCGACCCAAACACTTCCCCCTCCCCCCCCCCGACCCAAACACTTCCCCCTCCCCCGACCCAAACACTTCCCCCTCCCCCCCCTCCGACCCAAACACTTCCCCCTCCCCCCCCTCCGACCCAAACACTTACCCCTCCCCCCCCACCCTCCGACCCAAACACTTCCCCCTCCCCCCCTCCGACCCAAACACTTCCCCCTCCCCCCTCCGACCCAAACACTTCCCCCCCACCCTCCGACCCAAACACTACCCTCTCCCCCCCCCCCCTCGACTCAAACACTTCCCCCTCCCCCCCTCCAACCCAAACACTTCCCCCCCTCGACCCAAACACTTCCCCCTCCCCCCCCCTCCGACCCAAACACTTCCCCCTCCCCCCCCCCCCCGACCCAAACACTTCCCCCTCCCCCCCCGACCCAAACACTTCCCCCTCCCCCCCGACCCAAACACTTCCCCCTCCCCCCCCTCCGACCCAAACACTTCCCCCTCCCCCCCGACCCAAACACTTCCCCCTCCCCACCCCTCCGACCCAAACACTTCCCCCTCCCCCCCCCTCCGACCCAAACACTACCCCTTCCCCCTCCCCCGCCCCAAACACTTCCCCTTCCCCCTCCCCCGCCCCAAACACTTCCCCCTCCCCAAACACTTCCCCCTCCCCCGACCCAAACACTTCCCCCTCCCCCCCCCTCCGACCCAAACACTTCCCCCTCCCCCCCCGACCCAAACACTTCCCCCTCCCCCCCCTCCGACCCAAACACTTCGCCCTCCCCCCCCCCCGACCAAAACACTTCCCCCTCCCCCCCCCTCCGACCCAAACACTTGCCCCTCCCCCCCCGCCCTCCGACCCAAACACTTCCCCCTCCCCCCCGCCCTCCGACCCAAACACTTCGGCCTCCCCCCCCGCACTCCGACCCAAACACTTCGCCCTCCCCCCCGGCCCTCCGACCCAAACACTTCCCCCTCCCCCTCCGCCCTCCGACCCAAACACTTCCCCCTCCCCCCCGCCCTCCGACCCAAACACTTCCCCCTCCCCCCCTCCGACCCAAACACTTCCCCCTCCCCCCCTCCGACCCAAACACTTCCCCCTCCCCCCCGCCCTCCGACCCAAACACTTCCCCCTCCCCCCCTCCGAACCAAACACTTCCCCCTCCCCCGCTCCACCCTCCGACCCAAACACTTCCCCCTCCCCCCCCGCCCCAAACACTTCCCCCTCCCCCCCCGAACCAAACACTTCCCCCTCCCCCCCCGACCCAAACACTTCCCCCTCCCCCCCCTCCGACCCAAACACTTCCCCCTCCCACCCCCACCCTCCGACCCAAACACTTCCCCCGCCCCGCCCGCCCCCCCGACCCAAACACTTCCCCCTCCCCCCCGACCAAAACACTTACCCCCCTCCCCGCCCCGCCCTCCGACCCAAACACTTCCCCCTCCCCGCCCCGCCCTCCGACCCAAACACTTCCCCCTCCCCGCCCCGCCCTCCGACCCAAACACTTCCCCCTCCCCGCCCTCCGACCCAAACACTTCCCCCTCCCCCCCGCCCTCCGACCCAAACACTTCCCCCTCCCCCCCCGACCTCCGACCCAAACACTTCCCCCCTCCCGCCCTCCGACCCAAACACTTCCCCCTCCCGCCCTCCGCCCCAAACACTTCCCCCTCCCGCCCTCCGACCCAAACACTTCCCCCTACCCCCCTCCGACCCAAACACTTCCCCCTCCCCCCCTCCGACCCAAACACTTCCCCCTCCCCCCCCTCCGACCCAAACACTTCCCCCTCCTACCCTCCGACCCAAACACTTCCCCCTCCGACCCAAACACTTCCCCCTTCCCCCCTCCGACCCAAACACTTCCCCCTCCCCCCCCTCCGACCCAAACACTTCCCCCTCCCCCCCACTCCGACCCAAACACTTCCCCCTCCCCCCCCGCCCTCCGACCCAAACACTTCCCCCTCCCCCCCGGCCCTCCGACCCAAACACTTCCCCCTCCCCCCCTCCGAACCAAACACTTCCCCCTCCCCCGCTCCGCCCTCCGACCCAAACACTTCCCCCTCCCCCCCCGCCCTCCGACCCAAACACTTCCCCCTCCCCCCCCGAACCAAACACTTCCCCCTCCCCCCCCGACCCAAACACTTCCCCCTCCCCCCCCCCGACCCAAACACTTCCCCCTCCCACCCTCCGACCCAAACACTTCCCCCGCCCCGCCCGCCCGACCCAAACACTTCCCCCTCCCCCCCCGACCCAAACACTTCCCCCGCCCCGCCCCGCCCTCCGACCCAAACACTTCCCCCTCCCCGCCCCGCCCTCCGACCCAAACACTTCCCCCTCCCCGCCCCGCCCTCCGACCCAAACACTTCCCCCTCCCCGCCCCGCCCTCCGACCCAAACACTTCCCCCTCCCCGCCCTCCGACCCAAACACTTCCCCCTCCCCCCCGCCCTCCGACCCAAACACTTCCCCCTCCCCCCCCGCCCTCCGACCCAAACACTTCCCCCTACCCCCCCCCCGCCCTCAACACTTCCCCCTCCCCCCCCCCGCCCTCAACACTTCCCCCTCCCCCCCCGCCCTCCGACCCAAACACTTCCCCCTCCCCGCCCTCCGCCCCAAACACTTCCCCCTCCCCGCCCCGCCCTCCGACCCAAACACTTCCCCCTCCCCACCCGCCCTCCGACCCAAACACTTCCCCCTCCCCCCCCGCCCTCCGACCCAAACACTTCCCCCTCCCCCCCGCCCTCCGACCCAAACACTTCCCCCTCCCCCCCCTCCGACCCAAACACTTCCCCCTCCCCCCCCCGACCCAAACACTTCCCCCTCCCGCCCTCCGACCCAAACACTTCCCCCTCCCGCCCTCCGACCCAAACACTTCCCCCTCCCCCCCTCCGACCCAAACACTTCCCCCCCCCCTCCGACCCAAACACTTCCCCCTCCCCCCCCGACCCAAACACTTCCCCCGCCCTCCGACCCAAACACTACCCTCTCCCCCCCCCCCTCCGACCCAAACACTTCCCCCCCCTCGACCCAAACACTTCCCCCTCCCCCCCTCCAACCCAAACACTTCCCCCCCTCGACCCAAACACTTCCCCCTCCCCCCCCCGACCCAAACACTTCCCCCTCCCCCCCCTCCGACCCAAACACTTCCCCCTCCCCCCCTCCGACCCAAACACTTCCCCCTCCCCCCCCTCCGACCCAAACACTTCCCCCTCCCCCCCCTCCGACCCAAACACTTCCCCCCTCCCCCCCCTCCGACCCAAACACTTCCCCCCTCCCCCCCCCTCCGACCCAAACACTTCCCCCTCCCCCCCGACCCAAACACTTCCCCCTCCCCCCCGACCCAAACACTTCCCCCTCCCCCCCCCTCCGACCCAAACACTTCCCCCTCCCCCCCCCACCCAAACACATCCCCCTCCCCGCCCCGCCCTCCGACCCAAACACTTCCCCCTCCCCGCCCCGCCCTCCGACCCAAACACTTCCCCCTCCCCGCCCCGCCCTCCGACCCAAACACTTCCCCCTCCCCGCCCCGCCCTCCGACCCAAACACTTCCCCCTCCCCGCCCTCCGACCCAAACACTTCCCCCTCCCCCCCGCCCTCCGACCCAAACACTTCCCCCTCCCCCCCCGCCCTCCGACCCAAACACTTCCCCCTCCCCCCCCGCCCTCAACACTTCCCCCTCCCCCCCCCCCGCCCTCAACACTTCCCCCTCCCCCCCCGCCCTCCGACCCAAACACTTCCCCCTCCCCGCCCTCCGCCCCAAACACTTCCCCCTCCCCGCCCCGCCCTCCGACCCAAACACTTCCCCCTCCCCACCCGCCCTCCGACCCAAACACTTCCCTCTCCCCCCCCGCCCTCCGACCCAAACACTTCCCCCTCCCCCCCGCCCTCCGACCCAAACACTTCCCCCTCCCCCCCCTCCGACCCAAACACTTCCCCCTCCCCCCCCCGACCCAAACACTTCCCCCTCCCCCCCCTCCGACCCAAACACTTCCCCCTCCCCCCCCCGACCCAAACACTTCCCCCTCCCGCCCTCCGACCCAAACACTTCCCCCTCCCGCCCTCCGACCCAAACACTTCCCCCTCCCGCCCTCCGACCCAAACACTTCCCCCTCCCCCGACCCAAACTTCCCCCTCCCCCCCTCCGACCCAAACACTTCCCCCTCCCCCCCTCCGACCCAAACACTTCCCCCCCCCCCTCCGACCCAAACACTTCCCCCTCCCCCCCCGACCCAAACACTTCCCCCGCCCTCCGACCCAAACACTACCCTCTCCCCCCCCCCCTCCGACCCAAACACTTCCCCCCCCTCGACCCAAACACTTCCCCCTCCCCCCCTCCAACCCAAACACTTCCCCCCCCTCGACCCAAACACTTCCCCCTCCCCCCCCGACCCAAACACTTCCCCCTCCCCCCCCTCCGACCCAAACACTTCCCCCTCCCCCCCTCCGACCCAAACACTTCCCCCTCCCCCCCCTCCGACCCAAACACTTCCCCCTCCCCCCCCTCCGACCCAAACACTTCCCCCTCCCCCCCCTCCGACCCAAACACTTCCCCCCTCCCCCCCTCCGACCCAAACACTTCCCCCTCCCCCCCGACCCAAACACTTCCCCCTCCCCCCCGACCCAAACACTTCCCCCTCCCCCCCCGACCCAAACACTTCCCCCTCCCCCCCCTCCGACCCAAACACTTCCCCCTCCCCCCCCCCACCCAAACACATCCCCCTCCCCCCCCCTCCGACCCAAACACTTCCCCCTCCCCCCCGACCCAAACACTTCCCCCTCCCCCCCCCTCCGACCCAAACACTTCCCCCTCCCCCCGACCCAAACACTTCCCCCTCCCCCCGACCCAAACACTTCCCCCTCCCCCCCCGACCCAAACACTTCCCCCTCCCCCCCCGACCCAAACACTTCCCCCTCCCCAAACACTTCCCCCTCCCCAAACACTTCCCCCTCCCCAAACACTTCCCCCTCCCCCCCCTCCGACCCAAACACTTCCCCCTCCCCCCCCGACCCAAACACTTCCCCCTCCCCCCCCCTCCGACCCAAACACTTCCCCCTCCCCCCCTCCGACCCAAACACTTCCCCCTCCCCCCCTCCGACCCAAACACTTCCCCCCCTCCAACCCAAACACTTCCCCCTCCCCCCCCCTCCGACCCAAACACTTCCCCCTCCCCCCCTCCGACCCAAACACTTCCCCCTCCCCCCCCTCCGACCCAAACACTTCCCCCTCCCCCCCCTCCGACCCAAACACTTCCCCCTCCCCCCCTCCGACCCAAACACTTCCCCCTCCCCCCCCCTCCGACCCAAACACTTCCCCCTCCCCCCCCCTCCGACCCAAACACTTCCCCCTCCCCCCCCTCCGACCCAAACACCTCCCCCCCCCTCCGACCCAAACACTTCCCCCTCCCCCCCCCCTCCGACCCAAACACTTCCCCCTCCCCCCCTCCGACCCAAACACTTCCCCCTCCCCCCCTCCGACCCAAACACCTCCCCCCCCTCCGACCCAAACACTTCCCCCTCCCCCCCTCCGACCCAAACACTTCCCCCTCCCCCCCTCCGACCCAAACACTTCCCCCTCCCCCCCCGACCCAAACACTTCCCCCTCCCCCCCCTCCGACCCAAACACTTCCCCCTCCCCCCCCTCCGACCCAAACACTTCCCCCTCCCCCCCTCCGACCCAAACACTTCCCCCTCCCCCCCCTCCGACCCAAACACTTCCCCCTCCCCCCCCCTCCGACCCAAACACTTCCCCCTCCCCCCCCTCCGACCCAAACACTTCCCCCCCCCCCTCCGACCCAAACACCTCCCCCCCCCCGACCCAAACACTTCCCCCTCCCCCCCCCTCCGACCCAAACACTTCCCCCTCCCCCCCCTCCGACCCAAACACTTCCCCCTCCCCCCCCTCCGACCCAAACACTTCCCCCCTCCGACCCAAACACTTCCCCCTCCGACCCAAACACTTCCCCCTCCCCCCCTCCGACCCAAACACTTCCCCCTCCCCCCCTCCGACCCAAACACTTCCCCCTCCCCCCCTCCGACCCAAACACTTCCCCCTCCCCCCCCTCCGACCCAAACACTTCCCCCTCCGACCCAAACACTTCCCCCCTCCGACCCAAACACTTCCCCCTCCCCCCTCCGACCCAAACACTTCCCCCTCCCCCCCTCCGACCCAAACACTTCCCCCTCCCCCCCTCCGACCCAAACACTTCCCCCCTCCCCCCCCCTCCGACCCAAACACTTCCCCCTCCCCCCCTCCGACCCAAACACTTCCCCCTCCCCCCCTCCGACCCAAACACTTCCCCCCTCCCCCCCCTCCGACCCAAACACTTCCCCCTCCCCCCCTCCGAACACTTCCCCCTCCCCCCCTCCGACCCAAACACTTCCCCCTCCCCCCCTCCGACCCAAACACTTCCCCCTCCCCCCCTCCGACCCAAACACTTCCCCCTCCCCCCCTCCGACCCAAACACTTCCCCCTCCCCCCCTCCGACCCAAACACTTCCCCCTCCCCCCCTCCGACCCAAACACTTCCCCCTCCCCCCCTCCGACCCAAACACTTCCCCCTCCCCCCCTCCGACCCAAACACTTCCCCCTCCCCCCCTCCGACCCAAACACTTCCCCCTCCCGCCCTCCGACCCAAACACTTCCCCCTCCCGCCCTCCGACCCAAACACTTCCCCCTCCCGCCCTCCGACCCAAACACTTCCCCCTCCCGCCCTCCGACCCAAACACTTCCCCCTCCCCCCCCTCCGACCCAAACACTTCCCCCTCCCCCCCCCCTCCGACCCAAACACTTCCCCCTCCCCCCCTCCGACCCAAACACTTCCCCCTCCCCCCCTCCGACCCAAACACTTCCCCTCCCCCCCCTCCGACCCAAACACTTCCCCCCTCCCCCCCTCCGACCCAAACACTTCCCCCTCCCCCCCGACCCAAACACTTCCCCCTCCCCCCCCGACCCAAACACTTCCCCTCCCCCCCTCCGACCCAAACACTTCCCCCTCCCCCCCCCACCCAAACACTTCCCCCTCCCCCCCTCCGACCCAAACACTTCCCCCTCCCCCCCCCTCCGACCCAAACACTTCCCCCTCCCCCCCCCTCCGACCCAAACACTTCCCCCTCCCCCCGACCCAAACACTTCCCCCTCCCCCCGACCCAAACACTTCCCCCTCCCCCCCCGACCCAAACACTTCCCCCTCCCCCCCCGACCCAAACACTTCCCCCTCCCCCCCCGACCCAAACACTTCCCCCTCCCCAAACACTTCCCCTCCCCCCCGACCCAAACACTTCCCCCTCCCCCCCCCTCCGACCCAAACACTTCCCCCTCCCCCCCCCTCCGACCCAAACACTTCCCCCTCCCCCCCTCCGACCCAAACACTTCCCCCTCCCCCCTCCGACCCAAACACTTCCCCCCTCCAACCCAAACACTTCCCCCTCCCCCCCCTCCGACCCAAACACTTCCCCCTCCCCCCCTCCGACCCAAACACTTCCCCTCCCCCCCTCCGACCCAAACACTTCCCCCTCCCCCCCTCCGACCCAAACACTTCCCCCTCCCCCCCCTCCGACCCAAACACTTCCCCCTCCCCCCCCTCCGACCCAAACACTTCCCCCTCCCCCCACTTCCCCCTCCCCCCCTCCGACCCAAACACTTCCCCCTCCCCCCCTCCGACCCAAACACTTCCCCCTCCCCCCCTCCGACCCAAACACTTCCCCCTCCCCCCCCTCCGACCCAAACACTTCCCCCTCCCCCCCTCCGACCCAAACACTTCCCCCTCCCCCCCCCCTCCGACCCAAACACTTCCCCCCCTCCCCCCCCGACCCAAACACTTCCCCCTCCCCCCCCCTCCGACCCAAACACTTCCCCCTCCCCCCCTCCGACCCAAACACTTCCCCCTCCCCCCCTCCGACCCAAACACTTCCCCCTCCCCCCCCCGACCCAAACACTTCCCCCTCCCCCCCCTCCGACCCAAACACTTCCCCCCCCCTCCGACCCAAACACTTCCCCCCCCCCTCCGACCCAAACACCTCCCCCCCCCCTCCGACCCAAACACTTCCCCCTCCCCCCCCCCTCCGACCCAAACACTTCCCCCTCCCCCCCTCCGACCCAAACACTTCCCCCTCCCCCCCCCTCCGACCCAAACACTTCCCCCTCCCCCCCGACCCAAACACTTCCCCCTCCCCCCCGACCCAAACACTTCCCCCTCCCCCCCCGACCCAAACACTTCCCCCTCCCCCCCCGACCCAAACACTTCCCCCTCCCCAAACACTTCCCCCTCCCCAAACACTTCCCCCTCCCCAAACACTTCCCCCTCCCCCCCCTCCGACCCAAACACTTCCCCCTCCCCCCCCGACCCAAACACTTCCCCCTCCCCCCCCCTCCGACCCAAACACTTCCCCCTCCCCCCCTCCGACCCAAACACTTCCCCCTCCCCCCCTCCGACCCAAACACTTCCCCCCCCTCCAACCCAAACACTTCCCCCTCCCCCCCCCCTCCGACCCAAACACTTCCCCCTCCCCCCCTCCGACCCAAACACTTCCCCCTCCCCCCCCTCCGACCCAAACACTTCCCCCTCCCCCCCCTCCGACCCAAACACTTCCCCCTCCCCCCCTCCGACCCAAACACTTCCCCCTCCCCCCCCCTCCGACCCAAACACTTCCCCCTCCCCCCCCCTCCGACCCAAACACTTCCCCCTCCCCCCCCTCCGACCCAAACACCTCCCCCCCCCTCCGACCCAAACACTTCCCCCTCCCCCCCCCCTCCGACCCAAACACTTCCCCCTCCCCCCCTCCGACCCAAACACTTCCCCCTCCCCCCCCTCCGACCCAAACACCTCCCCCCCCCTCCGACCCAAACACTTCCCCCTCCCCCCCTCCGACCCAAACACTTCCCCCTCCCCCCCTCCGACCCAAACACTTCCCCCTCCCCCCCCGACCCAAACACTTCCCCCTCCCCCCCCTCCGACCCAAACACTTCCCCCTCCCCCCCCTCCGACCCAAACACTTCCCCCTCCCCCCCCTCCGACCCAAACACTTCCCCCTCCCCCCCCATCCGACCCAAACACTTCCCCCTCCCCCCCCCCTCCGACCCAAACACTTCCCCCTCCCCCCCCTCCGACCCAAACACTTCCCCCCCCCCTCCGACCCAAACACCTCCCCCCCCCGACCCAAACACTTCCCCCTCCCCCCCCCCTCCGACCCAAACACTTCCCCCTCCCCCCCTCCGACCCAAACACTTCCCCCTCCCCCCCCTCCGACCCAAACACTTCCCCCTCCGACCCAAACACTTCCCCCTCCGACCCAAACACTTCCCCCTCCCCCCTCCGACCCAAACACTTCCCCCTCCCCCCCTCCGACCCAAACACTTCCCCCTCCCCCCCTCCGACCCAAACACTTCCCCCTCCCCCCCTCCGACCCAAACACTTCCCCCTCCGACCCAAACACTTCCCCCTCCGACCCAAACACTTCCCCCTCCCCCCCTCCGACCCAAACACTTCCCCCTCCCCCCCTCCGACCCAAACACTTCCCCCTCCCCCCCTCCGACCCAAACACTTCCCCCTCCCCCCCCTCCGACCCAAACACTTCCCCCTCCCCCCCTCCGACCCAAACACTTCCCCCTCCCCCCCTCCGACCCAAACACTTCCCCCTCCCCCCCTCCGACCCAAACACTTCCCCCTCCCCCCCTCCGACCCAAACACTTCCCCCTCCCCCCCTCCGACCCAAACACTTCCCCCTCCCCCCCTCCGACCCAAACACTTCCCCCTCCCCCCCTCCGACCCAAACACTTCCCCCCTCCCCCC